>NC_045778.1:25683903-26883903 GCF_008692025.1 Phocoena sinus
CCCCCAGAAGAGGTGAGTCAGGGAAGGGACTAGAGTATAATGAAAGGGAGGAAGGGAGGCGGATTGGGGAGTGAGACTTCTTCCTAGATGTGATTCTGGCAGTCACAATGGAAGAAGTCTTGGTTGGGCGGGAGGGGCGAATATCTTCAATAGCTTTCTATCACAGGGCCCATGCCTGAAGGGGTGGTAGGGATGAGAGTAAAAGCCCAAGAAATTGCTGGATGGGAGCAGAGTCCACAGGGGAAACACATTATGGAAAGAGTCAAGGCCAGCTTGTAGGGGATAAGACGGCTGGTTGCAGGAACCTCTCATAGCATGGTCATCTCCAGATGATTAGAAGCACATCATTCTGTTTTTTCTTGTATGCTGTCCTGTCATCCCAGGTGAGTCGAGATGTTAGGACAGCATATTAAGGAAAAAGGTAGATTAGGATCCAGTAGTCCTTCTCTTACCTGGAATCAGCATTGAAAGAGAGAGAGCGTGGCAGCTGCTCTGCCAGGCCTTGGTAGGATACCCTCATATTCATGCCTAGCTTAATGAACTTGGGGTGGATTTCTCTATAACTGGATACTCAAGGCTCACTTTACATCCTGCTTCTCTGTCTTGTTCTGTGTTTTTCTCTTTCTTTTTTCCTGGGTCTCAGTGGGGATGGTTGGACACTTGGCTGCTGGTCTCTTATCTGTAGGGTGACATCTGCCTGGGCATCAGTAGGCTCACAGAAATCCAGGGATTGGAGAGGACAAATGTCATAGATACTTTGTTGGGAAAGGAGGTTGGAGTCAAGATCCTAGAGCAGGAGTGAAGGGGATTGAAGATTGGGCCAGAAATGAGAATCCTGGGTAATCTCTGGTTTTCTCCTCATACATCCATGTCAGCCCCTGGCTTGTTTGGGCCAGTTCCACAGTTGCTCTTCTCTTTCCAGAAGAAGTGAAATTGTAGAGATGAGGAGTAAGGAGAGGGGACTATAGAATTTAGACTCTTAGGGACATTCCTTAGAGACATTTGACATTTGTCCTCGTTCCCCTTCTCTCTGCTCCCTCCCCAGGCAGAGTATCTGAGCCATGCCCTTCTCCCTCCAGGTTGTTCCTCCTCATCTGTTGCCACATATAGCTCCCTGCTGTAGCTTCCCTCTATGTCTGAGCCCCTCCCCTTTGCTCTTTAGGCTTCACCATATGTTGTCGACCACGGGGAATCTGGCCCTTTGCGCTGCAATCGCTGCAAAGCATACATGTGCCCTTTCATGCAGTTCGTTGAGGGAGGGAGGCGCTTCCAGTGCTGCTTTTGCAGCTGTATCAACGATGGTATGTTCACAGAGGCTGGGGTTGGGGGGGATCTGGATTGCATCTTCATTGTTCTCTTTCTAGTTAGATAGATGAGGGTCCGTTGGTTCAGGAGTTGGGGAAATAAGGCGCCTGTGGGGATGTGGGGCAATAGAGTGAGCTCAGCCAGGACCCAACAAAGATTGAGCGTGGACCTTTGAGTAACACTCTGCCCTACTCCCCACAGTTCCCCCCCAGTATTTTCAACATCTGGATCATACCGGCAAACGTGTGGATGCTTATGACCGTCCTGAGCTGTCCCTGGGTTCTTATGAATTCTTGGCCACTGTAGATTACTGCAAGGTGAGGGAAGGTAGCGTGGGGAGCAGCAGTGGGTGGACAATGAGACAGCTAAGACTTGCTGTGGTCATTTCCCTCACCCCGTCATTGTCCCCTTTGGTGTTGACTTCTCTCTAGTCAACTGACCTGCTTACTAATACCCCTCTCCCACCCCCGCCGCCAACATTTCCTTCCTTTGCAGAACAATAAGTTCCCCAGCCCTCCTGCCTTCATCTTCATGATTGACGTCTCCTACAATGCCATCAGGAGTGGTCTTGTTAGGCTCCTCTGTGAGGAGCTCAAGTCATTGTTAGACTTCCTGCCTAGGTGAGAGTTAGGAGCCAAGGTGCTTCCTTTGGATAATGATGCCTGGGGAGGGGGCTTAGGGGTGGGTGGCTGGGTTAACTCAGCACATCATGGATCCTGATGTCATGAAGTTGGGTGGTGGAGAAGGTGCCAACCGTGGGTAACAATGTCACCTTCTACAGGGAGGGCGGGGCAGAAGAATCAGCAATCCGCGTTGGCTTTGTCACCTATAATAAGGTGCTCCACTTCTACAATGTGAAGAGCTCATTGGCCCAGCCACAAATGATGGTTGTATCTGATGTGGGTGACATGTTTGTGCCACTGCTGGATGGCTTCCTGGTCAATGTCAATGAGTCTCAAGCAGTCATCACCAGGTAGGAGTTAGACTGTGGGGGTAAAGCAGGGGTGGGGTGGATACAACCACAGAAAGCCAGAAAGTTGAGCAGAGGGTTCAGCAGATGGACAGAGGCTGTGCCTCAGGAGTTCTCAGAGTCTGGGGGCCAGATGACTCTTCAGGGAATTGAGGGATTTGAAATTTGGATAGCAATTTTGATTGCCTCCTATCACCTATGTCTTCAGCTTATTGGATCAGATTCCAGAAATGTTTGCAGACACAAGGGAGACAGAGACAGTATTTGCCCCAGTTATCCAGGCTGGGATGGAGGCTCTGAAGGTAAGGCTTGAGTCCCTGGCAGCCACCTCTGCAACACTGTCTTCTGACCATCTTACCCCCTAGGATACAACCCCTGTATCTTCAGTGATTGATGGCTGTGCAGTGAGTCAGCTTGTCTGACATAGTTGGCACTGAGTAAATGACGAGGGAAGGGATGAATGAATAATGGATGAATAAAGGAAAGAATGGACAAGTAGATCTCTCTTCTTTTCTAGGCTGCTGAGTGTGCAGGGAAGCTCTTTCTGTTCCACACCTCCCTGCCCATTGCAGAGGCCCCAGGGAAACTGAAGAACAGAGACGACAGGAAGTTGATCAACACAGACAAGGAGAAGGTGTGGGATTGGGAGCTGCGGGGAGGACTTTCTATTACAGAGGAACATGCTGTCTATTCACAATGCAGTACTCTTAACTTTCTTGAGGGGAACTGGGACTGGATCCTCTGCCCTTTCACATGTCACATCTGTGACTGCCAACCTTCTCCACTGCTCCCACACCTCTACCCCATCCCAAAGCCCTTGGTAGACTTTTTTTTTTTTTTAAGAGACTGTTCTGTTACTATTGCAAACTGAGAGGTGGATCTGAAGTCTTACATGTCCTTGAATATCCCACATTACATATACAGCATATACAGTTCTCAAGCAGGGTGGAACTGAGATCTTTGAACATTTTTTTCTGTTCTTCCCCAGACTCTGTTCCAGCCTCAGACAGGTGCCTATCAGACCCTGGCCAAAGAGTGTGTGGCCCAAGGCTGCTGCGTAGACCTCTTCCTCTTCCCTAACCAGTATGTGGATGTGGCCACGCTCTCTGTTGTACCCCAGCTCACTGGTGGCTCTGTCTATAAATACGCTTGCTTTCAGGTACGGCATGGGACTCTGGGTGGCAGGTGGAAGCAGGACTGGGAATGCCAGCCTGCATGTGGAGTGGCCCCTTAGCTGCTGACTCATTAATAGGAATAGCGTTGGAGAAGACTGCACAGTGTACAGAAGAGAGTGTGGCAGTCAGGAGCACGGGGCTTGGAATCAGTCCCGGGTTGATATTCTGGCCCTACTATTTACCAGCTGTATGACCTAGGATAAATTACTTAATTATTCTCTCCTTTGTTTCTTCATCTACAAAATGGGATTTTTATAGCTATTAATTAGGATTTGTCATCAGGATTAAGTAATTATATGTAAGGCACTTAATGGGATACCTGGCATGTAATATGTAATAAGTGCTTAAAAGCTATCATTATCATCAACATCATTATCTTCACTGTTACTGTCATTATGATTCTGCAGGCTTGTAGAGTGGAGGGGGTGCAGGGAGATTGTTTATATGTAGTCAGTGATGTGACTCTGAGCCTGGGGGGATGCAGGTGGAAAATGACCAGGAACGGTTCCTGAGTGACCTGCGTCGGGATGTACAGAAGGTCGTTGGCTTTGATGCTGTGATGCGGGTCCGGACAAGCACTGGTCAGTCCTAGTTGGAGAAGAGCAGGTGGGGGGGCTCAGTCTGGAGGGAGGCACCTGTCATACCTTTAGCCCTGTCCATGTGGCCTCAGGTATCCGTGCTGTAGATTTCTTTGGGGCTTTCTACATGAACAACACAACAGATGTGGAGCTGGCTGGGCTGGATGGGGACAAGACGGTGACTGTGGAGTTCAAGCATGACGATCGGCTCAATGAAGAGAATGGAGCCCTCCTGCAGGTAGGGGACAGGAGGCAGGGGTTGGGGAAGAAGTGTCCGTGGTCATTTCACTGGATATAAATAGGCTGTAGGGAAGCGGGTGAGGGATGGGTAGAGAAGACTAGAAGAGACTGGAGAAGGGATGGCTCCTGTCTGTCTTCTGGTTTAATAATACAGCAGAGGCAGTTTTCCAAGGGCTATGCTGAGGGAGGGGTGTGAATTCCGCCTTTCTCGCTTCCCCTAGTGTGCCCTGCTCTACACCAGCTGTGCAGGGCAGCGACGGCTCCGCATCCACAACCTGGCCCTCAACTGCTGCACTCAGCTGGCTGATCTGTATCGAAACTGTGAGACTGACACGCTCATCAACTACATGGCCAAGTTTGGTGAGGGCAGAGGCAGGGCAGGGTGGGATTGGGGCTAAGAGAAAGGTCCAGGATGGTCAACAGTTCAGCATTCCTGAGTGGGTGTGATGGTGGGAAGGCACATGTGATGGAGGGGCTGACCAGTGACTGTGCTGTCTCCCTTTCCCATCCAGCATACCGGGGGGTCCTGAGCAGCCCTGTGAAGACTGTTCGTGACACTCTTATCACTCAGTGTGCCCAGATCTTGGCCTGTTACAGAAAGAACTGTGCCAGCCCCTCCTCTGCAGGACAGGTAGGGAAAGCATATTGGTGGAGGAGTTGTTGGGATACATTTTTGCATTGGGAAGGATTTCTCATGATTATTGACTTTGTTTTGATAACCCCCTTAGTTGATCCTTCCTGAGTGCATGAAGCTACTCCCAGTTTACCTGAACTGTGTATTGAAGAGTGATGTCCTGCAGCCTGGAGCTGAAGTCACTACTGATGACCGGGCCTACGTCCGACAGCTGGTTACCTCCATGGATGTGGCTGAGACCAATGTCTTCTTCTATCCTCGGCTCCTACCGTTGGTGCGACTGAGTGCTGGAGTGTGAGACATTGTAGTGAGAAAGGGACATCATAGGAGGAGGAAGGGAAGGATTAATATTATCTGTGCCTGACACTCATGAATATTTTACCTATCTTATCTGATGTAATAATTTCATACTGAGAGTTACTCAGGTACTTAGCTTTCTGAAATTTCTTGTGTATGGGGGCGGAGGATGGGGGTGTGGGTGGGCAAACGAGTCTTATGGTCCTTGGTAACCGTTTGCCGCCTTCCTTTTGTCTAGACAAAGTCTCCCATTGAGAATACCACTGAACCACCAGCAGTTCGAGCATCTGAAGAGCGTCTAAGCAACGGGGATATATATTTGCTGGAGAATGGGCTCAACCTCTTCCTCTGGGTGGGAGCAAGTGTCCAACAGGGTGTTGTCCAGAGCCTCTTCGGTGTCTCCTCCTTCAGTCAGATCACCAGTGGCTTGGTGAGGGCAGGGAGTCAAGGAGAATGTGGGTGTGGAAGTAGACTCTGTGATATGAGTTAGGAGCCAAGAAAAGTGTGCTCATTCCCTTAAATAGCAGGGTACACTTAGAGAGGGAGGGTGCTGTCATTCTTCACAGGCTTCCATATTTCAGATAATGCATAAATCTGTGCTGTCCCATCTTCACTTCTGGATTCAGCATACCTTACCATAAGGATAAATGAATTTTGTGTTCCAGAGTGTTCTGCCAGTTCTGGATAATCTACTGTCCAAGAAGGTGCAAGGCCTCATTGACAGTTTGAGGGCACAGAGATCGCGGTACATGAAGGTAACACTGATCCGAACCTGGATTTCTTACCTTGTCAAGTCCTCACTGGGAAGGGGGATGGGGAGTAAGTGACTAGATAATGGGATTTTAGGGCATGTTTAATTCCCTTTAGCCCTGCCTCATGACCCTGTGTTCTGGCCGTAGCTTATTGTGGTGAAACAAGAGGACAAGCTGGAGACACTGTTCAAACACTTCCTGGTGGAAGACAAGAGCCTGAGCGGCGGAGCATCCTACGTGGACTTTCTCTGTCATATGCACAAGGAGATTCGGCAGCTACTGAGCTAGAGCATGTGGTAAACAGCATAGGGTCCAGGCCAGCTTCCAGAAAGTACCCCAGGACAGCAGAGAAATTGGGACAGTTCCATATATTATAAGTCATATAAGCTGACCTCAGTCTCTTTGGGGGGAGGGGGAGGTATAAGGAGACACCTTCTTTCTGGGCTCAAGTATCCTACCACTCTGTCATGTCCTGCTGTTGGAAGGTGCCCCTGTCCCCTCACTTTACCATTTTCCTGCTAATCCTGTCGTAATGAATGTAGTTTCTCAGTTCACTGTATATGATTTGGTGTTGGGGGATTTGGAGCCACCCAGACCCTGATAATATTATGTGTCCCTTTGGACCAGCCTCCAAGAAGAGAAGGGCAGACAGGAAGGAGTGAGGATCCCAGGGTATTACAGGGGGAGGGGCTGCGAAGTCAGCTCATTGTCATCAACAACTTCCTATATTAGGGATAAACATACTTACAGGTGCACAAGAGCTGGGGTATAGACCATAGATGGTAGAGAGAAAAGTGGTCAGTCTTCTTGGGCCTGGAAGTCAACAGCCAACTCAGAGTGACTGAGGGTGGTTGATTAGCTTTCTTGCTCTGCTTCCACTGATCTTTCTCTCTCCTGAAATGATTGGTGATCACTTGGTGAATAGAGGCACGTAATCAGAAATGAATGAGCCTGGGAACAGAGTTGCAAATTATATTAAGACCTGGTAGCGGTATCAGTCTCCTTTCTAGCTGGAGAGGCCCCAACACTGGATGGTTCTGTAGGGAGCCTGGCCATCGACTTGCAATACCTCACAGAGCCAGCCCGCATCCCACTCTGAGCTCCCGCTGGAAGCACTGCTCTCCAAGCTGGAGGTTGTTGGAGAGAGAGGCAGAGGTGGCTAGTCTCTCCTGCTAGGACACCACTCAGGCTTTCGTACTGACAGAGTGGCTGACAGTTCTCTTCCAACCCCACCTAGCTGGGGCAGGACAAGGGCTAGGCTTGATGGTGGCCAGGCTTGCCTGCTCCCAGCCCGGGACGCCCCTGCTCTGGACCTCTCATTTCTCTTCGTTGGTTTATTTTTCAATGCATCTTTAATTTGTAAAGAAATAAAATAAATTAAGATGTAACCAGCAGCCTCCGTTTTATCTGTGACGTATCACTTTCCTTGCAGTACTTCCTGCCAGGATTAGCGGCTCCGGCGAAGTGTCCGGCTGAGGTGGCCACTGAGCTGCGCATGCGCCATGTGCCCCTGTGGCGTAGGACCTCGTCGCGTCGCGACTCACCGCGAGGCGGGGCCTGTTGCTGAGGGGCTTCGGCTGTCAGAGTAGACATGGGGGCCGGCCGCACGGGGGCTGTGCTTGCCGCCCTGGGAGTGCTTAGTGTCTGTGCGGCCAGCGGCTCAAGGCCCTTGGCGGAGGGGGAGACCGGCGGGGAGGTGGAGTGGGCGGAGCCGTGGGACGGCGCAGTTTTCCGGCCTCCCTCCGCGCTGGGCACAGTGGGGGTGGCGCGCGGTCCAGGGACCCCGCGGCCGGGGAGGGGGGAGGCGGTGGACCTGCCGGTGCTGCTTTGGTGGAGCCCAGGGCTGTTCCCTCACTTCCCGGGCGACTCGGAGCGCATCGAGTGCGCGCGCGGCGCGTGCGTGGCGTCCCGGGACCGACGGGTGCGGGGAGACTCGCGGACGCGCGCACTGCTCTTCTACGGCACCGACTTCCGCGCGTCCGAGGCGCCGCTGCCGCGCTTGGCGCACCAGAGCTGGGCGCTCCTGCACGAGGAGTCGCCCCTCAACAACTTCTTGCTGAGCCACAGTCCGGGCATCCGCCTCTTCAATCTTACCGCCACCTTCAGCCGTCACTCGGACTACCCGCTGCCGCTGCAGTGGCTGCCCGGGACCGCCTATCTGCGCCGCGCGGCGCCTCCGCTCCCGGAACGCGCCGACTGGCGCCGCCGGGGCTACGCGCCGCTGCTCTATCTGCAGTCCCACTGCGACGTGCCTGCGGACCGGGACCGCTACGTGCGCGAGCTCATGCGCTACATCCCGGTGGGTGAGGGCGGGGCGGGAAGGGGAGGGTGGCGCGCCGGGCTGAGGCCGCGACCCCTGGTGTCCAGGCCGACGTGCCGTATCTTCTTTTTTTTCACATTTTTTTTTTTTTTGCGGTACGCAGGCTTCTCACTGCCGCGGCCTCTCCCGTCACGGAGCACAGGCTCCGGACGTGCAGGCCCAGCAGCCATGGCTCACGGGCCCAGCAGCTCCGCGGCATGTGGGGTCTTCCCAGACTGGGGCACGAACCCGTGTCCTCTGTATCGGCAGGCGGACTCTCAACCACTGCGCCACCAGGGAAGCCCCTTTTTTCACATTTTTACTGGAGTATAGTTGCTTTACAATGGTGTGTTAGTTTCTGCTTTATAACAAAATGAATCAGTTATACATATACATATATCCCCGTATATCTCTTGCGTCTCCCTCCCTCCCACCCTCCCTATCCCACCCCTCTAGCTGGTCACAAAGCACCGCGCTGATCTCCCTGTGCTATGCGACTGCTTCCCACTAGCTATATATTTTACATTTGGTAGTGTATATATGTCCATATATACGCTACCCATGCCCTCTTGACGGCGTGCTGTACCCCACTCAGGTGGACTCATATGGGAAATGCCTGAAGAATCGGGAGCTGCCCACGCCGCGGCTACAGGACACAGCCACAGCCACCACTGAGGATCCAGAACTCTTGGCCTTCTTGTCCCGCTATAAGTTTCATTTGGCCCTCGAAAATGCCATCTGTGACGACTACATGACGGAAAAACTGTGGCGCCCCATGCACCTCGGTGCTGTGCCTGTGTACCGCGGCTCTCCCTCTGTGAGGGACTGGGTGCCCAACAATCACTCCATCATCCTCATTGACGACTTTGAGTCGCCGCAGAAGCTGGCAGAGTTTATTGACTTTCTGGACAAAAATGATGAGGAATATATGAAATACCTGGCATACAAGCAACCTGGGGGCATCACCAACCAGTTCCTTCTGGATAGTCTGAAGCAGCGGGAGTGGGGAGTGAATGATCCTTTACTGCCTAACTACCTTAACGGCTTCGAGTGTTTCGTCTGTGACCACGAACTGGCTCGGCTGGATGCCGAGAAGGCCCATGCAGCCTCTCCTGGGGACATCCGTGTCCCTGAGCCTCATATTGCCCAGCCCTCACACATGGACTGCCCAGTGCCCACACCTGGCTTTGGCAGTGTGGAAGAGATTCCTGATAATGACAGGTAAGGGTAGCTGGGGTCCCCTGTGGCTGTCAAATCAAATGATTTACTGACTTGCTTCCTGCAGGCAATAAATTAGCACTAGGTGCTGAGGGGATGTTGTATAAGGAAATTATGACATGGGATCACTCTGCCTTTAAGGTAACAAGAGTCTAGTTGTGGGGATAAGACAAACTGCGAAAGCTCAGTAAAAGATGTGAGATATCATTCAGGGCAACAGCATACAAAAATCAGCTTTTGTAAACAATGTTTGCAGTAGTTTAAAAAAAGCTTCAACTAGAGCAGAGGGCCTGTTCAGGGAAGCAATGGGGGAGAGACAAAGCTGGGCCAGGTTGTACATATTCTGAATACTAGGCTCTGGAGCTGGACTGTCCTGAAAATCAACTCAGCTATTTATGGAGCACCTTCAGCATGGTGGGGCTGGGGATGAGAGATACAGAAGAGAGTATTCTGAGGGAGGTTTGTCTGCAACAGTCAGGGTTTATACCTGTTAACCTGGTGTAACTATTAACAGCACCTCCTTTCACTCTTAAAATTACCCTGATTTGGATGATAAATTATATGCTTGTCCTAGACAGAGTAGAAGGGATGCTTTCAAAGGATGATTAACAATGGTGGGCAGTGTGGATTGGAAGGGAAGTGAGGGGGCTACTGCAGTAGGTGGTGACATTGGGAAACAAGGTCAGCATGGGAGGTGGGGTGGGGAAATGTTGAAGCCGCTTGCAGCAAACCACACCTGTTGGGGGAGGGGTGATAAAAGATTATTAGCCGTGAGAAAGAGAGGCTGCTAGAATGTCCTGCAGAGATCACCTTGGACAGTGGATGGCAGCAGAGGGCTGGCACAGTTTGGTCCTGGGAGTGGAGGTAATTTGTATCCAGTAATTTACATCAAGTAATTTGTATCTAGTTTGTGCTGAACATAATATTATGATTTGTCAGAGGAAAAGTGTAACACATTAAAAAAAGAGAAACATTCAGGTTCTGTCTCATCAAGACACTGGATACTATTGCACTTTCATTTTGATTATTGAAATAGGTGTAACATGAAAGGTAACCATCTAAATATGCCCCCTTGCTTTTCTTAAGGAGATTACTGTGTCCATAGTTTGGCCCCTGTCCTGCCTGCCTCTTAATTCCCTCCACATTTAGGGACCAAGAGCAGGCAAGTCAGGAAATTTAACTCATTGGGGGAGGGGGGGTGTTGTGTGATAAATTTGTGTTTGTGGCTTACTGCCCGTCACTTGGACTAGTACTGGGTTTACTTCACATTTCCTTCCCTCAAAGCGGATCCCTCGTCCTAGCCATAAACCACTGTATCTGCTTAAGATTTCTTTGGCCATTCAGAGAAAGGTAGGACCCATAGCTGTGCTGAGGTTCCGTAATCCAACTCCCATTTTGATGTTTCAGCTGGAAGGAGATGTGGCTGCAAGATTACTGGCAAGGCCTGGACCAGGGGGAAGCTCTCACTGCCATGATCCACAACAATGAGACACTGCAGAGGAAATTTTGGGATTACCTAACTGAGATCTTCATGAAAAGGAACCAAAATCTCTAATTACTCTTGCAAGAGTCCTTAACTTGATAGAGCTAAGGAGATGGAAGTCCTTATTCTAGCGTGGGACATGAAGGGTATCTGCTACGCAAGTTCTTAATGAGCACTGTCTTACCATGAGTTCAAAGAATAAGTTATATCTACTGATATTTTATCCTAAAGATGTGTAGCCAGGGTCTCAGCCTATGGTAATAGGGCCTCTCCTCATGGAGAGATGGAGGCATCCAGTTCTTGGTTTAGTGGGAACCAGAAGCCTGAAACACCTATTTGATTAAAGGTGCTGATCAACAAAAATTTTAAAGAACTGCTTATTTCTCTAGCCATATCATCCTCTCAGTCGTGATTGGGACAACACGTTAGTACTTGGCTGTGAATGAGGTAAGATGGGCCAAGTTTAGCATCTTTAGAAAACTACTGTGCTATTCCTCAAACCACTCATTATTCAGTACCTTTCCCAATCTCTTTTCCTCATCTCTTGCTTTATAAACTGTTATGTTGGTGGTGAAGCAAAATTCCTGGGGGGTTGTATTCTGGCTCTCTGGAGTTGTATTTTTTATATCATTTACATTGCTTTTCATGTCAACCTTTTCATTTTGAATGGCTTTTTCTTTCCTGGTTTTCCACAATTTCTGATGGAGACGGAGTAGCCTTGCCACCATTCCCACATTCATTTTCCCCAGCATTAAACTGCCTGTAGATTTGACAGCTTTTCTTACTGCTGGTTTGCTTCTTATCTAGGGCATATCTGAAATTCCTTCTCCACTCATGAGTAGAAAGATTCAGTGGCTAACAAATGTCATGCCAACTTAATGAATTGTCCTGCTCTATTTTAGATTAGAGATGGAGTTTCAGGCTGGAAATGACAGCAGAAAAAGCTATAATGATTTTGAAATGTTGAAATAGGCCAATGTGAATCTAAGTGCAGATTTTTATAAGTCCTTGATCTCTTCTGTCTGCCTAATGAACTCTTCTATTATTTTTATATGCTACAAAAGTCCATTTCCCCCCAAAACTCATGAAAATTATGGCAGAAAAAAACAGCCCAGCAATATAGCTCTAGTAATTCTTTCATATTCTGTGGCACTTTTCACTTTAAGTGGGATAAATATTCCAACTTCATTCACTCTATTACTGTTACAACGCACAACTTTATAGTACTTACTGAGACTACATTTTGATGGAGCCCACCCACCTAAGCTCAAGGGCATGAGAAGCGAAGCAAGACATTTAAGCCATCACAGTGGCTGGCTAAATAAAAAGTTGTTAGTCAGATTTAGGGAGGTAGCCAGACCCTTCTATTCCTGTGGTTTAAACATACAGCTTAATGGACAGGGAGACCATTTACTTTTTCTGGGGCAGTGGAACAAGAAAGAATACCTTGGATCTTAGAACTACCCTGGTTGTAATGTTGTATTAATGAGTTATCACTAGAGAAGTTCCATAGCTTATCAATATGTCTGGTTTAAATTAGTGTGTGTGTATGTATGTATATATACACACATTAATTTACAAACATATATATATAGTTGTAAAGACTGAAGAGGAAGATGATGCTTATGACTTCAGTACAGACTATGTATAATAGAATCTTGTCCTTCTATAAGGTTTTGTTGGGTTTTAATTTTTTTTTTACATCTTTATTGGAGTATAATTACTTTACAATGGTGTGTTAGTTTCTGCTCCATAACAAAGTGAATCAGCCATACATATACACGTTCCCATATCTCTTCCCTCTTGCGTCTCCCTCCCTCCCACCCTCCCTATCCCACCCCTCCAGGCGCTCACAAAGCACCGAGCTGATCTCCCTGTGCTATGTGGCTGCTTCCCACTAGCTATCTACCTTACGTTTGGTAGTGTATATATGTCCATGCCTCTCTCTCCCTTTGTCACAGCTTACCCTTCCCCCTCCCCATATCCTCAAGTCCATTCTCTAGTAGGTCTGTGTCTTTATTCTTGTCTTATCCCTAGGTTCTTCATGACATTTTTTTCCCTTAAATTCCATATATATGTGTTAGCATACGGTATTTGTCTTTCTCTTTCTGACTTACTTCACTCTGTATGACAGACTCTAGGTCCATCCACCTCATTACAAATAGCTCAATTTCGTTTCTTTTTATGGCTGAGTAATATTCCATTGTATATATGTGCCACATCTTCTTTATCCATCCATCCGATGATGGACACTTAGGTTGTTTCCATCTCCGGGCTATTGTAAATAGAGCTGCAATGAACATTTTGGTACATGACTCTTTTTGAATTATGGTTTTCTCAGGGTATATGCCCAGTAGTGAGATTGCTGGGTCATATGGTAGTTCTATTTGTAGTTTTTTAAGGAACCTCCATACTGTTCTCCATAGTGACTGTACCAATTCACATTCCCACCAGCAGTGCAAGAGTGTTCCCTTTTCTCCACACCGTCTCCAGCATTTATTGTTTCTAGATTTTTTGATGATGGCCATCCTGACTGGTGCGAGATGATATCTCATTGTAGTTTTGATTTGCATTTCTCTAATGATTAATGATGTTGAGCGTTTTTAATATTTTGAGCAGACTGCTAAGCTGTTCTGTGTGTGATATACCAGCTTTTTAAAAAATTAATTTGTTTTTATTTTATTTTTTTTGTGGTACACGGACCTCTCACTGTTGTGGCCTCTCCCTTTGCGGAGCACAGGCTCCAGATGCGCAGGCTCAGCGGCCATGGCTCACGGGCCCAGCTGCTCTGCGGCATGTGGGATCTTACCGGACCGGGGCACGAACCCCTGTCGCCTGCATTGGCAGGTGGACTCTCAACCACTTGCGCCACCAGGGAAGCCCATATTTGTTTTTATTTTTGGCTGTGTTGTTTCTTCGTTGCTGTGCGCAGGCTTTCTCCAGTTGCAGCGAGCGGGGGCTACTCTTTGTTGTGATGAGCGGGCTTCTCATTGTGGTGGCTTCTTATTGCGGTGGCTTCTCTTGTTGCAGAGCATGGGCTCTGCTTCAGTAGTTGTAGTTGTGGCACGGGGGCTCTAGAGCGCAGGCTCAGTAGTTGTGGCGCACGGGCTTAGCTGCTCCGCGGCATGTGGGATCTTCCCGGGGCCAGGGATCGAACCCGTGTGCCCTGCATTGGCAGGCAGATTCTTAACCACTGTGCCACCAGAGAAGCCCACCAGCTTGTTTTTAAATTTAGGAAATCTAGCTCTTTAGAGCTAGATCAAAGCTAACATCAAGTGTTTATTTAAAAAAATAATGGCACCTGCTTGGAATGGGGTGAAGATTTACAGAGAATTTACCATTTTTGGCTGACGTGAAACTATATAATATACTGCAAAATGGAAATTCTGCAACAGACCTCGCAATAAACATTTATATATATGGGGTGCTCATATATTGTTTATATATGAGATGCTCCAACAACTAGGGTCCTAAAGATGTGGCCAAGCAAAGCTATAATTTAGTCTGGGTTTCACTGCCAGGGTGGTTCTTTTTTCTTTTCCTTTTTTTTTTTGGCTGTGCTGCATGGCTTGTGGGACCTCAGTTCCCAGACCGGGGACTGAACCCGGGTCCTCGGCAGTGAAAGCACAGAGGCCCAACCACTGGGGAACTCCCCTTTTTTCATTTTATTTAATAAAAAATGCCCTTCATAACAGCATGGAAAGTTTTCTGTTTGGACTTTTGCAGAAAAGAATAAGAGAGAAAGACAGACCTTCGAAAATAATTATGTTAAAATTTGATATAGTAAGGACTCTCACAAAAGAAGCCAAATTCAGGACTCTGATTTCTAAGCTTGCAATCTATTTAAATGCAGATGCTAGTTTATATAGTGCAAAATACATTATTACCCAAGTGCAAAATAAGGTTAGGACTCAAATTTCATTATGTGCAATGAAAAGGGTAGGTGATGGTTATGCAAGGTGTAGAATCATCCCTACCTCTCCTGTCTAATTACAACAGTTCACACTGGCATTACCTTAGCACTTTTATGTACAAAGTAGGCCAGTTTTTTATGAATGATTGTGGCTGGAGACTCATGCCTACTTTGTGGTCAGTGCTTCCCAGACTTTCTCCTTTATTCCTCTTACTATAACAGTATTCAAAACCAGGTGCTACATTTCTACAAGGGAAAGTAGAACCAGGAATAGCCACATGGCTATCTAACTAAAGGCTTCACTTTCTCTGTGGAGAAAGCAAGCAATGTGAATTTTCTCTGGATTGGGGCCCACCCTGCTCTGTATACAGTAGCAGACTTGGGGTTATTGGTGGTAGAAGTTCTGATAGGAATTAGCTTTATTTGTGTTGCTGCAGTGGGGGTGGAGCATGGGGCTGATGCCTTTATTATTCCTGAGTTGCTTCTTCGATTATCACAGGTTTAATTTTGTATAATAAATGGCTTCTTTTTAAACATTGTCTTCTGCTTGGTTTTATTTCTGGGGTGAAGATGGTAAAGCTGGAGACTTGCAAAAATATTTCAAACATTTGTTCATTTAACAAGTATTTATTGGCACTACTCTAGGCCTTGGGGATAGCACTGAACAAGATAGACAAGGTCCCTTCTCTCATGATGCTTACATTTTAAATGGGTGTTGGGGGGTAAGGCTGTAAACAAACAATAAATGAACAAGATAATCCAGACTATGATAGGTATTCTGAAGAAAATAAAACAGGTTGGTGGTGGTTTGGATGGAAGTCAGGGAAGTCCTCTCTGACATGAACTGGGACTCAATAGAAGAAAAAGAACCAGTCATGCAGAGATAAATGGGAAGATTCCAAACATCTGTGATAAGTGATTAGCACACACTAAATATTGCTTCTCCATAGTAGTCATCTTATGAACTACAAGCTTGTCCAAGTTATGCTTCCATTACCAGAGACACTTCTTGGAGCTCATGTGTAAATGCCTTGAGAATGAGTGGTTCATCTTTGGATTGAGTTTTGTAAACAGCTAAAAGTCACTTGGTGGGGAGGAGGGGGCGGGGGGAAGAAAGTAACTTAGAACCAAGTCTGATTAAAGGTAGGCATCATAATTGAAGGGCCAAGTGTATAAATAGGAATGGTACTGCTAAGTACCTTCAGAGGATTGGCGAGAGGATTAACTAAAACGATGAATGCGAGAAAGTGCTTAAACCTCACCCAATCCAGTGAGATCACTACAAATGAACAAACGATATCTAAGCGCAGCAGCTGTTAGAGTAAATGAGCCTATTTTTCTTCGCGGCTTCAGAGTGGCTCTAAAGGTAATCAAAACCAACAGTTCTTAAAGGTTTATTAAAATAAAATCATTCCCAATGTAGCATCTTAAACTCTCATATTTTGGTTCGCTCCTATTCTCTCTGCCCTTGCCTGTGTCAATCACCCTCTAACCCAGACTTTACCACCAGAAACTAGAGTCCATTTATCAGGCCTCTTTCCTGGGTGTTCCCGGCCCAGTACTGCCCCAAGACTTCAGAGCCCGGAGCCTACAAGAGTCAGCGTAGATTCACAAAAGAGTCCCAAAGACTCCCCTCCTAACCTGCACACGGGTCTGCACCAGGCGGGATCCGAACCCGGCATCAAGACGACTCCGCCAAGAAAAGAAAAAGGTGCATGCTGGGGCGGGAGCGGGGGGGTGGGGGGTGGGAGAGGTTGTCGCCGAGTCTCGTCGAGCTCGTAGGGGTCACGCAGGGTCACGCACGGCGCCGCAGAGCCTGCTGGGAGCTCGGTGAGCAATGGCGACGCCCAGCCTCCGGGGTCGGTTAGCAAGGTTTGGAAACCCGCGGAAGCCCATACTGAAGCCCAACAAGCCCCTCATCCTAGCTAACCGTGTCGGGGAACGGCGCCGGGAGAAGGGCGGTGAGCAGTCGGATCCGTGGAGGCCCCAGAGCGGAAGTCGGAGGAGTGCAGAGGGCTGCTGGGTGGGAGGGCCGGAAGGTAAGGGTCTCCTTGTGACTGAGGGTCCCCGCGTTCTGCTCTTCCAGAGGCGACTTGTATCACGGAGATGTCAGTAATGATGGCTTGCTGGAAGCAGAATGAATTCCGCGACGAAGCGTGCAAAAAAGAGATCCAGGACTTCTTCGATTGTGCTTCGAGGGCTGAGGTGACAGGAGACTCCTGGGGTGCCCTTTTGGGAGGAAAATGGGGGGCATACAGTAATGGTTCTTACTGTCTCTTGCTAGGAGATAAGAAAGTCCCTCTCATTCTAAAAGGGCGAGGAAGTTTTTGGAAGCTACCTGAGTCACGCCAAAGTGGGAAAGGTTACCGTTTTGAAGGCATTGTGATCTTGAGCGATTTGTTTCACTGGTTTTATCTTTACTTGGTGCAAGATGAGGTTAATATTAGTATCCACCTTACAGAATTTTGTGAGTGTCAAGTGAAGAGATGAATGGGAAAACCACTTTGTAAAGTTTAAATTGCTGTTCAAATAGACATTATTGTCTGAAGTAGAACTAAAGATAGTAAAGGACAGGTTGTTTGGTTTCCAGCCTAGACTTAATTGCCAGCTGGCATGGTAGTTTCAGACCATACAGTCATTCTTGGGTCCCAAGTCCTTCTGATGAAAGGGGACTGGGAAGATGACACAGATCTCCAGGCTGGTTAATACCTTAGTGTGATTTGGGGTGTTGTGAGAACTATTAGCTTAGGTCAGGGCCAACTTTGGAGCTATCATTTTAATTTTTGTTCTTTCAGGCAGCCCGAAAAGTGAGATCAATCCAGGAGGACCTGGGAGAGTTGGGGAGTTTACCCCCCAAGAAATTGAATAAGTTGTTACATAGGTTTCCTAACAAACCTCATGTCAGCTGAAAATGGAGAAGCATTTTCAATGACTGGACTATAGCTTCTGAGAACTATGCAGAGGCATTTTAGAGATGTTTGCACTGCCATGCTGTCTTTGAAGAGTAGGAGGCAAAACACTTTATTTTACCCTTTGGAATCATTATGTGGGTGGAAATTATGCTTTATGTTGAAATAAAATCCTCTGAAGAGAACTTGGCCTTTTGTTGTGGATTAGGTACTCCCACCATAGTTGAACCTTGTGTCCTCCCCTACACTCTGGAAGGTCTTTGCTCCCTAATTTGCACCAGGTGCAGGACAAAAACCTTTGTCTTGTCCTGCATTTGAAGTCCTGTATACCATTTAATGCCCTTGCCTTTGGATGCATTAAGGATGTTGGAGTCTGTCTATATGCAGAGTTTTTTGCCATCATCTGTAAGTATTTAGCGACTACCTATTTTGTGCATAACCCCTGCAGCGTGCTGCGGGAATAATCAGAAGTTCACAAACTGATGACCCAAAGTTACTGCAGATGAATTTTATTTGGCCCACACAGTTAAAATTTTGTTTTTAAATTAGCTGGCCACATTCAAAAATAGGAAAAATGTCATAAAAAGCCAACTTTTTAGCTTTTCTTAAAAAAAATCAAAAGATCTGGCAACCGTAGTTTCTTATTCCCACATGGAAATAAAGATTAATCAAGCAGAGCTGATTGTCGTTTGTCTCCATTCTCCAGGGATATGGCCACAGGACTCTCCCAAATGATGAGACTGAGACTTAATTGGCAATTATCTTCTTTGTGTATCACCTGTTCACTTCTCGCATTAAGTTATCTGCCTAGCTGCTGAAGGCATTTACTTTTGTGACCTCCTGATATTAGAACAGTTGTATAGCATTTTATGTATACTCTGCCCTTCCAGGCATAACTGAGTTAACCTTTTCTATATACTTTACAGCATATACATCCCTTTAAATGTACAAAGGGATCATTGGGGGTTTTAAAGCTCCTGTGGGATAATTATTAAGATAAAGAAGGGGCCTCCTTGACCCCCCCACAGTTACCTCTTTCTATAGTCCATATACCCCATTGGTGGAGCACTGGGCAGTTGCCTAGTTCTGCAAGCTGTTAGGAAGAAGCTCAGTGCTTAGGCATTTTGGACTAGCCTTGGAAGTTCTTAACCTACAGTCAATAGACTCCCAGTCAGAGGTCTGTGAATATGGATGAGAAAAAAATTTTATCTTTAACCACAACTTAAATTGAGCATTTCAATTAGGGCGGTGGGAAACAAACCACAGTATTACTAGCAATACCTATGTGAAATCACAGTATCTCAATATTTAAATTCATCACTTCAATATTATGGTAGTTATTACACTTGCTGCTGGATCTTATTTAATGTATAAATAAAGAAGTACTATGTTACAAATTTGTTTTACAATTTTGATAATTGTATTTCAACATAAAAGGTTTCCTTTGTAATTCTTTTATTTTGTTTACTTATAAACAATCTGCGAAGGGGGTCTCGGGGCTTCACCAGGCTGTTAAACGGCCCATGGCACAGAAAAAGGCTAGGAACCCCTGGACTCAAAGGCCCCACTGACAAACAGTGCAACCATCTCCTGAAATCAAACGCCGCCTTTTCCTGTTGCTTCGCCAATTAAACCCCATTAAAAAGTCTTCTGGAATGCAGGCTTCTGAACTACAATTCCCAGAAGGTGATGCGGCCCCCGGGACCTATCCGGAGTTAGGACAATAACTCCACCCAATGGTTCCTGTGTTTGTCTCTTGACAGCCTACAACTCCCGATATGCGTGGCGGCTGCTTATTTCTTCGGGACATGATGGACGCCGGGTTATTGCTGGGATCTGTAGTCGTTTCGAATATTTTTGGGGGTTGGCTTCCTCTTACGGTATCTGGGGGTGGGCTCGAGGAAAAAAAGCAGGAAATGTAGCAATTAAACAGGTTCCTTATACCCGCGCGTACCGGCTCGGGTTCCTGGGCGCGCGAGGGCGGAAGTGGTGGTGGCCGGCGCGGCCGGAAGTTCAGATCAGCTGATGGGGGAGGCGGCGCCGCAGCCGCCAAGAGGCCCCGGCTTCCGAGCGCTTCGTCCGGGCCTTGAATCTCGGAGACTGGCCACGATCCCCGTTCACACCTCGCAGTTGGGCAAGGCCCCGTCCCGTGTCTCTCCCAGGCCTGAGATCCTTGCCCGGCACGGCCGCCCTGAGCGCCCCGGCCACCCCCAGCCCCGGCTCGCCCCTCAGGCCCCGGGCCTCCCCACAGCCCCCGGCCGGCGGCCCAGGCCCCGGATCCGCGGGGGGGGACCCGGCCCCGGGGGGTGCGGGCCCCATGGAGCTGATGTTCGCGGAGTGGGAGGACGGAGAGCGCTTCTCTTTCGAGGATTCGGACCGCTTTGAGGAGGATTCGCTCTGTTCTTTCATCTCCGAGGCCGAGAGCCTCTGCCAGAACTGGCGGGGATGGCGCAAACAGTCAGCGGGGCCCAATTCCCCCACTGGCGGCGGTGGCGGAGGTGGCAGTGGCGGTACCAGAATGCGAGGTGAGGATGAGCTGGAAGGAGGGGAGCGGGCAGGCCCTGCTCCGGCCTTGCTCGAGAGCTGTCCTTGCTTGGGAGCTGTCCCAAGCTGTCCCTGCTCGGGAGCTGTTCAGGACTCGCTTTTCCGGTCTTCCTGGGGCTGCCTTCTCCACACCTGCCTGTGTGTGTGTGTGTGTGTGTGTGTGTGTGTGTTGGAGTGATGGCTGGGAAATTCTGGGTTGGATAGGATTAAAGACAGAAAGTAGATCTTCTGTGGTTCATTTGCCGTAAGAGATGGGGTAAAGGAGAAGAATTCCCTCTTTGACTTGGGAGTACTTACCGAGTTCAGCCTGAGGCAGGCCAGAAAATAGAAAAGAATGTGGGTAGGGGGTAGATTGTGAAGAAGTGACCACTTGAGGTGTGTCACCCCATTGCAAAGTGTATTGGGAGCTTCTTGATTCAAGGTGATGATCTCTGATCCCCGATGCACCAAGAAGGAATTCCACCCAGAGCAAAGTGAAGGTGAACTGGCCTACGAGAGGGGTGTCACATAGGTTTAGATCAGAGACTTGGTTCCTGGCCATATTGAACATCTGTCAGAAGCCAAGCCTGGGACCACTGTACTAAAGCCTTAGATTTCCTTCATCTGGGGCCTGGGGAAGAGTGTGCGTACTTGACTCTCGAGTCTCGTGAAACACTCTTCTTGCTTTTCACTTGAGTTTCTTTCATCCTTGGGTCTTTCTGATGAGTGCTGTGAAGAATTTTGCTTTTGTTAAAGAAGATGGAGAAGAGAGTGATAACAGAAGCCCCGCAGACTCATGACTCACCACATTCTTGCCTTCCTCAAGGCACAGTTTGAGCTTCATTGGAAGTGAACATTTTTCACCAGTTGAGGGGTTTAATTTGTGATTCTACTCTGGGCATGCTAAGGTCCTGTTTTCCAAAAGGCCCCGGAGAGATTTCCAGCACCCCTTAGGGACAGAGGGAAATTTACATGTGTCACTGTTTAGGAGTGGTAATATTTACCTTCATTTGGAGAGATAGCATATGCCCTGTACACACACACACATCATAGGTAGTTTCGCTATGGGTCTTCTATGGGCTCTTTGCTTCTTTCATATTTGCATGTGTGGGTAGGCTTAGAGCTCCCTCACTTTGAGGGAAGTAACTGAAGATGGTGGTGAAGATTTTCAGCATATTGGTATCTTTATGAACAGGTTAAAATCTAGGAAAGCATGGCATTCCCCCCCTCCCCTGCCAACCCTACCCTTTTTCAGTTGCTCATTTATAAAATAAGAAGACTGACTTTTTTTTTAGAAAGTTTCCTTTCAGCACCATTATTTTCTATATGTCTTTTAATCTGACTAGCAATTTGGTGAGATATGCAGTCTGTTGCGTTTCACTGCTTTTTGATTAAAACAGTGTGGGAAACTTTGAATGGTAGCTCCATCTTACTCCAGGTGAGTCCAAGAGTGACAGCCAGGTTCCCTCGGGGTAACCTCTCCACCCCCAACCCACACCCCAGGGCATCCACTGTGGGAAGCCAGGGCTCAGGTGTGCCAAAGAAAGTGCAGACTCTCTCTTGCTTCTGGAGGTCCCTCTCAACTCTTCTGGCCTATCTTCCCTCCTTAGATGGAGGCATGGAGTCATTTAGAGGGATAGTTAAAAAAAAAAAAAAAAAAAAAAAAGGGATAGTAAAAACGAAAGGGACAGTAAAAAAAAAAAAAGCACTTAGAGAAGCGAATGCCAGGGGAGATATATACACAATGTAATATGAATCTCAAGTGCTAGGTATATGGGAAATTAGATGCCAAGCCAGGTGAAACTCATTACTTGCTAGGATCCTGGGATACACCTGTTTGGCTAGGAGTTTCTGGGATATCCCTGGTATCTTCTAGCAGGCTGTAGGCTGGGGATTGTTTAGCTCCCCTTCCCCAGATGGAGTCTTAAGGGTTAGTGTATCCTCACAGGAGGGTCCCTTGGTTTTTCATCCAGATGTCCTCTTTCCTTCATAGTGAAGGCGGGGAGGGGGGAGGGCGCATCAAGATGAGGCATTGGCATTGGTGCCAAGTAATCATGGCCCTTTTTGTTTCCCCTCCTCTTTCCCCTTACCTCAACCTTTGTTTCCAAAGATGGACTGGTGATCCCGCTGGTGGAGCTGTCAGCAAAACAGGTGGCGTTTCATATCCCATTTGAAGTGGTGGAGAAAGTTTACCCCCCGGTGCCTGAGCAGCTCCAACTCCGAATTGCTTTTTGGAGCTTCCCTGAGAATGAAGAGGATATTCGGTGAGGCTAAAGGACTGACGGTGGGGAGTGGGGTCCTGATGTTCCACACCGTGCGCTGGGCTTCCTATGGAACAAAGGGCACCGTACTTGGGGCTGCGGTAAGGAGGCAGCCAGGGCAGGGAGTACCTGGGATTTTCCCCAGCACGATGTGACACTGGGGAGAGTGCCTGGGGCGTGGTGGTCTCTGACAGGGTCTGTGGAACGGTATTTGCTGCATTGTGGCCATGTCTTCTTCTTCACTCCCAGACTGTATTCCTGCCTGGCCAACGGCAGTGCAGATGAGTTCCAGCGAGGGGATCAGCTATTCCGCATGAGGGCTGTGAAGGACCCCCTGCAGATTGGTAAGGGCCCCTCACCAATTGGTACTTCCTGCTCCTTCCACCCCCTGTGTTAAGAATTAAGAAACTACTGCAAGAAGCTGGAGCGGGTTGTCTGAAGAACTGCAGGGCCAGGGTCAAGGGCAGAGACCTGTGTCTTGGTGGCTCTCCCTGACCATACCTATGTTTCTCCCCAGGGTTCCACCTGAGTGCTACAGTGGTGCCACCTCAGATGGTCCCCCCCAAAGGGGCCTACAACGTGGCTGTGATGTTTGACCGCTGCCGGGTCACTTCCTGCAGCTGCACCTGTGGGGCTGGGGCCAAATGGTGCACCCACGTCGTGGCACTCTGTCTCTTCCGCATCCACAACGTGAGGCCCTCCCAATTTATCCTGGCCCTATTCTCCGCTCCACCCCCCCTTCTCTGCTGCATGCCTGGCCACAATGTGAGCCCCCTCTCCTCTCCTACTCTGCCTCCCTGTCCCCAGCTCCGATGTCAGCAAGCCTTTTCCCAGATTGTTTCATTTCTCTCGGTGTTCCCTTCAGGCTTCTGCAGTCTGCCTGCGGGCCCCAGTGTCAGAGTCCCTGTCTCGACTGCAGAGGGACCAGCTGCAGAAGTTTGCTCAGTACCTCATCAGTGAGCTCCCTCAGCAGGTGAGGGAGGTTGACACACCCTCTCTGACTAGTCCAGGGCTGCATATTAGCCTTCCTGTTAGGCCCAGGCCTCCTTGGGTCACCTCTGCCTTTGTGTCCCTTTCCCCCTCAGATCCTGCCCACAGCCCAGCGTCTCCTGGATGAACTCCTCTCCTCCCAGTCAACAGCCATCAATACAGTATGTGGAGCCCCAGGTGAGTGTGGTGAGAAAGAAGGGCAGCAGGAAGAAAGCAAGCTTGGGGGTGCAGAGCGCCACTTACTAAAGGCGAATCCAGGCTCCTACCTCTAGGTGACGGACTGCCTGTCACCCCCAGACCCCACAGCAGGGCCGTCTGCCTCCGATCAGAGTACTTGGTATTTGGATGAATCAACACTCACTGACAACATCAAGAAGACACTGCACAAGTTCTGTGGCCCCTCCCCTGTGGTGTTCAGGTAAACAGGATCTCTTCATGCCTGTGTCTATGGTGGGAGGGGCACATCCCTCGGGCCATGGCCAGTTTCTTTGTTTTAGTAATGCATACCTCTCCCACTCCCCCCCCCACTCAGTACACTGCCTGGCGCATACGACATGTTACTAGTGAAATCAGTGGGTGATGATAATTTTATGTAGTCACAGAGTGGTCTGTCCTTAGGTAGAGCAGGAGTTATTTTGCTTCCTTTCAGCGATTGGGAAACTGAGGCAGAGGGCGATTAAGAATTTTTGTCTGGGTCATACTTTTTCCCCTGTACTCTGTATTTTGACCCCTTTTGTGTCAAAGTCCTGTTGCTCTTTCACCTGCTTTATTCAGCCCCATCTTAGGGTCATCATTTTCCACTCTGCGACTTTCACAGTGATGTGAACTCCATGTATCTGTCTTCCACGGAGCCTCCGGCTGCTGCTGAATGGGCATGTCTGCTGCGCCCACTGAGGGGCCGCGAGCCAGAGGGAGTCTGGAACTTGCTTAGCATCGTGCGGGAGATGTTCAAGCGGAGGGACAGCAATGCTGCCCCCTTGTTGGAAATCCTCACCGACCAGTGCCTCACCTACGAACAGGTAATCCCGCAGAGCTGGGGAGGCCCGTGCTGGCTCATCCTCTCCCTCCCTTAACCGCACTCCCCTCTTGCTGACAGGGACACTGCGTGGGGCTCCTCTGTCTTCCTCTAAGTTGTTAGGCTCATCTCAGAGTCCTCTTTGTTTCCAGATAACAGGCTGGTGGTACAGCGTGCGCACCTCAGCCTCACACAGCAGCGCCAGTGGGCACACAGGCCGCAGCAACGGGCAGTCAGAGGTGGCGGCCCACGCATGCGCCAGCATGTGTGACGAGATGGTCACACTGTGGAGGCTGGCTGTGCTGGACCCTGCGCTCAGCCCCCAGCGGTGAGTCTCCCCCAAGGCTCACCACCGCCGGGAGATGGGGCCAGCCCTGGACAGACCGAGCCCTCATCTCCTGTACATAGACACACGTACCATTTTTCTAGTCCTAGGGAAATGGGAGGTGCTGAGCATTAGGGTTTCCAGTGATTTATGAGTTCTTTTCCTGAGAGGCTTTCTTCCATCCCTCCTCTAAATAACCCACTTTCCCAAATCCCTGAGTATTCGAGTGATGTCTATGGGGCTGGCTCAAGAAGCGCTTCCTGGGGTCCTTCCCTGTGCCCCGCTTCCGGGGAATACCATCTCCCCGTTTCCTCCCATCCCTGCTCGGCGCAGTGTAGGCCCCACAAGCCCTCCTGGCCCCCGCTTTGTTCCCACAGGCGCCGGGAGCTGTGTGTGCAGCTGCGCCAGTGGCAGCTGAAGGTGATTGAGAACGTGAAGCGGGGACAGCACAAGAAGACCCTGGAGCGGCTCTTCCCTGGCTTCCGGCCGGCGGTGGAGGCCTGCTACTTCAACTGGGAAGAGGCCTACCCCCTTCCCGGTGTCACCTACAGTGCCACTGACAGGAAGCTGGCCCTGTGCTGGGCCCGAGCCCTGCCCCCTCGGCCAGGTGCCTCCCGATCCGGGGGCCTGGAAGAATCCCGGGAGCGGCCCCGCCCTCTTCCTGCCGAGCCAGCTGTGCGGCCCAAGGAGCCTGGGGCCAAGCGCAAGGGATTGGGTGAGGGGGTCCTCTCATCGCAGCGGGGTCCCCGCCGCCTCTCGGCCGAGGGGGGAGATAAGGCTCTGCATAAGATGGGTCCAGGTGGGGGCAAAGCCAAAGCATTGGGGGGGGCTGGCAGTGGGGGCAAGGGCTCAGCAGGCAGCGGGAGCAAGCGACGGCTGAGCAGTGAAGACAGCTCCCTGGAGCCGGATCTGGCTGAGATGAGCCTGGATGATAGCAGCCTGGCCCTGGGTGCAGAGGCCAGCACCTTTGGTGGATTCCCGGAGAGCCCACCACCCTGCCCTCACCCTGGTGGCTCCCGAGGCCCTTCTACCTTCCTTCCTGAACCTCCAGATACTTATGAAGAAGATGGTGGCGTGTACTTCTCAGAAGGGCCTGAGCCTTCCACAGCCTCTGCTGGCCCCCCTGGCCTACTGCCCAGGGAGCTTTGTACCCGGGACGACCTCGCTTCCACAGATGAGAGTGGCAATGGGCTCCCTAAAACCAAAGAGGCAGCCCCTGCGGTTGGAGAGGAGGAGGATGACTACCAGGCGTATTATCTGAATGCCCAGGATGGTGCTGGGGGCGAGGAAGAGAAGGCTGAGGGCGGGGCTGGGGAGGAACACGACCTGTTTGCCGGACTGAAGCCACTGGAACAGGAGAGCCGCATGGAGGTGAGGGGGCTTGGAGGGGACTCTGAGGGTGCCTCTTAGCCGTAGCTGGGAGAGGGACCACCTGCCTCTGGTTGCGATTGACAGGACTGTTGTGTGACTGTTAGAATCCTGCAGCAGGCTCCTAACTGGCCTCGCTGCCTGCAGTCCATTCTCTTCTCTCCATGTTGATCTTCCTGGAATGTATAATTTTGTCACTCTGCTGCTTAAAACTCTTCAGTGGTTTCCCATTACCCTTAGGGTGAAGATGAAGGTCCTTGGCATGACCTATGAGGCTTCACTTGTTCTGAACTTTGCCTGCTTCTCCAGCCTCATCTAGCTACTATGTCAGTTATACTACACTCAGTTGAGCCGTTCCCGTAGCTTGCCATGCTCTCTCTTACATCCATAGTTTTGTACGGATTGGCCTTTCTGTCTGGAATATTCTTACCTCATCTTACCTGGTTAGCCCCTGTTTCTTCTTCAGGCCTCAGAGATCTTAGAGATCATGTCCTCTAGGAGGTCTTCCCTGAGACTGCCCCTCTGCCCCAAGTCCCATTGAGGTATCCTGCCCATCTGCTCCCCTCTGGACCTTTCCCAGTAGTAGCCAGCTTCACACCTGTTTGTGTGTTTATGTGTCTGTTTCTCTAATGTGCTGTGAGTCTCTGTGGTATACCCAGGACTAGCATAGGGCCCAGTGTATAGCAAGTGCTCATGGGATATTTGCTGCATGAGTGAGTGTGGTGTTCTGCAGCATGTTTGGTGCCCATGTCCTCTTTCCAGATATTATTTGCCTGTGCTGAGGCCTTGCATGCTCACGGCTATAGCAGTGAGGCCTCCCGCCTCACCGTGGAGCTTGCCCAGGACTTGCTAGCCAACCCACCTGACCTCAAGGTAGAGCCGCCCCCTGCCAAGGTGAGAGAGAATCCCCCCTCCCTCCCCAGTTACCCATAACCCTCTCCCACGCCCCACCCCAGGCTAGAGTCTCCTCCCTCCACCAAGGCGAGTCAGACTCATCTGCCTGCCTCCTTGTGCTTCCCTCTTTAGGGCAAGAAGAACAAGGTTTCTACGAGCCGTCAGACCTGGGTGGCTACCAACACCCTGACCAAGGCGGCCTTCCTGTTAACAGTGCTAAGTGAGCGCCCAGAGCACCACAACCTGGCCTTCCGAGTGGGCATGTTTGCCTTGGAGCTACAGCGGCCCCCAGCTTCCACCAAGGCCTTGGAGGTCAGAAGTTCTATCTGAGTCTTGCCCTGCCATCTCCTCAGAGACTCACACCTTGATCTCCATTGGGGTGATTGAGGTCTTAGTTCCTCCCTATGCCCTCAGGTGAAGCTGGCATATCAGGAGTCTGAGGTGGCCGCCCTGCTCAAGAAGATTCCTCTGGGTCCGAGTGAGATGAGTACTGTGCGCTGCCGGGCAGAGGAGCTTCGGGAGGGGACACTCTGTGATTATCGGCCTGTTTTGCCTCTCATGTTGGCCAGTTTCATCTTTGATGTTCTCTGTACTCCAGGTATGATGCCTGACACTACAGAAAGGGGAACTGGGGCAGGGGTAGCTTTCTCTAAAGAGAAACCAAGAGCCCCAAGGCTCTGAATCGCCTGTAAGAAGCATCGGGCAGCTTCATGGAAGGATCTGGAATGATGAGTGTCTTGGGTTTCTTCCCTTTTCATTCTGTCCCATGCTACTTCTGTCTTCTTAACTTACCCCAAATTTTATCCAGTGGTTTCTCCCACGGGTTCCCGGCCCCCAAGTCGCAACTGGAACAACGAGATGCCTGGGGATGAGGAGCTGGGATTTGAAGCAGCAGTTGCTGCCTTGGGTGAGTCTGTCAGTGTCTTGAGCACGTCTGTGAGCTAAGCCTGGCCCAGGCCTTGAAGTGCATGAGACGTGAGCCCTCTTCTGAAGGGGCTCTATGGTAAGGGGAAAGCCAGCATGACATGTATGTGCCATGACACATAGTGCCTACGAGACTGAAGAATTGAGGGCAAAAACGTGGGCTATGAATGTTCGGTGTTATAAGGACAGCAAAACAGGACTCTAGGGAAAGGCCTTAGGAAGGGGATAGAGTATTGAATATGGGTTAAAAGATCAGTTAAGTTCTAGGTAGGGGGACAAAACACTGTGAATAAAGACACAGGGGCAATCAAGTCTTCATGAGAGTGGGGAGCCCAACTTCCCTGAAGTGATGGATATGTTGGGGTGATAGAGAAGGCCAAATTATGAAGGTCTTAAAAAGCAGACCAGAGCTTAGGCCGGATGTATTAGGCAGTGGGCACCTTCCATAGGGAAGGTGGGTTGGACCAGGAGAACTCCTTACTTCACATGCTAGTGGCTGGGGAGCCCTGGCCTGTTTACCCTTGGCTGTCTTGCAAGTTATGGCTACTCACAAACCCCATGAGCGCCTCTTTCTCACAGGCATGAAGACAACAGTGAGTGAGGCGGAGCATCCCCTGCTATGTGAAGGCACACGTCGGGAGAAGGGTGACCTGGCCCTGGCACTAATGATCACTTACAAAGACGACCAGGCCAAACTCAAAAAGGTAAGGGGTTGAGGTACTGGGATTTCGACAGGCAGAGAGAGCAAATTTTATCACCTTTCTCAGGGGTTTCTAGTATAATGGAAGGGCTATTCTACCTACAGGAGATACCGGGGGAATCTTGGGAACACCTCGTAAAGAACGTGAGAGACCAATGGTTCTTATAGGAATGCTTGGGCTTGGGGTGGAAGAAGAGAAACAGGGGGCATAAAGTCGTTCATTCATTCATTTATTTCAATATATATTGAATATCAATATACTTAGTCCTGTGGTAAATGTTATAGGGGATACCAAGATATGTAAGCCAGCCCCTGTCTTCCAGCAGGTTCTCCTGTGGTTAGAACTGGGAAAGTCTTCCTGAGGAGGAAGTATTAAGCTGTTTCAAGGAGAAAGAAAAGTAATAGAAGTCAGGAGATAAAGGGCATCCAGTCACCGCTTCTCTGTCTTTCAGATCTTAGACAAACTCTTGGATCGAGAGAGCCAGACGCATAAACCACAGACACTGAGTTCGTTCTACTCATCTAGCCGCCCGGCCACAGCCAGCCAGAGGTCTCCTTCAAAGCATGGGGGCCCATCTGCTCCAGGGGCCCTGCAACCTCTGACCTCAGGCTCTGCAGGGCCTGCTCAGCCAGGGAGTGTGGCAGGGGCTGGGCCAGGCCCCACTGAGGGCTTCACAGAGAAGAATGTGCCTGGTGAGGTGGGGGCACTGGGCAGGGGGGATGTGTGGTATGGAGCTGTGTTGGGCCCCCCTTTCCCAGGCTCATCCCAATGTCCTGTCTTCCCTACGCAGAGAGTTCCCCACATTCCCCCTGTGAGGGTCTCCCATCTGAGGCAGCTTTGACCCCAAGACCAGAGGGAAAGGTCCCCAGCCGCTTGGCTCTTGGCAGCCGTGGAGGCTACAATGGACGGGGCTGGGGCTCACCAGGGCGGCCTAAGAAGAAGCACACAGGTAACAACCCACGGGATGACATGGAGGGAAGGATATTCCTGAAGGTTGGAGTCTGAATTCTGGAGCTTCTGACTTCTGAGACTGTCTTGTCTTGGGCGGGGGGTTAGGCATGGCCAGCATTGACAGCAGTGCCCCTGAAACGACGTCGGATAGCTCCCCAACCTTAAGCCGGAGGCCACTTCGAGGGGGCTGGGCCCCTACCTCCTGGGGCCGAGGACAGGACAGCGATAGCATTAGCAGCTCTTCCTCAGACTCCCTTGGCTCCTCGTCCTCCAGTGGAAGTCGCCGGGCCAGTGCCAGTGGAGGGGCCCGGGCGAAGACAGTTGAAGTTGGCAGGTCAGTGGGAAAAAACATCCTTGTCTTCTGACCTGGCCCACCCCGAGAGCCACATCCCTAGTGTAATCCAACTGTTGTCTCCGTCAGCATCCTCACTTACCCTGGTCTTTTCCAACCTACCTGGACGCCCACCTCAGAGAAACCCCAATCCCTGTCCCTACCCCATTGCCCCTTCAGGTACAAGGGCCGCCGTCCTGAGAGTCATGCCCCCCATGTACCCAATCAGCCGTCAGAGGCAGCTGCACACTTCTACTTCGAGCTGGCGAAGACGGTGCTGATCAAGGCAGGGGGCAACAGCAGCACTTCCATTTTCACACATCCATCTTCCTCAGGGGGCCACCAGGGTCCTCACCGTAACCTGCACCTTTGCGCCTTCGAGATTGGGCTTTATGCCCTTGGCCTGCACAACTTTGTTTCTCCCAACTGGCTCTCACGTACTTACTCTTCCCACGTTTCCTGGATTACAGGTAAATCCAGCATGTTGATTTGGGTATGGGAAGGGGATTAATTGATGATGATGTCATATCTTTGTGGAGTTACTGACCTGATAGGAGAGATGCCATTCCCATTCCCATTGCCCGTGCTAACCCCACTCTGCTTTTCTCTCCTTTTCCTGAAGGCCAGGCAATGGAGATTGGCAGCGCAGCCCTGACTATACTGGTAGAATGCTGGGATGGGCACCTGACACCCCCTGAGGTTGCATCCCTGGCTGACAGGGCATCACGGGCACGAGACTCCAATATGGTGAGGGCAGCGGCGGAACTAGCCCTAAGCTGCCTGCCTCATGCCCATGCGTTGAACCCCAATGAGATCCAGCGGGCCCTGGTGCAGTGCAAGGAGCAGGTATTTTTACAGGCAATTGCGGACCTGCTTTGGGGCATCTGGGCAGGGAGGTTGGGTCCAGCTCCTGATTCCCATATCCTGGAGTTCACAAACTATCCAGTTGGTCCTCTCATGGTGACACTTGACATAGTAATGTGCTTTCACATCTATTACATCCTTTACCTTACAACTCTGAGAACAGGATTATTCGTGTTTCATAGGTAAGGAAATGTGGCCTATAGTCTAGGGACCAAGATGATCACCAGGATGGAGTCCTTAGGGGAAGCCTCAGGGAGATGATGGGACTTGGCTGGGAGGAGTTAAATTAGTTTGGAACTGGGACTGGTCAACAAGTGTTTGTTCATTGTGTGAAGCATTCACTGCTCTGACACTGACTCTGGGCACTGGCCCTGACCTTAGATGCCTCCCCAGGAACCAGCCAACTCTGAGGGAGACATTGGAATGTCATCTAGAACTGTCCCTGAGTAAAGCCCTTCCCCCTTAACCCTCTTTGCCCCTCCCTTCCAGGATAACCTGATGTTGGAGAAGGCCTGCATGGCAGTGGAAGAGGCGGCTAAGGGTGGGGGCGTATACCCCGAAGTGTTGTTTGAGGTTGCTCACCAGTGGTTCTGGCTATATGAGCAAACAGCAGGTGGCTCATCCACAGCCCGTGAAGGGGCTACAAGCTGTAGTGCCAGTGGGATCAGGGCAGCTGGGGAGGCTGGGCGGGGGCTGCCTGAGGGCAGGGGGGTCCCAGGGACTGAGCCGGTTACAGTGGCGGCGGCGGCGGCAGCAGCAGTGACAGCAGCCACAGTGGTGCCAGTCATCTCGGTGGGGTCCAGTTTATATCCGGGTCCAGGACTGGGGCATGGTCATTCCCCTGGCCTGCACCCCTACACTGCTCTACAGCCCCACCTGCCCTGCAGCCCTCAATACCTCACCCACCCAGCTCACCCCGCCCACCCCATGCCTCATATGCCCCGGCCTGCCGTCTTCCCTGTGCCCAGCTCTGCATACCCACAGGTGAGTATGCAATGTTCTACTGGAGACTGGGCATGTGGGAGCACATTGGGAGTTCACGGGGGGGTTGGAGTGGGGTACTCTGGGAGGATAACAGCGCTGTCCAAGAGTCCTGGTGAGGTGGCGGGAGTCGGGGGACCCAGCCCAACTAAGATAAGAAATGCAGGATACCCAGCTGTGGGATGAACGGGGAAGAGCTACATCCTAATATAATTTGGAATCTTCCTTTTTTTCTTCCCGCCTCGAGGGTGTGCATCCTGCATTCCTGGGGGCTCAGTACCCTTACTCGGTGACTCCCCCCTCACTTGCCGCCACTGCTGTGTCTTTCCCCGTCCCTTCCATGGCACCCATCACAGTACATCCCTACCACACAGAGCCAGGGCTCCCACTGCCCACCAGTGTGGCCTGTGAGTTGTGGGGACAGGGAACAGGTGAATGGAGGGGAGGCACACCGGGCAGGGGACGGGGGGAGGGAATCCTCTCTGTCCCTCTCTGGGCTCTGAGTTCCTCATGTGGCTTTCATCCCACCCTCAGTGAGCAGTGTCCATCCAGCTTCCACGTTTCCGGCCATCCAGGGTGCCTCACTGCCTGCCCTGCCCACACAGCCCAGCCCTCTGGTGAGCGGGGGTTTTCCACCACCCGAGGAGGAGACTCACAGTCAGCCTGTCAACCCGCACAGCCTACACCACCTGCACGCCGCCTACCGTGTCGGTGAGAGGAGGGCCCTTCCTGTGCCCCCACCTGCAGCCAGAGGCTCTTCCGTGACCCCTCCCCACCATACCTCTTAATTGGTTTACTGTGGGGTCAGGTACGAGGCTGAGGTAGAGGGTGGAGGACGCACCCTCACCACGTGCCCACCCTTTTCTCCCAGGGATGCTGGCACTGGAGATGCTGGGTCGCCGGGCACACAATGATCACCCCAACAACTTCTCCCGCTCCCCCCCCTACACTGATGATGTCAAATGGTTGCTGGGGCTGGCAGCAAAGCTGGGTAACACCTCCCCTCCCCAGGACCATTGTCCGCCCTCACCTGCTCCCCCCACCTTCCCATCCCAGACCTCCTTCCTAGCTCTTGCTCAGAGTTGAGGCCTTGGTCGGGTATGTGTGCGTGCGCGAGGGGCGGGGGGCTACCTCAGCTCCTGGGGTGGAGGGAGGCTCTCTGCCAGGCCAGAGCTGAGATTAAAGTTGGGTCCCTAGGGCAGAGGTGGCCACCCCCGTCTCATGCCCCTCCCCCTGCCCCCCAGGAGTGAACTACGTGCACCAGTTCTGTGTGGGGGCAGCCAAGGGGGTGCTGAGCCCGTTTGTGCTGCAGGAGATCGTCATGGAGACGCTGCAGCGGCTGAGCCCCGCTCATGCCCACAACCACCTACGTGCCCCGGCCTTCCACCAACTGGTGCAGCGCTGCCAGCAGGCATACATGCAGGTGATAACCCAGGAAGTATGGAGCAGGGTGGAACACCTCCTGGGCAGGCAGGGAACAGATCACCCAGCACGCCAGGGCGGAGGGGCCTGGTTCTGTGCTTAGTGGCTTATCCTCCCCACGTCTTCCAGTACATCCACCACCGCTTGATTCACCTGACCCCTGCCGACTACGACGACTTTGTGAACGCGATCCGCAGTGCTCGCAGCGCCTTCTGCCTGACACCCATGGGCATGATGCAGTTCAACGACATCCTGCAGAATCTCAAGCGCAGCAAACAGACCAAGGAGCTGTGGCAGCGGGTCTCACTCGAGATGACCACCTTCTCCCCCTGAGTCTGGCCCCCCTAGGGCCCTATACAGGGACACAGGCCTGTGGCTATGGGGACCCCTCACAAAGGGGGAATGAATCTTGGCTGGACAGATCATCCCCACTCAGTTCCCTGGTAGCCCAGACTGGCAGCTGTTCTTGGGGCCAAGATGTCTCAGATCCTAGAAGCCTAGGGTTGGGGGAGACAGCCCTGTCTGGGAGGGGGCGTTGGGTGGCCTCTGGTATTTATTTGGCATTTATAAATATATAAACTTCTTTTTTACTCTCGTCTGCCTGGGCCTTTCCCTTCTTTCCCTCCATGTGTGGATGAACCTTGAACTGGGGCAGAGGAAAATCTTGATACTTGCTTTTATTCTAGGTTTCTCCCACTCCAGTGAGGCAGACAAAACACAAAAATAAGGATGTTTATTAAACTCATTTCTAGCCCACAGCTAGGGCTCATATTCAGCTCTGTGAGCCACCGTCTGACCTCATCCCCATTCAATGTGAATGACATTAGAGAGGCCGGGCCACAGGTAGATCCCATTGATCCCACAGTAAGGGGTCCCTCCCACGGCCACTATAGATAGATACACTGCTGGGGATAAAAGAGGGAAAGCACTGGATTAATACATTCCTCTACACCCTGCCTGGACCCTCTCATTTCCCCCCCTACCTTCCAAGACCATGGGCCAAAGGTGCCTAGTACCATCTCGTGGGGTATCAAGGGAAGCCCCTTTATTAGACCCCAGAGCTATGGGAAAGGGATGCCCTTCCCTTCTTAGCCATCCCAGGCCTCGAGGCCACTGAGGTAGAAGGGGGAGGGGCCAGGCCACTCTAATCCCCCTTGTGGGCCCTGCTCTGGGCTTGCCCCTTAGGGAAGAAGGGGGCTTTTCCTGGTACGGGAGGCTGATACATCAGCCCAGACTGGAATGCTGCAGTTCTTCCCGAAGCCACGAGGGCACTGGCTGTCCAAGCCGGCTCAGCAGCTTCGACAGCTCCAAATTATGGTTCCGGAAAAAATCCATAAGGAAAAGGCGGGACTAACAGGAGAAAAATGAAGTCAGAAATGGTAAGGAGTGGACAAAATCAGATCTTACAGGTGGAAAGGGATACCCTGTCCCTGGCTTTGCTTACCTCAGTGTCCATATCTGGGTACTTCCGGCCTTTGCTCTTGCCTAGACAACGAGTCTTGCCACCTTCAAGTCCCTGGCACCAGAATCCCTTATCTTCATCAAACCTGCTCAACAAGAAGAGGCCATTAGGTGACAGAAAAGAAATCCAAGCCTCATAAATGTACACTACCTCTCCCAGCCCAGAGGGACACATGTCTCTCCTTGCAAGACAGGGTAAATCCATGTCTCTTCCAATCAGACACGGTCGACCTGCTTCCCCATTTCCCCCAGAGTCATCCTCCCCTGGGCCATGCTCTCCCACCTGAGGGTCCGTGTGTAGTTCAGAAAGGGTGTGATACCCAGGAACTTCTGGATGCTCTCCATTGAGGCAGCTGGGTTGGTACGCAGTTCTTGCCCATCCACAATCAGCAACTAAAGGGACAGGGATGTGGTTCCCTCTGTATTCCTTAGAAGCCTCTGGGCTGAAGGGAGAAGGAGGGGAAGGGGACCCCCATGTGGGCTACTGGGGAACTGTACCTGTCCAGAGGGGTAATATGTCAGCCAGCGTTGCAGATGGGTGGAATAGTAGCCAGGGACAAGACAACGGTCCTGTAGGGAGCGAAGTGCCAGAGGGGCATGGGAGGAGGCTGAAATCACCTGGTAGAAGGTATAGTTCAGAGCAACTGGGTCTCCATGTGCTCGCTGATGCTGAAGGACAAGGAACAGGAAGGCAAGGAATTGGTGATTTGACAGCATTGTTCTGCCCTTCCTCTTAGTCTAGTGAACAGACCGCATAGGCACTCCTCCCCAAGGCACTAGCTTAGTTTCCCTACCCTCATTCCTTTCTGTCTCTCTAGCAGTCACCACCTCTCTTAAGTTCTGATGTGTGCCTAGCTTCAGGCTCACCTGGTACCAGGAGTAGGCCCTGTCAGCAGGGTTGGTGAGCACAGTGATGATCTTGGCTCGCGGCAGGAGGGCAGCCCCCCGACGTGGTACAACCTCTGAGTCGAAGTAGGTGGCACTTTTTTCAAACAGGAAATCAGTGCTGGCATTAGAAGGGACAGGGAAGAAATCCATGTACCTAGGAAGTAGTAGAGAGGAGAGGCAGAGAATTTGCAGAGTGAAGGGGCTGGACATCTGTGCTGGGAGAAGCTGGAATGGGGTATTTTAGGGGAAGGGAGTGTCCTGAGAAGCATTCCAGGTCTCACCAGTCAATGCCCTTGTGGTAATTAGGGCCGCTGAAAAACTGAATCTCCTCAAAGGTGCTGGGGCTCGGGAAACTGCTAGTCACAGCTGGGTGCAGGCTCAGGAAGAAGTGAATAGCTGTGGTCCCTAAATGAGAGAGAAAGGTCCAGGCCATTGTGGGAGAGAATCCACCTCAACAACATCAGCTTGAAAGAGGTGAGAAAATAATCACTCTGGGTGATAAAATACCGTTTGGCCAAACTAGAGCGAGAAAAGGAAAGCCTGAGAGAGGCCCAGGGAAGGGTTAAAATGGTAGTTCTCAGCCTTGATTGTGCATCAGAATCACTTGTGGGTCTTTCAAAAAAAACTCAGCAGATGATTCTGATGTATAACCAGGTTAAGAATCACTCAAGGGACTGGATTAATGAGGGGTGGGTATGAGAAGGGAGTTCCTTGGCCAAAGAATTCTTTGGGTTTAAGGCAAGGCAACAGAAGTTGCCTAAGGATGATTCACCTGTCTTCTGGGGTCCCACAATGAGGAACTTGGGGAGCCGATCACAGGTTTTCTCCTTGGACCAGATATCTTTGTGCCTCTTGTCGTCACAGGGATTCTGAAGGTGAGGCCAAGAATCAGATAATCTTTTCCTCAACGGCCACCCCCATCACATCTCTAGGTCAGCCTGAGCTCCACCTATACCTGCCAAAGGGGGCTTCGCTCTTGAGGGAAGAGGTCAAAGTACTTCCGTGCGAGAGAGACAGGAGGAAGGGTCTGTAGGCGCAGCCGTGTCCAGCACTGGAGAAAGCGCACCAGGCTCTCAAAGGTGTACAGGCCCAGCCGATCATTTCCATAATTAGACAGATGAGTCATAAAGATGCTGATCTGAAAGGGGGTGCCTGCATGTCAGATTTGGAGAGCCTACCCCACTTCAGAAGTGGGCTTGGTGAGCAAAAGTCTCAGTATGCAAACACTTTGGCTGTCCAATCTTCTAGCCCTTCCTCTCGGCACCTTACCGGATTAAGCAGCACTGTCAGAAAGAGTTCTCCACCTCGGATGCTCCGGTCTAGTTCGCGAGAGCCTCCGGGATACTCATTATAGAAGATCGTGTGAGTGAAGAGGCCACACGTCTGCCGTGGCAGCACCTGAAGGGAAAAGAACAAACAGGGACAGATGAGATTTGAAAGGTAGAATGAGAAGTAGATTAAGGACAAAAGACCTGAGGCATTAGGATTCCCTGGGTTTGTAGAGGACTCAGTCTGCAGTTACAGCAACAAAGCTCTTGCTATGTGCATTATGACTTTTCATCTCTCTACCCCTTATTATATGGATGAACTTGGACAATGCAGGTTGGAGGCTGTCCAAATGTGGGAGTTTGATTCAAGTCCGTATTGGGAGTCCCTCACCATAACGCCATTGTGAATGAAGCCACGGCGGTAGCGGGCAGGGCGGAGATGGGGATACTCCTCAGTGCTGGTCACCTGGATGCCCCACACGGATTTCCAGGCCTCATAGAGCTGTGTGTGGATGGGATACACGCCGGAGTGGTGGGGGGCCACAGCGTACCCCAGATCCGTGGGAATCCCATGCTCCTGGGAATGGCAGAGACTCTCACCAGGACCTGGTGAGGTTTGGGGAGTAGAGGGTAAAGAGGGTGGGGATGCCTCCACAGAAAGTAAAATGGAAAGGGTGGGGAAAGGGTACCCCATTAGGGTAAGGTTGAGAAGGAAGCATCATCTTTGGGAGAAAGTATGGGGAAGAGATCCAAGGGTCTCACCAGAGCAAACTGTTTGTTGAGCCTCATCTGGTCAGCCAGCACGGAGCGATTGTGGAACAGGTGTGGCTGCATGTGGCTCCACATGTGGGGGAACCACCAGAACTCTTGGCGGTGCTTCAGCAGCATGTCGTCCCCTGCATCCTCCTCCTCTGTCCCTATGACCACACACTGACCACTGACCACAGCCGGTCAGCCCCTGTGCCCTCCTTTGTTCTGTAACAACACTGACCACTTTCCATCCTTGGGACAACATTGCTGACCTCTGCCCACCTAAGACTGTCTATTTTCCCGATTGCCAACCTGCCCTCCAGCCGCCCATGCTAACCTAAATTCATACCCACTGCTAGCTCCTCATAGCATTCTGACCCCAAACCTTGCCCCTTTTCTCCAACCTGTCTGCCCAGGAGGATGGACAGTGAAGAGACAGATCAAACTAAGACTGATACACTGAAGGAGCAGGGGAATAAGCTCACCAGTATGATAGAACTTGCCCGAGAAGCCCAAGTTGAAGGTGAAGTTGGGGACTAAGGTCCTGAGTTTGTTCTGGGTGGTCAACAGAGCCTGGGAAGAGTAGCAGGGACGTGAGAAATCAGGAGACTAAGAAGGAGAAAAATGAGAAGTAGCATTCTTCTTGCCTAGAAAGGGTAGGGAGCGTACCTATGACAAGCTCAGAATCAAGGAAGGGAGTCTGATAGGACAGAGCTTGAAACAGCTTCTAAGGAAAGAAATGAGTCAGGAAAAAGAAAGACTGACCTCAACATCAGCCACCTTCATGCGGGTTCCTTCCTTGCCCACAAAGATGTCATCGATGTCTACCAAGATGTAACGGTCAAGGTCCAAGCAGAGGCGCTTGCCAGTGAGGTACGCAACAGCATCAACAAAAACGAGTTTGTGAAGCCAGAAGGAGAGGCCATGGCCAAAGAGCACCCGCTGGATGCCATCGTGAAGCCCCAAGTCCTGTACCACAGTGGGAAGCCGAGCCCGGCGAGGCAAGGGTCCTGGCACCGGGGGCTCAGCTGGTCGAAGGCTGGCAAGAAGCACTGGTTCATATGTGCTATGATTGGATTGGAAGATGGTCCAGTCATCACCGGGCAGTGGACCCGGCTCCAGGCGGCTGGGGCGTGTGAGATGCAGTAGTGGGGCAGAAGGATTCACTTGGTAGTCCTGGAGCCCCAAGTTTGAATGTAGAAAAAGGGGAAAGCCCTTGAGCTGGGCACTCAGTAAGCTATGCTCATGGGCTCGGAAAAAGCCAATGATGCCCACACCATACTCCACACAGTACCGGTCTAGCAGTTCCCGACTCCAGGCATCCAGGTTGACATACTTGAGCAGGTTCTCATAGATGACCAAGACATACCGGCCATGGGTATGATCAGTCAGTGTGGGCATGTCCCCTCGGCCAGGTGCCAGCTCAGTGCTATAACGAAAACGGCTAGACTCCAAGATGGCCACAATCTCCTGCCCCAGCTGTGAGTATGCGCTCTCCACAAACACAAGGACCACGGGTTCAGTTCGTGCTGTCTCTGGCGGCCTGGGGGGCCGGGGTGGGACTGGCGGCCGTACAGGGCCAGGACCAGCTGCCCCACCACTACTGCAGTCTCCCAAGGGCAGGGGCAATGGTTCCTTGGCCTTGGGGCTGGTGGATACGTAGTAAGCCAAGAAGCCCATGGAGCCCAGACTGAAAGCGATCAGCAGCAGTATGAGGCGGTGCAGTTCCAGCTGCCGAGCTGGGCGTACCACCTTCCACAGCTTGAGCATGGCGGGGGAGGTGAGGCAGGGATGGGGACCACCTCAGGGGATGGGAGGTAGGAGTTCTATAGGCTGAGGCTCTCTTGGGAGGGTAGAAGGATATGAAAAGAGGGGAAAGGGATTCCTGCAGGGTCAGTTCCCTGAAAAGGTGGAAACAAGTCCCCTTAGTATAGGATAGGGGAGGTAGAACGGGCAACAGGGGGCAACTGGACAGAGTCCATTGGTCTCAGGTCACCATGGCCCACTGGCCCATGGCTTCAGGATGCAAATCTAGCCAGGCTCCACCTTTGGTCCTGGCTGAGCTCCTCACATCGGAGGTCAGCAAAGTTCACAATCTCTACCCTCACTATCTGTAAGACAGAAATCAATGGGTTACTTCTCTCCTTGAAACTGTGTCATTAATCCATTCCCCTCTTCACCCCATTTCTCTTACCTCCTGCTCACAGGCTGGTTTGTTCTCCAAAAAAAAAAGCTCCTGTAGAAGAACAACATAATCTGAGTCTCATACTTTAGCTTCACAGCCTGTTCCCTTTCTTAGAATACTGTCTAAATTCTCCCCCCTGAGCTAAGCTCAGAATTGAAGCAGTATATCCAAGGTCTGGAAGGGAACAAACTTCCCATTGACAAGAGGCCAAACAGCCCAGGAGGCTGAAAATGAACCTGCTCTGAAAGGAGTTCCCAACCCGTGACAGAGCAGTTGGTCAGCCAGCAGGAGCTCTGTTCATCCTGTGAAGAAGGGACGGAAAGCCCCAGAAGTCCCGTGCTCCAACCAAATATCAGATAAGAGGAAACTCATGTGTCTGTTAATGTTCCTCATCTATCAAACCCAACACCACAGGTTAACAGCACTAACGAACTTGCAGTCAGGTGGGGAAATTCAAGAGGGAAGAGAAATGGTGCTAGCTAATCATTCTATTACCTTCCAAATCCAGAACCTGGGGATTCTCTTTTCCATTGCTTGTGAAAAATTACCCATCCCTCCCCTTTATTTCACTTGTGCTAGTGTCAAGAGGGGTGATAACAATGTAGCCCCAGAGCAGGCCACATCACTGGCACCTAAGAAAAGCTAGAGAGCTGAGTCCAGAGTTTGTCTCCCTATCCACTCCAGTTCTCTTTCCTAACTTAGCCTAGGTGGTACTACACCCTCACCCCTGAACAGCTCAGAAGGGTCCTGAGCTAGCCTGGAGAGACATGAGGGATTGAGTCCTGTTACAAAAACAGAGCAAACTGAATGGGGCTGCATGACAGAGAGCAACAGGAGCTTAAGTAGTATACAATCAATTATAGAGAAGGAGTAAGAACAGTCGGATCAGAAAATAGTTTTAAGGAGACCTAATTCCGGAGACTTTTTTCCTTAAGTAGATAGACTACTTCTAGAAGCTTTACCGTCACTCTCCCCACCTTAGTCACTCGAAGTAAGTCCAGTGGCTGGAGATCTCTCTCTACCACACATCCCACACACACACATACACATCTCCGGGTGATTAAGCAGAGATGGGGTCCTTCAGAACTGAGAGAGACAACTTAAGAACAGTTCTGCTTTGGCCTGGGTAAAACTAATCGGCGTGAAAAGAGAGCTGGGAAAGGATCAAAATGGTGATGGGAAGGGACGAATCCTAAGAATCAGAGGAAACTTTTTGGGGCAAACACAGTAGTGAGAAGAAGTCACTGTGGGGAAGCAGATACTGGAGGTGTATCACCCACGAGGTTAAGAATAAGTTAACATTCAATGAGGGCTTACACTTTGCCAGACATTCTTCTAAGAGCTTTCCATATATCTAATGCTCACACCGGCCCTAAGAGGTAACTAATATTCCCATTTTACATATGACTAATTTGAGGTCCAGAGAACTTAGCAACTTGCCCAGGATCACACAGCTCAGTCAGTGGAGGAAATGGGATTCAACGTCAGGCCTGTCAGGCTCCAGCCCTGGTCTTAACCACTGCATTTTAGCTTCGAACCTAGAAGAAACAGCAATATTCAGGAAAGCGGTGATGAGGGAGTACTGGGGTGGGATGATAAATGCTGAAGCGGGACCACGGCGGGGAGGGGGCTAAAGGTGCGGGCGCAGCAGGAGGAGAGCAACAGAGGGGGGTCCTGGGGAAGGCGGGGGTGTGGGCCCCGCGCTGGGAGACCAGCACTGCAGATGCCGCGGGAGGCGGGGGACAGAGCAGCGACACGGGCGTGGGGGGCTGGCACACGGGGGTCACGGATGGAGGGCCCTGCTGGTGGGAACATGGGCTTACAGGTGGGTATGGAGAGAGTCGGGCGTGGAGCATTAAAGGGGATGGGGCAAGGGGCGCGTGGAGGAGTCTGCGGGGACATCGGGGCGGGCGTCGGGCTAGGGGGAGCCCCGAGGGGAGGAGGAGCCCCGTGCGGAGGGGACGAGCCGAGGGGAATGAGGCCACTGCCAGGGCGGCCTGCGGAAGGGACGGGGGAGGGGAGCGCAGGCCGCCCCGAGGGGCGGCCGGGGACGCCCCTGCGGGAGGTTTCCGTGGCCACACTGAGGGAAGTCTGTGAGGGGAGAACTGCGGGGACCGTGGCTGGGGGCCACACTCTGAGAGGGGGTCTCCTCAAGGGCGGCTCACCCGGCAGACTGGGCGGCGTCCCCGCTGTCCCCGGGCTCCGCCACGTCCCGGGGCTGCCCGGCTTCCCTGCTCTCGGGGCCTCGGGCTGCGTCGCGGCGGCTCCGCCATCTCCGAGCGAACGCTCTGCCGCAGCCGGGCCCAACCACCGCTCCCAGCGGGGGGAGGCGGCGCGCAGCCGCTCGCGGCCCCACTTCAGGTCCCCCCCGCCTCCGGGCCGGGCCGCCGCGCTGCCGAGGTGCCGGGCCGCCGAACGGTGTTCCGCAGCTCTCGGCCGAGCCGCAGCCTCATAGACGGCGGGCTCCGAGCGCCCCGGCAGAGGCGCCCCCCTCCTTCCCGCGCCGTGGCACGGTCCGGCTAGCGTCGGCGCCGAGGGTCCCGGAGCCGGGGCGGGCCGAGGGTGTGGGCTCTTCCACTCGGCCCGGCGGAGGGGGAGCCGGGCCAGCCCACTGAGGGGCGGGAGAGCTGTCCTGGACGCGGGCGGGGCCCGGGGGCGGGGCGAGACTCAGAGCTCACCCGCTAAGGGCCCGAGTTCTTCCCGCTGCTCCAAACTCGCCTCAGCAGACCGGGGGACTAATTGGAGGCTGATGAGTTTATGAGGAAGTCTTATTCTAAAATGAGCCCAAAAGGGGTGGGAGAAGGTACATCTCTCCACCTGAAGCCTTGTAACCCAGGCTGTTAAATCTAAGCCTCCAACAGCAGTAACACAATGGAGTGTTTAAAGGTTATTTTATTAAATATCTTCAAGGTTTCATTGTAACAAAGCTATGAAGGGTCTACCAACATTCAGAACAAACACTATTTTTAAATTATTTCTATGTCATCATGCAAAAATTCTGCATCAAATGCCTTCTCATTTCCTGTTTAAAAGGTGATTTTTTTTTTTTAATAGTCTATTGTCTATAGATGCTGACATTAGCCCCAGAAGAGGATTAAGAATGCTAAGAAGTGGGGCTGGAGCAGCCATATGAAGCTATGGGTCTTAATGAACTCTAAGACCATTTGTCTTCAAGCCAGCAAAACCAAACCCTGTGGTGAAGGTGTCTGCGTGCTGGTACTGCAGGCTGCAGGGCAGGAAAGGGTTAGGGCCCAGGGGCTGGGGCATGCAGGAGGTGCTCAGAGGAGCCTGGCTAAATCCAAGCACCAGCACCTGTGAGTCTGCTCTCTTCTCACCTGGCTCCAAGGTAAACCTGTAGCTTTGCCTCTTCTCCCAGGTCCTGTGACTCCTTAAGGCAGTCCAGGGAGCTGGGGCCTACCCATCTATCCCCCAGTAGTGCAGACATTTGTGCAGACAGATCTGCACGGTTGTTTTGGGGGAAACCAAGGCCATGACCAATTGCTCCTCCATTATCTTCTCTGCTATCTGCTTATACATTTTTCCCTCCTGGAATGGAACTCCTTGAGCACAGAGAGGGACAATGAATGTAGGAGCCTTGGCTCTGGACATCTCTTTTGGGTACATGCAGGTGAGAGACAGGGTGATGCCCATGCAGATTGTCCAGCAGTTAAGTCTATACTTCAGTTGGTCAGTAAAGAGGTCTCTTTGTGGAGGATACCTCTTCTTGCCCGAGTAGTCAGGTCAATCTCAAAGACAGGAAAAGAGATGGGCGTGCAGCAAGGGAAGAGTAAGAAGGGAGGCAGCCCCGAGGGCAGCCTGAATGCATAGAAACAACCATCACTCAATCCCACTGCCTCACTCTTCCCATCCCACAGGGGCACTTGGCAGAGGGCCCAGGTCCAGATGAGGGTCAGCACAGGGACCACCAGCATGAAAAGGCAAGACAAAGATGATCCAAATCAGCACGGAAACAGAACTGCCAAAGGCAGCAGGGGGAGCCCAGACCAAGGCCTGGCTCTCTCCTTGCTAAGTTATAAGAAAACAAACACAAAGCAAAGCGGCAACCCCTCCCACTTCCCAGCTGCAAGGATTGGGCCTCAATAGCAGGGCCCACGTGCATTGTGCATCCTATAGAAATGGATGAGTCAGTGAGTGCATGTCAGACTAACACGAGGTTTCTCATCAGCTTTGTAGCGGACACACTTCTGCAGCACCAATTCTCTTCCCGTCTATACTAAATGGTACAGTACAGCAATGTCCGGGCCCTGCTTCTCAGTCCTGAGCCCACTGTTTCTCAGCTGCCTCCACGGCAGGCTGGGAGCTCCGCGTTCTCTCCCAAGTAGGTCTGTTGGCCATGATGTTCTTCATCAGCCTCATTCTAGGCGTGTATACAAATTCTGAAGACGTCCATTCCTAGACCTGGGGCAGGTAGGCCACCTCAGGGGCTGTAATCACATCACAGCCCCCAAAGTTCTGTCAGAGTTCTTGCCTGGTCCCCTGAGTCCATGGAGGCCAGAGGCTAAGCTCACCTCTTCAGGGCTGGTAGGTGAGCCCACTGCTTGTGCCAGGATGGGCATCACACAAACTCCTGCCTTCTTGCTAGCCCAAGGGCTATTGGTGGTTTTAAAACGCATCACGGTATGGATCCCATTTTTTTTTAAACGATCTTCTTTTCTTAAATGTAAAAAACACCTCGGTACAGCAGAGACAGACACGAAGGGCGGGCGGGAGGGCTGCATGCAGGGGCGTGCATTGGCTGCTGCCGCTTTGTAATTTAATTGTTTTAAACCTCAAACGAACAGGACTGCCGCTGTCACTCAGGCCCTCCAGAGCCACTGGCTGCGAAGGTTTGACCTCCGGCTGGGATCTCCTTATGCCCCTGTCAAACAGAACAGACGTGGTAACAGAACAGAGGACAATACCCACACAGAGGAGTTCCAGAGACTTATTAAACACACTACATACGTGGTCAAGTCTGCCTGAGAGGGTGGAGGATGGGGGAGAAGCTAGTATTTAAACATAACACTGCCTCACATTTGCTTACTAAGTGCTTTACTTACAAGTATATTATTTAATCCTCACCACAACAAAGGAGGTAGGCACCGCTCCTTTTTTTTTTGGGCTGCACTGCAGCCATGTGGAATCTTAGTTCCCTAACCAGGGATCAAACTCGAGCCCTCTGCAGTGGAAGGGCAGAGTCTTAACCACTGGACCGCCAGGGAAGTCCCTCCTTCTTCCTTACTGACAGCTGAGGAAAATAAGGCTTAGGGAGGGGAAGTAACCTGTCCAAGGTCACCCAATTTGGAGTCAAGGAGCCAGACCCAAGTCTGTCTGACTTCAGAGCATGACTTATTACAACCACCACACTGTCCAGCCTTCATTAGTCTTCTGGGATGGCCCACGTATCCTCCCCCAATGCCACCTCTCAACGTCTTCTTCCTCCTCTGACCCCACTTGTCCCAGCCGCTCCCCAACCCCCCACCAGGTGCACCTGTGGCTGAGCTCACTGCAGCGGTGCGGCAGGGGCCCCTGAACAGTGATAGTGGACATTGAGCCACTTGCCATCCCGGCGGTGCCAGACCCGGGTCTCCTCTGACTGGCTGGTGCGAGGCCGGCCCTGCCCATCGATGTACTGGGTAAGGCGGATGTAGGCGATGCAAGCCGCGTCCTCTCCAATCACGTGGACGTGCGGGTTCAGGATGGTGGTGTGGATGGGCTTGCTGTTCTTGGACAGGACTGTAGGGGGCAGGGAAGGGTGGGGTAGGTAGGAGGGTGTCAGGCCTGGGGACTGGCATTTTCCTCCCAGCCTGCACTTCCCAAGTCTCACCCTCGCTCCAGTAACCATTCTGTGAGTCTCCAAGTCCCCATACACCTTCCAGAGGCTGGGAAGCCCCATCAGATTAGTCTTGATTATTCAAAAGGAAGAGAAAGGTGTGGAACAATGATAATAGCAGCTACTGTTTTAATCAGACATTGTGCTGGGGGGTTTTACACGCATGAGTCATATTCCTTGGTCAATATTATTTTCTTCTTTATAAGAGAAGGAAATAGGCTCAAGGAGGTTAAGTAATTTGTCCAAATCACACAACATTTGAACTCAGGACTATCTTAATGAAAGCCTATGATGATCTTTCTACCCTAATAGGTAGGTTTAGATTTCATAAGGGTTGGCTTGTCCCTAATTAGGGCTATAGAGCAAAATCAAGAACTTAAAATATTCAAAATTGATTTCTGATTTTAAAAAGATCCAAAGTTAAAAAAAAAAAAAAAAAAGTCACCAAAGCACCAAGCTCAGGATATTCCCAGGGTTCTCAGGTCCTCTGGGGGAAAACCAAAAGAAGATGGGTTGCCATTATCAGCAAACACTATGGATTGTGTTGCTTTTATTGAGATTCATATTTTACTTCAATTCAAATATTAGGGGCTACATGAGACCTTTTGGAGAGCTTCTATAAATTCTGGAATTGCTTCTGGCTGACAGAATTACCTAGATAACCTAGGGTTTATAACTGCAGCTAAGACATGGAGAGGATGGCAGTTAGTAGAGAAAATAGTGAGAAAATAAAATCCAGGGCAGGATCCTTTCCCAGGATAAAGTGGGAAAGATGAGAAAAAAATAAGAAGGGGGACGGTCTTAGTGGAAAGAAAGATGGGAGGAGGAGATGAATCAGCTTCTTATCCTCTGGGACTTCCAGGAACTGTCCAGAGCATATACCCTGCCCCCCTGGCTCCCAGCCAGGACTCCTGTCTCCCTCGCCGCTAGGAGGACCCTAGCCACAACTTCCGATCTCACAATCACCAACAGCGCCCTGTTACTTGCTTGCACATTCTTATCCTGGTTTTAATTTCCTCTATTCTGAAACCTGCAGACACAGAGCTGAGATCATTTCAACCTAACCTCGCATGCTTTCCAATCGTCTTGGAACAAGGCAAGGCTTAAAGAAATACAGTGGCCTTGATTATGGCAACTGGCATTGGCACTGCCACGAGGCAGCTGCAGAATGGAGGGGCAGGCGGGGCTGTGGAGGCGGCCCTTTGAAGGTGCCAGTTGAAGACCATCCTCAGGGCCCAAGGGGGCAAGCACATAGACCAGGGTGCGGCAGGCAGGTCCAGTAAGGGAAAAGCGGGCAACTGGGAAGAGGAGAAGGTGAGCGGGGACAGAGGCAAGGGGGTGAGGGGCAGGCAGGAGTATCTCAGCAGCACGAACCCACTCACGATTCTCAAAGTAAAACTTATGGAAATCCATCCCTTCCACGAGGTTACCGAGGGCCTCAGGCTCAAAGGAAGTGAGGCCTGGATCACAAATCTTCCTGCAGGGGGGGGAAAAAAAGCAGCCCATCAGTCTTGTATGAGAGTTACTTGTCTCTCTTCCCCATCAGTGGTGTCTGTCCCACAGCAAGTTATCTGTGGGCTGGGCCTGACAAGACGGCTGAGATCTTAGAGCCCTGCCTGCCAAGCCACTTAGCTCTGCCCTTTCAGCCCACGGCCCAGACACCACAGGCGGGCTCAATCACTGATGTCTACCTGGAAGGGCTCCCAGGCTAGGGGCCTGGTGTTTAACTCAGACACTGTGTGCAAGGCCCAGCCTTCTCTTTACCCCTGGTCCCAGCTGCTTTTTGGGAGGAGGGAAGGCCTCGAGAGATGACTTGGGTCTCAAGGAAATAAGTCTCTACTCACGTGTAGGCCTCAAAGTCCCCATTGTTGATGGCCTCAATTAGTTGTTCTGTGATCTTAATGATCTCCTGTTTTCGCACTGTGGGGGGAAAAATATAGCAATTTACCCGTGTGAGACTGGGAATCTCCCAAGTGACGGAAAGCCCTCCCCAATCCTTCAGAGAATCCCCTGTGATCTCTCTGACAAAGACATCCCTGTCTTCTCTGTCTTTAAGGCCCTTTGCAGGAAGATGAGCCCACCTTTCTCTCCATTTCCCCTCTGTTGTCCATAGAGCTAACGACCCCCCCCCCCCAAAGCCCGCCTTATGATCCTCTGGCCTTTGCCTCCCTCTCCATCAACAACCAGGATGCAGAAAACACTCTTGTCTTTAACAGCTGAGGAGCCTGACACATTGTGAATATTCTGCCCTCAGTCTGTGTATCTGATCCCTAGCAGGTTTAGCTTCTCAAAGAACCATCTCCCGATAGGGCTGTTTCCACCACCCACTTGCTTCTCTCACCTGAAGGGGCTCAGTCAGGTCTCAGTTACCACCTCCCCACCCCCAGCCCTCACTTAGTGGTCCAGAACTTAGCCCTGGGCGACAGCCAGCCTGAGAGCAGAATCTAGCCAGGGATGAGGTCTCCAAAGGATGAACAGAGCCCTGGGATGGATGCTTAATTCTCTTCACCCTGCTCATCTCCTCCACAGGGCTTTTCTGGGATAAAGGATCTTGGAACTACAAACACTCTTTTTTAAATGGAGCCTCTCACCAGTGAGACAGTTCCGTTTACCCTGGACAAGCCTTGGAAAGGCTCTAAATCTCATACCAGCTCTCAAACCAGGACGTGTCCCTCAGGAAAACCAAGACAAGCTTCAGACTGACAGGCAGGCAGAGTTGGTGCCCTCAGAGCGCCCCCAACCCCGATCCCAAGCCAAGGGACTGCTGGTAACATCCTGCTCTCCTAGGCAGCTCACTTACAGGGAGCGCCACTATTAGCAGAGGGTACCGCCAGGGTAAGGGAGGCCTCGTACTGAGCTCGGGCTAACCCTGACTGGAGCCCCAGGCTGGCCCAGGCCACAAGCCTTTCCTCACAGGAGCGAGAGGCTGCAAGACAAATGTGAGCATTAGGACAGCACAGCTAAGGGGCACCACTGGGAGAAGGCAGAGCAGCCAATGGTACAGCCACCAGCATCACCATGGGGGCAGCTCTAGGTGAATAAACAGGAGGTGAGGGGAACCACAGAGCTCTATCCACTTTCTAGAGGCAAGCAGGTAGGCACACGTACACGTACACACACACACACACACACACACACACACACACACACACACACCCTCTACAACCCCACCACACCCATCTGCAGGACCTGACTGGGACCCTATGGGTGAAGAGGATCGTGTTTAGAAACTCTGAAAGGACAGACGGTAGGAGGGAAAGAAGCAGACAAAGGCATCCTCTACAAAAACACAACTAAAAATATAAATACAAGCTACCATTAACCCAGCAAAGCATCATACCCAGACATTCTACTATCCCATTTATTTTTCGTAATGCTATGAGGTAGGTGCCATTTTATCCCCACTTTACAGATAAGTAAACTGTAGCTCTGGGAGGTTAAGTTACTTCACACATCTTTGAAGGTAGTGTAGCTGGATTTAAACTCAGGCCTGTCTCACCCCAAGCTCTTAATATGATATTACGCTTAGCCTCAAGAAGCACCACATCCCGACATGGTTTCTTGACTATGGCAAATTTCACCCCCCCACCCCATGCCCACTACCCTGGACCTGACTTCTGACTCCACCTTTCTTCCCGCTCGGTGCCGAGGCAAGGCCCACTGCACATCCCAGTGGCTTTCTACTCCTTCCCTCCTGCAACGATCTTCCACCCGCTCTTCATGTCTTTGGGCCCCGGTCTCAGGGCCCCTGCCTGGTCTTAACAGCACCTCCAATCAGCTCCCACACCCAGCAGAGGCTGAGCTCCTGAGGCTGACCAAACGGACAGCTGGGCTGGGCTGACAGCTCTGGGGAGGGGCTGGGGGGGGGAATCCCCGAGGGGCTTCAGGACAAGCCAGGGAGACGGAAGCCAGAATGTGCCTCCCTCACACTTACTGGCTGAGGAGCAGAGAGAAGGCTGGGGCTGCATGCCTGCAGAGGGGGCTGTTCTGTCCCGGGAGCTCCGTCCTTCAGGCACCGAGCTGCCATTCCCAGTGCGGAGCGGGGCAGCTAGCCAGCCAGAGCAGGGCAGGGCAGGGCAAGGCAGAGCAGCCAAAACAAACAGAACAAGGCAGGTGAGCGAGCAAGCCGGACAGGACCCGAGCCCGTGGCACTGAGAGCCGGGGCAAGGCGACGCCTCGGGCTGCTGTGGACGCTGGACCACGTCCCACGCCGCCGCCTCTGCCACAGAGGCCTCCCAGCTGAGAGCCCCAGGAAGGGGCACAGACCTGGGTTTGTGGCTTCCAGAGGAGCCTGCGAACAGCCTGTACAAGTCCTGGGGAAGATGTCCTAGGGGGCAAGGCTACAAGGTCAAGAGCCCAGCAGTGAAGGAGGCGCTTACCCTGCCAGCATTGCCAGAAGTGAACTGATCTGACCTCAATCCCAGCAGCCCTGGAAGCACTGTTATTTACTGCCTTATACGTTTATGCTTTCTTTTTTCTTTTCCTTTTCCTTTTTTTTTTTTTTTGGTATTACCAGAGATTTGTTGCTCCCTTATCGCCGCTGGGCATGCTCTCTCAGCTCTGTCCTGTAACGTTCCTCCAACTTTTCTGAGGACCTGGCCTAAGGTCACTTACTGAAGGCAAAGGGAGCAATTCCAGGAGGCCAAACCAAAGAGCAGGACAGAGATTCCCAGCAGCCTGGCCTGCCATGCCTTCCCACACCCCCTGGCACTCTGGCCAGGCCCAAACTTAAGCTGGTGGTCTGCACAGGACCACTGGGACGGGGCCAAATGTGGTTCTGACTCCGTCACTCATACCAAAGCTTTGTGATAAGAGTGACCAACCCACCCCGACGTGTCCAGGACTGTCCTAGTTTTAAAACCGAAAGTTCCACATCCTGGAAATCACTTCAGTCCTGGGGAAATTGGGATGACTGGTCACCCTACTAATGGCTCATGACATCTATAGGCTGCTTCTGCAGGAACTCAAGATGTCCCTGTTCTGGGATATCACATCGCAGCAGCAACAGGAACAGTTCTCTGAGCCCTGGGCCTCAGGAACAGCCCTCGTTTAGCTATCCCAGACTTGGGGTCAAAGAAGAGAAGCCACTTGCCCAGCCCAGCAACAAGAGACAGGGCCTCATATCTTGGCCCATGGAAAGTAGCTTTTATGCCAAACTTTCTCCTGGCATATAAGGAGCCACCAATCTCAGTTCTGGGGACAGACAAGGCAGGTGCCCCACTGGAGCCTAGGTACCTGGGACACTGCTGGGGCCCCTTCCCCACCAAGGGCTAGCACCTACCTTTGAGGTCCTCATCTTCTGTGGTGGTGTTGCAGCTCTCTGTGGAGCCCTGCAGGCCAAAAAGAACAAGTTCCTATAAATGAGGGCCTTGGAAACCAGAGGAGCCAAGCAGAACAAAAGCAAGAGCATGTGCTCCTACGGGAGCTGCAAGGAGGAATCAGAAGGTTCTATTTCCACCCTTGCCATCCGACTCCTATGAAACTCTGGATTCCCAAACACCATCCTGAGTCTTCCCCAAGTCAGTAAATGTACCACTTATCCAGTTGTTCAGGCTAAAACCTAGAGTCATCTTCTAGGTTTGATTTTTATGCTGATTCTTTTCTTTCTCTCTTTCCCTCGTATCTCAATTATCTAAAACCAAATCTGTCAGTTCTACCTCCAAAATAAATTACGTGTCTTACCTCTTCTCCTCAAATGCACAGCTACAACCTCAGCCCAAGATGCCAACATCTGGCACCTGAACTACACAATAGCTGCCTGGTCTCCCTGCTTCCACACTTGCTTCCTCCCTAAAGTTCTTGCCCATAACACAGCCAGAGTGTAAATCAGATGCCATTACTCCCCTGCTAAGAGCCTCCAACAGCTTCTTATTGCTGCTGGAAAAAAAATGCAAACTCCTATCAAGTCCTACAGAGCAGGTCCTGTCTGCTCCTCCAGCTTCACCACCCTCCTGCTACTCTCCCCCTTGCTCACCACACCCTTAGCTCTGATTTCTTCTGTCCCGTATATGTGCCAAGCCCCTGCCCTTGCATTCCCTCTGTCCAGGGCACTCTGCCTCAGAGTCTGCCTGGTTGTCTCCTTCCAGTCTTTTAGTTTTTAGCTTAAATATCACCTCCTGAGGAAGGCCCTTCCCCGACCACTTAATTAAAGGCCCTGTTCGTTATCTATTTACTTTGCATCATTTCTTCATAGCACTTATCACTACTGGGTTTTACCTTATTTATTTGGTTTTTGGTTTATTATCTGCCTCCCCTACACCTGTGGAGAGGGATTTCGTCTCGTCACCTCTGTAAACCAGAGCCGTGGATGGTTTTGGGCTCAATAAGTATTTACTAATGGTAGTGAAAATACGGAGACAAGGTTATTGAGGTCATAAAGGAGTGAGGCAATGGGGAATGACTGCTCTAGGGTCTGACTGCCTCTGTTTTTCTAGCTAATGTTTACTCTCATTTAAACTTCACATGGAAGAAGATTCTAGTTTTATTATCCCCATTTTATAGATAAGGAAACTGAGGTGCAGCCTGGGAGAGTGACTGGTCCAGGCGTCCAGGGCCAGGATGCAAACTCAGGCCTCTCTGGCTCTAGAGCCTGAGCTCAGCATCACTAAGGTATGATGCCCTCCCTGGCAACAGAGTGATAAACAGGCATGTGCTACCCCCAGCCTAGACTCTGCAAATACCTTGGCCTTGAGGTGCAGCCTGTAGGCTGCCATCTGCAGGACGCTTAAACCCTGTGACCCAGCCCACCTGTTTCCTGCTGACCTGGAAAGCAGGAGACTGCTTCAGGAGCCACTTACCTTGATCCCATCTGTAGCGTTGTGGACCACAGTGGTTTGTGGCTCCTGTGAGGGAAGATGAAAATTACCCTCCTGACCTGGAGACAGACCTACAGCTCTTCCCTAAGGGACCCCACCCCTACCCCAGCACCCTCATACATTGACCCTATGATGACCACTGAGGTCTGCTCGCCAGCCATGCTCACAAGACAAAATATCCTGGCTCAACTGGGTCCCAGGCAGCTGGAAGCCCCAGATTTAGGGGACAGCACTGGCTGGTAAGGAGGAGAGGCCTGGCACTTAATGGAAGCAGGAACCGGGGAAGCCGAGGACAAGGGCCCCTGCTCCCGAACCCTGCTGAATCTGAGTGTCCTTTCTCCCATGGGACAAGTACACTGGAGGAGCTGTAGGCTTGAGGGCACAGGCTGGGCCCTGACAACAGTGTTCATCAAGGGGAGTGCAGGAGGCAGGGATGCTGGGAGAGTGGACTAAGGTCTCCCAGAAAGACCCAGGATGGCCCTCAGCAAGCTGAGCCCAGAGAGCCGCCTGCTTCACCCACCCTCTGCCTCTCCCAGAGTTCCTGTCCCTACAGCCCCACAGCAGGCAGCTCCAGAGGCCACAGGAAGTAGGAGGAGGGGCAGCACAATTCCCCCTCCCTCTCTCCCAGACACCCCCTGCTAACTCTAGTTAGTCACCAGCAGAGGGAGCTCTGAGAGCACACAGTGCCCCTGGCTGAGCCCAGAAAGAACTCGGACAGCATGGGGGCTCTCCAGGAACCCAGACACCCCAGCACCATCCAGAGGTGGGGGACCCCAGCCCCCCTTCCTATTCATTGCTTTGCAAAGGAGAGGCTGAGGCAGATTTTACAAGGAGGCCTCTAAGAACTGATGTACAGATCCCAAGAAAGCTCCTACCCTCTCCTTTTATAAGCAACTCACCTTCCCGGCCTCTGCAGCAGACCCACTGAGGGCCCAGCCTGGGGCTGGGAGGCTTAGCTGAGAGCCCTGATCACTCTCCCCCGCCAAGAGCAAAGAAGCAGGAGCAGCAGTTCTGCCATGCAGGAAGGAGCACGGCCAAGCACGACAGTGAGGGGGAAGGGGCCTATGGGGCAGTGCGCAAAGCAGCCTGCTCTACAGGGATGAGAAAGGAAAAGGGCCAAGGAGGCCTGGGAGGAAGCGGGAAGGAGGGGAGGCAGCCAGGGGCAGGGGCGGAGAAGCGGTAGTCAGGAGGTACCATGGCCGTCTGCAAGGGCGCGGGCTCTTGGGCTGGGCTTACGAGACTGTTTTTGTTGTTGCTCTGTGGCTGAGACAAGAAAACAGATGGTTTAGTTCCTCTAGAGTCACCAAAGCCGCCTGACTCCCAGACCTCCCTTGCACCGCCGGCCTGGCTCGGAGGAGCTAGGCCTGAGGTGGCCTCCATAACACTATGGGATGGGAGCAACGGTTGGAGAGATGATCAGAGGAGATTATTTGGAGGGACCCAGAGACCTAGCCCAGGAGGCATCCTCAAGGTGGGATGAGCCCGAAGACTTGTTTTAAAGCATCTCTCCAGAAATCTTTGCTGATGCCAGGTGCTATGTCACTGCACAATTATACTTCACACCCAAAGAAATTCAGGATCTTCTCACTTTATAGGGGGAAAGGAGTGTGGTTTATAAGAAAGCAGAGCAAAATTCAGAAACTCTGGGTCCCCTAACTGTGGGCAGTCCCCTGCTGCCCTTTCAACCTGCCACCTGCATTTCCTTCCCCTTACAACACCAGACTGAAGCCTGATCTGAAAAGAAGAGGAACAAGGAGAAGAAGAAAACCTGGCCTAGGAGATGGTGTCCAGAGAGGAAAGGGGCAGAATTTGGATACAAAATGCATCCACTGACCCTAGGGAGTAGAGACAGGGCTGTGCTGTTGGCCTTTCTGCAGGATCAATCTTCGACCTGGTCAGCTGGGAATGAGGGCAGAGCTCCAAGGAGTAGCAGGTGAATCCAGAACCCAGTCCCCAGGAAAGAGTAGGTTGCCCAGCATGCCAACATTCCCAACAGCAGACCACTGGGATATCTCCTTGCCTTTCAAAATATTACACTGAGTGGCACAGCAAGGGAGGGTGGGGGGAGGATAACGAGGAAGGAAGGAGGACGATCTCCAGGGCAGGGAGTCCTATTGATGCTCTGTGCCTCTTATAATCCCCTAACCAATACACTCAGTCTCACTGGGAGTGCCTGTGGAGTCGGTGGCCACTGATGAGCAGCCTGATGCCTGCAAATTCTTCAACAAGCAGAGAGACAAATGTACAGCTACCATCTCTGTGCAGGGCGCAAATGAGGGCACACTGGCAGCTAGGATGTGCTTCTTCTCTCCTAGAACACATACAGAAAGCCATCCAGACTGTCCTACTTCTTCTTGCCTGGAGGCCTCTTTTATGGCCCCTTGGACCAGACCTGAAGCTGTAACTTGCTATCAATGGTTGAGATGTCCCCAAACCCAGGGCTAGGCATGGAACCTCAAGCCAGGTACCTAAGTGCTATCAGACTCCGCTGAACTCTGCAGGCTGGAGAAGGGGGGCCCCAGGAGTAGAAAGGATGTGGATCTAATTTCACATGAACTCTGCTCTCTTCCATATCCCCCCCAGAAAAGAGCAGACCCCTCCTAGCTCAGCTGCTGATATGGACCTGTTTGGGGCTGATTGGACAAAGCTATTCTATTTGCAAAGCCCAGCTGAGACAAAGACCCTGGCAGGGGGCAAGGACTGCAAGGTGTCTGCAAAAACTGCCATATTTGCAGAGGGCTGGGATGTCACCCAGGTGGCCCCACCTCTGGCTTTAATAGATGGTTTCATAAGGATTCAGGCTGCTGTGTTCCCCTGGGTGTCCTGTGTCCCATGAGAAAGAATATGCGCTCTCTGCAGCCTTTCAGCTGTTGCTCCTGCGGGCAGGGTGGGAAGGACGAAACACCGGACACAGTGTGCTAATGGGCACTTGCACAGGGGAAAAGGCCAGGAGAGTGAGGCTCAGAGCCGAGAGCCTACAGCCGGCTCCTCCGCACACCACACAGAGGTCCGCTGGCTGCCAGTCTGTAGGAAACGGCTGCTTGTGCCCGGTGAGCAGGGCCTCTCCTCCTGAGCGACCGTGAGTGAGGGTCTCCCCCTGTGCTTGCCACCTGGCCCCGAATCCCTACCAGCTTCACATCCTGCCCTGGGCTGCTGGGGGCAGTCCAAGTGCTGCAGCAGGGAATGCCATACCACACATTCCAGTGCCCATTTCTTAGGCCGCTGGGCCACCTTGGGCAATGGCTCCCGCCTGGCAGGACAGGCCACACCTGCCCGCACAGCACAGACATGCAGTGAGGATGAGTGAAGCACACGCACATGGCAGAATGGGTTTGCGTGGCTGGCAGGCGGGCGCAGGCAGCATGGAGCGGGCGGATGGGTGGGCAGGCAAGGCTCACCATTAGGTGCACGCTGGAACTCGACTTCCTTTTCTGGACACACCACAGCAAAAGGGAAAGAGAAGGGGAAAGAGGAGGTAAGAAGAGAAGCACAGAGACGCTGCAGGTTAGTGCACCAGCATGGGCTCTGCCTCAGGAGAAAAGAGCAGAAGGAGGAGACCTGGAGTCCAGCACCAGAAGGGTTAAAACAGCATCTCGACAGACAGGCACACACCCCCCTCCAGACCCTGGGAGAGGAAGAACTCCTCTGCTGTCAGGTTCACAAACACAGATTGAGGATATTCTGAGGTGTCTCAGATTTGCTCAGAGAAACCTCTTAAAAGGAGATTAAATCACAAGTCTATGAGAGTAAGTAACATTTTGCTGCAAATTTATAGGTTTGGGCTTATCTAGCTCACCTACAGGATCATTTATTTTTCTCTCATTACTAGGTCTGCCTGAAATTCGAGTGAGCAGCTATCAGGCAAAGAGCAAAAGCTACTCTAGGTCATCCTGAGCTTTAAAACATTTGACTTCTGAACCTAGACTTTTTTTCACTGGACTCCTAAAACTCCTTTTCAGAGAAAGATGTTGAGCTTTTGAAAATCATCTGACAAATATTACATTTTGGCACTCATTTCTTTGTTGGTATGGTCATGCTCATTTATAAGATTTCAATGTTTTATTGCATTTTGTAATTAGGGGGCAATGGAAAAGCAGGCGTGCTGGTGATTAAAAGTGCAGTGATCTTATGGACACAAAGATGTAAACAACAGGGAATGCTGAAAGCAGGGATGCCTTAGTCTCAATTAGAAGCTCAAACACTTTATGTTCAGACATGAAACAAGAGCATAAAAATAAAGACCACAAGGAACACTAAAAATATATCTTGGAAGACTGTGTCTTAAAGGTGAAAGATAATTGAGGATTTTATCATTAGCTCGCTGGGAGACAGAAGTCCCCTAGGAACATGTCTGTGTGTCGTTTACTCACATATTCATCTAACGATAGCCAACAAATGCTTACTGAGGGCTATTCTAGGCATACTGAACACAGATAAATGTTCCTGCCCTCAAGAAGCTGACACTCTACTTGAGAAGACATTTTTGAGAATGTATTCTATTCAAAAGAAGGGGACTACAAGTATTTAAAAGAATGGTCCACAATTTAGAAATAGGTCTAAAGAAAAAGAAAGCCTAAATATAATAAGGCCTCTTGCTTTAGCCTTTTTTTTTTTTTAAATAAATTTATTTATTTTTGGCTGTGTTGGGCCTTTGTTGCTATGCACGGGCTTTCTCTAGGTGTGTCGAGCGGGGGTTGCTTTATTGTTGCGCTGCGCGGGCTTCTCATTGTGGTGGCTTCTGTTGCTGAGGAGCACAGGCTCTAGGCGTGCAGACTTCAGTAGTTGTGGCGCACGGGCTTAGTTGCTCCGCGGCATGTGGGATCTTCCTGGACCAGGGCTCGAACCCATGTCCCCTGCATTGGCAGGTGGATTCTTAACCACTGTGCCACCAGGGAAGTCCTAGCCTTTCATATATACCCACATATGAGATTTTACTTCCAAATTATCCAAAAAAAGGGAGTTGCTTTACATTCATATATATACTTCTCCCTTTATCCAACCAGAGTGGTAACACTTTGAAGGAAGGTCCTATCTGATTTGTCTTGGTAATCTCCATGGTTTCTAGCAAAATGTCTAAAAGTCAGCATACGATCAACAAATGTTTGCCAAGTTCAACTGGGTTTGTTGACTCTAGTTTTTCCCCAGGCTGAAGCAGAGTACAGGCTTCTAACTTGCCTGGAACTACAGCACTGAAAACTCTGCAGGGGCACAGACCAGGGCCAGTCTTGGAGTCAAAAGGCCATGCAGGTTGCTTTCACCCAGACCTTGCCTTAGGCAGGGTACTTTCTGCTATCTGCTTCAACTAATGGGGAGTAAGTTCCCAACTTGCTCCCAGCTGCCTCTCTTACTTAAACTGTCCTGCATGAAAACTTGAGATAATCCTTTCTACTCATGGGTTAGTTTCTACCAGGTGAGCAGGCTTCTTTCAATTTCTTTCTCCATCCCTTTAGGGTTTTGCCCTCAGCCATGCATAGCTGGCCTCCTCCTCTGGCAGCCTGCAGCACTGTTTAATTACCAGATCATTTTAAACAACCATACTTCACTTATGTTTAAAAATTAAATATTAAAAATTTTAAACCAGAAAAAGGTTCAAGCCTCCTTTCCACACTTAAACAAATATTCAAACGGTACTTAAGGAAAAAAATAGCATCTCTCTCTTCCTTTTCTTTTTCCTCCCTTCCTCCCTCCCTCCCTCCCTTCCTTCTTTCCTTTCTTCCTTCTTTTCCTTATTTCTCTCTCCTTTTCTTTGCTTCCTCGCTCTTTCTTTTAAGATTGGATGGTCATTCTGGCCTGGGACTAGTGGAACGCAGAAGTTGTCCTCAATTAGGGGCCCCTCAAGTCTTGTCCTCTTAAGTGGCTCTCACTCCTCCATAGACCCTGGGTCACTGGCATCTACCTTCATTCTTCATTCTGAAGTCCCCAAATTCAACTGCACAAGGTAGACTCACTGCTCAAACCAATGCTAATACCCGAGCATCTGTGAAAGCTTCTGAACAGCAAGAAAGAAATCTCCCTATGGACTTTAAGCAGAAGAAACTGGGTTGGGGGGCGGGGGCGGTGTGGTGGGCTGGGAAAGGAGGATGGGGTCTAAAAGAAAGATCCAGGATGTGACAGATCAGGATCTTCTGAGCGGCTTCACAGGCCTCCCTCATAACACAGGTTATCACCTTGACTTTCAAGAAGGCCCAGAAAAGCAAAACCCCGCATACCTTGCCTTGTCTTTTCCTTCCCCTTTTGCAGTACTTTCATCCAACCACGCTGTTCATTATTATATACTTGTTCCTGATTATAAAAGGACTGCAGCCACATTACAAGCAATTTGGAAAAGAGGGGAAAAAAACACCCATAATCCTATCACTGTTACCAATCTTTTGTATATGCAATTTGAACATATCATTGTAAGCTCTATACCAGTTTATGCCTTACTTTCTTTTAATGTCTTACTTAAAAAATAAATAGTATCTTAATTTTTATTCTGATTATCAAAGTAATATACGGTCTAGGTGAAAAATGTAGAAAATACAGAAAAATGTATGAAATAAAAGTTTCCCAAATTCCCATCACCCAGTGAAGTTACTATTAACACTTCAGTGGGTTTTCTCCCAGTTCTTTTTTTATTCACATATCATACACTGAATATAATCTAGAAGTACTTTTTTTTTTTTGCGGTACGTGAGCCTCTCACTGTCATGGCCTCTCCCGTTGCTGAGCACAGGCTCTGGACGCGCAGGCTCAGCGGCCATGGCTCACGGGCCCAGCTGCTCCGTGGCATGTGGGATCTTCCCGGACAGCGACATTAACCCGCGTCCCCTGCATAGGCAGGCGGACTCTCAACCACTGTGCCACCAGGGAAGCCCAGTACTTTTTTTTAAACAAAATTTAGACAGTACTGTATGTACTGCTTTATATCCCACTTTTTCCACATGAAACATTTCTGTCATTATATAGTCATAAAAATTAATAACTTTGTAATGGTCGATTAGATTTCCCATAATTATTTAGTCATTATCCTTTGGGCTTTTGATGTTTCCCATCTTCTCATGGTTATAAGTAATGTCATGCTGAACATCTTTCTGCTTTCAGTTTTTCCATATTTTGAGTGATTCCTTTAGGACAAATTCCCAGAAGTAGAACTAAAAGGTAAAACAGGAACATTTTTGTGTATTTTGACACACAGGCTGCTTTAGGAGGGGTCATTCCGACTTACACCACCATCACAAACTTAAGAGTCAAAAAATGGCACCTTGTTTCAACCTGCATCTCTCTGATATGAGGAGGCTAAACATCCACATTTGTTAACTCATTCTACTTCCTCTTTTCAGATTGTCAGTTCATCTTCTTTGACCATTTATCTGCTGGATTTTAGGGGGTATTCTTATTTATTAGAGAAAGCTCTTTTGTGTAAAAATATTAACTCATTCCATCACACCTGCTATGAATATTTTCTCCAACCTGTCTCTTGTTGGCCTTTGAATTTCGGTTGGTCATGCCCTTCTTAAACTCTTGCATCTTAGCTTCTGTTCCCACCTCTATATTCAAAGTCTTTTCTCAAGCATAAAACTCATTTATGGAGTACCTAATCAGGGTCAGAACCTGGGCTAGGTTCCCCACATACGTTCTCATTTAAAGCAATTTAACTACCGATTCTGGTTGCCTAGCCTGTATCCTTCTCAGCATTCCTGTAAGGGCTGGCATTGTTGCACACCTCTGTTCTTCCTCCACCTCTTTCTCCATTTCCTTTGCTAATTCCTCTTCTTCAAGCTCCTTAGTAACAGATAACCCTGAAATTCTGCCTTTCCTGGACTCATCAACATTTGTGTGCTTTGGATTCATATGGAGGAATGGGAGTGTTATTAAAATTCAGATTCTGCCTCCCGCCCAAAGCTTCCTGAATCTGAATTCCAGGCTGGACCCTGGAATCTGTGTATTTTAACTAGCTCCTTAGGCAAGTCTTACGTGGCTGTGCCTGAGGCCAGTATCTACAAAGTTCTGCCAGAAACTTACTCCTTAATGACACCTTTAACCCATCCTCTCACCATCTCAGCTGTCACTGCTTCATTTCAGGTCCTGTTTTGTGCAATCACTCTCTGCTTCCGTCATACAAAAGCTAATGGAGTTCCCAGAATCATTGTGCTGTTTCAAACTTGTGTATTCCCTTTGCCTGGAATGTCCTCTCCTCTCTGCTCCCCTCCTTAACTTGGCAAAATCCAACTAGTCCTTCAAACTCAGTTCCTCAGCCATCTCCTCTGAGAAAATTTGCTGTTCTGGCTCAGGTGCTCATCCCTCTGCTCCTCCAGCGCCTGCCTGGCACGTACCTCCCTCAGTGGACACGAGACTCACTCACGTGAGTGTCCCTCTGCACACCTCCCTGGGCTATCTCCCAGCACCTCTGAAGACCTCTCTGCCCAGATATTCACTTGTCTCTCGGTCTCAGTGTGGTCAAAACAAAACTTCTCTTCTCACCAAAACATTCCTTCACGACTACTCACATTTCTAGCAAAGATACCACCATTTCTTTCAATATTCAAGACACTTTGCCATTACCTTTGATGGACCCTTTTAAAATCTCCCGTATCTAATGGGAACTTCCTTTGCCACACCTCTCATCAGAGCTAATGTCTAATCAGAGCCCAGCACCCATGGGTAGAGTTGGACCAATGACCTACAGGCAGCACCTATTCCAAGTGGTTGGTCTGTGCTCCTCTGGTGGTCATTTTGAATATTAACCCCTTCTATTTCTCATCATCTTTTCTTCACCGTACACCCAGACTATAATAAATCCTAGTTGATACCTGGGTGTCCTGTGTCCCATGAGAAAGAATATGCGCTCCCTGCAGCCTTTCAGCTGTTCCTACCCTCTTCTATTCACCCTTACACACTTAGCCAAGTCTTTCGAAAACATCACTCTTAACCTTCCCTGCTCAGTGGTCTATGGTGTTTTCTGTGGTCTAACACACAAACCTCCAATTCCTCTGCTCAACCAGACCAATCCAGCTGTATTTTTTATATCCCTCTGCCAAACACCCCATGTTCCAGTTGGGCAGAGAACATCAATATGTATAATAGAACCCATAAAAATATTTTTTGTTGTTTTTAAGTTACAGAAAATACATTCTCATCTTAAAGAAAACACATGTGTACAAAGTAAAAAAACAAAATGTGTGTCTCCCCACCCTGCCTTCACCTCCAATCCCATTCTCTAGAGGCAATCACTGACTTGGTTCCAATCTTCCTACCTATTAGCTTTCTCCAATAAGTCTCTTCCCCAGAAGCTTCTTGGACTGAACCATCCCATGTAGGGTCCAGTGCCATATACCATTCAGGGCTTAGCTGATCCCAGATGTGTTCACTTTCCTTTTTAATTGACCCTGCAATTCTTGAGGCTGGATGAAACCTGCATCTCCTCTTATACCTCTTGTGCGCCTTTAGAACTGAATGTAGCACTGAGCCTCTGACAGGTACTTAATAAATACTTTGTAAAGATTGACTCTAGCTTCTCCTCCAGAAAAATATATGCAAAATCTCTCTCTAACTAGCCACCTTTTCCTAACCTGGCTCCACCATCGAGCTCACACCCCTGTAACTGAGGGGCTGCCAGTCAACCCCAGCTCCATGTCAGCAAGTGTGCGTGGAGCCCAAGCTCCCCTCCTTAGGGCAGAAGTACATGGAAGCAGGCATGCAGACAATGAGAGAAAGAGGAAGGGGTGGGGGAAGGGAAAGGGGCACACAGGTATATCTCAGCTGGGGACATAAGATCCTGGGGAAAGGTCTAATTTAAACTTTTGTTGGAACTTAAAGGTTTGCTTAATAATGGTTTGAAATTCTCCATGGTGTAAATTGGCAGGCTTCAAGATAGCATGAACTCCTATCCAATGCCCCAGCCCCAGGGCCCTTTCTGCCCCCAAAGCCTCTAAGAATACCTTGGCTGTGTGAGGACCCCTCTACCTTGGCCAAGCAGCACCCCCCACTAAGGCTTCTTGTTGGTCCCTATGGGCCCCTGTCTTGCCCTCATCCCCCAGGAAAAGTTCCCTCACCAAATGAAAATGAGCTGTGAGGTACCATGTCCCTGGCCTGTGTCTAAGGTGCCTATGCCTTGAGAAAGTTTGACGCTTTCACTCAATGGTATCTGAGCTGGGTTCTGGAAGTGCTTTGGAGATAAGAAAAAAGAACAAAAGGATAGTGGCTTCAGGTGCCAAGTCCTGTACCCTGAGTCAACCAGGCAAACTTTGCTTTCATTTGATTAAATCGGTTTGTGCTTTAAAAAGAAAAAAAGATTAACCAGTGACCTAAAAAACCCAGAGAGTCAAGCCCTGGAGATGAAACCTGTGTCTGGAAGTCACGTTCAGGATTCAGCTCTAGTAAACTATAGTTCGGATCACCTCCCCTGGGTCTTTCCAATCAAGCTAGGGTCAGGTGAAGCACGTATCCCTCTGCCCTCTCAGGCCAGTGGAACCTGCTGTTCTGAGCACAGAGGTTTCTGGTTTAAAGCAGAAAAGCAAGGATAGAAAGGTTCTTGGGGAAAGGGGGAACAAAGTGCCAAGGAGTCCCTTGGGAGTGACTGTTGGAAGAGAAAGGCCAGACCTTGGGCTGGAGGAGTGGAGACACCTACCTTGACACCGCCGTCCGACTTCTTGTTCAATAGGCTTTTGGCAGCTGTGAAAACAGAGAGAAAAATCAAGTCTCCTGTATTGTATCCTCTTCCCATCCTGAAGTCTGGCAGCTGGATCCGCAAGAGACTGATGTGTTTGACAAGGGGGCCAGGAGTCTCCTGAACCCCCTAGAAGAGGCCCTTCCTGATGCCCCAAAGCAAGAAGGGCATCTCAAGCAGCGTCAGACCCTCAGGGTGGCACCCCAGGATCTCCTCTGCCACGGAAGAGGGCTCAGCAGAAACAGGGACATTCCGCATTCAGGAGGAGAAACCACATTCAGTACTGGGGCTGCCTGGGCCATTGGGAACTCTGCCTTCAACAGCTTCCACCTAGGCCTGGAAGCAGAGTGCCAGGGTGAAAGGTGAGGGCTCCGTCCCTAGATGCCATGGAGATTCTCAGGACAGCCAAGCTGCAAGGATGCAAGACATCTCCTGAGTGTTCTCAAGAAACAAGAGTGTCACAGTTCATGAAGGAGACCAGACGTGAGGACAGACAGACACAGACACAGAGACTAGGACCACCTACAGGAAGGTTTTGCCAGGGGGTTGAAGCCTTGACTGGGCATGTCCTCACTGCCACCCTTTCCTCAGTCTACTCTCTGGACCCACTGAGCAGAAAGGACTGGGTAGAATAATGAGGTATTAAACAGATTCTAGCCAGGCACAGGGTGATGCTCAAGGCTGATGAGCTCCACATAGGAAGGCTGGTGATGCCTGTTCGCCACAAAGGTCACAGGAAAGTAGCAGACAGTGGATGGGAGATTCCAGGGAGATTGAATCAGTCCAACTGTCTGATCCACCTAGACTTCGATGGGTTTGCATCTTGGTTCTACTGCTTGCTAGCTGTGTGAGTTACTTAACCTCTCTGAACCTCAGTTTCTTTATCTATAAAATGGGATAATGGCATGAAAAGCACTAAGCAGAGTGCCTGGCACATAGCAAGAACTCAGCAGGTGTTAACTACTGTCACTATTGCTGCCATTCTTCCCTTCAGGTAGCCTTTCCTACCCAAGCTGGGTCTCCAGTGAGAATAAGGGTCCTTGCATCACAAGAATTCTGACCTCCAAAAATGGCCTTTGGTCCTATCTCCAGTTTATGCTGGGGTGATTTGAAACATTTTTAAAATGTGTTTACTACTATGCCTGACCACCGACGGTGTTAAGTGATTTACATACGTCAAACTTCTCTACTCTGACAGCCCATTAGAATCACTTGGGAGTTAGGGAAAAATGCTTATGCCTATCCCATGCCCTAGAGATTCTGATTTTATTTGTCTGGGGTGGGGTCTCAGCATCAGGATTTCTTTCTTAACAAGTTTTCTCATACAGGCAGGGTTGAGGGCCTTAGACATACATGATCTTAATCGTCACCATGTTATTTCTTAGCCCCATTGGAGAGCTGAGGAAACTAAGGTTGGGAGAGCTGATGTGACTTGCTCAGGGTGTGGCAGGGCTAGGATCCAAACTCAGGAGCGACTATCTGCACAGCTTCTGTACTCTACCGCATTTCAGACCCGAAGGCCGGCAAATGCCAGACTTCACAATTGTGAAGGGCGTGGCTTCCCCTTTGGGGTCGCCCACCTGTGCCGCTGAAGCCTAGTCTTCCGCTGTGGGCAGCTCAGCTCCGGACCACGCCAGGGCTGTCTCAGGCCACCTTGGCCGCAGCCCTCACAGGCAGGCCATGCTCTTGGGCGGGTGGCGTCGGGAGGAAAGCCTCCTGCTGCCCAGCTCCACGTCCCAGGCTATTGCCTCCTGAGAGTTGGCAAGCGCCCAGCATGCACGGCTGGTTAGGGGGCTCCGTAACACCGATGCGCTCGCAGATGCCAAGTTAGGTGGTCCGTCCGGCATGCCCATCTCAGCCCGCAAGCATGGGACTCGCCTCCCTGGTGAGCGGGCCTGGCATGCTGGCCCTCCTGGTGGGGTGGCAGGGAGCCGAGGCAGGCGGTCGGGGAGGACTCATGCCACGTACCTTGCCCGGCCAGGCCGGCGGCGCTCGCGGCAGGCGAGGCGGGGGCGGAGCTCTGCCTGCCAACTGAGGGGATACAGTCTCTGAGTGCACAGAGCTGCCGCAAAGCCACGGGGGCCAGTCAGCAGCGAGCATGCCCCAGCGCGAGGCACAGGAACCCGCTGCCGCTGTGCACGGCAGGGTCCGGGCAGCGTGGCCAAGCCGGCCGAGCTGGGGGAGCAGAGGTGCCGGGGGCAGGCTGGTGAGCAGGTGCAGCCAGCCCTGCAGCAGTCTGGGAACCTGAGAGAACCGGGCTCGGACAGGGCGTGGGGGATCCCGCAGCTCCACCTGTCCCACGACCACCTCTGGTGAGGGTCTGCAGGTCAAAGCCTGACTTGGCAAGGGGCGGTGTCCCTTCCGAGGCAGACCAGCCCTAGCGTAAGGCTGTCAGGAAACTGAGCCTCATCTGCAAACCTTCCTCCCCAGGGAACCTAAAGGAGGACATTTTCAGAGGGCAGCCCTTTCCTCTGGCCGCATTCCAAACAGTAGAGAGACTGGCACTCGGGGCCCAGGGAGGGTCCGTGGCCCTTGTGCAGCCAGTTCACTGATGTTCCACGGCCCCCAACTCCTCAGAGACACCCGTCACTTTCCCTCTTCAAGACAGGTGGCCAGGAGAGGCTGCATTTCAGAGTTCCAAAGGTGTAGGTGCCCCAAAAATGAGTGCCCAGAAAGTAAACAAAGGCCGCTTAAGCAATACATTCTAGAAGCCCCGATTGCACCACAAGCCAACCTGCTAGAATCCAGGGATAAGCTGAACCTTCTATTTGGGATCAACTCAGAAAACAGCCTCACTTGTTCCTAAAGAAGCACACAAATGCCCTTCCTTCTTGATTATACTTCTCAACACCTCTTCCTACAGAAGCTTCTGGAGACTGGCTCTGTCTTCACCTGTCCCAGAGTCAGGGCAGAAGAGGTCATCCTGGAATGCTTGCAGCATTCCTTTTTGTTTGTTTGTTTTTTTGCCTCCTGCGCCAGGGCAAAGTGAGTGCCACGGCCAGACAAAGTCTGGGCAGCAAGGACAGGAGGCTCTTTAGGGATCAGTGAAGGTGCTGTGTTGTAACAGAGAGACTGAGTTCCTGAAACCAGGACACCAATTTCATGAAATGGACGGGGAGAGGCTGATGCAGAGGCCGGAGGCCACGGGATGGGGCACATGCTATTGATTTCCTAGCAGCCTGTTTCACATCTCTTCCACTCAGAGAGAGAAGAGATCACCTCATTCTAGGCACATATCTGCCCTTGAGCGTCCTCTAGAAAGGCTTTCTTAAACCCAGAAAGTAGAAGGTGCAAGTAATTAGAGGACCAGAGGCCTGATGTGGGACAACAGCTCCACCTCTGCAGGAGGTGGCCCACTGTGCCCTCCTGTTCCCACTTGTGAGGTGAATCCAGAACACAAGATCGAGCCCCAACTAGGGTCACAGGGGATGGGCCTGAGGGGGACACTCTCCCAGCTTACTCTCCAGTCCTGACCCTCCAGGGCCCTGTGGCTCTCACTCAGGCTAGAGCTCATGAAGTCCCAGAGCCAGGGCTGGAGGTTACCGGGAACCAGTACAGCCAAGCCCGTGGACTCAAGCTCAAGGGAGCAATCTCTGCCCAGGCAGCTGCCCACCTGAGCCTCCCACACAACCCCCCCACCGCCATGGCTGTGTAGAAGGAAAGCAAGGGAGGGAGTCTGGTTATGAGAATGAGAAGGGGGTCTTGAACCAAAACAGTGGGGCTGGGGGTTAGGGGGAGGGAAGATCAGGGGAAAAGGCAAACTGGGAAGAAACCTTTCTGTCTTAAGTCCCGTCATTAATCTTTTCCTCACAGAAAAGCCACTGTGCTTCCCAAGTGAGGGCAAACAATGATGAGGGTGGGGGGAGGGGGAAGGTGGAATGTCTTGCATCTTAAAAAGAAATGTCAAGTGTGATTTACAAATTACTGGTCCCAACTCTCCCAATTCCTCACGCAACATTAAGCAAATTCCTTTCCCTCCATCCTGCTGGTCTCTATTTCTTCACTTTTACAGTTGGTACAAAAGAGAATATTTTAAGCACAGTCCCTGTAAAAGGTTTAAACATCTGGAATAATTTCTATCAGTCATCTCCACTTGGACACAACGATGTAGTGATCGTCCCAGTCAGCCAATTAATGGTGGTGTCTGGGAAGATTCACTACATCTCATCTCCTTCTTTTTCCCAGCACATCCTCCAATGCCCTTGAGACTGGCTAAAATCTTAAAGTGCTGAGAGTCTTCAGAGAATTAAGAATACCCAGGGACAAGGTAAATGGAAGACCGGGCAGACTACTCCTTGGGAGGTTCTAGGGAATACAGTTCATAAACCTGAAGTCAAGTAAAGCCCCCCAGAATTTCAGGTTACAAAACTCAGCTGCAGCAGCCCCTCCAAACAGGATCCTCATCATCTTGGTCAAGGTGTTGCCTGAGACACCCAGTGTCAGGATGGCATGGTATATAGCAACAGCCCATTCTGACCCACTCACCTCGTAGAGTTAAAGTGCACAGCTGAAAACATACCTGAAAAGTTCCTGGAGACAAGCATGGTCGTGAGGATGGCACCCTGGGGAAAGAAGAGGGTCCTGTGAATTCCATCAGGCTCTAGAAAAGCACAGTCTGTTCTCAGGCAGAGGGCAGCTGCTGGCTAGGGGCTCCCAATGAGTACAACCTTCATAGCTCAGCTCCAGCCAGGAGGGGAGCTTCCTTCTGTGATGGGGCAGGGGGTGCACGGCTGAAAGGTATGATTTCAGGATGCTGGCAGCCTGGCTCGGAAGGCTAGACTCACCTTCAGTTTTCTCCGGGCATTGAACTTGCGTAGGCACTCCACGGTCTCTTGACGATGCATCATAGATGCCACTGTGGACCGTTGCTGGAAGCCAAATAGACAGGCCTGTGAGCCCCCCACCGGATCCTAGGCCCCTCACCATAGTCCCAGCACCGGTGGCCATGTGCTCAGCCGCCCCAGAGTTGCTCTGAAGATAAGATGAGGTCACAGATGTGAAAATGCTTTTACAATAAAAGCACTACCCCAAAATCAAGGTTATGTAAGGACAATAATCTGGACATGAAAACACCACCGGTAATTGATGCTGGATGAAGGTGCCCAAGAGAGCATTCTAATCTTCCTTGGGAGATGGAGGCTATGGAACGGGAGAGTATTTTGTGTGTTGTGATCCTCATGCAGTTATTCCTTCAGCAACTATTTAGTGGGCACCTACTGCGCTCCAGATTCTGGGCAGTGAGAGAACAGAAAGGGTTCCTGCTCTCCAGAGAGAACACTCATTCCTTCTAAGAGTTCCTCTCAACAACCATCCCACTCGCCAACAAGGTCTTAAATGAAGCTGTGATCTGAGAAGCTAAGGATCTTTACCTTGAAGCATTAATTCTTTTCACCGTTTTGGATGGGAATTTTTCTTCAATGTATTACTGCTAACTTCCTCCTTAAACAGAGTCCCCTGAACATGATTTACATTTCCCTGATGACTCAGGGTCAGCAAGACAAGCATCAATGATTACATATCCTAATACAGAGATGTTCTCAGGGTCTGCTGAGATATATAGGAGGATGGAGGGTGGGGTCCACAAACACGACCCCAGAACATAATGCTTCTGCAGTTCCTGAGTACCCATTTTAAGTGGCTCATCCCCTCACTCTGCTGTTGTTACCTTGGCTAGCCTGCTAAAAAAATAAATCCTACAACATGCAGCCTGGTGCCCACACCCCCACAGGGCCACCCTGCCTTCCTTCCCCTCTGGCCGCTCCCTTTCCTAGTTCCCGAAGCAACTCTCCCAACCTTATCTACCTTCCCCAGATCTCATATTTCACCTCCTCCTCCAAAGTGTAAACTTCTCCACAAAGTGAAATGAGAGATCATCAAGCAAGAACTTCAACTTCAGCCTTCTAACCACAAGCTGATTTTCACACCCCTGCAACCTAATCCCAGGTCTCAGAAGCATCATCCCTCATGTGCTGACCCCTTGACCTGGGCTCAGGAGTCCCTCTCTCATTGTGCTATCCAAACACTGGTTCCTCAATTAGCCAATATTTTTAACCCCTTATATTCTGGATTATATTCTTCTCTGTAGTCTACACAATACAGTCAAGCGCAAGATTTTAAAAACTCCCCTGACTCATCCATCTTCTCTAACTAGTACCATGTCTTTCTCTCTTCACCCTCATTCCCTCCTCACCTCACTGTAAACAGGCTTCAGTCTCTCTCCCTCCACTGCCTCTATCAGTGAAATAATGAAACAATGCTTCTAATTGGTCAGAGCCAACAGGCTCTCTTCTGTCTTTATCATGGACTCTCTGAAGCATCTGATTACAGAACCTCCCTTCCTGAGACCTCCTGTTTCTTAGGATCTCCTGATCCTCCTTCTCCCATGGAAATTCTCATTCTCAGTCTCCTTTGCCGGCTCCTCCAACTTTCCCTGGCGCTAAATGCTGGTGGCCATCTCTTCTCTTACAACAGCCCACAGTAAGAATTCAATCAGGGGCTTCCCTGGTGGCGCAGTGGTAAAGAATCCACCTGCCAATGCAGGGGATACTGGTTCGAGCCCTGGTCCGGGAAGATCCCACATGCCGCTGAGCAACTAAGCCCGTGCGCCACAACTACTGAGCCTGCGCTCTAGAGCCCGCGTGCTGCAACTACTGAGCCTGTGCGCCTAGAGCCCGTGCTCCACAAGAGAGGCCACTGCAATGAGAAGCCCGCGCACCGCAACAAAGAATAGCCCCCGTTTGCTGCAACTAGAGAAAGCCCGCGCGAAGCAATGAAGACCCAACACAGCCAAAAAAAAAAACCCCCCCAAAACAAAAAAAGGAATTCAATCAGCATAGAAACAATCCCATCTATTTTTATAGCCCCAACACCACCCAAATGACTACAACCTATATTTCCAATTTTTAACTTCTTTTCCATATTTCTAACTACCCACTGGATATCTCCAGCCAGAGGTCCTCAAACACCACACTTAACATGTAGGAAACTAAAATCATCATCTTTTCTCACAAACAGGTTCCTCCTCTGGGTTTCCTCTGGGTCAGTGAATGGTACAACCCTCCACTCAGTTACCAATTCAAAACCTGGCAGTCCTCATAGATCCCACTCTCTCCTTCACTTCCCAAATCCAGCTGGTCACTAAATCCTTTTCATTCTATGTCCCAAACATCTCTCAGATGTGTCCACTCCTTGCCATACCGCCCACTCTCCTATTATTACCCTTAGCCGAGACCTCATCTGGACTTGCTTAGATAGTCACGACAGCTTCCTGAGCTCTCTGCCCCTGCCTCTTTCCTCTTCAATTCCATTTTCTACACAGCTTCCAAACTGATCTTTCTTAATTAACTGCATACTTCATTCCCTCTTTAAAACCCTTAAATGGTTCCCTGTGCTTTCAGAGTAAAATCCAAACTCCTTAGGCAGAAACCTGTATGTCCTGGAATCTTTTTGGCTTCAGTCTCTTGTATTCCTGTAGTCCTACGTTCATCTACAACCAAACGACTTAATATTCCTTAAACTCGCCACAATTTCCCCATGGCCTCTCACCTTGGCCCTTGCTAACCTCTGTCTGCAGGTTATCATCCTGGGGAACTCCCAGTCATCTGCCAAGAACCAGGACAGAGCCCACCTCCTCCATGCCTTTAGCAATCCCACTGCCCACCAGAGACGGCAGGAGCTCCTACATACTCATTAGCTTCTTTTACGTACTTGTCACATTGCAGAGTGGTTGCCTGCTTGAGTGCCTGTCTCCCAAGATAATCTTTGAGATGTGTGAGGGAAGGCACCATGCCTTATTCATCTCTGTATCTACAGCACCCACACAGGGACCAGCATCAAAGAGGCATTCAGTAAACACGGGAAAGAACAAATACATAAATGCATCGTAGCTGTCAGAAGGCCTAACAAGAGGCAGACCCTCTTGTTTGAAAAAAGATATTTCAGCCCGATAGAATTGTACACGAAAACAGAATATGCTGACCCACAATGATAGCCCTGGGGGCTTCTCCTAGGGCGAGATTTATGACTGAACTTCAGGAGGCTCTTTTTCATTGCTCAGAGGCCCCTTCTGTTTATTTGCTGGGTCTTGGTCACATTTCCATTAGAGTTGTCTAAGAGCTGAGATCCGAATAGGCACTCTAGGCATGGCAATTCACTTTGAGTTCTGCCAGCTGCTTTCCCTCATCAACTAGAGTCTGCAAGGGTCAACCTAAGCCCTCATTCAAGATCAAAGCTAGGGACTTCCCTGGTGGCGCAGTGGTTAAGAATCCGCCTGCCAATGCAGGAGACTCGGGTTCAAGCCCTAGTCCGGGAAGATCCCACATGCCGCGGAGCAACTAAGCCCGTGCACCACAACTACTGAGCCTGCGCTCTAGAGCCCGTGCTCTGCAACAAGAGAAGCCACTGCAATGAGAAGCCCGCACACCTCAACGAAGAGTAGCCCCAGCTAGAGAAAGCCCACGCGCAGCAAAGAAGACCCAAAGCAGCCAAAAATAAATAAATAAATAATTTTAAAAAAAATAAATAAAAAAAATAAAAATAAAAATAAAAAAAAAAAAAGATCAAAGCTAAACCACACCTGACAAGTGAGTGGGGGAGAGACAGAGTCCAGTTAGTCCCAATCGCCTCCCCAACTCCTCCTGATGACACTTGCTGCCCCTGGGCCCCATCCAGTGCCCCCTCCCCTCTGCTGGGTCTTAGCTCAGGGCCCAAAATGATTATTCTCTATTCGTAAGAAGGAGGGTAAAGACAGTACTATGGGCACATTGAAAGCTGACATCCCTGATCTCCTTGATCTCGGTGGAAGACACTTACACAGACCCATGGATGCTTGAGAGCCTGGTCAGCTGTGATACGCTTTGCAGGGTTTATGGTCAGCATCTGGTTGATCAAGTTCTTGGCTTCAGGAGTCACCGTGTCCCACTCTGGTGATGGGAACTAAGGAGCGGGAACAAGAGAAGGAGGGATATGAAATTTGTGAGCCTCATACCCCCTATAATTGGGGTACTCTGTGTTACCTAAAGCTGCCCAGCAGGGTGTGGGAAAGCCCTGGGGTATCCCAGGATCAGGGTCAACTTAAAGACCGGGAAAGGAAAACAGAACAATCATGGTTAGAATGCCAGAATATCAGACCGGGAGACTCTGACATCTTCTGGTTCAACTCCATCTCTCTACTAGGAGGAATCAGGTGTTCAGCGCTGTGCCGAAGGCCCCACTGCAGTGGGAGAGCCACCAGACTTCTCATCCCTATGTCCTGCAGCACACCACACAGCCACATCATTCTTTGCAAATAACACACCAAAGGGCTTCCGTGGACTCCGTGACTTTACAGCTACCAAAAATGGCTGTGCAAAAAAGCTGCTCCCTGGGACAGGTGGTGTCAAGAACTGAGGCCTATATGCCATGTGCATCCCTGGGTCTTCGAAGTCCCTGACACTCCCTGTACCCTGTGACACACTCAACACGCCCCTTCCCCTGGTCAGAGCCTGAGGGGCAGGAACAAACAGGTCCTTACATCATAGGCTCCAGCCTTGATCTGCTGGTACAGCTTGTGCTGATCCTCATCCCAGAAGGGAGGGTAGCCCACCAGGAGGATATACAGGATGACCCCTACAAGACAGGACACAGGTCACTGGGGTCAGTCACCTGCTTTGCTGAGGAACCAAGAAAAGCCACACAGGGCTCAGAGCCACCCAGAAAGTCAAGGCCATACCAGAAGGAGAAGTGAATGGCAGCCAATAATGCTGTACCACTATGCTTCACTCCCCACGTCACCAAGCCGCGTCCGGGATTTCTTTAGGCACAACCCACCTGCTAAGGCATGGGCAAATCCCTCTTCAAGAAGGATGCAACGTCATCTAGGAAATACTTGGGGAGAAGGGTGTGATGGAAACAGCCATCCCGGGGACACTAGAGCAAACACCGTGAGCTCACATATACCAGACGCCTGTGGGACCCACAAGGAAGAGCAATGCCTCTTTCTTGCCATCGCTGGAAGTCGAGGGCCCTTAACACCAAAAAGCTGAGTGTGTGGAATGGGCTTACCGCAGGCCCAGATATCCACAGGTTTTCCATAGGGATCTTTCCTCAAGACCTCAGGGGACAAGTAACCTGGGGTGCCAGCAAAACCTGTAGTGGAAGAGACAGCGGAGGCACACTGAACCCACTTTCTCTTTCATTAAACCCACATTAGCAATTTCCCCCAAGTCCCTTCTTACTCCTGTTGCTTTTGCTACATAAGCTCTCAGCACACGGGCAGCAAGAGATGACGGGCTGGGCTTCTTGTAGTGCCCGGAATCTAAATCAGAGGGTAAGTCCATGTGTCTACCAGGAATTCCCATCCTCCCCAGAGGCAGCAAGAACACAGTGCTAACAGCAGCACGTCTCACTGTACTGAGTCATGGAGGGCCAGGGGGAGTTCTGCACCCTCCCCTCCTCCAGTCCCTGAGGAGCCCAGGGCCATTAAGGGTCTGGCTTCTAGTTATGAAAGAGGAAGGCAGATCAGGAAGAGGAGGAAGGGCGGGGGCTGCATTCCAGGAAGACAGGGTCACTCTTACCAAACCAAGCCTGTTGCTCTCCCTGTACTTCGATGGCTAGGCCAAAATCAGCCAGCTTGACTGCGGCACCCTTGCATTTACTCGCCAGCAGGAGGTTCTCAGGCTGTATAAGGAAGACAGAGAACCTCGTGAGGCACCCACCCCACAGCCCAGAGGGAGCCTAGTTTGGGCCTCGCAGTACTACCATCTGGCACCAGGTGGCGCCAATGCTTCACAAGCAAGAGGCAAAGGGGGAACCTGGGTAGTACCTTCAGGTCCCGGTGGACAATGTCATGCTGGTGGATATGGTTAACACTCTCCAGAATCTGATGTATACAGTGGCTGCAAAAGCAGAAGAAAGGTCAGTTCAGGGTTAAACCATCCATGACCACACGCTGTGGACAAAAGCACTTATCTCTGGGTCAGGGATTCACAGAGAATCACTCAATGAGGAGCTAGAACCTTGGACTTTGGACATCATCTGTTCAACCTACTTTATAGAAGAGGAAACTGAGGCCCAAGCAGATTAGGTGGTTTTTCCAGGCTCTCCTGCTAGATAATGGCAGAGGGCAGACTAGAACAGGGTCCACCATGCCTCCTTAGACTGTAAAGGCCCAACATATTCAATTGGTTTCCAAGAAACTGGGGGACATCTCAGACTCCTGAGAAAGAGAGACCATCCAACTCCTTCCTTGTTTCTCTTCCCTGCTATGGTAACTCTGTTCTTAGAGAAGAGGCTTGTGGTAGCAACTCAGGAAGGATAGTCCAACTTATTAGCTTAAGTCGTTTCGGGGGTGGGTACACTCATTCTTTCATTTAAATGTTTATCGAGCACCTACAGGCACTATGCTTGGTACCACATCAGCTGTAAAGATGACCCAGTGCCTGCCCTGAAGTTTATCATCTAGTAGAGGAGATAAAACAAGTACACAGGCACCATCAAGAAACAAGGTACTAAAGAGGGTTCCAAACAGGCACCTGAGGAGCATTTCTGATCATGATTTTTCATAGAAAAAGACAAACTAGAGTCACATTCAGCTGCTGATTCGTGAATCCACCTTCCAAACCATCCTGCCACACTTGCAGTCAAACTCCTGGTGGGGTGTACTGGCAGTCTAGAGCACTGGTGAAAACTGGGGGATGATTATGGCCCCCAGAGGACATCTGGCAATGCCTGGAGACATTGCTGGTTGTCACAACTGAGAGGGACAGTGCTACTGGCATCTAGCAGGTAGATGGTTCTAAACCTACAATGCACAGGAGGGGCCCTAACGACAAAAAATTATCTGGCCCAAATGTCAGTAGCGCTGAGGCTGAGGAACCCTGGCCTAGAGAATGGAGCAGGTACTACCAAGTGTCTGCTGAGCTGGTGACCTGGACTTATTTTTCCTTCCTTTAAAAGCTGATGCTGGGGCTTCCACAAGAGCCAAAGGGTCTTGCTGGGCTCCTGGAGGCTGAGGCTCAGGCCTCCCTATAGGACACAGCCCAAGAGTAGGCCAAAGAGACTTTAAGACTGAGCTGAAGAGGCGAGTCTCCACAGAAATATATAATTAGAACAGAGGCAAGCTAGCAGGGAGAGCCTTCTGGCCAAAAATGGCAAAAGTGCGAACTGTCCCAGCAGAGCCAGGCCAAGCCCACTGGTACAGTCACCCGCCCCGGCCCCCCCCTCCTCCCCGCCAGGCTCCCTGAGCTATCACTGCCTCCTCCCGCCCAGAGCCTGGTCCTCCCCTGCTGGCACTGGAATTCATCTCCCACTTGAGAATTTTTCCTGAGGCTGAAGCATCTGAGGTTGATCAGCAAACAATGGCCTCTCAGGGTTGAGAAATCTGTGAGGAAGCTGTGCTCCCCCACCCTCCAGAGGCAGCCAGAGCTGCCACATAGGCCTGAGAAGCTGCAGGCAGGATGATCAAAATCAGGTTGTAAGGACATCACCCGAGAGAAAACTCAGGGCGGGGGAGGAGCCGAGGAAGGAAAGGCAGGCCAAACAAGCGCCCCAGAGCTGCGGTGTGGGAGGAATTCTGCTGTGTCACACGGAGGAGCTGCCAGGGTTTCCTGGAGGGCTGGGGGCTGAAGGGTATGGCTGAGGAATGGTCCTCTAGCCTGTGGAGCCTCACATGGGGGCTGGTGATGGTGGTCAAGACACAAGGTGATTCAGGTTGAAATCTCCCAGGAAGGGTTCCCCGGTTGGATTATTAACCCAGACATTTACACTCCTTTGGGACACAAACCATGTTTTCTCCATCTCTGGATCATCCCCAGGATGCCTCATTATGCAGTAGGATTTGTCAAAAGAAAGAAGCAGGGATAGGGAGGGTCCTTGGGCCCTTGTGAGTAGGCGGTGGTGCAAAGAAAAGGTATTTCTGGTGTGACGGCGTAAAGGAGATATGTAAGAGCTTTGCAAAAAACTGATCTGGGAGTGCTGAATTATTAACTCCTAACAATACCCACGGAATGTAGCCTGAGTCCAGCTCTACAGAATCCTTGTCCAGATAAGAGCTCTTCTGATCTCCCCCAAAGATGATTCAAATAGGCAGGACGCCTGGCCCCCAGGGCCCTCATCTCACCTGGCATCAGCTTCACTGTAGTATTCTCTGGCCACAATGTCTTCAAACAGCTCCCCACCGGTAACACTGCAACCAACAGAGAGTGTCAGAGGAGGCAGGTCAGGTGTCCAACCCCAGCATCCAACAGGTAACAGGTCACACTGTACAACAGCTTTAGAGAAGTGTCAGCTCTACATGCATTTTGTCTGAGAGCCCAGAGCACGCCAGTCCTTCAATGACATGGAGCTTCTCCTTGGGACAACATGGGCCCTCCCTTCCCCCTGCACATTTCTGTTTCTGTAACCTATAGATTAGCTAATACTCTGGTAAAGATGAATATACAGGCATCTAAGAGAAAATAATCAACCTACTCAAACAGTCATAGCTTTATTTGAGACCAATCTGAATACGAAGATAAAGCTGCCCAAGAATGACAGACCTACCACTGAAGTTGAAGAATAATGAGACCAAGGACACAGAGACCCAACCCGGAAAATACCAAAGAGGCATTTCTAGGAGGTGAAGAGCCACTTTTAAGAAATTAAACCGTAACCAAAGTGGAGGAGAGACCAATGGGAGCCTAGTTTATGACTAATAAAAGGTACCTTCAATTTCCCAGAATTTTTAAGGTCATGCAAAGACCTATGTTCTATTTCTCCACTAAGGACAACACACCAAGAAACAAGAAAAAAGCATCTGCACAAGGTGTGCTGCTGAACAGAAATGCAAGAGCAATGCCATCCCGGGGTTCAGAGCCCGGGGGAGATACTGAGTGAGCAAGGAGACCCTCGGCAACCTGCCCATTACCAGAGGAAGTTCAAAATCAAACCCCTCTCCATGGGCAAAGGAGGGGGACCCTCGGCAGAGGCTGAAGACCCAGTTTAGGCCTTTTTTCCAAGCCTTCCTCTTGAGCCGGCTGGAGGGAAAGGCCCCCACACCCTCAGAAAGCGGCACTTACAGGTCAAACACGAGGTAGTGAAACCCTTCTTCAGAAATACTGTCATGGAGGCGTACTGCAAGAGAGGAGATGGGGACAGAGATTAACAGAGAGAAAACCTGGAAATCCTACTCCTCTCCTCCTTGGCCACCCCAGCCCTGCCCCGTCCTGTCAGCCCCACAGGCTCTCTCCTGAGAATGGGCAGACGCCCAGCAGCCCCAGTCCAAGGCAACATGGCCACAAAGCAGAGACGACCAGACCCCAGGTCCAGCGCTCTGGTTGCCACCTCAGACTGCCTACAATGTAGGCGAGAGACAGAAGCTTTGTGGCTAAGAAGTAAGATAGGACGGAGAAAAGCAAGAACCTTCTTCCCAGAGGGGGCTGGTCCCAGAGAAGGTAGTCCTGGGATATGACACGTGAGGGTGCAACGCAAAGCGAGCAGCACCGAGAGACACAGACTGCAGGGGGACAGAGAATGACAAGATGGGAGAACCTGAGAGCCTGGAGTAGATGGGAGCAGAAGAATTAGAGGGAGGGGAAGAAGTGGGAAAGGCAGAGCCCAGCAGGGAGGCGCGTGTAGGGAGGATGACGGATGGTGAGCACGGGAGGCAACACACAGATTCAGGCGACGACAACAATAACCATTTATTAAGTGCTCACTACGTGCCAGGCCTTGTATTAGGCTCTTTGCGTACATTACTTATGCTACAAGCATTTACTGAGTGACTACTGGGTGTTGGACCCTGTGGTAGATGGCGGGATTTAGGAAGGACACAGTACTGGCCTTCAAGGAGTTTATTATTCCTGATGACCACCCCGAGATAAGTATTACTCCCATTCCACAGATGAGGACACTGGACGCTCAGGGACATACAGTATCTTGCCAAAGGCCAAAGATGTAGTGGGTCCAAATGTGAACCCAGCTCTTTCTGACTCCAAAGACTGGTCCATATCACTGTTTCCTATAAGAAATGTGGAGTAGCCCACATACCCCGGCAACAAAGCAATGGAGCCCGGAGAGAAACCACTCACGAATGTGCCTACAACAGCATCAAAGACGGCTCCGAGAGGCTACTGCATGTAGCTGCAGTGAAGGCTGCAAGAAAAGGCTGATGAGCAGAATCCCTTCCCACTCCCCACCTCCAGAGCTGGTGAGCAAAAGCTCAACCTAATGTCTTCTGAAGTCTCCTCTTCAAGCCTGTGCCCACAAAGCCACCTCGGGGTTAAATGCCAACCCCTGAGCATCATTCTAATGCAAACACAACTTTGTTTTGGCCAACCATCCTAGCTGCTCCTGTCCCTTCCCTCACCTGCACTCTCTTGATGGGGAGCCTATGTTCCAAAGGGCTTCTTCTGTTTGACCTTCACTCCATCCCTCAGCAGTTCCAGGAGCACCTTGCAGAACACTTCAAGAATGGCCTGACACCAAACCAACCAGTGAAGTTCTTGGATACAAAGAAATCACAGTGTCTCTTCCATGTCCGGCCCCAACCAGCTCAAATGACAACTACCGTTTCCAGTGTGAGAGCGTTTCATCAGGGCTGAGGCACTTTCCTACGTACCCTTCCCACCAAAGCAAGATCAGCCGAACGTAAAATATAGGCACTCGGCCATCACTAGAGCCCTGTGGTTTTCCTCACTTGATAAATGAGGACTCGGGCCTGCCAGGGCTAGAACCGGGGCCTGACAATTGTTTATACTTCATATTGCCAACCTTACTAGATCTGATCTGTTTACTCACCCTAAAATTCCCCCAGAACTCAGTATTTCTGCAATTTACCGATGGGATCAAAGGCAGGTGGTACTTCTAAAACCCCTCCTCCTCAAATGATTCTCTCCTATACTCGGGCACATAAGCTCCTACTTCTCTAGGCCTGTGGGGGACATAAGGAAGGAGCCATAGCCAAACCCTGCCTCCCTTCCACCCTAACTGAGCCAGGCACGCTCAAGCGAGCTCCCCCAAAGCCCTGCCACCCTCCCTTCTCACTTGTGGGTCTCTGGCGGGAGTTGGTGTCTCATGCTGAGTCCTGCTGCAGCTGCTGCTCCCTTGCTTCCAAGAGGACTTTCCATTTAATTAAAAATTTGCTACTAAAAAGTATTCAAGTGTGTAATACAAATAATCCCCTGGAAATCAGCTGTCCCAGAAGCTAAAGACCAGCTTCATTAGGGAGGTGACCAACAGCAGCAGGATGATGCACTAACAGGGCAGCAGGTACGATGCTAACAGCCACTCCCAGGGGAGTCCTGCCGCCTGGCCCTGCCTCCCCAGGATCCCTGCCCCCAGACCCACCCCCCGAACCCAGCACAGCAGGGCTGAGAACAGGGCAAAAAGGGCAGGCACCCATGCCTCTGCCCAGACAGGGAGTCACTGGAACTTGCCCTTCTCCAGAAAGGCCACACACGGAGCCCAGGTGGGAGGAAGCTGGGAGGGGAATCAGAAGAGCAGAGCAGCAAAGGAAGACTAATCCTCCCAGGCCACCCAACCCAGAGAATGGCTTTGATGTGTGTCTCAGAGCATGGCAACCACCAAGACGAGGAGGGACAGGTGTGGAAGGCTCCATCGCTGAGCCAGACGGCTATCTTTTTGTTTCCATTTGTAAAGAAAATTAACACAGGACTGAGAACAAGACAAGAAACGTGAATGCACCACTCTAACTGCCAACCTAGCAGATTCTTGATATTAATGATCCAAATTACAATACCTAACTCTTAGTTGAGCTGTTTCAATGTGCTCGGCATTGTGCCAAGTGCTTTTACACACGTTATTTGACTGAACCCTTGCGTTAGCTCTGTTGGGTAGGTACTTCTATCACCTCCATCTAACAGGACAGGAAACGGTGGCTCCAAAAGAAACTCACCCAAAGTTATAATGAGAGGCAGAGCTGAGACTTGAGGACACAGCAAACTGACAGCAAGATCCCTGATTTTGTGGAACTGCCTGCCAGGGAGTCACTTTCTCCATCCTCTTAGGCAAAGGAGCTCCAACCTGTCCCCACTAGCCCTGGCCATTCTGATTCACTCAGCAGTGTCCATTCAGCACCTCCCTGAAGCAGGCGTGACTGTACATGCCACGGACACAGCTGTAAACAAGGGAAACCCAGCTCTGCCACCGTGCAGCCTCTGGGGGATCGGGGAAGACGGGCTTTAAAGAAGCACTTACACAAATGCATAACCAAGCGGTACTGTGCTGAGGGCTGTCAGGGAGAAGTAAAGGATGCTATGGATGTATGGGGAAAAAAACAATCCAACACCCAGGCCATTCCACAGTCATGAGAGGGTACGAAGGCCAAGGAGGACCAGACCAACTCTAGACAGGAAGATCTGGAAAAGGAGTATGAAGCAGTTACTGCACTACAGTGATAAACCTAATTATTGTTCTTTACAAACTGTGGAAGGAAGAACAGGCCAAAAAAAACCCTCGATGTCTCATACCTTCAAGTACTGACAAAGCCACAACCCAAATTTTGTGGCTGTTTCCAATTCTTTAAAAGCCACCAACAGTATGCCACATTTTAACTAACAAACTTTGGTCAAAAAAGCACTGACAAAGTATCACTGTTCATGTCCATGGAAATAACACAGTGGGAAGGAGGTCCTGTCATCCCATGGGCTGGTGAGGGATGAACGCTGTCCTCCAGAAGCGGGTGGGCAGGGATTTGGGAGCTGCTCAGTTATGATCCAATGTTTCCTTCTCTTTCTTTACAACCGCTTTTGCTACACTTACTATTAGCTGTATGGACCCTGGGCCCAAGGTAAAACGCAGCCAGGCTTGAATAACTTGCGAACTGATTTGGGTCTGGGAGTCTAGGAGGGGTCACTTCTGGGAGCTGGAATCTCCATTTTCATCATTTCCATTTATTTCCTAGGCCTCCTTTGCTTGCTGAACCTTTTCAAAACAACTCCACGTAGAGGCACAGGTGACAAAACAGAGGCACAGGTGGGTGAAACCATGTGCCGAGGTCACAGCTAACCAGCAAATCCCAGATTCAAACCTAGAGGACTTGACTCTAAAGCCACAGACCTTTGCTTCTCCACGTGCAGTCCATGGATCAGCAGCGTGAGCATCAGCAGGAGATGTAAGGAAGCTCAGGTCCACCCCAGACCTACTGAATCAGAATCTGAATTTTAACACAATCCCTAAGTGATTCACGAGCACATGAAAGTTTGAGAAGTGCTGCTCTAAACCACAATGCTAGACTGTGATGAAACTGCTGGGGCAGCTCAGCACGAAGGAAGACAGAGTCTATTCATTAGAGGAATTTAGAGCAGAGAGCAAGCAGAGCACAGGTAGAAGACACTTCACTCAGACTTCAGATGATTAGCACTACTGCCGTTTCCTCCTCTCAACTCCACGCCTCCGGCCACTCTCCCAGGGCTGTTTCAGGTCCTGCAGGATGCCTGAGAACCAACAGGCTTCAAAAAAAAAAATAGACTTTACCTTTTAGAGCGATTTTGGGCTCATAGCAAAACTGAGAGTAAAGTACAGAGAGCTCCCACCTACCCCCTGTCCCCACACACGCACAGTGTCCCCCAACATCAACATCCCCACCGGAGCAGTACATTTGCTACAGCTGATAAGCCTACACTGACACATCATTATCGCCCAGAGTCCATGGTTTACATTAGGGTTCACTCTTCCAACAGGCTTTCAACTCCTGGGGCAGAATATCTATCAGGGAAAAAAACTGGGGGTGCCTGGCTCCTTGTACCAAATACCCTTCTGAATTCAAGTGCCTAAGGGTCTGACAATAACCAGAGGTGGACCATATGCTCTCTGCTCTCAGCTTCCTCAGTTCTGCACCACTCTTGGGCTGGTCCACTTGTATCCCTGAGGGACGGAGTTAGAGGCTAGAGCCAAAACAGCCACAGCTCTGAAGGATGGAGCAGTGCAGAGAGGAGATGAATACTGAAGTAAGGGGACCAAACTGCCTCCCCTTCTGCCACAAGCCAGGTCAGGCTCCATGGCAACCCCGCCTCCTGGACCTGCAGCTCCCCCACATCTCCAGGAGTCCTGGTTCCCACTGGACGCCAGATAGCCTGGCTAGCTCGCTCTGCCAGGACACGGTCCTGACTCACCCTTCCCTCCCCCTGCTCTTGACCCCAAAATAGGGCCTCAGACCAACACGCCCAGGATCTGGGAGCAGTCGTGAAACAGAAGCACAGTTCTAGGAGATCAGATGCTGACAAAGGGAGTGTGCCTTGCCTGGCCTTCCCTGGGTCCTGCTCCCTCCCGAACAGAGCAGATGGCTGGGGTACATGGTCACTCCATCTGCCTTAATTCTGAGCTGGGGTCAGGTGGTTAAAAAGAAAAAAAAGCCGGGGGGGGGGGGGGCGGCTACCAAACCAAGTAAAGTCTAAAAGGTCAAAAAGTATATATCTAATTTAAAAGAAAACATAAAAAGAAGGCTCGGGCATTACTCAGCTAGAATCCCAGTTTCATACTTGCCGATTGATTCTCGACTGTCTTCATCCTACCCTAACCCTGCTGTGGTCAACCACGCCCGTGTCGCAGGTAACGCAGACATGGTTCTGCCTCCTGCCTCATCTATCCCACCCCTTGTTCTCCTCCCTCCAGGAGGACAATTCATCATTGCTCTACAAGTTGGTCACCTGGGACATAAGGAAAGGAAGTTGCCGTCCGCAGACCCTGAGACCCGGGGCTGGAACACCAAAATGCTTCTGTGCTCATGGATGGCTTTAGTCACCCACGTTCTTTTTTCCTCCTACTCTGGAACTGCTAGGTCAGAGGTCTCAAGCTCACAAAGCCTAGAGGGACCAGGTAGGCAGTACAAACGTGAGATAACAGCAAAAACAGTGGCCAGCGGGCTGAAGGGGCAGCCACTGCCCAGCACCAGCTGATTCCAGCCACATAATGGATGTGGGCTCAGCAGAGCCAAACCTTCTGATTTGAAAGATTGGGAAACAGAATTTTTTTCAAAGTGTGAAATCTCGTTTTAAAATACTGGCAAACAATAAAAATATTTTTAAACCACTGAGCCGGCCAAACAAAACACGCCTGAGTTTGTGCCTGCTGTTTTAGCTGCTCCTCTCATCATTTCTCTTCTACCTAAGGCAACACTTTTGTCCCCACCGTCCTGTTTGCAGGTGAGGGTCTAACTTCAGAGAGCTCCGGTAGTTCCAAACCCAGGACTTGTGGGCTGAGAAGTGCTGGCTCCTTGGAAGACTGCACCAGGCAGAGCTGAGCACCAGCTATGCCAATCTGCTTCGGGTGTAATCCAAGCTGCTGATTGCCATCTATAAAGCCCTGCATGGTTACAGTTCTGGTTACCTCACAGCTCCTCTCCCCTTGGGCTGGAGTACAACCTCACTCTCCTACGTTAAGAGCTCCCGGTGAGCATTCCAGCCCGAGATCTGGGAAGCCGGAGGCTGAGTAGCTCTGGAGGAAGCATCGAGCTTCGGCAAGTCGCCTTACAGCCCCCAGCTGCCAACCCAGTGGAGTGGGAGGCCTCCAGGGCACTGTGGGAGCCCCGATATTGAGGCCGTGCCTGAGGAGCGCGGAAAACGTGTTGTCCTTTGTGATGATCACAGCTTTCAGGGAAAACCTAGGAGATGCTCCCTGCTCTGCCTCAAGTCAAGCCCGGGGCTTATGCCCAGACACTGCAGCCAGCCCAGTTTCTGTTCCCTCTGCAAGAAGCACCGAATTGGGGCCAGCGTTTTTGGCAAAGACTACTTCAGCTGAACAATGTAAAACGGAGCCGGAGTGGGTTGTGGCAGGCAAACCTCCTCGGCTTTACAACAACCAACAATGTGCTCCTCTCCCCCATGTCAGGGTGGGAGCAGGGAGAAATCCTCTTATTTTTCTCCTTCACCATCCAAGTGGCTCCTGCCATCCCATCTCCAGAGAAGCCAGGCGGGTGGGCAGCTTGCTTTCCCGGCTCCGGGGAATACAAACGGGAGCACCATGGAAACCCCCAGAGTGTGCACGACACCGCCAACAGGAACAAAACTTTTTCAAGTCCAGAAACAAAATCCGGACCCTTTTATGACGGCCATGGAAGGCCCCTGGTGAGGGATGCTGGCAGGCTACTAGCCCAGAGCCTCACACGCCGAGGACCTGGACCTCAGCCCAAAGACGGAAGGAGAGGGGAAGAAAGCGAGTCTGAAACATATTCTGATACCTCACTCCCAGCCCTGAGATGGCACCACAGGGATGGAGACACTTAGGTCTCTGAACTAGAACACCCCAGAATTCTGAGCAATACATGGCTGCTATCCTGCTTGGGCAAAAAAAGACACCAGGCAAAGGCCCAGGGACAGAAGTGGTTCCCTGCACAAAAACAGTGGATTTCTGTTCTCTCCAACTTCCACAAAATGCCCAAGAAATGCTCTATATAAGGGCACTTACCAATGTTTGGATGCTTCAAAAGTCGGCATATCCGGGCCTCACGTTCTAGTTTCTGGTGATCTAAGAGCAGAAGAGAGAAAACAAAAGCCATCAAACACCCATTCTATTTGTGGCCACCTGGCTATTCATATGCTTTCAATTCTTAGGCACCAACTATGCCCTTTTTACAATCTGCTGAATTAATACATCAGGTCACGGCAATTCTGGAGACAGGTATTAATGACAACCTTTTCCTGATGAAGTGCCTTAGGAAAGCTTCCCAAGTTAGCGAGTGGCAGAGCCAGGATATGAAGCCAGGTCTTTAACTAAAACTGTAGTGCTCTTTCCACCACAGCAGGGATTTCACTGGGCCAGTGTGTCCAGAATCCCTTCCTTGTTGGAAATACTAATAATAATGGCTAAGTTTTATTGAACACCTACTACAAGACCAGATATTGTGCTAGGAGTGCTGCATATATTCTCTAATACAGTCTTCATGGCAACCCTGAAACATAATGATGCTGACAATGAAGATGGTGATCATTTGAAAATAATAATAATACTAGCTAACACTTATTGAGAGCTTACTTCTACACCAGGCAGGTACATATTTTAATTTCGTCTCATAACAATGCTATGAGGTTGGTAGTATTATGATGCCTGTTTGGCAGAAATCCTGCTTCTCCCCAGGATCCTCTTGGCTGTCCACTGCTGGGAGCTCTGACCTCTTGGCACTCAGGCTCTGGGGTTACTCTGCTTTGGTGAAATGACCAGAATCCAAGAGCCCACAAATCTAAGCAAGCTGTGTTTGGTCAGTTCCTTCCCCAGGAAGGCAGAGCTCCAGGAAGTAGAAAGAGAGGCTGCTACTACTCAAAGCAAGGTGGCCTAGAAGCCCTGCCCACCCTACCCCCCATCTCTACTTGCTGGAATCCTGCCAAAGTCACCTGCTCACAGAGTCTTCCCTGTTCCTCATGGTAGTCTGTGACTTCTCTCCCCATGACCCACCCCCATCTCCCACAGCACCTCTTATAATTCTCACATCACACATTAAATCACACATTAAATCTTTCGGTCACAAGCTTTTCAAAGGGTGGGATCTCTCTGCGTGATGCTTCCTAGAGTTCCTTCCATATCAGAGGCTTAATAACGGTTTGTCAATAACATTGACAGTAGTAGTAAAAACTATTATTTACGAAGCATTTACTATATGCCAGGCAGAGGCACGGATTATCTTATTTCACCCTCACAGAAACCCCGTGAAGTGGAGGATCTGATTAGTTCCACTACATTGTAAAGGAGGAAACTGAGGCTTAAAAGGTTCAAGTAACCTGGCCAAGGTCCCACAGACAGGCAGTGGATACAGGTGGTCCGAGCCTAGAGCCCTCTTTCTCATTGCTATGATGTGATGACAAGATAAAGAAAAGTGAGAGTATTAAGTAAAGACTCCAGGCTTTGGGGGGCATAGTCCAGTTCACCTCAACTTCCCCAGGTCCAGGCAGGTACCTTCCCATCCATAGCTGCCAAGCAATTCCCACCTCCCTTGGTAGGGGCTTCTGCCCATCCACCTCTACCTAAATAGCAAAGAGCCTCTGTAAAGCCTCCCATGACCCTCACAACCATCTTACCAGGCAGGTGCATTGATTATCCCATTTCACAGATGATAAAACAGGCCCAGAGAAGTTAAATAACTTGCCTGAGATCCTACAGCAGGAAAGGGATAGAACTGTGATTTCAAGCCCAGGCCTGCCTGAGATAATGTACGGATTAGAGATGAGAAGGAATTCATATTTACTGTTTCACCAACCACCCTCAGCTTTGTCCTAAACTTTCCCTCTAGGGACAGCTCTGCTTTGTGGAAGAAGGACGTGGGGACAGGCAGAGATTAGTTCCTGCTGCCCAGCTAATCCATCCCAGCTGTCCAAAGATCTGGGTCAGGCCTTCCTTCCCATCCTCGAGTTCAGTATGACCACTGACCAGGATGCAGCTAGGAGAACTCCAGGTAACCCCACATTGCCTGGGATCCCTCAGGGCCAGGGACCTTCAGAAGGTAGGCAGTTGAGGAAGCAACACTAGCCCTGCCTAGTCCCCCTGCCCCCCCTGCAGGGGGCCTTGCTTCTTCCAGATCTTCCAGATCTGGCCAGAGGATGTCAGGGCAACCCCACCTTCCTTCCCATCCCTGGACGTGGGATGGCAGTACCAAGCTAGTCACCCTAAAGCTGAAGACCTACCAGCCCTCTCTCTGACCACTCACCTCACACCCTCCAACCCACAACTCTCGGGCTTGGCTGCCCGGGCAAGTGCGGGAGAACAGTATCTTGCAATGTGGAGGTGGCAGCTGAGGAGAAGGCCCAGAAGATTAATGTTTATCTCCTCCCTTAAGACTCTTACTGGCTAATAGTTACAGTTCCACAACAGCAACAGCACTAAAAATACGGGTGCTCTGGCACCCGTATTATCAGTGACTCAGAGTAAGAAGAGAAGAGACACAGAGTCACACTTCCAGCTCCTTGAAGGAGCTGCCCAGGGTCCAGAGGGTCCTAGATAGTCACTTAGTTCGACCCTAACTCCAAGGAGCTGAGCCCCATGTTCTGCCCAAGGCCTGTGTCTCCTCTGAACCTCGAGTCCTTGCTCTGATCCTTAGTCATGGAGTCTGGCCATGAACACATCAGCTTTGGAGTCAGAGAGCCCCAGACTGAGTCTCAGGGCCGCCATGTTGGGTGAGTTATTAAACCCATCTGAGACTCATTCATTCACTCAGAAAATATTTACTGAGGCCTACTATGTGACAGGCACTGCTCCAGATGCTGGGGATATGACAGTGAACAAAAGAGATAATAATCCCCACCCTCATCGAGCTGATATCCTAGAGGAGCTGAGGGGGAGGGACAGACAGTAACAACTGGATGGTACGTTAGATGTCGTGGTAAGTGCGATGGAGAAAAATAAAGCAGGGAAGCGGGAGAGTGGACACTTAAAATAGGTGGTCAGGGAACACCTCAGCAAGGAGGTGATGTTTGATTAGAACCCGAAGGAGGTGAGGTGAGAGAGTGAGCCAGGCACACAGCTTGGGAAAAAGTTTCCTCACTTCTAAAATGGAGGCAGCGATATTCGTGGATTAAATGATGTATTTGGGTAAACGCTCAGCACAGTGCCTGGCACACAGGGAGAGCCTCCTTTCCAAGGGCCCAGTGATAAGACAGACGAGACCTCCCAGGCTGGGCTTCTGCCCATGGCCATCACCAGAGACACGAGAGTCAGGCCCACTCTCCCTCAGCCTGGGCAGTCATGGGGTCCACAGCACAGCAACTGAGCCCTCCGACCTGGCTCCATCACAGCCTCCTGTTTGGGGGTGGCCCACTTGTGTCTAGAGCCTACAGGGAAAGGTTAACAACAGGGGCCCATCAGACAGAGGACAGCCCAGGAAACGCTGCTGCCCATGGGATCCCTGGTCTTCCTCGGCCTCAGCCTTGCTGGCTGTGGCACCCTGCCATCCCGAAGCTCTGCTCAATGAGCCGTGTGGTTTCTGCTTACCACGCTCTCCCTGACTCCTTACTCCTCGCACAGCCAGCCAGCACCCCACCTCTCCAGCTGTTGTCTCTTGTCCCTTTCCCCCCTCACTTCCGGTCCTGTTGTCCCCTCCAGGGCTGCTCCATGTCTGGGAAAAAGCAAAGGGCTCCACCCCAGCAGCAGTGGTGTTTGAGGAACAAGTAAGGTTTGAAGAGCATCTTTTCCAGATGCAAGGTCTGTCCTGTAAACTCGCATCCCCAGCCCCAAAAGGGCTAAGGCCACTGAACTGGCCTGGTCCACAGTAGTAGATCCAGTCCTGGCTTGGCATCCCAAGGTGATTAAACATCAGCCGGTGCTCTTGTCACAAAGGCAGCCTTCTCCCTTGAGACGCCCCCTCCTTCCAGTGACCACTGAGTTTGCCGTTCCTAGGGAACAGCCCAGACCTTCCAAGGCTGACCCTCTTCCCACCCACCTTTCAACTGGGCTCATCCCCACCCCCTCACACGGCCCAGCCCCCCCTTCCTGTTTGACAACGGCCACTTCCCGCTTTTGCACAGGGCCACTTCCTGCCTGCCTGTGAGCTACTGCCATGGAGAGACCCACCCCTGCCGGCCTTCAGCCCAGCTCCAACCATAGCCCTCTGCAAGGATTTCCCCTCAAGAGCAGAGGTGGCAACAGGCGCAGAAAGCAGAAGCGGCCGTTATCAAGATCCCGCTTCAGGCTTTCCTAACAGCCCACCCAGGGCAGAGCCAGGCCCTGGGACACAAGGATCCCTGGAGGCCTCACGTCTCCCGCTTTCTGCCCAAGTGCTTCAAGACTTGGTTCAGGTCACCACAAAGGCCGAATACCCTTGACAAGAAGGGCAGCAAGGAGTGACCAGATGCAGAAAAGAGGAAGCAGACAGTGAGGAGACGGTGCGTGGCAAAGGGGGGACAGAGCCCTAGAAACACCTCTCCCTTAGGACCCCAGGGGAGATGCCCACTCCAAATTCACTTCCCTTCCCCAACAGGATCGGGGCCCAGGGAGGGTCGTCCAGATTCTCCACAGCCCTGCAGAGACACGCTGGCTGATTTAGTGACATTTCTCTAAAACCATGAATGCCAGCACCAGCTTCAACTAAGATCCTACTGCCACCTAAACATACAACCCACTGTAAGTGGGAAAGGACACAGAGCCCTGCTCTGGCTATGGGGACTCTCCCCAAGTTCCAACCTCAATGACACCCCTGACTTTTCAAAGGGTATTTCAAAGGTCTGTGCCTGTGGCCCCAACATGGGTTAGGAAAAGCTTCCCAGAGCCTATCGAGTTCAGATGCTCGATGTGGGTCTCTCCTCTTGTTGCTCTTCCAAGTGCCCCCCTCCAGGCCCCCCATAGATATCGCTCCGAGGAGTATAAACAAGGGCAGCATAGGGATTTGGTGTCATAATCCACATTCCCCAGCTGCTTATAAACAGCCCCTGGCCTTGTGCACTGACTGGTGGGAATCCCAAGCCACAGTCTCACTGACCTTACCCTGACATTGTGATGCCACATCCCTTCCTCTGTGAATCTCACTCTAAAGGTGCAAAGTCCCCAGTTAAGAGCAAAGTCCGTGTATCATGTAAGAGCAGGGGCCATAGCTTCTAATTCCTTCACACCCATACACCAGGGAACTAGCTGAGGGCTGTGAATACAGTGAGACGGAGCCTGAAATGTGCCCACGTGAACTCCCGGGGCTCTGTCCTTTAACCTGGTGTCCGCCCCTTCTCTTCAGTCCTAACTCGAGCAGTTTTAACTGGGTGACACAAAGACCTGAGCCCTACTTTGGTCTCTGAATCTTAAGACAAGAGAAGCTTTAACTAAGGAGGAAAAGGAGGGAGGCACCAAGAAGTGCCCCATAGTGAAAGTCTCCCAAACCAGCTTGGACAGGGAAAATCCCCATGGGGTCACTAGCAAGCCCCAAGAAGGCAAAGCTCTGCCTCTGGACACTCTCAAGGGCCAGAACAGGGTCAGCTGCCGAGTTCTCCATGCCCCTGGCAGGGCTCTGGGTGCCTGCAGCCTTTGCCCACTGTTTTGGTGACATTTCCTTCATGGTAACCAGCCCCAAGTAAAACATCCCAGGAAGCAGCCCCTAAAAATAGCTCCTCCCAGGGCAGCAGCAAGCAGGGGGAGGGGAAAGAGAGGGAGGAGAAAAGAGGGGAGCAGATGGGAAGCTGCTGCTGCTGATAGAGCCCAGGAAGTATAGGTGGTGTTGGGGGGAAGTGGCTGGAAATATCCCCATCATAGAGCGGTCTCTACCCACAGAGGTGGTTACAGATGACAGCAAGACCTAGCCAGCCGAAAGGAGGGATTTGCTCCACTGGGCTTAGAGCTCTGGGCCTAGATGGAGAGGTATGGGGGTGATATATCAGGATTTATCACAGGAACAAAATATCCAGAATATGTGTTTTAAAGGGAAGAGTCAAAGGGTAAGTGAAGTCCATACTGCTTAAGGATGCTGGGATTTGAGCACTGGCAAAATCACTGGCATGCCTACATCTCAAAACAAACCAATCTTTTGTGTCTTGGTTTCCCCACTGGCTGTGGGACAGATCTGGCTGGCCAGGGGCAGAAGACAAAGGGCCTCTGCCGAGAGGCACTCAGAAGGTGCAAAGTGCCCATTTCTTCCTGTCACCACCCTTTTGGCACCCATGGGATCAGGCCCATGTCAGCCCGCCAAGGCTGTCCAGAGAGCAGCAAGCACAGAGATGGGGCAGAAGCCTGTCACACCCACTCCTCCCCTTCCCTGTCTCCAGCCTCAGCAGAGAATGGGGTCAGCCACTCACCTCTAGGGTTTCAGCACAGCCTCAAAGCTTGGAGCACAGCTCCTAACAAGGGACCAGAGCAAGCAGCAGGAAGAAGCAAGCAGCAGGGCTTCCCCTACTGCCACCTTGGATGGGACCACCTTCCAACCTCCATCTCCACCCTATGATGCCAGCACCCCAAGTCACTCTGGGAAGGGGTGCGAGGGCAGGGAGGCAGGCCAGTGTTGTGCGAGCTAAGTCACACAGCTCAAAGCATGACTGTGTGATGAAACTGGCCCTTAGCACAAAGAAGGGGCCTCCAGGCTGCTTCCTCATCTACCCAGGGAGAAGGGTCAGAGGAGCTCCTTCACTTATATACAAGTTGCCCATTTCTCTGTCAACAGAAATTGGTTTGTTTTATCCTCAGGAGGAAAGCACGGTTTTGGATCTAATATCTAATCTTCTTAAATGCTTCCTAAAGTCCCAGAGTCCCAGCGTTCCCATGCTGCATAGATTTCTCTTTCTTCTGCCCCTCCCTCATTGCTGTATCACCCTCCTCTCTCTTCATCCTTAACAGGAAAGTCTCACTTGGAGATACCACAGGGGACACAAATGTCATGGGGGCTACTCAGGCCAACACTAAGGGGGTGGAGACTTTTAGCTGGCACCACCCAAGGGGATCCTATTTCACTCCTCAGGGCCAGCTGGACCCAGAAAGGGACAGTCTTTGCCCTTCTGGTGGCCAACATGCGACAACTCCAGCCACTCAGCTTGCCACAGCCTTGGACACGAACTGACACCCCAAATTGGGGGCTCAGAAGCAGGCCTCTAATCACAGAACAGCCCATGAACACAGATGGCCACATACCGGCCAAGACACCACCTGAAGAAGGCTGGACTAAGGTGTGTCTGGTAAATCTCAGAGATCATGGCAACAGCAACTGTCACAGCTGTCGCTGATTTTAGACAGCATTTCTTAAAAGTGTGGCTCAGGGTCTACCTGCATGAAATTCACTAAGGCACTTGTTAAAAATGTAGATTCTGAGGCTACACCCTAGACCTCCTGAAGCAGAATCTCTGTGGATAGAGCCCAGGAATGTGCATTTTTAACCAGTCTTCAAGGTGATCCTCTTGAACACTAAAATTGAAAATTGCTGCTTAGAGGAAGTCCCAGCATTGCCCTATAAGGCTGTTTATGACACGGAAGGAAGATGATAAGCTGCACTGTCTTCCTATATCTCCCACCTGCTTTATTCTCCAAGCACAGGTCTTTAACCTCATCTGTCCTCCCCTACAGCTGTGTCAGGCCTACAGCCTGGCTCCATGGATGAGAAAGGGGGAACCCAAGCCAGCACCAGGGTACAAGGGATCCAGCAACTTGGCTATGAGTTTCCTGAGCGCCAAAGCCAAAAGGCAACCAGGCTGGTTACACAGTCCATTCACTCAACAAGTATAGGAGGCTCAATATGTATCAGGCACTTTGCTGTATCAATATGTATCCGGCCCCGCCCACACCAAAGTGAAAGAAACAGATATGGTTCCTACCGTTACCCTCCCAGGTCCTGGGGAAGGGGAAAGCTTTTGCTTGCATTTAGCTTCAACAGAAATTTCTTCACATGGGGTATACAGATTAAATAAAGAAATAAGCAAAGCAAGTGCTGTAACAGATTTCATAATATTGTTACCAACAGCACCTCTTAGTAAGGCTAAGTATCCCATCATAGTGAAAGCAATTGGAATTCAGATAAATGGTCCAAATAGAGAAGTTTCTTATGACGTGAACTGCTCCAAAGATAAATTCTGAACTATGTAGAGAAAAGAAAGGACCATTTGCCCTTCAACTGTAGCAATATGGGAAATGCTTTGGATATAAGCAAGAGTGGGATATAAAATGTTATGCTCTATGAGGTGAAAATCTATATGCATATGAATAAAGATAAGAAGAGAATATGAAGATTTAAAAATAAAAAAAGACATAAGGGCTCAGGCTTCTGGGGGAGGGGGTGCTCTTAAATCTTAAAATAACGACTTATCATTGCCATCACCTGGCCCACTAGCTCTGCATCCAAGCCTATTTTAAATGCCTCCTGCAGCCTAGCTGAGAGCTAAGCTTGGAACCACCGGCTCCCTTAAGAGCCCCAACTCTACACCTACTGCTGTTCCAAAGCAAATGGAGTGACGTTATGTGACTTCAAGTGACTCTACGTAGACAGGCCCGCAGACAACAACAGCGCTCAAGGCTCAGCCACGTGAACTCATGCCCATGGGATCCCTGGTCTTGTCGCACAGCCACCACCGTGGGCCCCCGAGGCCACCATGACAAGAAACAACAGAGCAAAAGAAGGATTCCCATCCAGAGCTGACCCCCCAGAAGACCAGGTGATCTCTCCCCATGCCTCCTGGGCCACCTTACCATGGATGCCAAGGAGGACCAGCCCGATATGCTCTTTTTCACTCGGCAGCACAGAGGATCACAAACAAGAAAGATAACAGGCAGAGAGACTCAGCAAACACAGCAAGCTCCTTCAGACCCTCATGGATGACCCTGGTGGGCCCACCACATTCCCAGACACAGAAATCCAACACCTGTGGAGCCCCAGACAGACAGACAGCGACGAGTGAAACCCAGCCCCAGCCGCTGCACCTTTATAAAATATACAGCGTAAATTGAGAGGCTTCAGGGAAGCCACGGCCTTCACTCCCTAACCCCATGGGCACCAGCCTAGTGGGCACTGGCCCAACCCTCCCCAGGAGCTCACACCCCCCACGTCCACACCTACAGCACAGCCCCTGGATGGCTCCCTCCATCTCCAAGACAACATCCTCCCACTCTCAACCTCCAAACAGTACGGGCACTTACATGTTCCTGAACTCTCTTGTTGGCATCTGTGCCTATCAACCAGGACCAGACCTCTGTCCCAGAGTTAACCTGGCACACAGGCCACGCAGCAGAGCCCCAGTTTTGGCATAACCATCTCGAGAGAGGGGGAGTTGCTGCCTAAAGCATATGATCTTACACAAGAATCTTCTTGAGGAGAAAAAAAATCAAGGAGAAATGAAACCTCATCCCATTTGGGCAGGGAAAGAAAGATATCAGCTGGGAAAGATGGGACACGGTTGAAAAAAGGTGAGGACTGGAAAGGGACATGATCACATCGGTTAGGGAAGTTCAGGTGGGTAGGGAAGGAGTAGAAAATGATGGCCCAAGGCAGGCAGCTCCACAAAGTCGCCACACCAGCTATCCTCATCCCAGAGTTCAGCTCCCAGCTGTCTCTCTCTCTCCCTCCCTCATCCCTGGGTCAGAGGACAGTGGTGCGATGAGGAAAGCAAAGCACTGCATCATTAACTGGAGACACCAGACACCAGCCCCATTTCTGATGCACCAGGGCTACGCTGTGTGGGCACGGGGAGGTATCCATTCTCAAACCGTCATCCCTGCCTGCGCCCTGCATCCTTGGCCAGAGGATGTCTGCCAAAGGGTCCAGCCCACCACACTGTCCCGCCTCCCCATGGAAGGAGGGCATCTGACTGCCCACATATCTCTATGGCAACCATCGCCTCCGACTCAAGGTACCCAGAGAGAAAGAAAACAAACAAATAAGTCAACTTAATAGCCAATGTAGAGGAACAGCAAGAGACAGGGGCTGGGAGGGAGACAGCAAGACAATCCCTGCTTGTGAGGATGGAGAGAGGCCCTCCCAGCCAGGAGGCAGACACAGCCCTGCTAAACAGGTCCCAGAATAATTGACATGATAGAAGCCCACTGTCATTTTATAGCTTCTCCAATGCTTAGGGACATCTATTACATCTCTTACCCCAGAGACGCCCAGGTCATTACTGGCCATGGCCCACATCTTCTCCAGGGCATCTGTCCTGGCTCCTAATATATTTATCGCATCCTATTGCCTAGTCTTAATTCCTTTCTATGAGTCTCATAACCTTTGTCTTGGTGCTACACCCTGCAGCTCTCGATGACCTGACCCATCCACATACCTCCATAGTCACCACACCTGTTCACAGAGCACTTCACACATTGTTGGGTCTATATACCTATCAGATGAGGTGAGTTTGGCAAGCACCCAATACAAGGTGCAGGGAGTGTAGGTTCAAGGTGTGAGAGACAGGGCCTGACCCTCCTGGCCTCAGGTACTTGGAAGGATCTCACAAGTTAGGCCCTCAGGCCTGGGCCTTCACAATTCTCAGATCCTGAGGCCAAGCTGCTTCCACTCCAACCAGGCCATTGAGATTTCCAGACCATGAGGCATCCGCCTCCACCCAGGACAGACTGCATCTGCTGTTGCTGCACCACCAACTTTGTAATTTGATCAAAAAAGCAATCAAGTTCATCTGGCAGGATTTGTTCCTGAGAAGCCCTCGACAGTAGCAGCCTCCCCTGATGTTTACAGATTCCCTTCCCTTGGGAGTCTGTTCTGCCGCCTGCTGGGCAGGGGGAGGCTGGATTTGTCAGAGCTGTTCACTTACTGCATTTTCATCTTAAGTCCCCACTGGGGCACAGGGATTCGGACAGCCCTGGAGTGGTTACCACTGCCCCAAACACAGACTCCAAATGACCCAAATGAAGAGCTAGCCACCCACCACTCCCCATATCCTCCACCTCCATAAAAACCAAACTCCTTTGAGCCTTCACAGACTACTCCTCCCAGTAGCAACCTACAACTCTTACATCTTCATTCTTTTCTACCTGTTCCCCATACAATTCCTTGCCTGGTTTCAAAGTCCACCCACCCTGAAATTCCAACGCTTCTCCAAGTGCTAAAACGAACAATCCCCAACTCCTGGAGCATCTTCAGAAGAATCCATAGCCCTTGGAGGCACCCTTGGGAGAGACCAAGATGGGGAATACTCACCCCGGGCAGATAATTTCTTGGTATTGATGATTTTTGCTGCATACTCCTGCGTGGAGGTTTTCTTCACACACCTGCGGACCACAGAGAAAGCACCCCTGGAGGGAGAAGGGGGGAAGAACTGGGAAACGGAGCAAACACACTTCAGGTCTGAGGACAGTGATGCTCCCAGCACTAGACCTTTAGTCAAAATCACACACACACACCAGCGTAGTACCCATCACCACCCAACATGGGGCAGAAGGATGTGGCCTCTGCAGGACACTCAACAGATGTGGGTGGAGGACCACCCTACTCCCACACCCACATCTAGTTCTGGGCGAAGCAACAGCCCTAACCTCAGGCTGTGCGTCAAGCTGGTGGCAGATGCGTAAAACACACACCTGCTGCATCTCACAGCCAGCCCTGCAGTCCCGGCCTAGAGGAGAAGGCAAGAGACCCTGCCCTCTTCTCAGCAGGAATAGTTGGGGGTAGGAGGAGAGATTAGAAAGAGGGTATAATCCCCTGAGAGAGAAATCTCCCTCAACCATGGGGGAAGGTGGGGAAAGTGAGGCTCAAATCCCCCTCACCCGGCTTCATCCCACTGCATCCTGGCTCAACTGACAGCAGGGAAAGAGAGGATCCAATTGTGGGTCTCAGACATCAACAGCTCCCCTTCCCCATGATATTTCCCTCTACGTCCGCGCCCCCCCCCCACCTGCCCAGTCCCCCAGGGGAGCTTCCACACTCCAGCTCTGGAAACATCTAGGGGGGCGGGCAGGGCGGGGGCTGCAGTGGCCGGGCTCGCCGCCGCGGGTGGGGGTGGGGGGGCTGGGGCTGCTGCAGCGGCCTGCTCAGTGCGGAGGGGAGGGGGATGCTGCGGCTGCGGCGCGCGGCTCCCGGGACCGCTGCAGGGATGGGGGGAGGGGACGGGGGTGCTGCAGCACTGCCCAGCAGCGGGGCTGGGTTCCTGGAAGCTGCACTAGCCGGGGGCGGGGCCGGGTACCAAACATCCCCCCACACCCGGGCACCGCAGCGGGGTTGGAGCTGCAGGGCCGGGGAGGGTCCTGAGTGCCAGGCGCGTGGGACATAGGACGGGATGCTGAATGAGCTCCTGAACTGAGTGGGAAGGGGGCAGCGAGCAGGTGGGGTCGGGATGGGGGGCGCCTGAAGGCTGCAGGAGGGGCGGGGCTGGGGGCGCCCAGGAGCGCTCCAGGGGCTGCAGTCCCGGCGGCAGCGCGGGGTGCAGCAGCCCGGGCAGCTGCTGCAGGGCTTGGAGGGCGCTGCGGGGCAGGGAGCTGGGGGCGACGGGGCCCCCGGAGGCGGCTGGCGGGAAAGGCTGGGGGTGGGGCGGGCCGAGGGGGCGCTGCAGCGGCTGGTGCAGGGCCGGGGGGCGGGGCGAGGAGCCGCATAGCGCCCAGGCGGCTGGGGCAGGGTGGGGGGGCCCCGGCGGGCGGCGGGCGAGCCGTACTTGCCGAGCTCCTCGAAGAGCTGGTAGTCGTCGGTGAAGCGGGTGCAGGTGGCGGTGGTGGCCATGCTGGCGGGCGGGCGGACGCGGCGGTGCAGCCCGCGCCGACGTCGGTGCACAGTCACCGCCGACCGGCCGAGGGAGCAAGAGGAGGAGACGGGGCTGAGCCCGGCAGCACCGCGAGACTTTACCGGGGAGAGCGAGGGAGGGAGGGACACCCCCGCGCCGCCCGCCCGCCCCGCCCCCAGCCCCGCCCGCCCCGCCCCCAGCCCCGCCAGCCCCCCCCCCCGCCCGGCCCCCGGCCCGCCCCCGGGGAGGGGCCTCCCACCGCCGGCCCCGCCCCGCCCAAGGGAGCCGCCTGGGCTGGGTCGAGCGCGCGGGGGAGCGAAGGGGAGGTGGGGGGTGGTCTCAGACCTGGGCCGCCCGGAGGGAGCTGAAAGGTTCGCGACCTGTGGGCTTGTCTCAGGGCGGACCCTACAAGTGCTCAGAACGTGCGTGCGAGTGTATGTGTGTGTTGGGAGTGTGTAGGGGTCTGGACCACCGAGTTTTCTGGTGAAGCTCCACACTCGAGTCCGGCGCACACGATGTGGAGAGAGGGCCAAGGTCAAAAAGCCCGTGTCACACTGCACACTCGGGAGACGCCCCCAGTCTGTGCAGAGCCAGCTCTCAGCAGCCTTCCCTCGGGAAGCTAACAGTCTAGACTTGTGTAAGCATCAGGGCCATTATTAGATAAAACCCTTCAGGCACGGTTTGTTCAGGGAGACCAGGCCAGGGCGAAGGATGCAGGTGGAGCTCTGCCTTCCTGCACTCCAACCTTAGAGATGAGAGAATGTTCTCTTTCTGGCCAGCTAAGAAAGGGATGAAATGGGAACCATTTAGAAAAGGCTTTGTGCGGTGTGGGCTAGAAGAGCAAGTGGAAGGAAGAAAAAAATAGCCCCATTTTCTTGCAGGCAGCCTTTATTTTATTTTATGGCACTCATCACATTGTGTAATGATATGTTTACTGGTATGAGAAGCAGTAGAGCAAGAGCATGGCTGTCTTAAGAGTGAGTTCGGGGTCAGACTGCCTGACTTGGATTTCTGGGCAACTCACTGACCAGCTGTGTGGCATCCGGCAAGTCACTTAGTTTGTCTGTGCTTCAGTTACCTTATCTGAAAACCGGGAAGAGTAATAGTAAAGTACTTAGAACAGTACCTGGTACCTAAGTAGAAGAGTGTTAGCTATCTGTTTAATATTTGCCTTCCCACTAAATTGTAACGGCAGGGCTTCTGCCTGTTTTGTTCACCACTCTTTACTCAGCCCCAGACACTTACTAAATATTTGTGGAATGAAGGGACTCCTTGGGGCCCTGGCTCCTGTCGCCAATGTCAGACGATGGTAGGACGGAGGCACACAACTGTCTGGCAGAGGAGAAACAGGCCGGGCAGGTTCCTGACCTGCCCGGGCAGCTGTACCCCAAGTCAGAGGCCAGCCCCTACTGGGCAGGGTGGAGCTCAGCCAGCTGCTGCAGCTCAGTCTTGATTATAGCAGGATGCCCACTGGGAGTTGGGCCTCCATTGTCAGCAGGCTGGCTCGCCCGGAGAAGGCAGCTGAGAGGCTGAGAGGGGTCCCAGCCTCCCAGACCACCTCCCTGAGGGGGTGGGTGGAGCAAAGCTCCCAGGGAGGGCTTCTCTCCTTTCCTTAGCCAACAGCCCTTGGAGCTGGTTTGAGAACCAGGCTGCCCAGTGGGGGTGATTAAGGGAATAGGAGAGGAAAAGCATTAATAGATTGCCTGGAAGGAGGGCAGAGGGCAGAAGGGAAGGGTTGAGGTGACAGAATATCATGCCCCACCCCTCCTCAGGGCAACAGGAAGTAAGGCGCTGGGGAGTAAGGCCACTTCCTATCTCGAAGCACCGGGGTAAGAGTCTGGTTCCAAGTCCCAGTGCGGGGCAGGGCAATGAGATTGTATACACGTGGATGACAGTAAATCATCCACCTTAAAGGCAGAAGTGATGGCTAGCCTGCACTCTAGTAACAAGGCTTGCATATTAATCATCAGTGTGCCATTCCGGAGCCCTCAAGGCAACTTGGTTCCTGAACTCCAGATGCTGAAACTTTATATTCATTAATGTAAGGTGGAGTGAGAAGATGGAGAGACGTCAGAACAAGCACAGACCAGGGCTGCCACGGAGGCCCCTAGGGTATCCCAAGGGAAAACAGAAAAACAGGACGACAAACCTGACCTGTTCCCGGCAGAGGGTGAGGGTTCTACTACCTCATTTCTCCCTCCCTCCCTCACTACCCTCAACAGCCTCTCTGACGTGGCCGCAGTGGCCATTGGAGCCTACAGACACCTTTGTGTGCACACACAAACACACCCTGGCACACACACTCCTTGATCCCCATTGCTGTAGCACCCGTACAAGCTCCAGCTACCCCATGGCAATTAGAGAGAAGATACATATAAATAATAACGAGTTTGCCAGCTCCCTGCGCATCAGTGTCTATGGCAACCTCATGGGGTCCAAGAGTGGCTATGTTCCATTGCAGCCGGTCCCCTGGTAAGCACCAGTACTCAGGCCATGCCCACAGAGCGGGGAACAGGGATTTACACAGGAAATGGATTTCCTGATAATCACCAGAGGAGCCCCACTAGGCGGACCCTCTTTCATTCTGCTGATCTTTCTCTTTGGAGTCTCTGAAAATTACACCATGGGACTTCTCCTTGAATGAGAGAAGCTTCCCTCCCTAATTTTGGAATGCAATTTTAGAGTATAAAGTTACTTACTCTTCAGAGTTGAGGAAAATAGGGCAGTTGAAAGTGAGGCTTTCTTTTTATTGAAGTATAGTTGACACAATATTATGTTAGTTTCAGGTGTACAGCAAAGTGATTCAGTTATATATTTGTATATATTTTCAGATTATTTTCCATTATAGGTTATTACAAGATATTGAATATAGTTCCCTGTGCTATGCAGTAAATCCTTGTTGCTTATCTATTTTATGTATCATAGTTTGTATCTGTTAATCCCATACTCCTAATTTACCCCTTCCCCCCTCCTTTTCCCCTTTGGTAACCATAAGTTTGTTTTCTATGTCTGTGAGTCTGTTTCTGTTTTGTCAATAAATTCATTTGTATTATTTTTTAGATTCCCCATATAAATGATATCATATGATATTTGTCTTTGTCTGACTTGCTTCACTTAGTATGATAATCTCTAGGTCCATCCATGTTTCTGCAAATGGCAATATTTCATTCTTTTTTAAGACTGAATAATATTGCATTACATATATATATATATATCACATGTTCTTAAACCAATCCTTTGTTGATGGGCATAAAAGTGAGGTATTTAAATGCAAGAGGGATGACACTCTTGGAAACAAAGAATAAGTACCTGCTTGTTATGGGATGTTGTAAAATAAATTTGAAAAGAATTCAGTCTTGTACTGCAAGGGGTTTTTAAATCCATACTTTAAATCCACAGAACCCTATGGGTTACATGGTCAAGCCCCAGCAACTGCTTAATATACTGGGGTTCCACATAAGATTTTGTTGAAAAAAAAGAGTCCCTGGCTAAAAAAAGTCCCTGAAAGAAGTTTGAAACCCACTGGATAAGTGGCTTCTGAGGTCCCCTCCAACTCTAGGATTCTATGACTAGTTTTGGAGAATTAGGGGTGATGAGGTCAATGGCCTTTCTCCAAGGACTCTGAGAAAAGTTTTTGTTGTGAGGCATTTGAAACTAGTGAGAAGATACGATAATGGGGAATAGAGACAATGAGAAAGACAAATGAAAACATTTAAGTAAGCAATCCCCAAACTAGGAGGGGTTAAGGGATGCCCCTCTCTCCCCTGGATGACGCTTCAAATCACAACCACGCACAGAAAAGCTGATATGCCCCATCCCCAAAGAGAACTACTCCCAACCAAGCCATTGTCTTTGGTGGGAGTGTTTTCCCATCCCTCCTGTGTCTAAGAGCTTGAAAAAAGGGTTAAGAACCACGAATTAAATCAATGACTGCGGTATTTCTTAAAAGAGAAGCTGAGGGCTTCCCTGGTGGTGCAGTGGTTGAGAGTCCGCCTGCCAATGTAGGGGACGCGGGTTCGTGCCCCGGTCCAGGAAGATCCCACATGCCGTGGAGCAGCTAGGCCCGTGAGCCATGGCCGCTGAGCCTGCGCGTCCGGAGCCTGTGCTCAGCAACGGGAGAGGCCACAACGGTGAGAGGCCCACATACCGCAAAAAAAAAAAAAAAAGAGAAGCTGAGGTATTTTAAGTGAGGGGCTCAACTCCCACTGGGCATAGGGGATGAGATTTTGGGGTGACAGGCTGAGAATATTTGGAGTGAGAACTAAAGCATTTGGTGTGAGGAAACGAGGTGTTTGTAATAGGGTCTGAGATGCAGGGAATGAGCTGAGCTCAGAATTTCATGTGTGTTGTAGAATGAGTTTCAGTTGAGTTGTGAGAAGCCAAAATGATTGGAGTGAGAGGCTGAGGGGCTGGAAGGGAGAAACTCCCTTCCATTTTGCAGCTAGAGGGCTGGTTCTGAAGGGCAGACAGATTCCTGCCTTCTGACCCTGAAAATCCAGGTCAGGGCTCCCTCGGCCTCTCGGCCCCTCCACCATTCCCCTATAGACTGTGTGCCCCTTGAAAACAGAGGGTACCAGATCTTTCTTTCTTGTATCCTCAACACCTAACACAAAGCCTGGCATATAGTAGGTGCTCAGTAGGTATTTGTGGAATGCATGAAGTATTGGGGCAAGGGGTTGAGTTATTTGGGATGAAGAGGGAGCACTGGTGGAGAGGTGACAGAGCTGTCATCAGAGGTAAAAGGGAGGAGCTGAGGTGAGGTGCATGTCCTGCACCAGTGGGCATGGCCTGGGCATGAACAGCAGCATGTGGGGCCCCCTGGTGGGCAGACCTGAGGTGCACAGGGTGCTTAGAGGGAGAGACAGGAAAGGCAGAGAAGATAATAAAAATCACAATTGTAGCTAACATTTAGGGAGAGCTTGCTACACGCAGGGTGCAGGCACTGAGCACTCAACATAAGCAATTTCATTTAACTCTCATCACCACCCTGTGCGTGTAGGAGCCATCAGCCCCATCTTACGGAAGAGGAAACTAAGTTTAGAAAGGTAAAGCAGCTTGTCTAAGGGCAAATAGCTACTCTGTGGTAGAGCTGGGATAATGTGATTGAAGGGAAATGAATAGAAAGAGATGTGGGGGAGTAAATGACATGGGGGTTCAATTTGGTTGTGCTCATACCACCAATAGGATCTAGATTGGAATCTTAAACCCAACTCACATTTATCCCAGTGCCCTAGTCCTGAATCCAAGGACTAGCTCAGAGGGGACACTCATCCATTCATTCATTTCTTCATTTTATTAAGCACCTCCTCTGTTTCAGTCACTTGGGAAATAGAAGACAACAATATGACAAAATTCCTGCCCTTGGGGAACTTACATTCTTGCAGGCAGGTGATGAAACTAGAAATCGGTCATTTTAGACTGGAGTACGTTCTATAGAGAAAATAAAATAAGCAATGAGGCAGAGAGTAAGGAATGGGGAGGGAATAGAGAACCACTTTAGCTGAAGTTCTCAGACCTGGCTGCCCTCACAAAGTGACTTTTAAGGGAGACCTAAATGATGGTAAAGAGGTGGTCATTTGAAGATCTGGGACAAGAGCATTCCTCAGAGAAGGAAGAGCAGCAACGACCTGAGATAAAAATATCTGAGGGGTGGAAAGAATGCTGATGTGGTGGGAGCAGAGTGGGCAAGTGGGGAAGCAGGAGGAGGATAGGACCTATAGCCCTAATAAACCCCATTGTCCTGGTATAACCACAAGGGCAGGCTGCCTCTGTCCTCACAGAGGCACACGACTGGAAACCCCAGCTCAATGTGAGAAGATACCTTGATCAAGGGCAGACATAAATCTGGGCCTGAAGCCAGAAATGATGCTGTTCCTTGGGTACCATGAAGAAGGGTGGTGGAGATGGGCACAGGATGAACTCTCAGCACTCTAGGGGCTCTGGGGGTGGTGTGCAGAGGGGTTCTTGCAGAAATAGCCAATGTTGTTTGTTGCTCTGCTTGTTACAAAGCCAATTTACTGACACTGAGTTGTGGTGAAGGATAGTACAGCATTTATTTCAGGGTGCCAAGCAAGGAGATCAGACAACTTGTGCTCAAAAGACCTGAACTCCTCTATGGCTTTCAGGGAAGGGTTTTAAATGCAACATTAGGGGTGAGGGTTGAAGGGTGCATGATCAGCTCAAGGACTTTCTTCTAATTGGTAGGTGGTGATGTTTTGGGAATCTCAATCATCAACCTTCTGGTTCCAACCAGTCTGGGTTCTAGTGCTTGTGGTCAGAATATAGTCACCATCCTCTACCTGGGTTGGGGTGGGACCATCTTAGTTTCTGCAGAACAACTCAAAGATATGCATCAGATTGTTATCTATATCCCTTTAGGAGGAACCAGGAGTCCTGTGATTATTCTAATCATTAACTACTTGAATCTGCTTTTTGGAACTTGGGGAAGGCCTAGGAGACTAAAACGTTTTCTGTAACAAGAAACGGGGGGTGGGGGGAGCTTCCCTGGTGGCACAGTGGTTAAGAATCTGCCTGTCAATGCAGGGGACACAGGTTCCAGCCCTGGTCCAGGAAGATCCCTCATGCCGCAGAGCAACTAAGCCTATGTGCCACAACTACTGAGCCTGTACTCTAGAGCCCGCGAGCCACAACTACTGAGCCCGCGAGTCACAACTACTGAAGTCCGCACGCCTAGAGCCCATGCTCCAAAACAAAGAGAAGCCTTCACAATATGAAGCCTGTGCACCACAACAAAGAGTAGCCTCCGCTCATCGCAACTAGAGAAAGCCCAAACGAACTTTTTGGCCAACCCAATATTAATGATAATAATTATTCCATTGCTACCCTTGACCAGGTTTCTTCAGTTTTTTTCAGCTCTACAGTGATTTGACTATCTTGCTAATGACCTACGTTCAGAATCTTGGAGTCAACTTTGACTCATCCCTCACCTGGCTTAGGGGGCAGAGCTGAGTTTGAATTCTGCCACTTACTAGTTACGTGACATTGGGCAAGTTACTTAAACTCTCTGAGCTCTGTGTTCCTCATCAGGAAAATAAAGATGTCATAACTTTGCTGTAGGGTTGTTATAATAATTTAATAAGAATACATGTTGGTGAATGGCTCAATGTCTGATGCTATATAAATGGTAGTTTTTATTATTATCATCCTGTGTATCATCAGGAACTGACACCAGTAAATTTTTCCCTTTAAATAGCTTTGTATCCATTTCTTCTTTTCCATTTCCCTCCCACCATCCTAAACTAGGTCTACCTCACCCTCCAGAGTTACTGCAGTAGCCGACCTAACTTTACCAACTACATTTTATATTTCTCTTCCTTTCTTTCTTCTTTCTTTTTTTCTTTCTTTCCCCTTTCCTCCCTCCCTCCCTCTCTCCCTTCCTTCCTTCCTTTCATGAAATATTAAACACCTACTCTTTTTAGGGCACTGTCTCAGTGCTGGGGGTGGAGCAGTAGATGAAATACATGCTGTCCCTGCCCTCAGGAAGCCTACTTCTAGTGAACGGGACACACTATAAACAAATGAATATTTAATACATCAGTGAGTGCTAAGTGCTATGAGGAAAGTTAAAGCAGGGAAAGGGTTGGAGGTGCTATTTAATGCAGGGTGGTTAGGGAAGGTCCCTCTGCTAAGCCCAACATATATGCAAAGATCTGCAGGAAATAATATTTTAAGTAGGTCACATCTTTGCTGAAATGTTCTTGTTTCCTTCAGAATTAAGTATGGGACTTCCCTGGTGGTGCAGTGGTTAAGAATCTGTCTGCCAATGCAGGGGACACGGGTTTGATCTCTGGTCTGGGAAGATCCTACATGTCGCAGAGCAACTAAGCCCGTGTGCCACAACTACTGAGCCTGCACTCTAGAGCCCACAAGCCACAACTACTGAGCCTGTGTGCTGCAACTACTGAAGCCCATGTGCTCTAGGGCCCGCGTGCCACAACTACTGAGCCCGCGTGCTGCAAGTACTGAAGCCTGGGCGCCTAGAGCCTGTGCTCTGCAACAAGAGAAGCGCCACAATGAGAAGCCCGCGCTCTGCAATGAAGAGTAGCCCCTGCTCGCCGCTCCTAGAGAAAGCCCGTGCACAGAAACGAAGACCGAAGGCAGCCAAAAAAAAAAAAAAGCCACAAATATTAAAAAAAAAAAGAATTAAGTATGAATGCTAATGTATAACTTTCTAGACCCTCTGTAATTCTATGTTATCTTGTGATTTCGTACCGCTCCCAGAATGCCCCTGCTTCTGCAGACATGCTCAACGTGCTTAAGAATGCACATCATTAGATTAATAGTACTTATCTCTGATAGTGGTATTACTGTGAACATTTTTCCTTAAATGTGCTTTCTAAATTTTTTATGATGAACTTACTTGAGTAACAACAACAATAGTGTCATATTTTCTCTTCCCCATCACCTTATTTTAATCTTCATATAACCCTGCAAGGTGAATTTTATTATCCCCATTTTACAGAGGAGAAAATTTAGGCAAGAGAGTTTGCACTGATCCTCTGCACTCAGCTCTTGAAATGTTTAGCACCTGATGACAGACTCTATGTTTGCTTTTAAAAATTTTTAATTTTGCCTTCGTAGTTAGATCATAGGTTTCTTAAGGGCAGAAGCCTTGTCTTTTTGTTTTATCTCCCTCTCCTCTCTCCTCATGCTTTTATCAGGGTGCTCTGTACTGTACATAATGGGTGTTTTTTAATGAATTGGTCTGTTGCATGGCTGGTCTATGGTTCTGATATGGTCCATTAATTTGCTAGTGGTGCCATCTTGTATGCTCTTGACCCTGGGTCCAAGGATGGAGAACCTGGTGATCCTGGGGGCAAAGAGGTGGGGAAGCTGGACCTCCACCCAGAAAGGGCAGTGATTTTGCTTGTCCACTAGAGGCCGCAGTAGGCCCAGTTTTAGAGAGCCAACAAGGCTGTGGATTACTCAGCCGACCCCACCCCAGGAGTCATTTCCAACACCAAGTCTGTCCTAAAACCCAGGCCACTAGAGATGGCCTATCAGTGACCCTGGCTTCACTTTCTTCCAATAGATCATCAGATTCCCACACTTGGAATGAGTTAGCTCCAGAACAGAAGCTGCTGATGGCAGCTAGATAGAAGAAGAGTACCAGTAATTTCCAGATGCCCCTGAATTAGCCAAATCAAGGACTGTGTATGGAGCACCCTATTGATTACCGTGGAGCCTGCTGTGTACCATGTAGTGTGCCAGACTCTGGGACTAGTTCGGTGAACAAGATGGACTCTGTTCCTGCCCTCCCAGCTCTTATGATCTAAGGAGATATGCAGACAATTAAACCTAAAACCTAAAATAAGCTGCTGACATGATTTCTGTTCCAGGATTAGTTTTCTTTGGGTCTCATTTCACTGTGGATCATCCCATGTGGTATCTCTTGCTCTAAAGAAATTAAATAAAGGCAAGAAGCAGAGAAACAACCTTTGCCCACATTTGGAGAATCACTGCAGGGCCCCCTCCTCTCTCAAGGTGGAAGGATTCCCAGTGGCTCCTGGCAGATCTGAGGGTGTCTGGGGGCAAGGAAGTGCCAGGCCACCTCACTACAGCTTTTCTGCTTTCCTTTCTCCAAGGAGAGCTTTGCTTGGGAAGGGAAGTAGATTCCCCATATTTTGGGATACGACCCAGACTGCTGGCTTTCTCACTGCTTTCTCTTTACTTCTTTCTTTTCTTTCTTCCTTGTCCTCAGGTTATCAGTCAATCAGTATATTTATCAGATGAGTAGTATATTCAGGGCACATTATTTTACCCAGAAGCATGAGTTTAAGGAAGTTACAACAGAGCTGAGGAGATAACTAGAGAGAGGGGTAGAGGTAGACACCCACGCAATGCAGCATTTTGATAAATGCAAATTGGTAGCTGCAGACAGTCATTGGTCGATCCCTGGGGGCTGAGCTGGTCGGGGGAGGTTTCCTTCCTGGACGAAGTGACCAGGGCCTTCTAGGCTGAGCCCTCTGGCCCATGGGGGGTTTCTCTGGACAAGGCATCCTCAGAGGAGAGGGAGAAGGGTGAAACACCCCCCCACGCCCCAGCTGTTCATTCCACTGTGCCTGAACAAGGGCTCAGAGGCCCATGTGCTCAACATTCCTGAGAAGCAGCTTCTGAGTCAGAGCCCCAGAAACAGCTGAGGCAGCTTCAGGCTGGAGTCTTGGCTCTCTTTTCCCCTTTTCTGTCCAAAAGCAACACCCTCCGTAGCTATTTGGATGTGACCAGAAACCCAAGCAGGGATCTGGTTAGGAGCCTGGCGCAGCCAGTCTATAAAATGTATTTGGTCCCTGCATCCCATCCTGGGCTGCAGCCCACAGCTAAAGGCATGTTCCCAATGCCACCTGTGCCAGGAAGTCCAAGGGGTGAGGGAGACTCACCCTATGACTACAAGTTGCAGCTCCCTATGTGGCCATTATTGGGCTGCCGTTTGGAAAGGGGGTCTTAACTGGGAATCGGCTTGAGTTAAGACAGCAGCATTCCCTGAGCAATCTGCCAGTGCCTCCTCACTGCCTGGGCGTGGGGCCCAAGACATGCTAGGGCGATGCCAGACAGCTGATTCAGGGGGCGGCATAAGGGGAAGAGAAAAACCCTTTACACCCACCAGCTAAGAGAAAAGACAAAGCTGCCCTGATGCCTGTTGTGACCACCCTGTAGTGCCAGACCATCCACAGAGTCTGGGGTGGGTCTATTCCTCAGCCACTGGTCCACTAAGGCCCACATTTCCTGGGGCCACCAACAGAAGGCCAAGGCTCCCCTTCTCTCTCTGAACTCCCCTCTTCCTACGAAGACCTCTAGATGTGCCGGTCTAGGTTCCCAAACCCCCTTCTGCAACTGATTCAGGCCCTGCCATTGTCACTTTCCTGAGACTATGACCTTGGGCAGGTCACTTGCTTTGGCAAATCTTAGATTCCTTATATTTAAGGTGGGACAAATCATACCTGCCTGCCTCATAGGACTGCAGTAAGGGTCAAATGAGATCATGTCTATGAAGGTAACATATACTATGAAGCACTTATATAATAAGGTATTTTTATTGTCATGTTTATTCCTATGATGGGAATTATAGACACTGACCCCTGAACCTCAGTCTTCCTCTTTGCCTCTTTTGTCAGACAAGTTACTCTGAGGCCAGTGCTGAATCCTAACCCAGTCCTGGGCCTCAGAAGCATGGAGCTCTTATGCCTGGGGCTGTGATGCCAACTCAGGGAAGCAGCCCCCACACCCCCAGCTCTGTTAAACCGGTTCTTTCCCTTCTAATCAGACTCCCTCTGTCCAGTTTGCTTGCAGTGATGACAAAGGAACTTAAAATAGCACAGGCTCTGCAAACACTGCTGAAGATGGCTTGGGCATAATATGCTGCCTGTCACCCGTGGGCCTGTCTGGGCATCTCAGCCAGGTGCAGCCCTCTACCCTCCAGGGTCTGGCTTGTCTTCCTCTATGCAGCACCAGGATGACAGTGCCTCCAGTCAGCACTTTGGGTGCCTGAATTGGATGACTACCCAGAAAGCTGGCTTGACCAGAGGTGCCAAGGGAGGGGGCTCTCGGCTTCCCCCACCAGCTCCTCACACCCACACTCTTGGGACCTCTCCTTGCACCAAGAGGCCAGGTTAGCTGGGCTAAGATCACACAGGACAGCAGCTGTCTCATGGCTCTGGGGAGGGTTGCTTACTGGGAACGAGGAGAGTCTGATTCTGAGGACCCTGCAGTTAGCAGGTTCTGGCTTGTCACTCTTGCTGCAGAACCAGTTTGGTGTAGGCGACTGCTGGGTCTGCCTCAGCTCTGAAACTTCCCATGGGGCCTCCCTGTGATTTACCCTGGTGGGAGTGGTGGCTGTCACGGCTCATTCAAACAAGGAAGCATGCAGCAGGGAGCCGTGGGTAGGAGCTGCCATTCCAGCAACCGCAGCATTGCTGAGCCCTTCTCTAATTCCCTGTATTTTAAGCAGTCACTGCCACCCGGCATGGGTTTCCACCCTTAGAACTTTCTCATCCAATTCTTTCTTTCTTTTTTTTTTTTTTTTTTTGGCTGCGTTGGGTCTTCGTTGCTGTGCACGGGCTTTCTCTAGCTGTGGTGAGCGGGGGCTACTCTACGTTGGGGTGAGCGGGCTTCTCATTGTGGTGGCTTCTCTTGTTGCAGAGCACGGGCTCTAGGCGCATGGGCTTCAGTAGTTGTAGCACACAGGCTTAGTTGCTCCTTAGCCTGTGGGACCTTCCCGAACCAGGGCTCAAACCTGTGTCCCCTGCATTGGCAGATGGATTCTTATCCACTGTGCCAACAGGGAAGTACCCCAACTCTTTCTTAAAAACCTCTCGGGCTTCCCTGATGGATGGATGATGGATGATGGCTGATAGGTGGATGGATGATGGAGGAGAGATGATCAGAACTGTGAGGACCAGTGCTGTGCAAGATGCACCTGGAGATAGGCTGATACTTAATGCGATGTAGCTACCTGCCAGCTTGGGAGGAGAATGACGAAGGTAATGAGGTGCCTGAACTACTTCAATTGAACTGTCTCCCTAAAGGCCTACACTTCTACAGTAAATCTCACATTCTATTTTCCCCCAAACCAAGATCTCTGGATTAGAGCCTTATCCCCAGACAGTACAGCCACCTCTGAGTCACTGCACGGCACTGCTATAGCCCTTAGGGCTCAGACTATGCACACCATCCGACATGGATTCCTAACCTAAATCAAAAATTCCACTTAACCGCCTACTGTGACCCTGCTCATGACTCCTTCCCTACCCCATCCCAAAACTTTGCTTTGACCCAGTTCCAACAGTGATCTTGATCACAGTTGTTTTTACATCCCTGGTGCCAGTCTTGACCTTGATTCCCATCTTGACCCTAACCTTGGCCCAGACACATCCTTGTTTCTGATCCTGAGTTTATTATAATATTATACATCTGTGCTCTTTTGGTTTTTACCTAGAGCTTTTACACATATTATTTAATTTTATATTTACAACTCTATGTAATCATCCCTATTTTACAAATGAGAAAACTGAGACTCTGAAAAATGCCCAAGGTCACACAGCTAGTAAATCAGGGAACCCAGATGAAATTCAGGTCTTCCTGTTCTAAATCTAGGGCTGCAGATGTCTGGGTTACTGAAGCTCCACATACAGGTCTCCATTGCCTTTGTGGCAAATTGATCCTAGATAATCAAAGATCTCAGGGTTTTAATAGTAGTGCTGATAATTATAATTACGTTAACTTACTGGACAATTTCTCTGTGATAAGCAAAGTGCTAAAAAGCTCTTCATATATTATCTTCCTCAGTACCCACCACAAGGCTATGGAGCTCTGTAGCCCCATTTTACAAGTGAAGAAACCATGGCTTCTGGAGGTTAAGTAACTTGCTCAAGGCCACACAGCTGGTAAGAGGCAAGACAGAATTTAAACCCAAGTCTTTGTGACCTTAAATGCAGTTCAGGGGCTTCCCTGGTGGTCCAGTGGGTAAGACTCTATGCTCCCTTTGCAGGGGACCCAGGTTCAATCCCTGGTCAGGGAACTAGATCCCACATGCCACAACTAAGAGCCCACATGCTGCAACTAAAAAGAGCCCTCATGCTGCAAGGAATATCCCTTACTCGGCAGTGAAGATCCCGTGTGCCACAACTAACACTCGGCACAGCCAAATAAATAAATAAACAAATATTTTTTAAAAAATGCAGTTCACTTCAACCTTTACCAAGAAATGGGATGGCAGCAGGGAGCAGCTAGGAGCCTGGGTCCTGCAACCATGTTCCCACCATACCTTTTGAGCTGTAGTGCCAAATTCCAGAGTATTGTGTTTGATCACCAAAACTGGGTCAAAAATGAGTCAAGCCTTGGTAGGACTGACTCACTGTGGTGTCTGTCAGCTCTATAAGGAGACAGGAAGCCTCAGAGGGCAACTGCCAGCTGACCCCTGCAGAGTGGATGAAGGTCCCACGAGCAACCACCGCAAGGTCTGTGGGGGTTAAATGTGGAAACCCACATGCCTGCCAAAGAAAGACCCAGACTTAAGACTCATTTTAAAAATCAGATCCACTTTGTTATACAGCAGAAACTAACACACCGTTGTAAAGCAATTATACTTCAATAAAGATGCTAAAATAAATTTAAAAATGAAAATTGAAAAAAAAAGGAAAAAAAACAGACCTACCAATCCCCATTTCTTTCTCCATACTCAGCTCTACCCCCTAACAGGGCTCCATTCTGGTCAACTTCTCTGTCTTTCATCTCGGACTCCCACACTTTACCCATTTCCTTCATGGACAGGTTTCTTTGTCTCTGTCCCAGTCCCTATCCCCATCTCAGCTCAAGACTCTGAATATCTGTGCTGCCACCTTTTCATGTCCTGTTTCTCTGAGTCTTATTCTCAGTGCCTTGTCAATCCCTATGTCATGGGGCTCCCCTTTTTTGCAATCATATTTTTGTAAAATACACATATTACAATATAAAATTTACCATTTTAACCATTTTTTAAATTGAAGTATAACTGCTTTATAATGTTGTGTTAGTTTCTGTTGTACAATGAAGTGAATCAGCTATATAGAGACACACGTAGAGAACGGACGTGTTAACCGTTTTTAAGTGTACAATTCAGTGGCATTAAGTACATTCACTTTTTCGTGCAACCATCACCACTGTTCATTTCCAGAACTTTTTCATCATTCCGAACAGAAACTCTGTATCCATTAAACAATAATTCCCCATAACCCCTGGTAACCTCTACTCTACTTTCTATCTGTATGAATTTGCCTATTCTAGGTACCTCATATAAGTAGAGTCATACAATATGTAGCCTTTTGTGTCTGGCTTATTTCACTAAACAGTGTTGTCAAGGTTCATCCATACTGTAGCATGTGCCAGAATTTCATTCATTTTTAAGGTTGAAAAATATTCCATTGTATGTCTATGCTACATTTGGTTCATTCCTTCATCTGTCAATGGACAGCTGTGTTGCTTCACCTTTTGGCTACAGTGAATAATGCCACCACGAACACGGATGTACAAGTAGTTGTTTCAGTCCCTGCTTTCAATTTTTTGGGGTATATAACTAGGAGTAGAATTGCTCGATCATATGGTAGTTCTATGTTTAACTTTTTGAGGACCTGCCAAACGGTTTTCCACAGTGGCTGTACCATTTTACATTCCTACCAGCAATGCGCAAGGGTTCTAATTTCTCCTCATCCTCACCAACACGTGTCGTTTTCCACTTTTTTGATAAAAGCGATCCTAATGGATGTGAAGTGGTATGTGAGATCCCTTTTGAACATAGCACTCCACAGGTCCAAGTGTTCCAGATTCCCAAGGTCTATTCTGCGCCCTGGGGACCCCATGAGCCTGCCTGGCTCTGAGAATTGGTATTTCCAGCCAACACACTTCTTTGTCCCTGTGCCCTTTGACCTCTCTTCCAGGTTCTGACAAGCTGCTGCCCATCTCTCTGCCTTTTGCTCATGGAGAGTTGGACTGAGAAGTAACACAGACTTCAGGAAGAATACAATTTCAATTTCTTTAGGTCCCACAATCATCTGAGCTCTTTTTTCCATGTGGTCTTCTAGATGAGAGACAACTGTGCTGGCTCCGTGGGACCAACTTTATGACTTTGACCTGCCACTGACCTCAAGAACTACAAAAACATCCAGTGCCTTGAGCAAAACTATTTCTTGGTCTTACCAGGACCTAAGGGAACAGCTTATATCTCCCCCGCCCCCAAGCTATCTGAATCAAAACTTCCCTGAGCCCCTTCCTTTGCTGAGGCTCATATTTGGTGGTTTAGGTCTTCAAGACAAATTCTGGGTGTGGTGAGTCACCTCCTCATGAGCCTCATGACTCCTTGAGGGGAACTTGGAGACCTGGAATTTTGGTCATGATTCCCTGTTCATATTCCCAGAACCCAGACTCTCTGGAGCAACATTTGTTTATATTGTTTAATACTAACGTCCTCTCCATAGACTTCTGATGTCAAGGGCATGGTGTGTCAAACCTGGCCCCCGTGTCCTCATACGTCCTGAGCTTTGCGTCAGCCCAGGCCTCACCCCTTTGCTTAAAGCTGCCTGATATAAATTCTTTTTCTTTCAGCTGCTTCTTTCTTCCATGAAAGCAGGTGGAAAGAACATCCTTCTGCATTCCACAAAAGAGAAAACATAGGCCTACAGAGGGTGCAAAGGTGGAGTCAGCGACTAAGCTGGGAATGGAGCTCCATTCTCTGACTCTGAAACCACAGCCCTCCATGGGCAGTCACCCCCTTCCTCAGGAGGAAGCTCTCAGCTCATGCTTGGGGATATGGCCTTTGTTCTTGACAGGTGCCTCTGGGATTGGAAAGTGTGACTCTGCCTTCAGTCTTTTCACTCCAATCCATGAAACTATTGTTTTGGCCTTCAAATATGGATTTCGTGGTACAGCCCTTTAAAGGAACTTTCTAAAGCTCTTTCTAAAGCAAGACATATGACTCTACAAGTTTGGAAAAACAGAAGCTCCTAACCAATAGGAACAAAGACAGCTGTACGAGTCCAAGTCCAAGTTTCTTACTTGTAGTCTCACTTCCCCTCTGGTATCCTCTTATTTCAGTTCTCACTCCCACTCTTCACCCAACCCTGCAGGTTTATCATTTCCCCATTCCTTCCAGCCCAAGCCCAGACAAAATCCAAGTTAATCTCTTTGCTTCATTTATCTTGATTGAGACTGGTGGGAATTTTCAGCTTTACTAAAAATCTTATATACATCCTTGTTAAGAACTTACAGTGCCTTTCTAGAGTCTGTGGTATCAAGTATAGACTTCTATCTGGCTTTTAAGACCTTTTTTAATCTGACTTTACCCTGCCTATCTGTACTTGGTTCTCACTACTCTTCAATGTAAACGCTCCTTAATTGGGCAAGATTTCTCACAGCTTATGTACACGTGCATATACATACACACACAGTTAAACACATACAGTTTACTCTCCACAATATGTACCATGTTTATTCAAGCTCCTGTCTTTTTCCATGACTCTTGCTTAGAACTTCTTTTTTCCTGCTCTCTACCAATCCTAATATGACCCATCTTTTTTTTTTTTTTTACTTTTTAAAAAAAATTTAATTTTATTTATTTTTTTGGTTGCGTTGGGTCTTCGTTGCTGTGTGTGGGCTTTTCTCTAGTTGCAGTGAGTGGGGGCTACTCTTCCTTGAGGTGCGCGGGCTTCTCATTGCGGTGGCTTCTCGTTGCGGAGCACGGGCTCTAGGTGCGTGGGCTCAGCAGTTGTGGCACGTGGGCTCAGTAGTTGTGGCACACGGGCTTAGTTGCTCCGCGGCATGTGGGATCCTCCCAGACCAGGGCTCGAACCCGTGCCCCCGCATTGGCAGGTGGATCCCCAACCACTGTGCCTCCACGGAAGCCCTGACCCATCTTTTAAGATTTGTTCAGGTCCAGGAAATCTCTAATTTCAGTGCCTCTGTTCTCTAAGTTTTTACTGCATTTATGGTCAGTGTTCAGAATGTTTAATGTTAACAGGTTTTTTTTTTAATTGTGGTAAAAAAAAACACATAACCTAGAGTTTACCATCTTAATTCTTTTTAAGTGTACAGTTCAGTAGTGTTAAGTATATTCACTTTGTTGTGCAACAGATCTCCAGAACCTCTTCATCTTGCAAAACTAAAGCTCTAAGACAGAGAGGGCCCAAATAAATAAAATCAGAAATGAAAGAGGAGAAGTTACAATTGACACCCAGAAATACAAAGGATCATAAGAGATTACTATGAACAATTATATGCCAAAAAATTGGACAACCTAGAAGAAATGGATAAATTCCTAGAAACATACAATCTCCCAAGACTGAATCAGGAAGAAATAGAAAATATGAGCAGACTGATTACCAGTAATAGTATTGAATCAGTAATCCAAAAACTCCTAACAAATAAAAGTCCAGGACCAGAGAGCTTCTCAGGTGAATTCTACCAAACATTTACAGAACAGTTAACACCCATCTTTCTCAAACTATTCCAAAAAATTGAAAGGAAAAGCATGGTTCTAAACTCAATCTATGAGACCAGCATCATCCTGATACCAAAACCAGGCAAAGACACCACACAAAAAAGAAAATTGCAGGTCAATATCACTAACTAACACATATGCAAAAATTCTTAACAAAATATTAACAAACTGAATTCAACAATACATTAAAAGGATCATACCCCATGATCATTTGGGATTTATGCCAGGTGTGCAAGTATGGTTCAATATCCATAAATCAAACAATGTGATACACCATATTAACAAAATGAATCAAAATCATATAAACATCTCAGTAGATACAGAAAAAGCTTTTGACAAAATTCAACATCCATTCACGATAAAAACTCTCGAAAAAGTTAGTATAGAGGGAATATACCTTAACATAATAAAGGCCATATATGACAGAACCACAGCCAACATCACACTCAATGGTAAAATGCTGAAAGCATTTCCTCTAAGATAAGGAATAAGACAAGAATGCTTATTCTCATCACTTTTAGTCAACATAGTATTGTAAGTCCTAGCCACAGCAGTCAGACAAGAAAAAGAAATAAAAGGCATCCAAATTGGAAATGAAGAAGTAAAACTGTCACTATTTGCAGATGACATGATACGATTTATAGAAAACCCTAAAGACTCCACCAAAAATCTATTAGAACTAAAAAATGAATTTAGTAAAGTTGCAGGATACAAAATTAATATACAGAAACCTGTTGCACTTCTAGACACTAATAACAAACTACTAGAAAGATAAATTAAGAAAACAATGCCATTTACAATTGCATCAAAAAGAATAGAATACATAGGAACAAATCTAACCAAGAAGTGAAAGACCTGTACTCTGAAAACCATGAGACATGGATGAAAGAAATTGAAGATGACACAAACAAATGGAATGATATACCATGCTTACTGACTGGAAGAATTAATACTGTTAAAATGTCCATACTACCCAAGGCAATCTACAGATTCAATGCAATCCTTACCAAAATACCAAAAACATTTTTCACCAAACTAGAACAATCAATCCTAAAATTTGTATGGAAACACCAAAGACCCCAATTGGCCAAGGCAATCTTAAGAAAGAAGAACAAAGCTGGTGATATCACAGTCCCTGATTTCAAACTACACTACAAAGCTACAGTAATCAAAACAGTATAGGGCTTCCCTGGTGGCACAGTTGTTGAGAGTCCGCTTATTGATGCAGGGGACACAGGTTCGTGCCCCAGTCTGGGAAGATCCCACATGCTGCGGAGTGGCTAGGCCCGTGAGCCATGGCTGCTGAGCCTGCGCGTCTGGAGCCTGTGCTCCACAATGGGAGAGACCACAACAGTGAGAGGCCCATGTACCACAAAACAAACAAACAAACAAACAAACAGTATGACACTGGCACAAAAACAGACACATAAATCAATGGAATAGACAGCCCAGAAATAAACTTATTCTTATATGGCCAATTAATCTACAACAAAGGGGGCAAGAATATACAGCCACTTCAATAAATGGTGCTGGGAAAATTGGACAGCTACGTGCAAAAGAATGAAACTGGACCATTTTCTAAAACCATATACAAAAATATACTCAAAATGGATTAAAGATTTAAATGCAAGACTTGAAACTATAAAGCTTCTAGAGGAAAACATAGGCAGTACACTTTTTTTTTTTTGCAGTACACGGGCCTCTCACTGTTGTGGCCTCTCCCGTTGTGGAGCACAGGCTCCGGACCGCAAGCTCAGCGGCCAAGGCTCATGGGCCCAGCCGCTCCGCGGCATGTGGGATCTTCCCGGACCAGGGCATGAACCCATGTCCCCTGCATCGGCAGGCGGACTCTCAACCACTGTGCCACCAGGGAAGCCCGGCAGTACACTTTTTAAAAAAATAAATTTATTTATTTATGTTTGGCTGCATTAGGTCTTCATTCTCTAGTTGTGGTGAGTGGGGGCTACTTTTCGTTATGGTGCGTGGGTTTCTCATTGCAGTGGCTTCTCTTGTTGTGGAGCATGGGCTCTAGGCACGTGGGCTTCAATAGTTGTGGGGTGTGGGCTCAGTAGTTGTGGCTCACAGGCTGTGGAGCTCAGGCTCAGTCATTGTGGTGCACAGGCTTAGTTGCTCTGTGGCATGTGGGATCTTCCCAGACTAGGGCTCGAACCCGTGCCCCCTGCATTGGCAGGCAGATTATTAACCACTCTGCCACCAGGGAAGTCCTAGGCAGTACACTCTTCAACATCCGTCTTAGCAATAGTTTTTTGGATCTGTCTCCTCAGACAAGAAAGACAAAAGCAAAAATAACAAATGGGAGTACGTCAAACTAAAAAACTTTGTACAGTGAAGGAAACCATCCAAAAAAATGAAAAATCAGCCTACTGAATGGGAGGAGATATTTTCAAATGATATATTTGATAAAGAGTTAATATCCAAGATATATAAAGAACTCATACAACTCAGTATTAAAAAAATGTTTGATTAAAAAATGGGAAAAAAAAAATGGGCAAAGGACCTAAATAGACATTTTTTCAAAGAGGACAGGCAGGTGGTCAACAGACACATGAAAAGATGGACATCACTAATCATCAAGTGATGCTTAGTGATCATCAATCATCACTAAAAATCAAAACCACAATGAGATGCCATCTGATACCCATCAGAATGACTATTAACAAGAAGACAACAAATAACAGGTGTTGGCGAGGATGTGGAAAAAAGGGAACCCTCATGCATTGTTTGTAGGACTGTAAACTGGTTAGCCATTATGGAAAAGAGTATGATGTTCCTCAAAAAAATAAAAATTGGGCTTTCCTGGTGGCACAGTGGTTAAGAATCCTCCTGCCAGTGCCGGGGACACGGGTTCGAGCCCTGGTCTGGGAAGATCCCACATGCCGCGGAGCAACTAAGCCCATGTGCCACAACTACTGAGTGTGTACTCTAGAGCCCATGCTCCACAGCAGGAGAAGCCACTGCAATGAGAAGCCCACGCACCAGAAAGAAGAGTAGCCCCCACTCGCTGCAACTAGAGAAAGCCCGCACGCAGCAATGAAGACCCAATGCAGCCAAAAATAAATAAATTAAATAAAATTTAAAAATAAATAAATAAAAATTGGAACTACTATATAATCCAGGAATTTTACTTCTGGATATTTACCTGAAGAAAACAAAAACACTAATTCAAAAAGGTATTTGCACCCTTATGTTCATTGCAGCATTATTTGCAATAGCCAAGATATGGAAGCAACCTAATTGTCCATCAATTGTCCATCAATGGATAAAGAAGATGTGGTGTACTTATACAATGAAATATTACTCAGTCAAAAAATCTTGCCATTTGCAATAACATGGATGGATCTAGAGGGTATCATGCTAAGTGAAGTAAGTCAGAGAAAGACAAACACCAAATTATTTAACTTATATGTGGAATCTAAAAAACAAAACAAACAAATAAGTAAAACAAAATGAAAACAGACTCACAGATACAGAGAACAAATGGGTGGCTGCCAGAGGGGAAAAGGGTGTGGGGGGGTTGAGCGAAATAGGTGAAGAGAATTAAGGTGTTCGAATTTCCTGTTATAAAATAAATAAGTCACAGAATTGAAATATACAGAATAAGGAGTATGGTCAATAATATTGTAATAACTTTGTATGTGGACAGATGGTTACTAGATTATTATGGTGATCATTTCATAGTATATTTAAATGTTAGATCACTATGTGGTATACCTGAAACTAACATAACATTGTACATCACTATATTTCAATTAAAAACAAACAGAACTTCCCTGGTGGTGCAGTGGATAAGAATCTACTTGCCAATGCAGGGGAAACGGGTTCGATCCCTGGTCTGGAAGGGCCCCACATGCTGAGAAGCAACTAAGCCTGTGCGCCACAACTACTGAGCCTGAGCTCTAGAGCCTGCGTGCCACAATTACTGAAGCCTGCGCCCCTAGAGCCCATGCTCCGCAACAAGCGAAGCCACTGCAATGAGAAGCCCGTGCATTGCAACGAAGAGTAGCCCCTGCTCGCCACGACTAGAGAAAGCCCACACGCAGCAATGAAGAACCAACACAGCCAAACATAAATAAAATTAAATCTAAAAAAAACCAAACCAAAACAAACAAAATACTGAAGCTTTATAGCTATTAAATAACAGCTCCCCAATTCTCCCTCTCACCAGCCCCTGGTAACTACCATTCTTTATCTCTTCAAATTTGATTACTTTGGATACCTCTGTATCTATAGATATGTGTGGAATAATATATATCCATATATGATTTTTGTGACTGGCTTATTTCAATTAGCATAATGTCCTCAAGGTTCACTGATGTTATACAACAAGTGACAAGATTTCCTTCCTTTTAAAGACTGAATAGGGCTTCCCCAGTGGCGCAGTGGTTAAGAATCCGCCTGCTGGTCTGGGAAGATCCCACGTGCTGCGGAGCAACCAAACCTGTGCGCCACAACTACTGAAGGCTGCGCGCCTAGAGCCCGTGCTCCGCGATAAGAGAAGCCACTGCAATGAGAAGCCCGCGCACTGAAACGAAGAGTAGCCCCCGCTTGCCGCAACTAGAAAAAGCCTGCACGCAGCAACCAAGACCCAACGCAGCCAAAAATAAATAAATTTATTTTAAAAATAAGAAAAAAAAAGAAATAAGGAGATGCTTTAAAAAAATGAAGACTGAATAATACTCCATTGAATGTATACACCACCTTTGCTTATCTCTTCATCTGTCAGTGGACACTTGGGCTGCTTCCATTTCTTGGCTATTGTGAGTAGTGCTGCTATGACATGAGTGTACAAATATTTCTTCGAGACTCTGGTTAAGTTCTTTTCAATATATACCCAGAAGGGATTCTCAAGGGATTGAGGGGCTATTTGATAGTCCTAGATTTGATTTTTTGAGGAACTGCCACACCATTTTTCATTGTGGTTTGCAACATCTTACAATCCCACCAGGAGTGCACAAGAGTTTTAATTTCTCTATATCCTTTGCCAACACTTGTTATTTTCTGGCTTTTTTTTTTTTATAGTAGCCATCTTACCTAGTGGCTTTTTAATCATTTCATGTGTATTCATTTTTTCTTCTTTACAAGATTTTAAACTTCTTCAGGGTGGGGATCATGTCTGTTCTGTGTGCCCTCAGAGACTAGCATAGTCCTTGGCACACCTTAGGTATTTGAAAGTAATTTTTAGTTCATTTAATGAAATGAACAGTCTGAGTTGAGCTCAGTTCTTTTATTTTTAGAACTTGGGGTCAAATTTTCTTTACGAATAGAATAGGCTGACTGCCACGATACAGACTGAATAAGTCTTTAGGACACTATGCAATGGAGCAGAGGGTCTGCATAAGGAGAATGACACTGTTACTTCCTTCCTGACTACAAATGCAAACGCTGTGGTCATCCCACAGCTGCTGGGTCCACTGGTGATGGGCATAGTTCCCACACTCCTGCAAAGGGACAATGCTCTGGAATCCCAGTTCTATTCAGGTGGAACCAGAAGAGCCTAGGGGAAAACAAACAAACTGACCCTGAGAGCTCAGAAGTTGGGCCAGCACAGGAAATGTGAGGAAATATCACAGATAGAAAAGTACCAGTAAGTACAAGTATTCTCAGTTCTGCTTTGTTCTCATTTTTACTCAGTTTCTCCCAATTTTCCTAAAGTCTTGGGGAGTCAATTTCTTATCCACTGCCATGACTTTGAGGGTTACTCTAATTCCCCACGTTCTTTCAGCTTCTACATGGAAAAGTCCCTCCATTAGCCATCCATTTGGCATTTTTTAAATGAAACTATCATTAGTATCTGAAAAAAGAACAAGTACAGAGGTGCTGAAGAAATTAACTTTCTGAGAACAGATTCTTTAGAAAAATCACCTCAGGGTGGCTGGGTTGGCACAAGGCTCTCAGGTGTACATCCCCTCCTTGATTCATCTCTGCGAAACTCTGCCCAAAAGTCAGCCTTCCTGCCATGAACCTTTCCCACCTCTGCGGTCTCCTCTGGCCCCCACCTCAAAGGATGGGGTTAAAGTAGAAACCCTAGTCAATAGAAAATTCGTGATTTAGTTGGGCATTCCTAGGTGAAAAAATAAACTAATGTTCCCTAGGTATGCATTGGCTGACATTTTCTCCAAACTTGTTTGGTGGTAAGAATCCTATGGGACGTATATTAAGAATCAGATTCCTGGGCCCCCTCCCAGACTTAATGAATCAGAGAAGGAAGTAACCTGAGATTCTGTATTCTTTAAACCTTTAAGCCAGGTGATTCTTATCATCAGACAAGGTTGGAAAACATAACATTAGTGAATATTATTACAGATTCCCGGGCACCTACATAACAGGGTAACTTTTTTTTTTCCTCAGGAAAGGGTGAAGGGACGACACCATTGATATTGGCTTGGATGTGTATCCTTAACCTCTGAGGGCTTCAGTTCCTTATCCATTAAGTGGGGTTGATATTATATCTCCCTCACTGAGGATTAAATGAGAGAATGCACACAGAATGGTTACCAAATGCCTGCTAAATAAAATGCATGTTCAATATAGAGATGCTATTGTTATTTCCCCATAGAAAACCCCTAGGTATCCCCGTCATATAAATATGGCTGAATAAGGGCTTTGAAAAAGGGAAAACTTACAATTGATGTTTCCAGAGATCTACACAGACATATAAGCACAGGCAGAAAACCCAGTGATCACTTCTCTGACAAGACCCCGCAGATACAACTGTGGCTGGCTTTACTAAGCAAAAGGAGGAACATTTTAATCAAAGTCTGGCTTGAGCTGCGAATAAACAGGAATCAACCCAGACATGACTTGGACAGCTGGGGACACTCTGGGATAGCACCATGGGTTAGAATAGGGAGATTCCCTATTAGGTATAAGGACCAGCACCCCTACCTTCCTGACTGAATGTGATATTGCCTCAGAGGTAGTTCTCCAACCCCTGGAATCAACCAACTCTACGTGTGAGTCCCAACCCTACCATATACCTACAGCACGACCTTGGATAAACTGCTTAAATTCTGGGAGCCTCAGTTTTCTCATCCATAAAATGGTGATATTAATAGTACCTTCCTTAAATGTTGTTGTTAAGATTGAAAAATAAAATGAATGTAGGCAAATAAAAGTTGGCTATGATAATCTATCTTCAACAAGGGATAGATTACAATATTCCCTTAGAGAGAAGAGACTTCTTCTTTAGTTTCTGTCATATTCCCCCCCACCTCTGCTCTCAGAGTAAACAGGAGCCTCCTGGTTAGATTATCCACATACTATTCCTTCTCTTCACTCTGCATACACACCTATATAAGGGGCTCCCTGCCATGCCCCTGCTCCCTCTTCTCATAGACTTCCATACATTTCATCCTCTAGTACCTTCTAAAAGGAGACTGACCTCTCCCCAGGACTTGACTGCCTCATCACACTGTTATCAATCACTGCTTGGAGAAAAGAAGCACCTTCTGCAGGTGGGTAGGAAGACAAAGAGACTGAGGCTGGGAATTGAGGGTGGTCAGGATGGGAGGAGAGAGGATTCAGAATAGGAGGGGGAGGGGGGAAATGTGTCACCAGGTTCCTCAAAATCAGTGAATTCTCAATCTCATCATTTTCAGTGAATGAACGTAGATGATTCACTTCCCTTCATCAGCCCTCTATTTTCCTCTCTGTGTAATGGAAAGGGAAGTGCTTGCACTTGTGTTAAAGGCAGAGAAGCATATAGAATCCAACTTGGGAGAGTCATGAGCCCATGAAATTATACATCATGCGGGCTGTGGATGTTATGTTGGTTTTCTTCTGAACAATATTTTTGAGTATACGAGCTCCTGGCTGAACATATTTCCTTTAATATCATTGACTTTTTGGCAGTTTTTAGCAAAACCACCAGTTTCTGGTTTCCAATTCCAGCCCTTTTTTCCTGGGTATCCCCTTTAGCTTCTGGTTAAGCAGCCATTGCCATCCAGCATGGTAGCCTGGGCTCTAAGCAGAAGTTCTAGGACCAGGGCCTAGCTTTGGTTCTGGTGGGGGCCTCAGAATCCAGAACGTCTGGAAAGCCATGACCAACATTCTTTGAGGTAGTAAGTTCCTGATTTAGGGAGTAACCAGGTTTAGATTAGGGACAAAGGAAAATCTGGCCAAGGCTCTACTCATGCAGAGGTCTGAGCTCACTGGCTTGGGTGGGGCTAGGAACTGGGCCAGAGATGATGAGGCGGAAACGATGAGAAAGGGTAGGGGTCATAGGCTGAAGCTGGAGGGTCCAACTTGGCTCCTCTGTTCACTGACGAAAGAGTATAGCCTCAGGGTGCAGCCCCTGTACTCTTTGCTTTCCATGAGTAAGGAAGCAATTATGTGGCTTCCCCCGCCCTACTCTTGCCAAAGGCCGCTGGGGGCCTAGCAGCTCCAACACCTCCCCTATCATGTTACAGGCCCCAAATGTGGCTTGCAGTGCCTGCTGTGAGACAGTATCCTTTCCCTCAGCATTAAACATGCAGAGAGAAGGAGTCCTCAGACCCAAGGAAACTACATGACCAGCATTCACCACCTCCTTCCCAGGATTGCAGAGAAGTCTGTGGCCCCCATGAGTAGGTGAGAAAGAAGAGCTTCAGGCCACGAACAACTGGAGAGGAGGAGAGAGTGGGAGTCAGGGATGTGGGGGTGAGCAGTGCACACAGCTGGTCAGTTACTGGGAACTGTTGGTTAAGGACACAGCATCCCCACTTGACTGGAATCCTGGGATGGACTCCCAGGAATGGCCTGGACTTCTGGGCCAGGACAGTCATAGACAGGAAGGCAAGGCAGGCACTCAAGGTAGGAATTACAGTTTACAAAGTTCATCTGTGTGTCTCTAGCATCTAGCACTGTGCCTGACACATGTTAGGCCCATGATAAATCCTTGGTGAGTAAATAAAGGGATGAATGAATGATTTCACACACAAATATGATCTCATTCAATCTGCAAAGTGAGGCAGGGGCAGGACAGGCATTGCCTCTTTTTGTAGATGGGGAACCAAGACCAAGAGAATTAAGCATCTTGCCTGAGGTCATTAGACTTGGATGTGGCTGACCTGTGGCTAGACACTGTACTCTCTACACAGTACCAAACTGAACATTCTTGGTATAGCAACCCAGGAAAACATCCTGTGACTCGACATGAACTTCCCTTTGGGTCCTGCTAGTCAGAAAATAGCCCTTCAGTGGTCCTGTTTCCTGGACACAGTCTCAGGGCCAAGTTTGACATCCTGGTCCTCCTGGCACACCTGGCATCTGCCTGCTTTTTTATGAGCCGCTCCAGGAAATGGGGCCTCTGCATTAGTCTCTGTTGCCACATCTAATATGGGAGATCTGGACCACTGAGATGTGGAGGCAGGAGGCTGGTGGTTTTACCCTGAGACTCAGGAACAGAATGAAACCACGTGTATTCAGTTCCTTATTCTCCCACATTTGACAGAAACTTCAGATAGACTAGACCACCAAGTTAGTTTCTGGAACTTAGGCAAGCAACTAACTCATATTATAGCCAGGGTCTCCCAGGAGCTCAGAGCCCATAGTCTTAGGCATGTTTCTGGAAGGAGGTCTCCAAAGCCAGCAAGAAGGCTCCCCTGAGCTGGAACATCTTACAGCATCTGGCCCTTCTCTTCACAGCCTTCTGTTCTGAATCCCTCTCTTTGGAGGCAGTGAGGTATAGAGCACAGGAACAAGGATCAGAAAACCTGGGTTCTAGCGCTGGCTTTGCCACTCATCAACTACGTATCTTCTCTCCACCTCATTTTCCTCATCTGTGAAATGGAAATAACTATTCCCAGCTACGTAAGGCGGTTGTGAGTTTAAAGAGGAATGGTTTGTATCAGGGTGCTTTTTAGCAAAAGACAGAGATGATGTCAGTACTATTTTTTTATGGCAAGGAAAAAAAAAAAAAAAAGACAAGGAGAAGGGAAACTTCCAGGGAGCCCCAAAGTGCTCACTTGTTCACAGATTCATTCATAATAAAGCACCTAGGTGAACATGGCATGCACCAGGTGCTGAGGGGGAGAAAGATATTTAAGATGTAGTCTCTGCCCTAAAAGAATTGAAAGATAGCACAGACTGTGCACCAAAAGACGGACACAGATTTCAGAAAGCGCCAAAGATCACAGAGTGGAAAGGATATTCTGTCTTCACAGAGGCTCTAGGATTGTTCAACCAGGTGAAGAACCCACAAGAGGAAGGAGGGGGAAGAGGGGTGTCATGCTGCATAACGGTCTCCAAGTCTCTTTGTCCGGGAGGAAATGAGGTCATCCTGCTCTCAGAATCAGCATGACAGCCTCCAGCCAAGTAATATGGAGTCATGAGAGCTGCCGGGGAAGCTCAGTGAGTCACAAGTCAGCGGGGAATTTCCTGGTAACTAACCTAAGAGTTTCTGGGTAAGTCCTCAGGTTGCAACTCTGTTTACATTTTTATCATGTTTATTTACAATTAATGTGTTCTAACTCCAAACAAAACATATCACAGTCTTCTATAGGAAGTAGCCTGGCTGGTTCCGAAGCCTCTAGCACCTCTGACTCAGTCCATCCCCTGGGAGGCTTGGCAGCTCAGAGCTGGGCACAGAAAAACTCTCTCCCCGGAGGATGATGGGTCACCTGCCTCCTAAGCTGGATGGTTAACTTGTACTTTCCCAGGCAGAGGCTGGCATCCTGAGACCTCTGTTTGGGGCAGAGCAAAGAGACTTTCCTTCTTCCTGCCCTCCTGGCACTTTCTCTGCCCTCTTCCTGCCCCTCTCAAGTGGACCCAGACCCAAGGTCCAGGTTTGCCAGGCAGCAAAATGCTGTAGGCCTAGGCAGGGAGAGGGACAAGCCTTGGGCCCCTTAGTGGGTTACAGGGATTCAACCTCCTCTCCTTCCATTGAGGGAGACGGTCCTGCAGGGTGGATTCAAGTGACCCCAAGCCCTGGCTCTCAACACTAGGGGAAATGGATGGGGGTGACTGAACTTCAGAGTCCCTGCTGTAGTTCTTCAGCTCTGCCTGAGAGATATGTGTATGTGCATGGACTTGTGCATGTGTACACGACTGTGTGTGCTCACCCTCAAGCAGGAAGCATAGGTGGAGTCCTTTACACATGGTTTGTCTTTCTGGAGGTCAATCTATTTGATGAGCAAATATTTTATCTTATTAGAAACAAGGCTCTATGATGAAGTAGAATACTAAATACACGTGCATTTAAAAATCTGTAATTATCTTTTTGGAACGGGTGATACAAGGATGTGTTTTCAAAAATTTAAACAGTGTAAAAGGCTATACTAAATCTCATTCTTGTCCTCCAGTTCCCAAATTTCTCTCTTCAGAGGTGAAAATAGAACTTTCTGCATTAATAGGGCTTTACTATTCCATTGTCTTTATTAAGTGACAATTCTATGGCCCAGGCAAATAAATGAATAGTTCATTTTAGGAACTTCCTGAAAAACCTATGAACACTTCAATAGAAAGCATCAACAGTTTGTGCCCTAAGACTTTGTTCTCACAATCCTACAATATCATATCACGACTCTTATCCAATCCTTATCAGGCCCTCACTTTCAAAGACCTGCCTTATACCAAACTGCAAATTCTCAATAAAATCGGACCCCCTCCCCTGCCACTACCAAACTACCTTACCGCAGTAAGCAATAAACTAAGCTTTGTCTTATCCACTGGTTGTGTTGATTTTCGGGGAGCTGGCATACTACTTGGAGGCAGTCCCTGTGAACACGTTTTTTGGTGTGTTTCAGCGACGTGTATTTTCACATTGAGAAAGAGACTTCACAGCTGTACAACCTGCAGACTATGCCTCTAAGCCCAAGGGTCCGAATCAGTGTCCTAGGCAGTTGGGGGCCGAGAGTGGAGAAGAGCTTTAGGGGATCTGGGAAGAGGGATCAGAGCTGGAGGCGAGTGTCTCCCTAGCGCCTTTCCATTTGGCAAATCGGGGGGGATGGGGGGGTGCTGCACGGGGGCGGGGCCCAGGCCAGGTGAATGGGAGGAGGGGGCGGAGAATTTAGATGTCTCTCCATACCTCAGTTCAGACCTGGTTCGTCCCCTCCAGTGGGGACCGCGCTGCCTCTCACAGTTTAGGTTGTGGAAGCCTGCTGGGTCCAAGTCGCGGCGGGTCCTCAGGGAAGGGGAGGGAAGGGAGTGGACGGGGCGATACCGGGCTGGGGCGGGGCCAGGGCTAGGGCGAGTCTTAATATAGAGCCAGCACTGCCCGCTAGCAGCACAGCGCGGAGACTGGAGCCCTAGAGCCCGCCCGAGCATCAGAGTGTCCACTTGTCCCCGCTATTCCGGCCCTGCGCCCCTCCGGCCATAGGTGCGGGTGAGTGTGGACCTCCCTAAGAGCGCAGGGTGGATGCGGGCGACCCAGCTCTTGCCGGCTTTACTTCTCCTTACTCGCTGCCCCGGCTCGGCTACGGCTGCACGCTGAGTCACCGCGCTCCGTGCCCATGTGTTCCCCTGCGGGGACCAGTGCAGGCTGCGCCACGACCTCTGAGCCTCCAGAGAGGCTGGGGAGCCTGGTCACCGCAGGCTCTTCCCGCAGGGGACTTAGGGGCTCCAGCCCTGAACTGCAGTAACCCACCCGGTCCGCCTTTGTGCGCTCCTCCGCTTCTTCCCCTGACTTCTCCTTCCCTTGTAGAGCCGCTGTCTAGAGCCCCAGCCTCGCCACCATGAGACTCCTGCTGGCATGCCTGCTCCTCTGCGCCCTGGTCGTGAGAGGCTCCGAGGTGAGTTGGCTTCCCTGCTTTTGACTCTTGGCGGCGGGAGGAGGGGGCTTGCAAGACCCCTGAAAAGCGCTGGGGAAGGAAGGGGCTGCATAGGAAGCTGGAGTCCTCCGAATTCCATCAACAGCAGGGCCAAACCCTCCCCGGGAAATAGGACAGGTGTGGCATTGGGGCCTTGAGAACCAAGGGAGCTTGCACTTTCCGCCAAGGGAGGAAGAAGCCACAGGGACTGCCCCAACCTGCTGGTATCTGATTTGTGAAGCTTGCTTGAGTCAATTCATTTCTCCCTGCTAGAAGCTGATGATCTTCCATTTGAGGGATAGTTAGACATGAACAGGGTAAGGAGAGAGGGAGCTGGAGGGAAGGCTGAGTTTGGGGATTGGGGCCAGTTTATCCTCACCCTGGGGTCCCAGGAACATGGGTCCTTTGGTGAACTTTTCCTTTCAATCTCTCCCCCCGCCTGCATCTCTTCCAGGGCAGCCACAAACTTCATCAAGTGTCTGGTGCATGTGAGTATCCACCCCTTGCACAATATCTGGTTGCACAGATATCTTGGAAAAGCCTCAGGAGGCAGCCCCTCCCTGTCCCTGCTGGCTCCCCCTTTGTCTCCGCCTATGCTCCTTGCTTACCCCCCAATCTTTGTGCTCTCCAGCGAAGTGTGGCTGTCTGAATGGAGGAAAATGTGTGTCCTACAAGTACTTCTCCAACATTCAACGATGCAACTGCCCAAAGAAATTCCAAGGGGAACACTGTGAGATAGGTATGGGGATCCTGACTCCAACTGGGGAGGAAGGGGCACCAGAGACTTGGGGGCAGGGAGACATGGGTGGGATGCAAGAGCAGGCAGGAGTTAGGAGGTAGAGTGGGGGGCATCTTTATCCTCATGTGATTCACAGTCAAACATGAACACACACTATCTCATGAAGCTGAGGCTGCACAAATGTGAGGTGGGGATGGAAGGAGACCCTTTCTAGTATCTTCTGCCTCACTGAAATCATGTGAGGCCTGACAGGATCTCTAAAATGCCTGTCTGAACTTCCTTCTCTTTCTAATATTCTCATCCTCACATCCTCCCATAGATACATCGAAAACCTGCTATCAGGGGAATGGTCACTCTTACCGAGGGAAGGCCAACACTGACACCAGCGGCCGGCCCTGCCTGGCCTGGAACTCTCCCACCATCCTTCTGAAAACGTACCATGCCCACAGACCTGATGCCCTTCAGCTGGGACTGGGGAAACACAATTACTGCAGGTGAGGTGGGGGCAGCAAGGACCCTCCTCATGGCCTCACAGAAACCCTCGTTACCATCTTTTCTGCTTGCCAAGTGCTGGCCATAGCATGAGAAAATCAAGGCCTCTGGTTGAGTCTTCCCTGCAGGGGAGGACACAGAAAAGGCATTCTGGGTTGGAATGGCACCCTTCTCCCCTCTGTGTTGCCAGGAACCCAGACAATCAGAGGAGACCCTGGTGCTATGTGCATGTTGGCCTAATGCAGATTGTCCAGGAGTGCATGGTGCACAGCTGCTCTTCTGGTGAGTGTCACTGGCCTGTTTATGATGGTGGGTGGAAGGGGACAAACTCATTTCTTCCCTTATTCCATCATAGGAGGGATGAGGAGGGAGGCCTGCAGGAGGGAGGCCTGCCTGGCCCTGAAAAACTGGGAGGTCAGAGGACCAGGAGAAGGACACTTTATCCTTCCTCCCTCCCCAAGATATCACTTTCTTTCTCCTCCAGGAAAAACTGCCCTCTCTCCTCCAGAAAAGTTACAGTGCGGCCAGAAGGCTCTGAGGCCCCGCTTTAAGATTGTTGGGGGAGAATTCACCACCATCGAGAACCAGCCTTGGTTTGCAGCCATCTATAGGAGGCACCGTGCAGGCTCTGTCACCTACGTGTGCGGTGGCAGCCTCATCAGTCCCTGCTGGGTGGTCAGCGCCACACACTGCTTCATGTATGTCTCTCTGTCTCTTCTCCCTGACCCTCCTGCCCTACCCCAAACAAATCCCTTCCTCCTTCCCAGCAAAAGATTCCCCTTATTTCTACCCCCTTGGCCTCTCTCTATATGGCCCATGGCCTTGGGGACAAGTGATGCTCTGAGGTCGCTGTGGTGGGGAGGGGGAAGTGACAGGATCTCACAAGATCAGACTGACTGATCTCCCCTCCCACAGTGAATACCAAAAGAAGGAGGACTACATTGTCTACCTGGGTCGGTCAAAGCTTAACTCCATCACACCTGGCGAGATGCAGTTTGAGGTGCAAAAGCTCATCTTACATGAGGACTACAGTGCTGACACCCTTGCTCACCACAATGATATTGGTGAGTGGAAAACCCTCATCTGCCGTGATGATGATAGCTGTGGGAATGGGGGTCTGAGAAGAGACCCAAGTGTGAAGTTGGGGTTGTAGGGGAACTTGAAGACCCTGCTTTACACAACAAAGGAGTGGTGGGGAAGGGTTCAGAGTGGAAAACGTGAGGGGCCTGGTGCTCCTCTGAAGAGTCCCTGAATTTCCAAACAGGTATCCTCTTCTGGGTGGCAATGGCCCTGATGGCATATAGCTTGGGCTGGGATGCTCCTTCCATTGTTGGATGGAGCCTCTGTCTGTCCCAGGATATAGAACTTGGAGAGATTATTGGGCGGGATTTCAGCCCAGCTACCTCAGCCAGGGCTTTATGAGCTGTTTTTTGCAGGAAAAAAACTCATACAGCTGTATGCAGTTGCCCTGGCTGTCCAAGGCTTTGTCAGCAGCTGGAACAAAGCCCTTGAAGCATGGGACAGGGGAGACTTGTTTCAGGTGACAAGCTACCAGCAGACCTCCCAGGATGACCTCTGACTCTGACATAGGGATAGACAGCCATTCCCTCAGGGTTTGGAGGGGAGAGATAGTGACCACCTGACTAGGTGGTGATCTTTCCCCTCTGACCCCTTCATGCTCCCCCAGCCTTGCTGAAGATCCGTTCCAGCACAGGCCAGTGTGCACAGCCATCCCGGTCCATACAGGTCATCTGCCTGCCCCCAGCGAATGGGGATGCCCGTTTTGGCACAAGCTGTGAGATTACTGGCTTTGGAAAAGAGAATCCCTGTAAGTGACATTTGGGTCTGGCTGAGAGGGTCCTGAGGGAGTGTTGTAACCTGGAAGTGAGCTCAGCTTGATCAAGAGGGGACTGTGGATGTAAAGATGGGAACACTGTGGAGGCAGCAGATGGGTCCAGGGATGGAGTGGGGAGCATTGTTTAGGGAATGATGAGCCATAAAGTTAAATGGGTGAGGGATGAGGGACTATAGGTGGGGTAAAGACTTAGATGTGGGTGGAAAAAAATAAGGGCTTTCCCTGGTAGGGACACTTTTTGGTCCCCTCCCTGGCAGAGAGTCCCAACAGACACATTTTAATGTACATTCCCCCCTGTTTCCTCCATCTAGCTGACTATATCTATCCAGAGCAGCTGAAAATGGCTGCTGTGAAGCTGGTTTCCCACGAGGAGTGTCAGCAGCCCCACTACTATGGCACTGAAGTCACCAGCAAAATGCTGTGTGCGGCTGACCCACAGTGGGAAACAGATTCCTGCCAGGTGAGAGTTCCAAGCATCTTTCTCCATCACCCCTAGATCTCCCTGGGCTCCTGGGCCTGTCCCTACCAGCTTTGGGGAGCCTCTCTCTAGTCAAAATCCCAAGAAGCCAGGACCAGGGGTTCAGGTTTTAGAAGGTTTAAACCAGTCCTTATATATTTACCAAACATTTGTCAAGAGCCTGTCTCTATGGTAGGCACTTCAGACTCACGGAGGGAGGGGGACTAAGACCCTAAGAAAGAGAAAACAACAGAAAATAACAATTCAGTGCTCAGAGTGTGGTGTGAATTATAAATGATCAGCTGTTTAGGAGAGGGAGGTGAGAACCAGCTAGATGGTCACTGAGGGGGGCACTTCAGAGAGAATGTGACTCAATAGGAATTTGAGGAGGCAGAGGAAATAAAAGAGAACATTTCAGTTGCAAGATACAAAAATGAGAATGAGCACGGCATATTTGGGGATGGGAAGGAGAAGTAGGGTCTGAAAATGTAGGTGGAACTGTAGATAACAGGACTTCGAAAGCCAAGCAGGGGATTTTTAAACTTGATGTGGTAGGAAATGGGGAGTCACCAAGGACTTTGACTCTAGGAAACTCTCCCTTCTCTCTTGGGCATGATTGGGTGGTAGGATCAGATGGCCCCCTTCTCACTTCTCCCAGGGCTCACCTTTTGTGTTCTTGGCTTTACAGGGAGACTCAGGGGGGCCGCTGGTCTGCTTCACCCAAGGCCGCATGACTCTGACTGGGATTGTGAGCTGGGGCCGTGAATGTGCCATGAAGGAAAAGCCAGGCGTCTACACAAGGGTCTCAAGCTTCCTGCCCTGGATCCACACTCACATTGGGGGAGAGAATGGCCTAGCCCTCTGAGGGCCCCCAGAGAACCAAGGGAAGAGACGGGTACCACCCACTCCCACAGTGACCATCATTTTTGCAGTAGGGCCATCTGCACAGCTATATATAATGAAGAGACTGAGGAAGATGAGCTCTGCAGAGGTGGTTTTGCTTGTGCTGCCCATCAGGGTGAGTGACAGTAGCTTCATCCTCAGATACACGTCTGGGTGCTGGACGCCCAGATCTCCCCTGGCCAGGATGGAAGGGTGGTCCTGAGCCAGAATGGTATTGTCGTTTTCTGGACTAAAGCTTCCTGGAGTTAAAAATGGTATCTCCTGTGCATAGGTGGAAGGAGAGCCAGCTCCCTGGCAGTGGGCCATTCATGAGGCCCACTGTTGGGAAATGAATAATTTCCCAATTAGGAAGTGTAACAGAACTGAGGTCTCCTGAGAGAGCTTGGCCAATGCAGGAACAGTGGTTTGGAGAGTAGGGACACTAAATGACTTGAAGGAAGGGCTCTGACATTCCATGAATGTATCAGGAAATGTTATATACGTGTGTGTATGTTGCCACACTTGTGCACAGGCTGTGTCAGTGTAAGAGCTGGTGTTCTGTGTCTGACTGCAAGTCTAGATACTTCCCCAAATTGTATGGACTGTGACATCACACAGAATGGCCTGTTTGGAGAGGTTGTGGGGCCTCTTGGGTCTCCCAGGTGATGATACGTATAAATGTACCATTCTGGGGCACACACTGTGACCAGCACTAAATTTCCAGTCTCACTTTCACATAGATGTCCATTCTTGGCCAGTTATCCCTTCTGACCTTCCCGCCGAGTTCATCCAATCCTCACTGAGTGAGGTGAGGACCATTCCTGTACACTGAATATTTAATAATTATATTCTGGTATTTTTATTTATATCTATTTTTGTAATTTTGAATAAGTATGGTTGATCAAATGTGATTTTTCTGAAATTTTTGGCTCTTCCCTCATGCTTGTATGGGAGGGAGTTGGGATGATAAAAAGTAGAAAATGACAATGGTGGAATGTACCCCAGAGTTTCCTGTGGGGCTATATCTGGACTTAATGGGGCTTTGGGAGGAGAAGCTAGGAGACTTGTGGAACAGACCCTCCATAGCACATAAGGTACAAAAATGTGCCCCAAGCCAGAAGTCCACAGCTTGGTAAATGGTGTGCAGGCTTTGTCAACTCCTAGTTCCCTCCTCAGCCTCATGCCTCTGTGCAGTGCACATCTTGTACAACTTTACACGGTGATCCTACCATATACTCTTCACTCTGACCCCAACAATCCTTGGGCTGACTTCAACCAAGGGGGACATGTGCATGAGTGAAAATTGCTGATCCCAAACCCAGCCCAGCTTGAGTCTGTGGCATTCAGGAAACAGAAGACATAATTTCCCATCATCTGTGCATGGGGCTGGTGCTGAGTTTCCTCAGTGTGTGTTAATGAAGCTCATGACCAGCCTTTGCTATCCCTCATATCAGGGAGCTCAGAATCTAAAGCTGGGTGATATCCTTATGGGAATGTACATATATTTTGAACCAAACATCAGCTTCTTAAGAACTGGATGTAGAAGGCAGTTCAGGAGTTACAGTTGGATGCCAAAATTTTGGAATTTCCAAGCTATGCTAGTGAGTTCTGGCCATGTTTCTTAACCAAGTCACCTGTGAACTTAAAAAAAAAAAAAAAAAAAAATATATATATTATATATATATATATATGTTTATGCTCTACCCACAGAGATTGTGATTCAGGTCAGGGCTGGTGCAAGGGCTCGTAATTTTAGAAAAATTCCCTAGGTGTTTCTGATATGCAGCCCTGATTGAGATACATTGGTGACAGTTGGCCAGATTATGTGAAGGGCCCAAAAATTCAAGACGTGGTCAGTGTATGTTCTCTGCGTGAACAGTTAGATTTCTGAATGGGGTTTGGGGGCACAAGGTCTCCTGGGCTTCCTGTTCAGAGGATCCCTAGACAATGGACCCCTGGAGGGCAAGGACCCAGAGTATTCAGCTTTTAATCCCCATAATCTAGCATGTTTCATTCAGTATGATGTTCAGAGCATGGATTTTGGAGTCAAGTGGCCTGGACTAGATTCCTGGCTCTAAAATACTGGCTGTATGACTTGGGAAAAACTCTTAACCTTTTGTGTCTCAGTTTCCTCGTCTGTATAAAAGAGATATCTACCTCCCAGGATTGTTATAAGGATTCATGCGTTCATAAATCTCTTAGCCATAATCCTGGCACCTAGTAAAGGCACAAAAACAGTGGCTACTATTACAAAACTCTGTAAATTCTCGTAGAATTGAATGGGAACCCCTTCCCCTCTTTACCCCAGGATTGCATAGGTGTATTTTGTGGAAGATGAAACCTGCTAGGAGAGAAAAGGCAAAGATGTGAAGCTAAGGAGCCCAGCCCAGGCTGAGTTGCTGCTCAGCCTCTGCATACCCCGCAGGGGCCAAGAAAGATCTTGTTCCAACATGAACAGCGCCAGCATCAGGGCTCACAGACACTGAAAACAGGAAGTATGAGCCCTACTGGTGGGTTGAGCAATGCACTGCTAACAATCTTCAGACCATTTCCCAGCCACCTGACCGACCCCCAGCAAGCTGCTACCTCTTCCCAGTCACAGACCTCACTCTGGGGTAGCAGGAATCAGCCACTTCTCCAGCAACCAGTTTCAAGGCTCCAGATACAACCCTGTCACTCACTTTAGGGACTGCCTTTTTCTAGTGCTCCCTAAGTGCTGGACATTGTACTAAGTTCTTCACCTATTATCTGGTTTAATCCTTATAACAATCCTATGGGGAAGGTGCCATCCTTAGCCCCATTTCACAGCAGAGAGAATGGAGATACAGAGAGATTAGGTGACTTGCCCAAGGCAATGTGGCTGGTAAGTAGCAGAGTGCTGGCTCCAGAGTGCACAGGCCCAGCACTCTCAGCAGGGCCCAACCTGAGGGAAGGTTAGCAGCCCTCTTTTCTAGCTCCCTACTTCAGGGATGCTGGGTACAGGGAGGCTAAGTGTATCTGAATTTCAACCCTGGCCTAGATTATAATTCTTTCCTCTTAAAAGATTCCCAGGCCAAGTGAGCAAATCACACTCAGCCACCAGTTTCAAAGTAAAACTTTACCCTTCTCAAGCAAACCTCAGCCTTTTTGGTTGAAACCTGATTTCATTGAAGTGGTTTTTGTTTTCACCAGAACCCCTCCTTCTGAAATAGTCTGTGGCTCATTCTATCATCAGGACTCAACTTGATTTCCACTCATGCTCTGCCTTTCCTAAGCCAACCCTGCACAACAACAACACCCCTGAATACACCCCTCCACCCTCATCCCTGTTTGTCCACCTTCCTCCCCAGCTGCTGACATTTGAGCCCGCCCTTTGAATCACAGTGAGAGGAGTTTGCTGAGGTGTTCTTTAAATAACAGTACTACTGAGGTATACTAAATCACATACCATACAATTCACCCATTTAAAGTGTGCAACTCAATGATTTTTTAGTATATTCACAGAGTTGTGCAACTATCACCACAATCAATTCTAGAACATTTTCACCACCTCAAAAATAAACCCCATACCGGGGAAGAGGGATAAATCAGGAGCTTGGGATTAACATACACACACTACTATATATAAGATAGATAACCAACAAGGACCTACTGTATAGCACAGGGAACTCTACACAATATTCTGTGATAACCTATATGAGAAAAGAATCGGAAAAAGGATGAATATATGTATATGTATAATTGAATCACTTTGCTGTACACCTGAAACTAACACAACATTGTAAATCAACTATAATCCAATAAAATTAAAAAAAAAGAAACCCCATACCTATTAGTAATCACTCCGATTTTCTCCCCAACCCCCTCAGCCCCTAATCTACTTTCTGTCTCTATGAGTTTGCCTATTCTGGACATTTCATATAAATAGAATCATATAACACCTAGTCTTTTGTGACTGACTTCTCTCCCTACCACGTTTTCCAGTTTCATCCATGTTGCAGCATGTATTAGTACTAATGCTGAGTTTTAAGTAGCAAATTGGGAGAAAAGATAGTCTAGGCCCCCTTCCGACCTTGCAGTCCCATTGGGAGTCATTCAACAACCTTAAAAGAAAAATTTTTTTAAGGACCTTGACACCAGGCACTGTTTTAGATGCTGGGGATACAGGAATGAATAGGACATAGTGCTAGTCCTCAAGGAGCTCACAGCTTTGCAAAGGAGACAGAACGATGACCACAATTTAATGTGATAAAAATTGTAATATTTTTACTATAATAAAAGTATGTATAAATATGTGGAACAATGATGAGGAAGTAAGTAATTCTGCCTTGGCAAATCAAGGGAGACTTCCCAGAGGAGGTGATATTTTACCTGGGCCTGCAAAGATGCAAAGAAATTTGCCAAACAAAGAGGAGAAAGGCATTCCAGGGATAAGGAAGATAATGAAGGCATGAAAAGAAAAGCAAGGTGTTCTCAAGAAGTGATGAATAAACTGCTGTGGTAGAGAAAAGAGTTGGAGGGGCAGTGAGCAAGCATGGAGTAGGGGTGGGAGTAAGGAGCTGCTGGGATCCAGCAGGTGAGGACCCTTAGGCAGGGCTGATACTTAGTAGCAGGTGCAAGTACTTCTCAATCTCTAAAACACTGATGTCCCAAGATCCACACACACCCCACCCCTGACATGGTCCCCTGCCACCCAGCCTCTTTCCAGTTCTTCATAATCCAGCAACCACCGGGTTAATGCCTGGCAGAGGGCCCCTAGCAGGGGCCTCTGAGAGTCCTTCCCTCCTGCAGCTGCCTTCCATGTGTTGGTACTCTGAAGTCCTGCTAGTTAAATATTTTGAATATCACTTCTTGCCCTCAGGCAGTAAATCTAGAAGGTTAATTAAGGTCATGGAGGCATAAAAAGTTTTTTTTTCTCTGAACTAAAAATTTCCACCCAATTGTAAAAGTAACTATAAAAGTAAAATGCTTCCATAGCATTCTACCGCCAGTTTTTAAAATTAATTTTTATTGGAGTATAGTTGCTTTACAAGGTTGTGTTAGTTTCTGCTGTGCAGCAAAGTGAATCAGTTATATGTATACATATATCCACTCTTTTTTAGATGTCCTTCCCATTTAGTTCACCACACAGTACTGAGTAGAGTTCCCTGTACTATACAGTAGGCTCTCATTTGTTACCTATTTTATACGTAGTAGTGTATATATGTCAAGCCCAATCTCCCAATTCATCCCCCCTCCACCCACCCAGCCATTGTTAACATCTCTAGCTTCTTGGGTCTCCTTTGCCATCTCAACCTTCTCTACTTGGCCCTGAATATTGGGTTCCCCAAGACCAGACCCTAGACCAGCTCCTCTTCCCACCCTAAACTCTCTCCCACACAGTCTTATTCACACCCAGGCTTAAATGACCATCAATCAACAGTTGATTTACAATGATTATCTCCAGCCAGACCTCTCCTCTGAGATCCAAACCCTTACTTTCCATTGTCCACTTGACGTCCTCTTTTGGTTTTCACATATAGGGCACTTCAAACTCAACCTGCCCCGAACCAGCCCTGTCTTCAGGTCCCAACCCGATGGGCTTTGTCAATTACACTCTGTCTTGGGTGAAGGCACCACTTCCATTCACATCCAGAAACCTAAAAGTCGTCCAGATGCTTCTCTCCTTTCACCATGCACCCCCTACCATCCCATCCATCTCCAAATCCTGGCAATTTGCCTAAGAGTTCTTTAAATTTATTTTATTTATTTATTTTTGGCCCCATTGGGTCTTCGTTGCTGCACGTGGGCTTTTCTCTAGTTGCGGCAAGTGGGGGCCATTCCTCGCAGCGGTGTGCAGCCTCTCATCGTGGTGGCCTCTTCTGTTGTGGAGCATGGGCTCCAGGTGCATGCGCTTCAGCAGTTGTGGCTCACAGGCCTAGTTGCTCCGCGGCAGGTGGGACCTTCCCGGACTAGGGCTCGAACCCGTGTCCCCTGCATTGGCAGGAGGATTCTTAACCACTGCACCACCAGGGAAGCCCTGCTTAAGAGTTCTTGAGGTCATCCATGTCTCTCCGTTTTCACCACCACCATTAGCTGAGCCCATCCCACCATCAACTCTTGCCTAGACCACCACAATAGCTTCCCAACTGGCCTCCCCCATTGACTATCTCTCTTAATAACTCCCACTGCTCCTGGCTGGCTAGCTTGGGCAGGGTCCAGCTCCTACCTCCTCTTTAGCTCCACCTGGCACCAGCCTCTCCCAGGCTTGCCCTATTCAGCCATTCTCTTACTCATCAGTTCCTCTCTCACCACAGGGCCCTTGTTAGTCATGTTCCTTCTGCGTGGGACGTTCTTTGACTGTTTAAGTTCTTCCTCATGCTTCAGAGATCTCTTTGCCAAGGAAGTCTTTCCTGGGTTGCCTCTATCTATAGAAGGTCTCACTATTTTGTCTACAGTCTCATTACACTATGTATCACCTCTCTGATGCACTTGTCACTATTGCAATTTTACTTCTGCTGCATCACTATTTGATTAACGTTTGCTTTTCCCCACCAAAATGTAACTTCCATGAGGGACAGTGTGTGGGTTTTTATGGTTTTTTAAATTAGTTACTTATTTTTGGCTGCATTGGGTCTTTGTTGCTGTACTCCAGCTTTCTCTAGCCGTGGCGAGTGGGGGCTACTCTTCATTGTGGTGCACAGGCTTGCGGTGGCTTCTCTTTGGCTTCTCTTGCTGCAGAGCATGGGCTCTAGGTGTGCTGGCTTCAGTAGTTGTGGCTTGCGGGCCCTAGAGCGCAGGCTCAGTAGTTTGTGGTGCACGGGCTTAGTTGCTCTGCAGCATGTGGGATCTTCCTGGACCAGGAATCGAACCTGTGTCCCATGCATTGGCAGGGAGATTCTTAACCACTGCGCCACCAGGGAAGTCCTGACAGTGTGTTTTGATCACCACTAAATCCCCAGCATCAAGCATGATGTCTAGAATATGGCAGATATTTAATAAATGCTTACTGAATGAATGCATTCTGATGTTTCCATTTTTTCTCTGCTTCTTTTTTACTTAGTTGTGTTCACACTCTATACATAATTTTGTATCTTGTCCTTTGCTTTTGTCATATTTTGTCATAGCCATTTCCTGTGGTATTGCAAATCTCTCCAAGAGAGAGATTATTTACAATGTAGTTAATAACACCCATCCAACCTACCTTTCTGGATTGAGGCATCATAAAGTATGTGAAAGTTACTTGTAATCTATATGTACATATGAGACAGTATTATTTGCATTTAAAAGGAAATGGGGGTGAAATTTCTCTCTGGTGCCCTCCCCACCATTGCCCTTATACCCCTTTTCCTCAGGCATTTTGTTTTTTTTTGGTGCCCTTGTTCTGCCTGACCACCTAGTTAAGGTCTAAAATAACTCATTAACTTTAATATGCTACCAGCCCAAAGAGTTTACATTTTTTAAAAGGACTTCTAAAAGAAGGGCATTACAGCCAGTTTGGTGAGGTTTGGGGGCTGAGAGAGGACTCAAGATATTCACTGATTCATTGGTTTATTCTTCACTCATTTCACTCATTCATTTAACAAACATTTATCGAGAGTTGGTCATGGGCCTGGCACTGTGCTGTGTACTGGGTGTAGAGATGAAAGCCCCAGTCTCAGCTTCAATGGGCAAAAGGTAAAGTGAGGGACAGACAAGCAAGTGAGCAGACTACAGTGAGAGCATAGCTATGAGGAAGATGTGTGAGATGGGCATGGAGGGCTAACAGTGGAGTCTCAAAGGGCAAATATGGAAGGGACAAATGACAATCTGAGTACAGGAAACAGTATGTGCAAAGGTAAAGAGGAAGGAGAGTGCATGGAGCCCTCAAGGAACTGCATGTAGTTCAAGTGGATGAGCTATACAGGGCCAATGTTAGAGAGGCAATTTGGCTGGAGGAATTGCCGAGAGCTGAAACCTGAGGGCCTAGAGGACCCTGCCTGCCACATGAAGGACTTTGGATTTTATTGTTATGGGGAGTCACTAGAAAGTTTGGAGCATGTGACAGCAGTGTGAAAGATTTGAGTAAAAGAAGATCCTTTGGCCTAGATGAGACTATGGGCAGGGAAAACCAGCTCAGAGACTAGTACAATTAGCCAGGTAGGAGCTGAAGAGTGTCTGAACCAGGGCAGTGGCAGTGATGTGGGAGGGGAGGGTACAGATATGGGAGATTTGGGGGGGATAGGATAGACTTGGAGCCTGGATGGGGTGAAAGGAGGAGAAGGACGTATCATTTGGTTTAGCCTCCTGTCTTTGGATAAGTAAGATACTGCATAATTTTACAGGTGAGAAACTGAGGTTTCACTGTAAGTGATTTCCCTAAAGCCATATCTAGTAGGTAGTTGACCGAACTAGAGTTACTACTGGTGCAATTTTGAGGATCAGTATCTACAGGGCAAGCTAGACCTGCTGATGGCCTATGTGACTCTGTCCACTCAATTGGAAAAATCCTCATCACCATAATCACCAAGTGGTGATGTCATCCAAACCTATGGGGGTTGACGCTTGTTTCCTAAACATCCCAGGTCTGTTCAGCCCTGTGACTATGGTTCTGACTTAAGGAATTTCTCCAAAACCTCCCAGTGCACTGTCAGCGCACTGATGCACTGTCAGTGAACTGGTGGACGGGTCTGTGGTATGTATAAGGGGATTAGCAGACGCTGTATCTAGCTGTTTGCCTTATGGCTTCCTAGAACTGAGACATGACTTCTGGTGTTCGGGAAGATCATACACACTTGGCACATAACCAAGTTCAGCATGCAGGGTGTGAAGGTGAAGTCGATTTTGTAAGAACTCTGGCTGTTAGTGTTTTCAACCCAATCCCTCCATCCCCCTTTTCTGTGGTCTGCCAATTGCCTTTACTTTCTCACTCCCTCTGAATATAAAGGAAAGGGAATGACTTTCCTTTCTCACCTGGCTCTTCTCATCCTCCCTCTGCAGTCTCTTTAGCTCTCTCTTTCCAGAGCTGGCGTCAGTGCCATGGGTGAACAGGACTCTAGCTCCAGTTGGGCTTTCCCTCTGAGTAGCCTGGTGACATGGGTCAGCCCCTACCTCAGATTTTCTCTTACTGCTCACTACACCTGTATACCTCTTTCCATCACAGGCTGAGAGGCTCTGCCTAGGGAACTCTAAGCTTTTGAGCCCCAAGGGGAGCTGGATATATATATATATATATATATATATATATATATATATATATATATGGAGTTAACAGCTATCGATCAGATCACTTTTATTCTCCACTGGAATTTGGCCACCATCCCTGGCTATTAGAATTCTGCCAGATGCCCCAATGGTGAGCTTACCAGAAGTCCTGCTCTGACAGCCCCTTCTTGTAGCCCCATCACATCAAGACTCCCTCAGGCACTTACCTCGGCCCTTTCTCTCTCCTTAGCTGGACTACTTCATGGCTGAGAGAACGAGGAGGAAGGATGGACAGAGGCACGGGGTGGGAGAAACACTTTGCTTAGAACATCCATCTAAAGCAGTGGCTCTCCAGGTATGGTCCTTAAATCAGCAACTTCAGATCACCTAGCACATGTTAGAAGTGCAAAATTATCAGGTCCCACTCAAACCTACTGAATCAGCAACTCTAGAGGTGGGGCCCAGCAATCTGTGTTTTTTTTTTTTTTTTTTTTTGCGGTACGCGAGCCTCTCACTGCTGTGGCCTCACCCCTTGCAGAGCACAGGCTCCGTACGCTCAGGCTCAGCGGCCATGGCTCACGGGCCCAGCCGCTCCGCAGCATGTGGGATCTTCCCGGGCCGGGGCACGAACCCGAGTCCTCCGCATTGGCAGGCGGACTCTCAACCACTGCGCCACCAGGGAAGCCCGCAATCTGTGTTTTAACAAGACCTCCAGGTGATTCTTTTACATACTTAAGTTTGAGAACCACCCATCTAATGCATTGATTCTCAGACTTCAGTATGCACACGAACCACCTGGGCAGCTTGTTAACCATAACGTGGTTAAACAAAACTGGATTGGTATCTGGGCAACTGTATTTTTAGCAAGCTCCCTAGGTGATTCTGGTATTCATCAAAGATTGAGAATCACTGATCTAAGGAATTCATTTTATCAGTTAGCTGAGTCTCCTGGGGAGGGAGCAGACAGAAGGCTGTGGAAGTGTCTCTCCAAGTTACAAATGCCACCTGCATCTGCACTTCTGGGGAGCTTGTTAGAAAAGCAGGATCTGAGTATCAGATGTATTGACCCCAAATCTCTGGACCTGAGGACCTGGCAGCCACATTCAGAGTTCTCCAGGTGATTCTTATGCATGTGAAAGTTTGATAACCCCGGAGCAACAGGTCAGCAGGCATTCTCAATGATGGATGCATGTTAGAATCACCTGGGGAGCTTTAACAGTGACCTGATATCTGAACCCCACCTCCAGAGAGTCTGATTTAATTGGTCTGGGATGGGGCTTCAATATTTTATACAAGTCATCCCTCCCACCCCCACCCAAGTGATTTTAATGTATCGTTAGGGTTAAGAACCATCAGGTTAAAGGATGATGCAGATCTGGGAAGAATCAGGAAATAAGAGAAAGCGAAGGAGTGCCAAAGAAACAATTGGTGGAATCCTGTGGGGGAGGTTAGAAATGTCAAGTTGGAAATAGGGAGGAGATAGAAAGGTGGGAAGGGCCTCAGGTGGGAGGGGGAGTAGGTTGGCTTGAGTGGTGCGGAGCTTGGTGTAGGAAAAGGGTTAGTGTATTAGTTTTCTACTGCTGCTGTAACACACTACCACAAATTTAGTGACTTAAAATAACATAAAGGCATTATTTTACAATTCTGGAGGTCAGAAATCCAAAATGCGTCAGCAGGGCTGAATTCCTTCTGGAGATTCTAGGGGAGCGGAATCCATTTCCTTGCCTTTTCTAGCTTCTAGAGGCTACCCACATTCCTTAGCTCATGACTCCACATCACTCTGACCTTTGCTTCTGGCATCACATCTCCCTCTCTCACTCTGACTCTCCTGTTTCCCTCTTATAAAGATCCCCTTATACATTGTGATTATGTCGGTCCTACCCAGATAATCTAGAATAATCTCCCCATCTCAAGATCATAACTTAATCACATCCGCAAAGTCCCTTTTTTCATGTAAGCTAACATAGTCATAGATTCCAGGGATTAGGATGTGGATATTCTTGAGGGTCATTATTTGGCCCACAACAGTCCACTCTCTGGCCCCCAAAGATTCACAATCATCACATATACAAAATACACTCACCCCCATTCCAACATCCTCCCAAATCTCGACCCATTAGAGCATGAACTCAAAGCCTAAAATCTCATCACCTCAAAAGCCCCAACTTTCATCATCTAAATATTCTTAAATAAGGTATGAGTGAGGCACTGGATATAATCCATCCTAAGACCCATGTTCTCTCCATCTGTGAACCTGTGAAACTCAAGAAACAAGTTATCTGCTTCTAGGAATAGGCATAGGATAATAGTTATAGACATTCTAATTCAAAAAGGGAGAAAATGGAAGGAAAAAAGAAGTCACTGGCCCCAAGAAATGTCAAAATACTGCTGGGCAAACTCCTTTCGATTTCAAGGACTGAGAATAATCCTCTGTGGCTCAAGGCTCTGTCCTCTGGGGTTGCCCCTCCTCTCTCAGAGTCATTTTTCCTTTTACCTGAAGGGTAACTTATGTTTGCAGCAAGAACTTTTATCACCCTGTTTCCTGCCTGTGGAATGTTGAGAGTCTGATAATCTTCTTTCATTTTGTTTTCTCTGTCACTTTCAGTCCAAAGTGTTTCTACTGATATAAAATTCTTACGAACCTTGTGGGTCTCTCACATATGTCATAGGCATTCACTCCATTAGATAAAAGTCTTCTCCACAAATTTTTCTTGGACGATCCCATCTCTATCTCTGGATTCTGCTGAGATGGTTGTGGGGATCCATGAGTAACATGCCCAATCCATTGTAAGAGCATTTTGTAGTAATAAATGCTCTGACTTTTTGTATTAGCAGAAGGTCGTCCAGCCACAACTTTGACTTTCTCTCTGGAGTATTGTTTCCTGAGAGTGAATCTGCTAATTATAACGTCTTTTCCAATCTGGATAGAGTGAGAATCTCCCAGACCACTAAGTCCTGGTTCCTTTTTATTCAGAGTTCTTCCCTCAGTTTACTTCTTTCCTCTCACATTTTACTATAAAGATCAGACATAAATCAGATTTCACCTTCAACACTTTGCTTGGAAATCTCCTAAGCTAAATACCCAAGTTCATTCCTCACAAGTTCTGCTTTCCATAAAACTATAGGATACAATTCAGCTAAGTTTCTGCCACTATATAACAAAGACACCCCCCTCTTCAGTTTCCAATAAAATATTCCTCACTTCCAGGCCTTCACCAGCTGTACCTTCAATGTCCATATTTTTACAAATATTCTGTTTATGATTTAGATATTATCTAAAACAATATGTTTTCTCTACTGTGCTCTTCACTTTCTTCTTATCCCTCACCAGTAGAGTTTTTAACATCCATAGTTCTACTAACAGGCTGTTCAAGACAACCTAGGCTTTTTCTATCATGCTTCTAAAAATTCTTCCATTTACTGCCTACTGCCCAATTCCAAAGCCACTTAGTTTTTAGGGTATTTGTTACATCAGTGCCCTACTCTTGGTACCAAAATCTACATTAGTTTCCAATTTCTGCTATAACAAAGGACCACAAATATAGTAGCTTAGAATAATACAAATGTATTATCTTACAGTTCTAGAGGTCAAAAGTCCAAAATGAATCAGCAGGACTGGAGGGTCTAGGTGGAATCTCTTTCCTTGCCTTTTCCAGCTTCTAAAGGCTGCCCACATTCCTTGGCTCATGGTCCCATAGCACTCTGACCTCTGCTTCCTTCATTACCTCCCTTCCTCTCACTCTGGTCCTTCTGTTTCCGTCTAAGGGACCCTTGTGATTATATTGGGTCCACCTGGATAATTCAGGACAATCTCCCCATCTCAAGATCCTTAACTTAATCATATCTGCAAAGTCTCCTTTGCCATATAAGGTAACATATTCATAAGTCCCAGGGATTAGGATGTTGACATCTTTGGGAGGCCACTATTTGCCTACTATAGTTAGCACAGCTTAATGGAAGTGGAAACAGTTGTTTCAGGAACAGTGAAAGTCAAGCAGAGGTGAAGGTCCCCAGTCTGCAGTCCAGCTTTTCCCAGGGTTGGGTTGGTCATGTCTGGCTGGCTCCAGGAAGCCCCTGGCGTGGCTGAGATGTTTGGTCTGCCACATGTTTATTGGTGTTCCTCAGGACCTGGACTTTCTCCTCTACTCAGAGAGAGGAGGAGGGAAATAACATTTACTGAGGGCCCACCAAGTGCCTGGAACACAGACAGGCAAAGAAGCCACAGATTCTTGATTCTCTGTCCTAAGACCTTGCCCCTGGCCTGGGACTCCAAAGTCCCTCAAAGAGCAGGGGTTCTTAGCATCCACAATCAGACTTGTAGTGGTCCCTGCAACCCCCAACCACTAATCTCCTTCCTGGGCAGGCAGTTGTGTCATGTTGGGCAGCACCTTTCCCTCCCTGGCACCTGTGTGTGACTCAGACCCCCAGGTAAAGCCCAACCCAATGGGAAGTGACTAAGCATTGCACTTTGCTTCCTCTTATTGGGGAGAGAGGAGGAAGCCTGAAGCTGGGCCTGGCCCTCTCCCTCACTCAGATTTCTCAAGATAGTAGAGGGTGGGGCTTTGCAGGTGACCGCACCAGGGAAGGCCCCCTAGAGCATCCCCACACTTCTACTTTTACTGTGTGTATGTGTGTGTGTGTGTGTGTGTGTGTGTGTGTGTGTGTGTGTGTGTGTGTGTTTGTACAGTTTAGGAGATTTGAGGGTGGTGGGCATGCTGGGATCTACCAGATTTTCCCAACTTCTACCTTGCTGCCTTTGAGGAGAGTCTAAAGTTTGTTTCCTGCACCCAATGAGACAATTTTCTTGAGTATGGAAAGTGGGATTTGGGGAATCAGGAGGACTGTTGCCTATTGCCCAGGCTGGAGTCCTGACAGTGCTAAATTACAAAGACTCTGTTTAAAATGCATAGTTGGACATCTCTGGAAGGTTGCATGGTACTGTAGTTGTCTCTAGGAAGGGAAAGTGGGTGGTTGGAGGACAGGAAAGGGAGCCTTACTTTTCTCTCTTACTCTTCTTTGATAACTTTTTTTTTTTTTTGCGGTACACGGGCCTCTCACTGTTGTGGCCTCTCCTGTTGCGGAGCACAGGCTCCGGATGCGCAGGCCCAGCGGCCATGGCTCACGGGCCCAGCCGCTCCGCGGTATGTGGGATCTTCCCGGACCGGGGCATGAACCCGTGTCCCCTGCATCGGCAGGCGGACTCTCAACCACTGCGCCACCAGGGAAGCCCCCTGATAACTTTTAAATTTTGTTCCATTTGCAAGTACTCCCTATTCAAACAGAAAGAATAATACATCGTTACCCAAGAAAGAAGAGAAAAAGAGAATCCTTTTCCATATTAGTGCTAAAGTAATTCACAGTGTTAGTCATTGACTGGACAAGCACTATGGCTTCCTGTTGGACATCAGGCACTGTACTAGGTACTGGAGACTCTGCAGAGAGCAATGCAGCATCCCTTGCTTCACAGAGATCCCTGTCGGGAGAGTGACTGAGACAGAGAACCAGGACCACGCAATGTCAGAAGCATGATGATGGGGAAGGTGCAAAGAAGGCTCCTCTGGCCAGACTCGGGGAGAGGAAGCCTTCCTGGACCTGGTGCTGTCCATGCTGAGACTCAAAGGGTACATAGGAGTTAGCCAGGGGAGAAGAGAGAACCAGGCACATGGAACATCACAACAAGTACAAAGAGTGCAAGGGCCATAAAAAAGTCTTGGTTGCTTCCCTGGAATTGCAAGCACTTGATAGCTCTGGAGTGTTGAGTTTGGAGGAGGTGTTGGAGAAATGAAGTTAAAGAGGTAAGGTCAGATTACGAAGTGTTTTATAAACAAGCTTAAGATAAGTTAGTGGTCACTTTGAAGGCAGGTGTGGAGCACCTAGGGACAAGGGTTAATAATAACCCACAGGTATTGGAATGCTCTTTTATGCCAAGCACTATAATCTTTTTACGTAAGTTTCTTCATTTAATCCTCCCAGAAAGCCTGAGATATTTACTATTATTTTTTTTCTATTTTATGAGTGAGGAAACTGAGGCTTAGAGAGGTTAAATTCAGTGGGAAACATTACAGGGTCACACAGGAAATACTATAGATGTCTCAACACACAGCTAGCCCAGGGCAAAGCTGGGGTCTCTCAGAGGCACTCACTCAGTCTGCAGTGCTACTTCCTCATTCAGATAGAGCAGTGGTTCTCAACAGGGAGTGATTTTGCCCCTCAGGAGACATCTGGCAGTGTCTGGAAACATTTTTGGCTGTTACAGCTAGGGGGATGCTACTGGCATCTAGTGGGTAACTAACATCCTACAAAAGACAGTCACACACAGCAAAGAATTATCTGGTCCCAAATGTCAATAGTGCCAAGGTTGAGAAATCCTGAGACAGAGAATGAATTGTAAGGGGCAGACATAGGGAGGTAGCCAGAGGGTGAGCGTGAGAGTTTTAGAAAAAACTATTTTTTTTAAGGACTTGTATATACTGTATTTACAGCAGCAAGAGACAGGGGTCAGTGGCAACAAAGTCCTGGATGGACCGGACACATCCTTTTCCCAGTATGCTCCTGCCGCTCCCAAGCACCAGTTTTAAGAGTTCAGAGAGAGGCTTCCCTGGTGGCGCAGTGGTTGAGAATCCGCCTGCCAATGCAGGGGACACGGGTTCTAAGCCCTGGTCTGGGAAGATCCCACTTGCTGAGGAGCAACTGGGCCCGTGAGCCACAATTACCGAGCCTGAGAGTCTGGAGCCTGTGCTCCATAACGAGAGAGGTTGCGATAGTGAGAGGCCCCGTGCACCGCGATGAAGAGTGGCCCCCGCTTGCCACAACTGGTGAAGGCCCTCGCACAGAAACGAAGACCCAACACAGCCATAAATAAATAAATAAATTTAAATCATTTGGGCTTCTAAGAAGACCTCTGCTTAAAAGACAACAACAACAAAAAAAGAGTTTAGAGAAAACCAATGATGAATTATCCTAGAGTTGCCCAGAGCTAACTCTGAAGAGTTTCCTGCCACCTGATAGACCCAGGACTGTTAAGGGTTACTAGCCAAGATGACTGCCTCCTCACCTATTCTGAATAGATCAGAATAGAACCCTATTCCGATAGGCCAGGACTCCCAGCTCTGATGCTGCTGACACATGGTACTGGAGCCCAACATTTTTGGTCAATGCATAATTTCAACAAATGATAACAAGCAGCAGCCAAGAGACCAGAGACACAAGAAGTATATTGCAAACCTTATTGCCTGAATATGCTATTCTCACAAGTATCCCTTCCACCTGGGTCAAGAGAGGATATTAGGTGGGTTACCTGCCTATTCACTGATTTAACACAGAGCCCTCCCTTGTCTTTCTACCTGTAAACTCCAGACTCCTATAAAGTGGGTCTTTATAGGAAGCATGTAAAAACTCAGAGGATGAGGCAAAACACTGCTTTAGTTTCGAGGATGTTTCATGTTGGGTACTTGTACTCCTGAGTGCTTTAGATCAGCGGTCCCCAGCCTTTTTGGCACCAGGGGCCTGTTTCATGGAAGAAAATTTTTCCACGGACCAGAGGTAGGGGTATGGTTCTGGCAGTAATGCAAGCGACGGTTCAGGCGGTAATGCTAGCGATGGAGAGTGATGGGGAGCGGCAGATGAACTTCGCTGGCTCGCTCTCCCTCCCCTCACCTCCTGCTGTGCGGCCCAGTTTGGTTCCTAACAGGCCAAGGACAGGTGGTTGGGGACCCCTGCTTTAGATCTTGCTTACCTCTAGGTTTCCAATCTTTACCTGAGCTCTTAACTGTTTCCCTCCTGGTTCTTGTCTGGCTCTGCAGTTTGACTCTCAACAGATGTGTCTGTCCTAATTGGGCTTTCCAGCAGACCTTGTCCCTCTTCCAGGCCTACATGAGTCATCAAAGTCTTGCCTCTGTCTTCCCTATTATAGCTTTTCATCTTGTCCACTGTCTTAGCCCTGAGAGTGAGGAAAAGTTGTCCCTAAGGCCTAGGATCTAAGAGTGCTCAGGAAGATCCACCTTTTCCTACATCTGAGAGTCCATTCTTAGACAGTTAAATTCTTCTAAACATCCTGTGTTTCCCAAAGTGTCCACATGGAAATTCCGGGAGGTAGATACTAAGTGGAACAAAGATTTTTGTAGCCAAATAAGTTTGGGGAATGCTCTGTGGACTTAGTTTCTTGTCTACAACAAGGCTTCTCAGAGCCCTTGAAATACTATGTTCAGAATAAAGGTCCAATAAGGGCATTTATACAGTTCACAATCCATTACCCCAAACCCTTGGGATGAGATGTATTTGGAATTCAGAATTTTTCAGATTTCAATAAGGTAATGTGATGAATATGCTATTTATCCCATAGCATCCCCAGCAGAGTGGGACAGGCCCTGTAATCACATATTTCTGCAGAAAAACTTCTGGATAGTCACACTAAGTAAGTTAAATAAAGAATCTGAAAACTTACAGATCAATTTAGGTCAGGTTCTGTCCCTGAGTTATGAAAAAACTTTTGGTTTTCAGGACTTTTTGGACTTCAACATTGTGGATAAAGGATTGTGAACCTGTGTATGAAGCCCCACCAAATATATTTTGGCCACAGAACCTCCCTTTTCCAGGAGCATCCAGTAGGAATAGCATCCCCAGACTCTTGACACCTGAGCTATTGGTCTGCAAGACAACTTTCCCACGGGAGGGAACACACTGTGGCCTCGCCAGGCACTCACATTAGCCTCATCATCTCTGGTGACAACTAGATGAGATGTGGATTCTGATAGCTGAACAAGGAGGTGGAGGTTGAAAGACTGAGCACCCACCAGACACAGCAGATCTGGTTGGGTAGTCATGGTGCTCAGCCTTCAGGTCCTGGGTGGAAAAAAGGGGCATGAGGAAGAGCAGCACTGTGGAAACATGGGCTAGTGTTTTCCTCCTAGCACTCTTCCACATTTTTCAAATTGCTTTAAAAAACTTCACATTTTTCCCTCCCTGATTATTGTTTTCTACTGCAAGGAGTTGCTCTGAGTGTTGCTGAGGGAGAGAGGCAGGCCCAGTGCTGATGTTCACCCTGAGAGCAAGATGCTGGGTCCCTGGGAAGATGGCTTCCTGTTGTTCTGGCATCATTGTTCTAGCCCAGAGTTGAGGTGTGGTTGTGGGGCGCACATGAGGCCAGTGTCCCCTGGGATAGGAGGAGGATGCTGGATTTCTGGAATATTTCCAGGAAGACTTCCTGCTTTGACAAAAACAACACAAACACAGGAAAAGGGTCTGGGGCCTAAGGGGAGGGAATAATGAACCAGAGTGGAGACTTTGGAATGGAGGCTTGTACAGAGAACAGCCAGGTACAGAGAAGCTTTCCCCTCGCCATCCAGCTATGTTCCTCTGGCCAGCAGAGAGCATTTCTCCACTGAGGGTGACAGGTTGGGAGCTGGAAGAGGGGGACCACTAACTCTTGAACCTTCTCCACCTTCCTCTTATCCACTCTGCACTTAGTGTCATATTTCACTGTAGCCTGGTCCATGGATGGTGAGGGTGGAGAGGGGACAGTGGACCAGTGGCCATTTAGCTAGGGTCTCACGTTTATGAAGGGCCTCAAATACAGACCTTAAATGTGTAGGGTTTTATATCCATCAAAGAGCTACACTCAGCCTCACTCACTGGGATTAGCAGAAAACATGCATCCCAAACTTGTCCCATTACCAGATCACCAGCTGTAGTGTGCTGTAAACGATTATTATTTTCATATGGCTTGTGAATTGCACCATTATGCTGCATTACATGTGTGTACGTATGTGTGTATGGGGGGGTCACAAGCTTTAATTTACTAAGTATAAATATTTGAAATAGACCACAATTTAGTAACTATTTTTTGGCAATTAAAAAACATCAGGAGCCAAAAAATATGGTAGTAAACATATTTTAAAAAATAATAAAATGGAAATAGTCTGGCCCTATCTTCACATCTGAGAAGGATAAAGGGAACTCCAAGCAGGAGGCTCAGAGTGCTTGTCCCAGCTGGGTGGTTGGACTCAGAGCTTGTAGAGGACAGGGTATGCTGCCAGCCTCTGGGACCTCCTTTCACTGCTCTGGCCAACTCTGGCTTCATCTGCATCACTCTAGCGGCCTCTGCTGGGTTAGGGGTGAAAGGCGACCAAGGATCAGGTGGCGCTCAGAACTCTGGCTGGGAAGCTGGGTGGAATTGCCTAATGGGCAGTGTGAGGGCCTTGGTATCAGAAGGGACTCAAAGAAGATAAGATCTGGCGACCTCAAGGCTATTTATGCCATGCTCCGGTTTAACAAACTTCTGATAGTGGTGCTGAGGATGGGAGGCCAGTCCAGATCCGAAGGCAAGATGGCTGCACCCAGGAAGAGAAATATTCTATTGCTGGGTGGGGATTCATGACTCAATTTCTTCTCTTCTGACTCATTTCTCCATATAGTGACCACCAAAGGGCTTGGCCTCTCTGAGAAGGGCAGCCATCCTCCTCCATACAGCTGGTCATGACCCCTCCGATTCAGAGAGAGAGACCAGGAAGACTTGCTGAGGCCTCCTGGCCACAGCTGAGTTCTGTGACCCAGCTTTTACTAAGGGACCTTGTTCTGAGGACAAGTGGGAGCCTTACCCAGCCAGTTAATGAAAATCCTTCTTCTTTTGCATGTGACATTTATCCCTGTGAGGTAGATGGTAGCGTTCAGGCCCCCAAACCCTTCTTTGAACATAACGGTGACCAAGTGGGTCCCAGTGAGTATTGGGGATAAAAATAATACATGGGAGCTCACAGCTTAGTGCAGCTGCCGTGGCTAGTGACAGAAGCTGGTATCAGGTTATTGAGAAAATAGAGCCTTTTAGGTCTGGCAAAGGCTCACTTCAAACAGACAGAGGTTGTCGTCATCATGAGTAAAGCAGTTTATACCCCAACAGCTTGCTTTCCCCCTTCACTCTGTTTCTCATTCAACATTGCAGATGGAAACTTTAAACTGTAGAAAAAGCAGCTGAGTTTCATATGGACTAAGAACACTTATGTGTGAACTTTGGGTCTTAAGTCACTAGTGGTAGAAGCCTCTCCCAGTTCTGCCTGTTTCTCTTGCTTTGTATATTACCCAGGGTTTCTGAAATCATGCCATTCCTCTACTCATATGCCCGGGTCAGCCCAGGCTGCTTGATGGTACAGGGCCTTGTCACAGTTGTGGATTTCACAGAACAGAGATGGTGGCTCAACCACAAAACGGTGGTTGGCTTTATCAATGGAAAACCATATTTATAGTAATTGAAAAAACCTATTTCTGGAGCAGTCTGTATCGAGGAATCAGATTTGCTCAGACTCAGGATTACTACCTGCAATGTACAGGAAACTCCCAAAGATCAACAAGAAAAAAGACCAGAAATCCAATGGAAAAGTGAGCAATGGATAAATTAGGAAATCATAGAAGGGAAATTAGAAGAGCTGGCAAGTTTGTAAAGATATGCTTAACCTTAGAAGCATTCTGAGCGATGCAAATTAAAACATGATATCACTTTGCATCCTTAGATTGGCAAAAGTTAGACAAGTCATATATCACTTACCAAGTGTTGGCAAGGATGTGGGGAAAGCGGAATCACTGCTGGTGGGGGTATAAACTTGTAGAACTATTCTAGAAGCCATCTGACTCTATTTCATGAATTTAAATATGTTATACCCAAAGAGCCAATGATCCCACTCTTGGGTATATTGCTCACCCAAAACTCTCAAACAGGCCTATAATGGAACATAAACAAGTATATTTGTCAGCAGATTGTGTGTGGAGGCAAACCTGGGTGTCATCCCTGGAGAAATGGAGCAGTGAAATGTGTGGATGCATGCTTGGAAGTACTGTGTAGCCACCAGACACAATGAACCAGAGGTACTTAAAGCCACACATCAATCTTAAAAACATGTGTCATATAAAGAAGAAATACAATAAGATCTATGGTACAATAACATTTACGTAGACTGAAGTCACGTCTATCCATAAAAGAGCACTATGTATCTTTTAGGAATACCAATATACCTGTGGACATACATTACACATATTATAGTGAGTGCCCTTTATAGGGTGGGGAGAAAAATAAATGATTAGGGGAATGAATGGGAAAAAAATAAAAGAGGGCACCTATCTACTAATGACGAAATGATGTACCATCAACTGAAGAGATTTGTCCAACTCTTTGCGCCAGAGACATAAAATAAATTGCTGTCAAAAATCTTCATACAGGGATTTCCCTGCTGGGGCACTGGTTAAGAATCCGCCTGCCAATGCAGGGGACACAGGTTCGATCACTGGCCCGGGAAGATCCCACATGCTGAGGAGCAACTAAGCCTGTGCACCACAACTACTGAGTCCGCATGCCACAACTACTGAAACCCACGTGCCTAGAGCTGGTGCTCCACAACAAGAGAAGCCACTGCAATGAGAAGCCCGCGCACCACAGCGAAGAGTAGTCCCCACTCGCTACAACTAGAGAAAGCCCATGCACAGCAACAAAGACCCAACGCAGCCAAAAAAAAAAAAAAAAAGTATTAAAAAAATTTTTTTTCATACAGATGGTCAAAAATAAGGGCATCTTGGGCTTCCCTGGTGGTGCAGTGGTCGAGAGTCCGCCTGCCAATGCAGGGGACACGGGTTCGTGCCCCGGTCCGGGAAGATCCCACATGCCGTGGAGCATCTGGGCCTGTGAGCCATGGCCGCTGAGCCTGCGCATCTGGAGCCTGTGCTCCGCAACGGGAGAGGCCACAACAGTGAGAGGCCCGCGTACCGCAAAAAATAAAAATAAAAAATAAGGGCATCTGGAGCTTCCCCTAATGATTTGAAGAGTTGGTGGCTATATAAAGTTTGGATAGACATTTCAAAGGAAGGACCACGAAGATCATCACAAAATGCTTCAGGCATCTTGCAGGCATTTTAAGGTGACGCAGGGATTGTATGAATGAGAAAGCAGGTAAAGTGTTAGGCCCCCAGGTGACATGCCCAGGGAAGTCATGGAGTGAAATTACAGTGGAAAGTATAGGGAAGATGCACACTGAGGGAAGCCAGAACACAGTGGATCCAGTCCTGTCCTGGGTGAGATGTCTCCTGATAGGCAAACCTCTGGCTCCTGGAATCAGTCTATGCAGAGAGGGGGGAGTGAGCAGGATTTGTTTGACTAAAGGAATCTTCATGGAGACCTCATATCTATGGGGTCCTTAAAGGCAGTCTTTGGAGAAGCACATAAGGAAAGCAAATGATTGGCCTGAAAGCAAGGTGATAGAAAAATGAAGGAAGGCACTCTGACCCCAGGTTAGTGCTACATGTGGGGAAAGAAAGGGAGCAATTTAAGAAGCAGGTGAAATTTGTAAAAACTTATTTGTCCCAATGCAATGTGGTAACCTGGACCAGAAAAAGGACGTAAGTACACAAAAATCTGAACAATGTCTGAATTTACGTTTATAGTACAGTACTAATGTTAATTTCTTAGTTTTGACAAGTGGATCATTCTTAGGTGTATGTAAGGTGTTAACATTAGGGCAAGGTGAGTGAAGTCCAGACAGGAACTCTCTCTTTGCAAATTTTCTGTAAATCTAAAATTATTTCAAAATAAAAAAATTTAAAAGGTAAAAGCTCCAGTCCAAAGGCATTTAAAATGAAATGGAAATAAGTAAATATATCAATCAGGTATATATTATATCTAAGATGTATGCATACATATGTGTTTATATGCACATATATATGTGCATATATATGTGTTTATAAAGGTGTGAATTTTAAAGTTCGGGAGAATTTACACCAATATGTTATTAACTCTAGGTCATATTATAACTAGGATGTGGATGCTATAGGTTATTGATTCTTTTCTTTATAGTTTTTTGTATTGTCTGAATATTTTAAAATAAAAATGTGTAAATGTTATAATTATGAGAAAAATACCTCATCTGGGTCTGCCTGAAAGAACAGGGTGCCAGGCGCAGAAACTTCCCTGGATGTCTTGCACAGATTCCAACCCCCACTGGGTCCCAGGCTCCATTTCTCCCAGGGCCAGGTTTGAGCAAATCCCCTGCAGATGAGCAGCCTTCCTCTCCCTCTGCGAGGTCATCGGTGAAAATGCGTGGTCCTGTGGGTGTTCAGGGAGAAGCACTGATACTCTTATTGGTGGTCAGAGAGCTATGAGCATGTTCACATTCTGCCTGTTACTGGGCATGTGTGGGATGCAGAGTGTGGACTGTATGTATAGACCGATAGTGTTTATTCCTCCTTTCTCTCTTTTTTTTTTTTTAACATCTTTATTGGAATATAATTGCTTTGCAATGGTGTGTTAGTTTCTGCTGTATAACAAAGTTAATCAGCTATACATATACATACATCCCCATATCTCCTCCCTCTTGCGTCTTCCTCCCACCCTCCCTATCCCACCCCTCCAGGTGGACACAAAGCACAGAGCTGATCTCCTTGTGCTATGCGGCTGCTTCCCACTAGCTATCTATTTTACATTTGGTAGTATATATATATATATATATCCATGCCACTCTCTTACTTCGTCCCAGCTTACCCTTCCCCCTCCCCAGGCCCTCAAGTCCATTTTCTATGTCTGCGTCTTTATTCCTGTCCTGCCCCTACATTATTCAGAACCTTTCTTTTTTTTTTTTATGATTCCATATATATGTGTTAGCATACGGTATTTGTTTTTCTCTTTCTGACTTACTTCACTCTGTTTGACAGTCTCTAGGTCCACCCACCTTGCTACAAATAACTCAATTTTGTTTCTTTTTATGGCTGAGTAATATTCCATTGTATATATGTGCCACATCTTCTTTATCCATTCATCTGTCGATGGACACTTAGGTTACTTCCATGTCCTGGCTCTTGTAAATAGAGCTGCAATGAACATTGTGGTACATGACTCCTTTTTTTTTTTTTTTTTTTTTTTGTGGTATGCGGGCCTCTCACTGTTGTGACCTCTCCCCTTGCGAAGCACAGGCTCCAGATGCGCAGACTCAGCAGCCATGGCTCACAGGCCCAGCCACTTTGTGGCATGTGGGATCTTCCTGGACTGGGGCACGAACCCGTGTCCCCTGCATCGGCAGGTGAACTCTCAACCACTGTGCCACCAGGGAAGCCCCATGACTCTTTTTGAATTATGGTTTTCTCAGGGGATATGCCCAGTAGCGGGATTGCTGGGTCATATGGTAGTTCTATTTTTAGTTTTTTGAGGAACCTCCATACTGTTCTCCATAGTGGCTGTATCGATTTACATTCCCACCAACAGTGCAAGAGGGTTCCCTTTTCTCCACACCCTCTCCAGAATTTATTGTTTCTAGATTTTTTGATGATGGCCATTGTGACCGGTGTGAAGTGATACCTCATTGTAGTTTTGATTGGCATTTCTCTAATGATTAGTGGTGTTGAGCATCCTTTCATGTGTTTGTTGGCAATCTGTATAGCTTATTTGGAGAAATGTCTATTTAGGTCTTCTGCCCATTTTTGGAGTGGGTTGTTTGTTTTTTTGATATTGAGCTGCATGTATATTTTGCAGATTAATCCTTTGTCCATTGATTTGTTTGCAAATATTTCCTGCCATTCTGAGGGTCGTCTTTTCATCTTGTTTATGGTTTCCTTTGCTGTGCAAAAGCTTTTAAGTTTCATTAGGTCCCATTTGTTTATTTTTGGTTTTATTTCCATTTCTCTAGGAGGTGGGTCAGAAAGGATCTTGCTGTGATGTATGTCATAGAGTGTTTTGCCTATGTTTTTCTCTAAGAGTTTTATAATGTCTGGCCTTACATTTAGGTCTTTAATCCATTTTGAGTTCATTTTTGTGTATGGTGTTAGGAAGTGTTCTAATTTCATCCTTTTACATGTAGCTGTCCAGTTTTCCCAGCACCACTTATTGAAGAAGCTGTCTTTTCTCCATTGTATATTCTTGCCTCCTTTGTCAAAGATAAGTTGACCATATGTGTATGGGTTTACCTCTGGGCTTTGTATCCTGTTCCATTGATCTATATTTCTCTTTTTGTGCCAGTACCATACTGTCTTGATTACTGTATCTTTATAGTATAGTCTGAAGTCATGTAGCCTGATTCCTCCAGCTCTTTTTTCTTTCTCAGGATTGCTTTGGCTATTCGGGGTCTTCTGTATTTCCATACAAATTGTGAAATTTTTTGTTTTAGTTCTGTGAAAAATGCCATTGGTAATTTGATAGGGATTGCATTGAATCTGTAGATTGCTTTGGGTAGTATAGTCATTTTCACAGTGTTGATTCTTCCAATCCAAAAACATGGTATATCTCTCCATCTGTATGTATCATCTTTATTTTCTTTCCTCAGTGTCTTATAGTTTTCTGCATACAGGTCTTTTGTGTCCTTATGTAGGTTTATTCCTAGGTATTTTATTCTTTTAATTGCAGTGTTTCCTTAATTTCTCTTTCAGATGTTTCGTCGTTAGTGTATAGGAATGCAAGAGATTTCTGTGCATTAATTTTGTATCCTGCTACTTTACCAAATTCATTGATTAGCTCTAGTAGTTTTCTGGTAGCATCTTTAGGATTCTCTATGTATAGTATCATGTCATCTGCAAACAGTGACAGTTTTACTTCATGTTTTCTGATTTGGATTCCTTTTATTTTTTTTTCTTCTCTGATTGCTGTGGCTAAAACTTCCAAAACTGTGTTGAATAACAGTGTTAATAGTGGGCAACCTTGCCTTCTTCCTGATCTTAGTGGAAATGCTTTCAGTTTTTTACCATTGAGAATGATGTTGGCTGTGGGTTTGTCATATATGGCCTTTATTATGTTGAGGTAAGTTCCCTCTATGCCTACTTTGTGGAAGGTTTTTATCTTCCTTTCTCTTTTGATGTTTAATATTTCTTAATTACAAAAGTAATTAATAGATGTGCCCTCTAACAAATTTAGAAAACATGAATGTGTAAATAAAAAAGTAGAAATCCCCCATATATGGCTCAAGCATGTTTTCAAAAATAGACTTTTTTAAAGAAAAGTTTTAAATTTACAACAAAATTGAATGGAAGGTACAGAGATTTCCCATATACTCCCTACTCCAGTATCAACATCCCTCACCAGAGTGGTATATTTGTTACAATTGATGAACCTGTGCTGACACATCACAATCACCCAAAGTCCATAGTTGACATTAGGGTTCACTCTTGGTGTTGTACATTCTATGGGTTTTGACAAATGTATAGTGACATATATCCACCATTTTCATATCATACAGCGTAATTTCACTGCCCTAAATATCCTCTGTGCTCCACCGATTCATTTCTCCCTTGACATTTTTCATATCAGTAAATATATATATTTGTCATTCCTTTGAATGGTTACATAGTATTCCATTGAATGATGTACCATAATGTAGGCATTTTCTAAGCCTCTGCTAATACAAATGCATCTATGCACATACTTGCACCTGTGTCTTGGGCAGTCATGCTATTTCTGTGGGAGAGATTCTTTCTATGGGACTATTGAGTCACACGTTTACAATTTTGAAAGAAATCGCCCTCTAAAGCCATTCGTTCATTCAACAAATATTTATTGGGTACTATTTTGCATCAGACATTTATGAGACCCTAGGAATTCAGCTATGAATAAAACAGACAGAGTTCCTAGTAGAGGACGTTATCGCTAAACAAATAATCACACAAACCAATATTATTGCAATTGTAACTTCTCTGAAAGAAAAGAAAAGTTTGTTGGAGAATGTAGAAAGAGGAACCTAATTTATACTGGGGGTTCAGAGACAGCCTCCATCAGGCTGAGAATTCAAGGATGAATAAGAATAGACTAGGAAGAGTGGGGGTCTGGGAGATAACTGGGAGAGAAAGGGCCTTCCAGACAAAGGGAAGGCCTGTTTGGAGGCCCTGAGGTGGACAGTGTGCTGAGTTGGAGGAACATGAGGGCCAGTGTCAGGGAAATAATCCAGAAGCAAGGCTAAGGAGGAAGGCTGCGCCAGGCCGTGCTTGGTCCTCTAGGCTGCCTGATTTACAGTCTCCCTAACAGAGCAGGAAGTGTTCCATTTCCTGTACCTTTGAGACCAGCAATGCTTAGAGGTGTTTTCTTCCCTCCACTCTATTACTGTGTGAACATTCCTTGATTGTGGCCATGCCTTGATTTTCAATACGAGTCTTTTTGAGAAGTGTGTAACAGCTCACGTTGAGATTGCCAGATTCAAAATACGCATCAAATGTACTTCACAAAGTTAACCAAATTCCCCAAATCCCTGTGCATCCCAGCATATTTATTCTATTTTAGGACTTAAAGTATGAGAGAAATTTCCTGTTTCTGTAAAACCAATCTGTTCATCTAAAGCAAATGGTACTTGTTCCATTCAGCTCACGTTCCAGAAGCTCTCTCTGGGGGTCCTGGATCCTGCCTTGCTCCAGCCAATGAAATGCAAGACCTGTGTGGGAGGAAAAGTGCTGGGCAGCTGGCCTTTTCGAGTCACGCTTTCAAGTTCCACTCTTGTTACTGCAGGTGCTGCTGTCAAATACAGGCCTCCCAGTCTGTGTGTCCCCTCTGGGCTCCCACAGCATCCTGGGATAAACCTGTCATTGCAAGGTCCACACTGTTATTTAATCTTTCCTATTGGTGCTCAGTAAGTGTTTATGGAACAGATATATTGCATTAGCCGAAGGTAGAAAACATCTAAATCATGGTATATCATTTAATGGAATACTATGCAAGCATCAAAAAGGACGGGGTAGATATATATTTACTGATGTAGAAAGATGTCCATGAGCTACTAGGTGAAAAAAGCAAGTTACAGAACACAAATAGTACAGCCTTCTTTTTCTTTTTAAAAATTGTACACACACATATATACTTACATATATGGAAGACGTTTATGTTTTTATTTATACATTTCTGTATTGTCTGAATTTGTTACAGTGCACAGATGTGAGTTTTGTAATTAAAATGAATAAAGGAATGGATGAACAAGGGACTTTTTAGGATTTTCTGAGGGGTGAACGGAAAAGAAAACTCACTCTTTAGGTTCCTCTCCCTGACCTATTTACCAAGTCTGAGACTTGTTCTTTCAACTTCTGTTTGAATAGTATTTTTTTTTTTAATTACTAAAAGGGACTTCTCTGGTGGCACAGTGGTTAAAAATCCACCTGCCAATGCAGGGGACATGGGTTCAAGCCCTGGTCTGGGAAGATCCCACATGCCGCGGAGCAACTAAGCCTGTGTGCCACAACTACGGAGCCTGTGTTCTAGAGCCCGTGAGTCACAACTATTAAGCCCGCGTGCTACAACTACTGAAGCTCGCATGCCTAGAGCCCATGCTCTGCAACAAGAGAAGCCACTGCAATGAGAAGCCCACGCACAGCCAAAAAGAGTAGCCGCCGCTCGCCACAACTAGAGAAAGCCCACGTGAAGCAATTAAGACCCAACGCAGGCAAAAATCAATAAATAAAATAAATTTAAAAAAAAAATTTTAGGGCTTCCCTGGTGGCGCGGTGGTTGGGAGTCCGCCTGCCGATGCAGGGGGCGCGGGTTCGTGCCCGGTCCGGGAAGATCCCACATGCCGCGGAGTGGCTGGGCCCGTCAGCCATGGCCGCTGAGCCTGCGCGTGCGGAGCCTGCGCTCTGCAGCGGGAGAGACCACAACAGTGAGAGGCCCGCATACCGCAAAAAAAAAAAAAAAAAAAAATTTTAAATTACTAACGGGTGTTTATAATATAATAAGTAAAAAACAGGCTCAGAAAACCTGAGAAAAAATTTGTATATGTATAGAAAAAGGTCCCAGAGCAAACTGCTTATAGAGCTATCCCTGTGTATAGGGTGGATTAAGGGAAACCTTTATTTCTATTGCTTGAATATTTTGCAATATGTATATATTTCTTTTTCATATATATAATAATAATAATAAAGGGTTAATTTCCTTTTTTTTTTTTACTGTTTCCGTACTTCCTTTTCATTCAAGATTTATTCACTCATCCAGTAAATATTTACTGAGCAACTGCTATCAGCCTGACACAGTGCTAGAAGCTTTTCTTCATTTTTTAAAGTAAAAAAAAAATTTTTTTTTAATTTAGCCATTCTAGTAAGTGGTACCTAACTTTTTTAGTTTTGATTTGCACTTCCCTAATAACTAATGAGGCTGATCATCTTTTCATGTGCTTATTGACCATTTGTATGACTCCTTTAGAGAAATGTCTATTCAAATCCTTTGCCTTATTTTTTTTTTTTTTGGCCACACTGCATGATTTGTGGGATTTTAGTTCCCTGACCAGGGATCAAACCTGGGCCCTCCACAGTGAGAGCGCTGAGTCCCAACCCACTGGACCTCCTGGGAATTCCCCAGAGGATTTTCTTCTTTTTTTTTTTTTGCGGTACACGGGCCTCTCCCGCTGTGGAGCACAGGCTCCGGACGCGCAGGCTCAGTGGCCATGGCTCACGGGCCCAGCCGCTCCGCGGCATGTGGGATCTTCCCAGACCGGGGCACGAACCCGCATCCCCTGCATCGGCAGGCGGACTCTCAACCACTGCGCCACCAGGGAAGCCCAGGATTTTCTTAAGTAGTTCATGGTCTAGTGGAGAAGACTCACAAGAAAACAGTGTGATGTGAGAGGTTGTATAACACTAAGTGTTATGGGGGTCTCCATCTGCCAGGAGAGTCAAAGAATGACCAGGGAGCATTTCTCAGAGGAAATGGTGCTTATGCTGAGTCTTAAAGAATGAGGAGGTGGTTGCCATTTGGACAAGGTGAGGAAGGGTATTCCACAGGAAGAGAATACCTTGTATGAAAACACCTTTTATAAAAATCTAGAGGAGTGGGCTTCCCTGGTGGCGCAGTGGTTGAGAAGCTGCCTGCTAATGCAGGGGACACAGGTTCGAGCCCTGGTCTGGGAAGATCCCACATGTCGCGGAGCAACTGGGCCCGTGAGCCACAACTGAGCCTGCGCATCTGGAGCCTGTGCTCTGCAACAGGAGAGGCCACGGTAGTGAGAGGCCCGCGCACCGCGATGAAGAGTGGCCCCTACTTGCCACAACTAGAGAAAGCCCTCGCACAGAAACGAAGATCCAACACAGCCAAAAATAAATTAATTAATTAATTAAAAAAAAAAATCTAGAGGAGTGAAAGAGGCTATCCTGCTCATGAACATTAAATTGGTCAGTGTGGTGGAGACACAGGGGATGTGGGGAGAAGATGGGCTGGAGAAAGATACCCTAGGAAGAGTAAGAAGCCTCTGAAGAACCTTGGGTGAGCTATAGAGCAGCTATAAAGCTGCCCATTTAATAATTGAATAAACTGAGTCACAGAAAGGCTAAATGACTTGACCAAGTCCACATTACAGGAGGAGGCCAAGCTGCAACATAGTTCTAGGGTTTTTATGCTTCAGGCTACAGTGCTTCCTGGGCCAGGCCCTATCCTTGAGAGCGTTCTGATGTTCTGGCTTGAACCACTCCAAGTTGTTAGCAAAGAAGAACAGGCCAACGTCACAGTAGGCTCTGACCACACTGGCCACACACTTGGCACACCCTTGTACCAGAAGCCACAGGAGAGCTTTCTCTAAGAGAGCTTTTCCTAGAAAATGACATATGCGCACTCAATCTTGAAGTTGGTGGATACCCCTCAGAAATAATGGAGGAGGCAGCTTCCTGGAAACCAGCTGTCCTGGGGAGCCACGTTCCATTCTTGCTGCCAGCATGTAAGTGGTACTTAGGCCACTTGTTCCCACCCAAGCCAGAGACCCATGGATGTAGCAGTTGCTCAGATCCAGAGCTTGATGATGCTGCACAGGCTCTAAAATCAGAAAGAGGTATTTCTCACACTCACTCTAACGGCTAAAATGAAAAGACTGACAATTCCATGTGTTGACAAGGACATGGAGAAACTAAATGATTTGGCAGTATTTAATAATGTTAAATATATTCCTACCTAAGAAAAATGTTTATGATAGTATTATTCAAAATGACCTAATACTGGAAACAACCTAAATATTTATCAACAGGAGAATGGATAAATAAATTAGGTGGTATATTCATAAAATCATATACTATTCAGCAATAAAAAGGAACAAACTCCTGATACATACAACAATGTGGATAAATCTTAGACGTACTGTATTGAGCAAAAGAAGCCAGAAACAAGAATATGATTCCATTCATATGAAGTTCAAGAATAGGAATCAAGAATTTGATTTTGAAGTTCTAATCAAATCTATGAGGATAGAAGTCAGAATATTGGTTACCTTGGAAGTTAGAGGGAGTGGGTATTTGCTGGAAAGGGGCATAAAGGAATGGAAGTGCTCTGATTTTGATCTGGGTGGTGGCCACATGTGTATATGTATATTAAGTATATGTAAGGGACAGTGCAATACAGTACTGTGAGAGAGAGAGAGAGAGAGAGAGAGAGAGAGAGACAGAGAGAGAGAGGGAGAGGCAGAGAGAGAGGGAGAGGCAGAGAAGTCAGTCTTTTTTTTTTTTAATAAAGAATGGAGACTTTTTTAAAAATTAATTAATTAATTAATTAATTTTTGCTGTGTTGGGTCTTCATTTCTGTGGGAGGGCTTTCTCTAATTGTGGCAAGCGTGGGCCACTCTTCATTGTGATGCGCAGGCCTCTCACTATTGCAGCCTCTCTTTTTGCGGAGCACAGGCTCCAGAGGCGCAGGCTCTGTAGTTGTGGCTCACGGGCTCAGTTGCTCCGTGGCATGTGGGATCTTCCCAGACCAGGGCTCAAACCCATGTCCCCTGCATTAGCAGGAAGATTCTCAACCACTGCACCACCAGGGAAGCCCCGAGAAGTAAGTTTTGATTCTAGTTCCCAGTTCTACTACTGTGGCTTCTGGGCAAGTTACTTAACATTTATGATCCCCTTGTCTCATCCATAAAATGGGGATAACAGTATCCCTCTCACAGGGTAGTTCTTAAGTTTTTATTTTTATTTTATTGTGGTAAGAACACTTAACATGAGATCTACTCTCTTCAGAGATTTTTAAGTGTGTAGTACAATATTGTTAATTATAGTCATGATGCTATACAGCAGATCTAGAACTTATTCATTTTGCATTACTGAAGCCTTAAACCTATTGATTAGCAGCTCTTCATTTTCCCCTACAGCCTGCCTCTGGCAAGCACTGTTCTGCTTTCTGCTTCTATGAGTTTCACTATTTAAATTCCTTATATAAGTAGAATCATAGAGTATTTGTCCTTCTGTAACTGACTTATTTCACTTAGTGTAATGTCCTCAAGGCTCCACCATGTTGTCAAATGTTTTTAGGATTTCCTTCTTTTTTTTTTTTTGCTGTACGCGGGCCTCTCACTGTGTGGCCTCTCCCGTTGCGGAGCACAGGCTCCAGACACACAGGCTCAGCGGCCATGGCTCACGGGCCTAGCCGCTCTGCGGCATGTGGGATCTTCCTGGACCGGGGCACGAACCCGTGTCCCCTGCATCGGCAGGCGGACTCTCGACCACTACACCACCAGGGAAACCCAGGATTTCCTTCTTTTTTAAGGTTGAATAATATTCCATTGTATATATGTACCACATATTCTTTATCCATTCATCCTTTAATGGACATTTAGATTGTTTCCACATCTTGACTATTGTGAACAGTGCTGCAGTGAACATGGCAGTGCTAATATCTCTTTGAGATTCTGATTTCAATTCTTTTGGATAGATACCCAGGAGTGGGATTGCTAGATCATATGGCAGTTCTATTTTTAATTTTTGAGGAACCTCCACACTGCTTTCCATAGTGGCTGCACCATTTTGCATTCCCACCAACAATGTACAAGGGGTCTAATTTTACATCCTTGCCAACACATTTTTGCCTCAGGTAATTTTAGGAGTCGAATGAGATAATGCACGAAACTCTCTTAGTCCAAGAGCCTGAAAAAAAAAACTGAGTTTGGCAAAAGTTTTTCTCACTGTTGCTTCTCATCCACCACTTACCCACCAGGAACAGGTCCCTGAAGCCTCACCCCCAACAAAAATAATTCATCACTGGGTTGTGTCAGACCCCCAGGCAGTGCTCCCAAGCCGCACAGCACTAAATGTTGTCACGCTTGCATTATCCATGAAGCTCCAGTGACTAGAAAGAAGTTTCATTGAGTTCTGAACAGGAAGCAGCAGTGGCAGCTGATAATCTGTGACCTGAATATAGCTATCCATTATCTCACTGTGGTTTCTTGTTTCCCTGACAGAGGAAATGCCTACGACTTTCTTGAAGTTATTCTAAACACTTGGTTCCTTGTTTAGCTCTGGCAGGATAATGTTACCCCTGGGCACTCCTATGCTTTGGGCTGTGGCCTCCCTGCCAGCCTGGAGGTCCCAGCTCAGTAGCCAACCTGTGGGGTAACTGTCCCCTTTGCTTGGGAGGGTGCTGACAGGAGCAAAAGGGGAAAGAGGCCAACAGTATCTCTAGCCGTTAGAAGAGAAAAATAGAACAAAACAAGAAAGATTTACCACAATATCCCCTTTTTGTTCCTCTTTAAGAAACCAGCCAGGCAGAACTGGCTGGGAGGGAGGGTGTCACCAGTTTCTTCTCATCACCACTAGTTTCTGAAATGCTCTCCATCTCCAGTTGCTTCTCTCTGGTTCTGTTCTTCTCAGGGAAGTAAATCTGTCCTCCTGGTGAGTCCGCCCTCCAGTGAGGAGCAGAGCCGATGCCAAGCTTCAGACTTGAGCAGGAAAGCCCTGTTGAATCTTATCCTTGTAAAACTCAGAGCCCAGGAGGCTCTGGGACAAATTGCAAATGAGGCAAAGTTTGTCTTTGGCTTCTCATCCCCCTGGCTGCCCCCTGACCAGCCTGTTCTCAACCAAAGCTTTTATGATACCAACTCACTTATCACTGCATCTGAGGGATCATTCATTCTGAAGAGTTAAGGATTTCAGGTGTTACCTCTCTCAGGAGTGTTTGTATTTTAAAAGACGCCTTGAGATAATAATGCTTAAATCAAAGGACTACATCTCTGACATCTGGGGAGCTGTGTTTGGTGGGGAGGGGAAGGCCTTTAGGCTTTTTGCACCATTCCTAGTAGTTCTGCTTCTCTGATAAAACACTGACTGATACAGGCATTAAGAAGAAAACCAGAGACTTCCCTGGCGGTGCAGTTGTTAAGAATCCATCTGTCAATGCAGGGGACATGGGTTCGAGCCCTGGTCTGGGAAGATCTCACATGCCGCGGAGCAACTAAGCCCGTGCGCCACAACTACTGAACCTGCACTCTAGAGTCTGTGAACCACAACTACTGAGCCCATGTGCCACATCTATTGAAGCCTGCACGCCTAGAGCCCGTGCTCCGCAACAAGAGAAGCCACCGCAATGAGGAGCGCGTGCACCGCAACGAAGAGTAGCCCCCACTCACTGCAACTAGAGAAAGCCTGCATGCGGCAACAAAGACCCAACACAGCCAAAAAAGATAAATCAATCAATAAATAAAATAAATTTATAAAAAAAAAGAAGTTTATTATAAAGATTTGACATTTTGCAATTGTGGGAGCTGGTTAAACAGCTTGTATGTGACTGTTGTGTATGCTTCTGGTGCTGGGCCTGAAGTCAGGGGGGCAGGTGGTCAGGAAGAGTAGCTAGACATGAAGTATGGGAGAACAAAGTCAAACTGGAACTTGCAAAAAAAAATGTGGTGCCCACAGGGTGAATTGGAAGCTGTGTTAGTCTCTTACTGGGTCCTTTGTCATGGAGCTAAACATACATTTGGCCCAGGAGTTGAAAAGTCTGAAGGATGAGATTTGGTGGGAACCAAAGGAGTTGTGGGCCTAACTGCTAATCCCAGGGCCAACAAGGTGAGCCAGCAGAACTGAGACAATGTGTGTGAGTTACAACAGTGCCTGATTCTACACCTGAGCATAAACATGGGTGTTTTGCTTCTTCTCTCCAGACATTGTGCAAATGTTCTTGTGGGCAACCCTAGCCCAGAACCAGACAAGGAAAGCAATTCTGAAAAACATAGTTCGAACATTTAGCTAAGTTGACATAGTACAAATCTACCATGATTCCTTTCTATATTTGCCAAACCTTCTTCAATTAGCATGTATTACTTTAATAACCAAGAAATAAAACTTTAAAGAGTCCCTAAAATATTCAAATGTCTAATAAATATATGAAAAGGTACTCAATTCACTAACAAGCAGGAAAATGCAAATGAAAAGCACGATAGGATATCCCTACACACCCACCAAAATGGCCAAAATGAAAAAGACAGACAACACTAAGTGTTAGTGAGAATATGAGCAACTGGAACTCTCATTCATTGCTCATGGGAGTGTAAGTTGGTACAACTACTTTGGAAAACTGCTTGGCAATATCTGCCGTAGTTGAACATATGTGTACCCTATGATTAGCAATTACATTTCTAGAAATACATATGTTCAACAAAAGACACGTATAAGAATATTCACAGCGGCACTATTTGTAATAACTAAAAATGAGGAGCAATTCAAATGTCCACCAACAATAGAATAGATAAATAATCCACTGTGAATTCACATAATCCACTATCCAACAATGAGATAACTACATACAACGATAAGGGTGAATATCACAAATATAACATTAGGTGGAAGAAATCAAACACAAAAGAATACATAGTTATAATTCCATTTATGTCAAGTTCAAAAACAGGAAAAATTAATCTATGCCTTTAATCTATGAATAGGGATTTCCTTTCAGTGATTAGTAGCTACAATGGGGTCAAAAGAGGGCTTCTGAGGTGCTAGTGATGTTCTGTTTCTTCATTTAGGTTTTGGATACATAGCAATGTTTGCCTTTTGAAAATTTATAGAGCTGTATATTTATGATGTGTGTACATTTCTGTATATATGTTATACTTCCACAAAAAGTTTAAAAAATTAGTAATCCCTGGTTTAGGGAACTAAGGATAACTACTCTTATTATATCACAAGTTGAGAGGATCAAATTCCACAATGTATATTACACTGCTTGGGAAAAAAAAGAACCTGACGAATATGCAGGCACAGGAATAAGGAGAGAAAATAGAATATTTAATTTGGGTTGGTACCTTTAAAAAAATTGTGGTAAAATTTCTGCAACATAAAATTCACCACTTTATAATTTTTTAAAGGGAATGTGTGTGGTTGTGTGTGTAGCAGGGGAGGTACTGGTTAGTGGGAGGTGGGAAGGAAAGATAGGTTTCCTGAGTTCTTATTGTGACAAGCATTTGCTCTGCTTGCTAAGCTAAGGTCTTGTGACCAAACAGGGAAATGTCACTGCCCCCTGAAGTCAGTCCTTTTGTTGGCTAGGGGTGACTCTCCAACCCCCTGAAGCCAGGCTGGACCAGATGACAGGAGTGACTGTAAGTTCTAGAAATGCTACTGAATCCAGGTCCCACTCTGCTCCCTCTAGTCCCACAACACACATTCAGCCTCAGCTGTGACTACCTCTGTCCCCAAAGCTTCCTTCATTAAGCAGTCATGAGAAAGATTGGGATTACAAGTTCAGCAAGGGCTTTAAATGGCAGTCCCAGGACAGCAGTGGTAGCATTCATTTTGCTGTCCAGAGTGATGACATGGCTGCACTTCTAGGCTCACTGGGGCAGCTGGTTTTTTATTTGGTTCCAACACTGGCACCAGCACCATTTGGAGAGGGAAGGCACTCACAGCTCCTAAATACCTACACTGGAGCAGAGGCCAAGGATCCCAGAAGAATCTGTCCCTTACAGTACCACTGGAGAGAATTAATTGAGTGCTTACTGTGTGCTTGGCATGACACTCCCAGGAAGACATCTGAGCCTCTCGGACACCAGCAGAGGGCCTGGGACTCAGCCAACGTTCCCTGACCTAGAGCTTTTTAAGGGGAAGAGAAATCTGGATCAATTACAGTGGGTCACTCATTATCCCTCTTCCTAGAAGCCTAACCAACCCCAGACTTTATTCTACTAAAATCAGGTTAAAATGAACACCACACACATGTATGTAAAGAGAAGTCTGGAAGGACAATAGCAGAGGTTACCTTTGAGTCCTGGTGTGGAGTTGATATCTCTCTCTTCTTTGTACTTTTTAAGGTAGCGTATGTAATACTTAAGCACACGGCCTTCAGAGAGCAAACACTTGTGTTCAAATCTCAGCCTTGCTGTGTACTAGCTGCGTGACTTTGGGCAATTTACTTCACCTGTATGAACTTTAATCTTCTTATCTGTAAAAGGGAATGAAAATAAACCTGCTTCATAGGGATATTATGAAGTGTGAATGAAATGATGCACATTAAGTGCTTTAATACTGTGTCTTATGCAGAGAAAACACTCCATAAATGGGAACTGTTATTGTTATATTTCTATACTGTTCGATTTTTTTTCAACAAACACATATTTTTAAAATAAAAACAGTAAAGTTTTTTTTTGTTTTTTGTTTTTGTTTTTAAAGAAAAGAAGAATAAGGATAGCTGTTAGGGGAAGAGAGTTTGTAAGATTGTAAGAGGGCACGTGGAGACTTAGTGGTGTCTGGGCAGACAGAGGGCAGGCTCAGACATGGAGATGGGGGCGTGGTTGAAGGGGACTGTGAGCCTCTTTTTTCTGGCTTCCAGATGAGGAGCCATCTCTTCCCGCTCTGGGATACTGCCCCCTGCACTCTCAGCTCAGACATAAGAGCAATTGCCCCAATTAATTCTACCCTGGCAACATCTCTGATTCTCAGAGAATCCTGGGGCACACCGGCCACCAGAGGGTTTCTTATCATGATCTGGGTCCAGGGTGACCTGGCCAGCTCAGCACAAGGCTGGTATGATTTCATCTCCTGTTCTGACAGGCTGTGTCTGTAAGCACTGCCCTAAAAGGTTAGCCTCTTGAAGATGCTCCTCGTTTGTTCCTGAAGCTCAGGATTCATTTTAATTTTAATAAGAAATTCACTGCCATGACATCATCAAGATAACTCTATACAAGGGACATTCCTTAGGGGTGGCAGCCTCTCTCCCCTTTCCTAAGGTTTTCTGTTTCTGTTAAGTGGATGCTGGCTCTGGCCTTCCACATCTGGCCTGGAGCTCAGCACACACCGTGGGTTTGCCTTTTGTCACACTGAGCATGCCTCTTGCAACTGTGGCTGGGGCACACATTCTCCCATATTTGGGAGTAAGCCGGAGACTTGGCGGCATGTGGGTTTCTGTTTAAAATTCCAAAGCCAGCGGGGCGTATATTATCCATTTCCTCAAATCCAACATGCTGTAAAGCATGAGTCAGAGTTGGATAAGCTTCTTCCCAGGGGAAGTTGTGTCAGTTGGTTATTGAATGTAATTAAACGAGGATAATGTTCACTGGCATTAGTTGCAGATTAATGCACAGAAAAACAAAATCTCCAACTTGAGTTTACAATATTCCTGCCAAGATAAGACAACTTCCCCAAGTGTCACCGATCAGAGAAAGCAATCCAACCTTCATGTAATTTGAGGGGCACAGGACAACCCCACATCAACACTCTCCTTCCACATAAATAAATAATGCAGATAATAGGACCTCTGAGGTGTATATTCTGATTATTTTAAAGATATTTTTGTGAATGGGGCTACATGTCAGTAAATATCAAGGGAGGTTATTTTATCTGATTTGATCCATCATCACCAAGGGCCAGGTGGTTGAAAGCAGACTCTGGGGGAATGGAACATGGGACAGATAAGACTTGATAAGCACTGGGGATAATATCCAGTTTATTATGCTTTGTTTACCAATGGGCCCTTTAGGAGGTCCCTCCAGGAAGCCAGAAAGCAGCACTAAGGCCCTGAACTCCAGAAGGGCTGAGAGGGTAGGGGTACCAAGAGGGAAGTTAGGAAACGAGGGGTGGGTCTAGAGAACATCAGAAACCCATGGTTTTTATAGCATATTTTAGCCTAGACAAGCCCTTTCCTCAATCATGGAAACCATAAATAGAAAGTCAATTCTGGAAAGGCTGTTGGAAGTCATTTAGTCCAACCCCTCTTCAGAAAAGAGCAAACTGAGGTCTACTCAGAGAAGTTAATTAAGTTGCCCAAGTTCACCCAGCAAGTTAGTGGCAGAGTTGAGACTTAAGTCTCCTCTTTTCATTTTTCTACCAAACCGCTCCCAGGCAGTTTCTAGGGATGACAGGAGCCAATACTCAGGCTGACCTCACTGGCCCATATCTGCATATATCTACCCTGCCTTTTCAAATATAACCTCTATTCAGGGTGTGAGAAGCAATGCTAAACCATATCCGAAAAGGTATAGTCTTCTGCCGGCATAAATCAACAATTTCAAAAGGTATTTTTTCTTAACTCCAGTAAAAAGTGTGCTCAATTTCATATAACTGAGATTTAAAGCTTATTGCTAACTAGAAAAGCATCTGGAGTTAAAGAAAAAGGGATGTGTGAATGTTCTTTTACTCTCTGATGAAGCAATCTCATTCCCCGCCCCCCACCTTCCACCTGAGAAAGCATTCAGAAATATACTTGATCTTTTTGGCATATCTCTGTGTTTTAGTGTTTCGAGTGCCCCTTCTGATTCAGGTCAAAGCATTTTGTTTTTTTTAAATGTGAGATTGTATTCTTTCTGCCCAAAGAGGATGGAAAAGACTTTTCCAAATAAGGAAGTTTTGCTGGAGTGTGTGTGGCCCAGGCAGCAGTAGTTGCTGGAGTCTTAACTTAGTCATATACAGTAGCTCCACTAAGCGGGAAGCATTTAGGGACTCATTAGCACTACTGCACAGCAGAACCATTGGGGGTCGGGGGTGCTGCCAGCAAGTGGTTGTGGTAACCAGGGGCATGAGAAAAGTTTGTAGAGAAGGCAAAGTTTGGTTTTGCACAGCACAGCCCTGCTCTCCCCACTCCCTCCTTCCCAGCCCCAGAGTCCCACTAGTGTCTGCTCTCTATTCAGAACAGAAAGAGGATCTCTGATTCTTTGGAATCAAATAGATTCGAATTAAAATCCTACCTCCTTACATAGAACCTTTGTGACCTTCAGTAAATTACTTAACTTTTTGAAACTTTTTCCTTTCTTTTAAACTAAAAATAATAGTGCTTATCTTATGGAGTTGTTATGAGGAGTAATCTAATAAATGTAATGTGTATAGCACGTTCTAAATTCCCCTTTTTAGGTTCTAAAATTACAGTTGACCCTTCAACAACTCAGAGGTTAGGGGCATTGACCCTCAGCACAGTAAAATATCTGGGTATAGGGGCTTCCCTGGTGGCGCAGTGGTTGAGACTCCACCTGCCGGTGCAGGGGACACGGGTTCGTGCCCCGGTCCGGGAAGATCCCACATGCCACGAAGCGGCTGGGCCCGTGAGCCATGGCCGCTGAGTCTGCACATCCGGAGCCTGTGCTCCGCAACGGGAGAGGCCGGAGCGGTAAGAGGCCCACGTACCAAAAAAAAGAAAAGAAAAAAAAAGAGACGAAAAGACAACACTCAGAATGGGAGAAAATATTTGTAAATGAAGCAACAGACAAAGGATTAATCTCCAAAATTTACAAGCAGCTCATGCAGCTCAATATCAAAAAAACAAACCATCCAATCCATAAATGGGCAGAAGACTTAAATAGACATTTCTCCAAAGAAGATATACAGATTGCCAACAAACACATGAAAGGATGCTCAACATCACTAATCATTAGAGAAATGCAAATCAAAACTACAATGAGGTATCACCTCACACCGGTCACAATGGCCATCATCAAAAAATCTACAAACAATAAATGCTGGAGAGGGTGTGGAGAAAAGGGAACCCTCTTGCACTGTTGGTGGGAATGTAAATTGGTACAGCCACTATGGAGAACAGTATGGAGGTTCCTTAAAAAACTACAAATAGAACTACCATATGACCCAGCAATCCCACTACTGGGCATATCCCCTGAGAAAACCATAATTCAAAAAGAGTCATGTACCAAAATGTTCATTGCAGCTCTATTTACAAGAGCCAGGACATGGAAGCAACCTAAGTGTCCATTGACAGATGAATGGATAAAGAAGATATGGCACATATATACAATGGAATATTACTCAGCCATAAAAAGAAACAAAATTGAGTTATTTGTAGTGAGGTGTATGGACCAAGAGTCTGTCATACAGAGCGAAGTAAGTCAGAAAGAGAAAAACAAATACCGTATGCTAACACATATATACGGAACCTAAAAAAAGATTATGAAGAACTTAGGGGCAGGACAGAAATAAAGACGCAGACATAGAGAATGGACTTGAGGACATGGGGAGGGGGAAGGATAAGCTGGGACGAAGTAAGAGAGTGGCATGGAGTTATATATACTACCACATGTAAAATAGATAGCTAGTGGGAAGCCGTTGCATAGCACAGGGAGATCAACTCAGTGCTTTGTGACCCCCTAGAGGGGTGGGATAGGGAGGGTGGGAGGAAGACGCAAGAGGGAGGAGATATGGGGATATATGTAAATGTATAGCTGATTCACTATGTTATAAAGCAGAAACTAACACACCATTGTAAAGCAATTATACTCCAATAAAGATGTTAAGAAAAAAAATGGTCCACATCAAAAAAAAATCTTAGAAATAAAAAAAGAAAACATGTTCACACAAAAACTTTCACATGAATGTTCACAGCAGCATTATTCACAGTAGCTAAGTAGAAACAACCCAAATGTCCATCAACTGATGAATGGATAAACAAAATGTGGTATACGTATACAATGGAATATTATTCAGCCTTAAAAGGAAATGAAGTACTGATATATGGTACAACGTAATGGATGGGCCTCTAAAGCATTATGCTAAGTGGAAGAAGTCTGACGCAAAAGGCCACATATTATATGATGCCATTTATATGAAATTTACAGAATAGGTAAGTTCATAGAGACAGAAAATAGATTAGCAGTTGCCTAGAGCTGGGACGAAAAGGGGAGTATTGTTAATTGGTATGGGGTTTCTACTTGGGGTGATGAAAATGTTCTAAAATTGATTGTGGTGATGGCCGTACAACTCTGTGAATATAGTAAAAACCACTGACTTGTACACTTTAAGTGGGTGAATTGCATAGTATATAAACTATACTTCAGTAAAGCTGTTATACACACACACATAAAGATAGCCTTGAGAACAGTACTTGTTATCTTGTAGGTACTTACAGGTTGTTGGTTAAAAGGCTACAGGTCTCCTAAGGTCTTGAAAATGGTCCTGGTGTCTTGTTTGGAGATCCTAGTGAGTGGTAACTTATGAGTCCAAGCATGAGTGGTGGGAGGAACCAGGGTGAGGACCTCATAAGCTCTTCATTCTGTACTCCTGTTCTTCTGACCAGAAACATGAATAAAACAGTAGAAAATAGGCCAGAAAATGGCTTCTAGAATACATTTTAATAGTTATTTCTAGTATTGCTGCTGTTTTTTCTTAAAAATCTAATTTCTCTTTAAGCCCTATAGATGGAACAAGCCTTATTAGATGGATATTATTATTTAAGATTGGAGTCACTAGAGAAATCATATGATTACTAGCTCCACAGGCAATGAATTAAAATGGGATGCTCAAATCAGCTATAGGGAGTTGAGACAGGATCTTTGGCAAGATGCTAGATTATTAACAGAGTTCTTTTGCACTAAAACGAAAAAGCCTTAGGAGTCAGAAAAAGTAGTTAGAACTGCTTTGCTTCAAAGATCCAAGTGACTGATGGAATAATAAAGGCAATTCTTTGTAGACTAGGAAATTTAATATTATTAGTATTTGTTTCAGGATCAGTTTTGGTAAAAATGGCACCACAGCTTCATGAATTTTTATTATTTTGCCCAGGAAATTCTCCCTCTTTGATTTGTAAAATGGAAAAGAATAACTATAGCACAGTTCAGACCTTAAGCCATTAGTCTCCATTTCCTTAGTGAATCTAAAATGCAGACACAAAGGAAGCTGGATCAAATCTCTATTTTCCAGCTTGAAACATGATTTGGTAATATGAGTGCATTTAAATTAGTAAACAAGCAATATTAAGGTTGACTTCACACATTTTAAAATTGCTTTTAAAATTTCAAATGCAATGCATGGTCATAATAAAAATGTAAAATTGTGGCAGTATATAAGTAATTAATAAAAATTACTAACAATGAATATATATTTACATTGTGCCCAGCACTAGGTTTAGAGGTACCTACTTTAATCCTCACAGTTCTCTTATGAGGTAGTTATTATTATTATATTTTCCTCCATTTTGCGACAAAGAAACTGAAGCTCAGAGAGGTTAAGTAACTTGCCTAAGGTCACACATCTTGCAAGTGGTAGAATCAGGATTTTAAACCAGGCAATTATACTTCAATAGCTAAGCTAAATTCCTTTATACTTTGAGTGAAGTTCTTATCAACTTCTCCAATCCTCTTCCCCCAAATTATTATTTGCAGTTCACTGTATATTAGAAAGATGAAGTTTAATAACTGGAAAATAACCATTAGCTTTCTCATAAAAAAATCAATGGATTCAGGCATATTATACAATATATAAAATGAATTAAACATATAAATGTAATTAAATACAATTAATTATATAATTAATCGTATAAAATTAATTAAATATATAAAAATAATGTATTATAAAATACATCAAAATATTCACAGGCCCAGGACTTCCCTGGTGCCGCAGTGGTTAAGAATCCACCTGCCAATGCAGGGGACACGGGTTCGAGCCCTGGTCCGGGAAGATCCCACATGCTGTGGAGTAACTAAGCCCATGTGCCACAACTACTGAAGCCCGCGCACCTAGAGCCCATGCTCTGCAACAAGAGTAGCCACCGCAATGAGAAGCCCACTCACTACAATGAAGAGTAGCTGCTGCTTGTGGCAACTAGAGAAAGCCGGCGCCCAGCAAAGAAGACCCAATGCAGCCAAAAATAAATAAATAAATTTATTTTAAAATAAATTCATAGGCCCAGATACCAACACCCCAAAATGAAAACCCACATTCACACAAAAATGTGTACATAAATGTTCATAGTGGCATTATTCATAATAGCCCCAAAGTGGAAACAATTCAAATGCCCATGAACTGCTGATTGATATACAAAATGTGGTGTACCCACATAGTGGAATATTATTCAGCAATAAAAAGGAGTGAAGTACTGATACATGCTACAACAGGGATAAAACTTGAAAACATTATGCTAATTGAAAGAAATGAGTCATAAAGGACCATATATTGTATGATTCCATTTATATAAATTGTCCAGAACGGGTAAATCAATAGAGACAGAAAGTAGATTAGTGGTACCTACTAACCTGGGAGTGGGTAAATGGGGAGTTACTAAAAACAGGTAGCAGGTTTCTTTTGAGGGTGATGAAAATATTCTAAAACTGCTTGTGGTGATGGTTACATAACTCTGTAAACATACTAAAAACCACTGAACTGTATATTTTAAATGTATGAATTTTATAGCATTTAAATTATATTTCGATAAAGCTGCTAAAACTTCATTCATGATAGTGAATGTAATAATCAAAATCCATTTGGTTATTTTAACCTGTCCTTGAAACCTAAAGAATAAATAAAAATATAATCAAGAATACCTTCATTGGGGCTTCCCTGGTGGCGCAGTGGTTGAGAGTCCGCCTGCCGATGCAGGGGACGTGGGTTCGTGCCCCGGTCTGGGAAGATCCCACATGCCGCGGAGCGGCTGGGCCCGTGAGCCATGGCCGCTGAACCTGCGCGTCCGGAGCCTGTACTCCACAGCGGGAGAGGCCACAACGGTGAGAGGCCTGAGTACCGCAAAAAAAAAAAAAGAATAACTTCATAAGGACTTCCCTGGTGGTCCAGTGGTTAAGACATCACTTTCCAATGTGGGGGGTGCGGGTTTGATCCCCAGTCAGGGCACTAAGATCCCACATGCCTTGGGGCCAAAAAACCAAAACATAAAACAGAAGCAGTACTGTAACAAATTCAATAAAGACTTTAAAAATGGTCCACATCAAAAAAAATCTTAAAAAAAAAAACGAATACTGTCATAAATCAAGGTAGCTTGCTGTTCAGATATGACAAGGTTATAATGAGAAGACAAAGCAAAATTTTAAAAACCACAAGAAATAACCACAACTTACATACTAGTCACATAGAAGGAAGAAGAGGTAGCTTGTACAAAAATCTAGAGCATGTCTCAGCTTTATATTGCTTTAGTTCACATTTGGCTTTTAAAAGACTACATACTTATTTAACGTGATTTTGAAATATAACACATTTTTGGCAAGGAGACTGGTAAATTAGCTGTGATGCTGTGGTAGCTAAGCCCCAAAGATGGCCCCTGATACGCCTCCTGCTATTCATGCTTTTGTGTAGTCCCCTCCCACATAGAATCTGGATTGACCCTGTGACTCATTTTTTTTTAAGTACTAAAAATTTAAATTTGATTTAAAATGTCATAAAAAAATTTAAAGCTAGGTGATGGGTACGTGAAAGCACATGTACTTTTAATATGTTTGAATATTTCCCCAGTTTTTTTGTTTTGTTTTAACCAATAGAGCACAGTTAAAGTGATGACTAGTTCTAGACCTAAGCCTTAAGAATACGTGGCAATTTCTGCTTTTGCACTTTTGAAAAGAGTCTTGAAATGCCATGTAAGAAGTCTGGCTACCCTCTGGAGAGATCACATGGAGAAGTGACTTAGAAAGGCCATGTATAAAGGGAGAGACCCTGAGACTGAACGGAGAAAGAGGCCCAACCATCTCAGCAGCCCATCTGAGTCCAGCCTTCCAACCGTCCTCACCAAGGCTCCAGACATGTGAATGTGCTGTCTTGGATGTTCCAGCCTCATGCATCCCCCAAATAACTGCAGCCCCATCTGACATCTCATGGAGCAGAACTGCCCAGCTGAGGCCAATCAATCCACAGAATCATGACAGGTTAATATACTGAAGCCACTGAATTTTGGAGTGGTTTATTATGCAGCCATAAATAACTGAAGTGAAAATTTTTGTTTTGCTTTCCCTAAACCTCCACAGGTGTTTGTGGGCTTTGCTCTTCTTAGAGCTATTTGGGGAATAAGTTGCCATAGTTTTTCATTTAAAAAACTTTTTATTTGGAAATAATTTCAAATTTACCAAAACAACAAAAAAAGTTCCACAATAGTACACAGATCTTCCAAATATTCACCCTGATTCCCTACTTATTATTTCTGAATAATTTGGGAATAAGTTGTAGACACGATGTGCCATTACCCTTTAACATCTCAATTTGTGTACCTTGAGTGTAAGGATACAGTACAACAATCAAAATCAGGAAATTAACATCAATCCAATAATATCATCTAATCTACAGACCCAATTTAAATATCACCTAATGTCTCAACAGTGTCCCTTACAGGTCCAGGATCCAATCTAGGGTCTCATGTTGCCTTTAGTTGTCATGTTTCTTTAGTCTTCTTCAATCTGGAAAACTTCTCAGTTATCTTTCATGATCTTAATAGCTTTGAAGAACCCAAGCTAATTGTTTTGAGAATGTTCCTCAATTATGGAGGTTTGCCTGATGTTTATAATTTATTTTTTTTGGCAGGAATGTCACAAAAGTGAGGCTGTGCTAGTCTCTGGGCATCGTTTGAGGAGGCACATGATGTCATTGTTCCATTACTGGGCATGTTAACTGTCATCACTTAGTTAAGATGGTATCTGCCAGGTTTTCCACTATAAAGTAATGAATAATTATTTTGTGGCAAAAATCTTTGAGATCATGTGACTATCTTGTTTCTCATCAAAATTTCCCCAGTTTTAGCATCTATTAATGATTCTAACCTGAATAAATTATTACTCAGGTGATCAACAAATGGGGATTTTCTAATCCTATCATTCCTTCTAGATTTATTAGATAGGATAGGGTTTTCCTTTCTCCCTAATTAAGTAATTAATTAATATCATGATTAATTACTTAATTACATAGGGACTCATGATTTCTCTTTTACTCACAGGGCTACAATCTGTTATCTTTTTTTTTTTTTTTGATACTTAAATTGTCCCAGACTTGGCCAGTGAGAGCCCCTTCAAGCTGGTTACTTATAAACATGTCCCCATCATTCTTCAAGCACTTCTTTACTTTCCGGTGTCATAAAATGTTACTAACACACCTTGTGCTTTCCCTGCTCCAGTCCTGGAGTCAGCCATTTAATTAAGAATCCTGGTTCTTTTTAGTGGATAATGGTATCTAGAAACCAAGATCTAAATATGCTCATTGTTATTGGAATGCCATTGCTTCTAGACCCTCTCAGTAAACAAACAAAACACACACACACACACACACACACACACACACACACACACACACACACACAACTATATTTGTCTGCCTATCTGTCTAATCAGACCACGATACTGGCATCTCCAATTCCTATGCAACACTCCAAGATATATTCTACACTTCTCAGTTTCCATAGTTGTAATTCTTTTCACAGTGAGAAATCTGTATTCATTTATTTGCTTAACCCCAGACATGCCAACCTCCTTACTGGGTACCAATGGAAAGGTTGGCCCCAATGAAGGGGAAGAGGAAGAAAAAAGGCTTTTTTTCCTCAATGTGTCAGAAACTTAAGCAATATATAGCAAACATTTATATATATTCAACTATTTTGACCATGCAGTTCAGAGGCCATTCATTTTCTTAAATAACAAAAAGGACAATTAAGTTTGCTTAAATCTCCATATATTATCATTAAGAAAGATTTTAGCAAACAAGATTTTGTTTTCTTTGTTTCTGTTTTCTTCTTTTTTTTGGCTGCACCGTACGGCTTGTGGGATTTAGTTCCCCGACCAGGGATGGAACCCCGGCCCTCGGCAGTGAGAGGGTGGAGTCCTGACCACTGGACTGACACGGAATTCCCCAAACAAGATTTTTTTTCCTTTTTTAAAAAATTTTGTTTATTTTTATTAATTTATTATTTTTGGCTGTGTTGGGTCTTCGTTGCTGCGTGCAGGCTTTCTCTAGTTGCAGTGAGCAGGGCTACTCTTCATTGCTGTGCACAGGCTTCTCTTGCTGCAGAGCACAGGCTCTAGAGCGCTCAGGCTTCAGTAGATGTGGCGAGTGGGCTCAGTAGTTGTGGCTCGTGGGCTCTAGAGCGCAGGTTCAGTAGTTGTGGTGCATGGGCTTAGTTGCTCTGCGTCATGTGGGATCTTCCCTGAGCAGGGCTTGAACCCGTGTCCCCTGCATTGGCAGGCAGATTCTTAACCACTGTGCAACCAGGAAAGCCCATGCCTTTCTTTTTTTTTTTTTTTTTTTTATACAGCAGGTTCTTACTAGTCATCCATTTTATACACATCAGTATATACATGTCAATCCCAATAGCCCAATTCATCACACACACCCCACGCCCGCTGCCGCTTTCCCCCCTTGGTGTCCATACATTTGTTTTCTATATCTGTGTCTCAATTTCTGCCCTGCAAACCAGTTCATCTGTACCATTTTTCTAGGTTCTACATATGTGTGTTAATATATGATATTTGTTCTTCTCTTTCTGACTTACTTCACTCTGTATGACAGTCTCTAGATCCATCCACGTCTCTACAAATGACCCAATTTCATTCTTTTTTATGGCTGAGTAATAGTCCATCGTATATATGTACCACAACTTCTTTATCCATTCATCTGTCAATGGGCATTTAGGTTGCTTCCATGACCTGGCTATTGTAAATAGTGCTGCAATGAACATTGGGGTGCATGTGTCTTTTTGAATTATGCTTTTCTCCGGGTATATGCCCAGTAGTGGGATTGCTGGATCATATGGTAATTCTATTTTTAGGTTTTTAAGGAACTTCCATACTGTTCTCCATAGTGACTGTATCAATTTACATTCCCACCAACAGTGCAAGAGGGTTCCCTTTTCTCCACACCCTCTCCAGCATTTATTGTTTGTAGATTTTCTGATGATGCCTATTCTAACTGGTGTGAGGTGATACCTCATTGTAGTTTTGATTTGCATTTCTCTAATAATTAGTGATGTTGAGCAGCTTTTCATGTGCTTCTTGGCCATCTGTATGTCTTCTTTGGAGAAATGTCTATTTAGGTCTTCTGCCCATTTTTGGACTGGGTTGTCTGTTTTTTTAATATTGAGCTGCATGTGCTGTTTATATATTTTGGAGATTAATCCTGTCGGTTGATGCGTTTGCAAATATTTTCTCCCATTTTGAGGGTTGTCTTTTTGTCTTGTTATGGTTTCCTTTGCTGTGCAAAGGCTTTGAAGTTTCATTAGGTCCCATTTGTTTATTTTTGTTTTTATTTCCATTACTCTAGGAGGTAGATCAAAAAAGATCTTGCCGTGATTTATGTCAAAGAGTGTTCTTCCTATGTTTTCCTCTAAGAGTTTTATAGTGTCCGGTCTTACATTTAGGTCTCTAATCCATTTTGAGTTTATTTTTATGTATGGTGTTAGGGAATGTTCTAATTTCATTCTTTCATTCTTTCATTCTCTGTCCAGTTTTCCCAGCACCACTTATTGAAGAGACTCTCTTTTCTCCATTGTATACTCTTGCCTCCTTTGTCATAGATTAGTTGACCATAGGTGCGTGGATTTATCTCTGAGCTTTCTGTCTTGTTCCATTGATTTATGTTTCTGTTTTTGTGCCAGTACCATATTGTCTTGATTACTGTAGCTTTATAGTATAGTCTGAAGTCAGGGAGTCTGATTCCTCCAGCTCTGTTTTTTTCTCTCAAGACTGCTTTGGCTATTCGGGGTCTTTTGTGTCTCCATACAAATTTTAAGATTTTTTGTTCTAGTTCTGTAAAAAAGGCCATTGGTAATTTGATAGAGATTGCACTGAATCTGTAGATTGCTTTGGGTAGTATAGTCATTTTCACAATGTCGATTCTTCCAATCCAAGAACATGGTATATCTCTCCATCTGTTTGTATCACCTTTAATTTCTTTCATCAGTGTCTCATAGTTTTCTGCATACAGGTCTTTTGTCTCGCTAGGTAGGTTTATTCCTAGGTATTTTATTCTTTTTGTTGCAGTGGTAAATGGGAGTGTTTCCTTAATTTCTCCTTCAGATTTTTCATCATTAGTGTATAGGAATGCAAGAGATTTCTGTGCATTAATTTTGTATCCTGCTACTTTACCAAATTCATTGATTAGCTCTAGTAGTTTTCTGGTGGAATCTTTAGGATTCTCTATGTATAGTGTCATGTCATCTGCAAAGAGTGACAGTTTCACTTCTTCTTTTCCAATTTGTATTCCTTTATTTCTTTTTCTTCTATGATTGCTGTGGCTAGGACTTCCGAAACTATGTTGAATAATAGTGGCAAGAGTGGACATCCTTGTTTTGTTCCTGATCTTAACTGAACAGTGGCAAGAGTGGACATCCTTGTCTTGTTCCTGATCTTAACTGAAACCGAAATGCTTTTAGTTTTTCACCATTGAGAATGATGTTTGCTGTGGGTTTGTCATATATGGCCTTTATTATGTTGAGGTAGGTTCCCGCAATGCCTACTTTCTGGAGAGTTTTTATCATAAATGGGTGTTGAATTTTGTCAAAAGTTTTTCTGCATCTATTGAGAAGATCATATGGTTTTTATTCTTCAATTTGCTAATATGGTATATCACATTGATTGATTTGCGTATATTGAAGAATCCTTGCATCCCTGGGATAAATCCCACTTGGTCATGGTGTATGATCCTTTTAATGTGTTGTTGGATTCTGTTTGCTAGTATTTTGTTGAGGATTTTTGCATCTATATTCATCAGTGATATTGGTGTGTAATTTTCTTTTTTTGTAGTATCTTTGGTTTTGGTATCAGGGTGATGATGGCCTCATAGAATGAGTTTGGAAGTGTTCCTTCCTCTGCAATTTCTTGGAAGAGTTTGAGAAGGATGGGTGTTAGCTCTTCTCTAAATGTTTGATAGAATTCACCTGTGAAGCCATCTGGTCCTGGACTTTTGTTTGTTGGAAGATTTTTAATCACAGTTTCAATTTTGTTGCTTGTGATTGGTCTGCTCATATTTTCTATTTCTTCCTGGTTCAGTCTTGGAAGGTTACACCTTCGTAAGAATTTGTCCATTTCTTCCAGGTTGTCCATTTTATTGGCATACAGTTGCTTGTAGTAGTCTCTTAGGATGCTTTGTATTTCTGAGGTGTCTGTTGTAACTTCTCCTTTTTCATTCCTAACTTTATTGATTTGAGTCCTTTCCCTCTTTTTTTGATGAGCCTGGCTAATGGTTTATCAATTTTGTTTACCTTCTCAAAGAACCAGCTTTTAGTTGTATTGATCTTTGTTATTGTTCTCTTAGTTTCTATTTCATTTATTTCTGCTCTGATCTTTATGATTTCTTTCCCTCTGCTAACTTTGGGCTTTGTTTGTTCTTCTTTCTCTAGTTCTTTTAGGTGTAAGGTTAAATTGTTTATTTGAGATTTTTGTTTCTTGAGGTAGGCTTGTATAGCTATAAACTTCCCTCTTAGAACTGCTTTTGCTGCATCCCATAGGTCTTGGATTGTCGTGTTTTCATTGTCATTTGTCTCTAGGTATTTTTTTATTTCCTCTTTGATTTCTTGTGTGATCTCTTGGTTATTTAGTAACGTACTGTTTAGCCTCCATGTGTTTGTGTTTTTTACGTTTTTTTCCCTGTAATTGATTCTAATCTCGTAGTGTTGTGGTCAGAAAAGATGCTTGATATGATTTCAATTTTCTTAAATTTACTGAGGCTTGATTTGTGACCCAAGATGTGATCTCTCCTGGAGAATGTTCCGTGTGCACTTGAGAAGAAAGTGTAATCTGCTGTTTTTTGGATGGAATGTCCTATAAATATCAATTAAATCTATCTGGACTATTGTGTCATTTAAAGCTTGTGTTTCCTTATTTATTTTCATTTTGGATGATCTGTCCATTGGTGTAAATGAGGTGTTAAAGTCCCCCACTCTTACTGTGTTACTGTCGATTTCCTCTTTTATAGCTGTTAGCAGTTGCCTTATGTATTGAGGTGCTCTTATGTTGGGTGCATATATATTTATAATTGTTATGTCTTCTTCTTGGATTGATCCTCTGATCATTATGTAGTGTCCTTCGTTGTTTCTTGTAACATTCTTTATTTTAAAGTCTTTTTTTTTTTTTTTTTTTTTTTTTTGTGGTACGCAGGCCTCTCACTGTTGTGGCCTCTCCTGTTGCGGAGCACAGGCTCCGGATGCACGCGCAGGCTCAGCGGCCATGGCTCACAGGCCTAGCCGCTCCGTGGCATGTGGGATCTTCCCGGACCGGGGCACGAACCTGTGTCCCCTGCATCGGCAGGTAGACTCTCAACCACTGTGCCACCAGGGAAGCCCTTAAAGTCTATTTTATCTGATATGAGTATTGCTGCTCCAGCTTTCTTTTGATTTCCATTTGCATGGAATATCTTTTTCCATCCCCTCACTTTCAGTTTGTATGTGTCCCTAGGTCTGAAGTGGGTCTCTTGTAGACAGCATATATATGGGTCTTGTTTTTGTATCCATTCAGCAAGCCTGTGTCTTTTGGTTGGAGCATTTAATCCATTCACGTTTAGGGTAATTATCAATATATATGTCCCTATTACTATTTTCTTAATTGTTTTGGGTTTGTTTTTGTAGGTTCTTTTCTTCTCTTGTGTTTCCCACTTAGAGAAGTTCCTTTAGCATTTTTTGTACAGCTGTTTTGGTGGTGCTGAATTCTCTTAGCTTTTGCTTGTCTGTAAAGCTTTTGATTTCTCCATCAAATCTGAATGAGATCCTTGCCGGGTAGAGTAATCTTGGTTGTAGGTTCTTCCCTTTCATCATTTTACATATATCACACCACTCCCTTCTGGTTTGTAGAGTTTCTGCCAAGAGATCACCTGTTAACCTTATGGGAGTTCCCTTGTATGTTGTCATTTTTTCCCTTGCTGCTATTAATAATTTTTCTTTGTCTTTAATTTTTGCCAATTTGTTTACTGTGTGTCTCGGTGTGTTTCTCCTTGGGTTTATCCTGTATGGGACTCTCTGCACTTCTTGGACTTGGGTGGCTATTTCCTTTCCCATGTTAGGGAAGTTTTCAACTATAATCTCTTGAAATATTTTCTCTGGTCCTTCCTCTCTCTCTTCTCCTTCTGGGACCCCTATAATGTGAATGCTGTTGCATTTAATGTTGTCCCAGAGGTCTCTTAGGTTGTCTTCATTTCTTTTCATTCTTTTTTCTTTATTCTGTTCCACAGCAGTGAATTACACCATTCTGTCTTCCAGGTCACTTATCTGTTCTTCTGCCTCAGTTATTCTGCTATTGATTCCTTCTGGTGTAGTTTTCATTTCAGTTATTGTATTTTTCATCTCTGTTTGTTTGTTCTTTAATTCTTGTAGGTCTTTGTTAAACATTTCTTGCATCTTCTCGATCTTTGCCTCTGTTCTTTTCCCAAGGTCCTGGATCATCTTCACTATCATTATTCTGAATACTTTTTCTGGAAGGTTGCCTACTTCCACTTCATTTCGTTGTTTTTCTGGGGTTTTATCTTGTTCCTTCATCTGGTACATAGCCCTCTGCCTTTTCATCTTGTCTATCTTTCTGTGAATCCAAATAAGATTTTTAATAGCATCTCTGAAAGTAGTGGAAAGACATGAGATTGTGAGCTAGAAGGAGCTGGGTTTAATTTCTTTCTCTAAGACTTAGTGGAGCAATCTTAGGTAAATTTCCTAATTTCTCTGAAATGTAGTTTCGTCTTCTCTAAAATGGAGATGAATGAAAGACATAATTATTTTTAGGATTAAATGAGACCATATATGTGCAGTGATTATCTTGATAGAGACTGGATTTTGAAATTTGTAAAGTAGAATAAAAACAGTAACTTAAGATTTACAAGCAGTTCCTTCCTGATAAGAAGTGAAGATTTGGATACACATTGAGAATCCACTGCCCTCTTTTCTGGAAGAGTTGCCACTTTGTTTTTAAATTATGCAAATGTACACAAAGTATCCACCAATTGTTTTTTGGAGAAAAATTGAATACAGTGACAGAACTCAAATATAGTGGTTTTCCATAAAGAAATTATGTGTTTGATAATGTAAATTGAGTGTATCTTTTAGCTACCTTGAAGGGGAACCTCTCTTTTCCTCCATGAATTTAGGCTGTCCTTTGCCTATAAATTATTGCTCACTCTTGGAGAATAGTGTAATTTTTTCCAGTTGTTTTTTATGAGGGAACCCTGAGAACTGTAGGAGGGACTGCAGGCATGAACTTCATCTCATGTCGGAGGAGAAACTGTACACAGTGACAGCTGTTGGCAATTGCTGACCTTCACACCGTAGTTTTTTTGTTTTTTGGGTTTTTTTGAGTGGCTCAAACAACAGAAATTTATTTTCTCCTGGTTCTGGAGGCCATGAGTCCAAGATCAAGTTGTTGGCAGTCTTGCTTTCTCCCGAGGCTTGTCCTTGGCTTGAGATGGCTGTCTTCTCCATGTCACACAGTAGTTTTTAAGACACAATAATCCAGAATGTACTGATGCTGGATGTGTTAGTCCAGGTCCTCTGAGAAGCAGAATCAAGATGGTATTAAATGTGTAAGAAATGCACTAATGAAAATGTCTATGAGAGAAAATGGGGAGGGAAACAAGCGAGCTGGGGCAGTCATTTTCATACTGTGGATGAAAAAGGAAAGAGAGTCAGTACAGAGGGAGGAGAATGAAGCAGGAGCCCTGAGAAGATACAGATATAGATAGATATCTGCCATTGTACTTGACCACTCCATAATCCTTTTTGTTCTGTCACTGATGAGGCTAGGCTGCACCTCCTAACTTTGATTCTGTGAGATATTCTTCTATCTATGCAACACATGTCTTTTTTGGGTTTGTTTGTTTAAGTGCATTTGACTCCTAAGAACTGCCACGTGTGGGAGAGGTAGCTAAGAGCAGAGCAACACCCCTTTCCTGATGCCAGACCATGGATACCCGTGGGGAGAACTGGGGAAGAGGTGTCCCCTGCCTTGATGGTCTCATCAAGGTCCCAGAGAGAGACCACAAGGTGAGGAAGCCAAAGCAGCAGAATCCTACAGATCTATTCCTGACCCCTCAAGAGATAGCCCTTCTCACCAGGTCATATTGAAAAGGTGACTTTTTGGTATTCGGAGGAATGAGTATTAAGTATTTGTTTTAGTATTAATGGACACATGGCTGAAATTTGTAACCTTAGGCTGATGAAACCCAAGCATTTGGACAACCTAGGTAAAACGAGCGCTTCACAACAGGCCTATAATTAATGCTAGTTATTTTCCACCTCCTTTCCAAGATTCTCTGTCATTCTATAAAATGCCATGCTCCAGGGTCAATTATCTATGAATCCACTCTGATTTCTGGAGAAATCACTTCTGAGTACATAAAGAGTAATGCAAGTCTCCCTTGCTTAGGAGAATGAATTGCATTTTAGGAATTTTGCTAAGTGGCTTACATTCTCTCATTGACTTCCATTAAAAAATTACCAAATCAGGGCTTCCCTGGTGGCGCAGTGGTTGAGAGTCCACCTGCCGATGCAGGGGACACGGGTTTGTACCCCGGTCTGGGAAGATCCCACATGCAGCGGAGCAGCTGGGCCTGTGAGCCATGGCCGCTGAGCCTGCGCGTCTGGAGCCTGTGCTCCGTAACGGGAGGGGCCGCAACAGTGAGAGGCCCGCGTACCCAAAAAAAAAAAAAAAAAAAAAATTACCAAATCAGGGGGCTCTAAAACATGCTGATTATAAGTATTCTTAGAAGACGTTTCAAAATAAAAATAAAACCTCTTTATAAAAAGCAAGGCTTGTATAGGTCACATATTGGAAAGAAAACAAGAGTTCTCTTAGAAAAGATAGTAATTATTCACAATACTCCAAAGTATAATCCTGTGCCTTTCTCAAAATGAGTCCTCAAATAAAAATATTAAATGTGTGCCTGATGCTGTAGGGTGTGTATTGGGGGTGGTAGGAAAAGGGAAGAAATACCTCTCCTGTTTGGGTGATTTGAATACCTTTATCTTCTCAAGCTGGTGCAAACCATTTAGTATACAGTTTCTTCCCTTTTCTCAGGCTAGGGACACAGACAAGACTGCGGAATAGCAATGTGTTTTAACCAGGGCTCTTCTGACTGCTGATGAGATAATCCTAACTTAACTTAGCTAAAGCCAAAGGACATTTATTGGTTCTTACATTTGAGTGGTTCAGGGCAGGCTCTGGCTTTAAGCGTAACTGGATTCAGGGGCTCAAACAATGGGACAAGGTTTTCTTCTTTCCCTGTCTTTGTGCCTTGCTTCTCTCTGTGGTTTGGCCTCATTTTTTTCTACTCTAGATAGGACTCTGGGGAAATTGTCTTCAACAACTCCAGTTTCACATCTTTCAAGTTTAGTATGTCCAATAGAGAATTTCTCTCTGTCTCTCACAATATCCATAAGTCAATTTCAGGGAAGGGTTTAGATTGGCTCTGCTAGGGTTGTGTGTCCTTTCTTGAATGGTTGACTATTACCAAAAAGGTGGGATATTATGATTGGCCAGTCTTGGGTATAGTCACTCTACTTTGGTAATCGTGAGGGGAAGAGGTTAGAGAAAAGGGAAAACTGTAATTTAGAGCCCCACCAGGTCATATGAAGTAGGAGAGGAATTCTCCAAAGCAAAAGGGTATGTACATTAGTAGGAGGATAGAAGAAACATACTGAGTGTTAAATGTTATAGCTCCCAGAGGGTAAGAGGTAGAATCCAATCTAGATTTTTCTACCTTTGGTCTCTCTATGTCTCAGTTTCTTGGGCTAATAACTATAATTTGCTTAAGCTGATGAGATTCTTTTCTTTAGTTCCAAACCACATGATAAAATACTTTTTTGTTTTTTCTTCCTATAGCTTTTGAACTTACTGCTCTTTCCAGACTCCTCTGCTCAGCAATATCCATACAAATTGTTAAGTTACCTTTGGACTTGAAGAGACAGTGGCATCTAAAGTTAAGATGCAAAGTCTGTGAGAAATGAATTGGGTTTTGATTTTATTTTTTGTATTTATTTATTTATATTTATTTTTGGCTGCGTTGGGTCTTTGTTGCTGCACGTGGACTTTCTCTAGTTGTGGAGAGCGGGGGCTACCTTCGTTGCGGTGTGCAGGCTTCTCCTTATGGTGGCTTCTCTTGTTGTGCAGCGTGGGCTTTAGGCATGAGGGCTTCAGTAGTTGTAGCACATGGGCTCAGCAGTTGGGGTGCATGGGCTTAGTTGCTCCATGGCATGTGGGATCTTCCCGGACCAGGGCTCGAACCCATGTCCCCTGCATTGGCAGGCAGATTCTTAAACACTGCGCCACCAGGAAAGTCCCTGGTTTTAAATTTTAAAGCCCTAATCAAGTTTCTTCAACTTTCCTTCTGCTTTGACCAAAGGCTACTTAGAAAAGATGCAAGAACAAAGGCAATGACTGGAAGTACGTGGAGGCAATGACAGGAAGTACGTAAAATGTGTGAACATTTTACCAAATTTATAGATTTCCGGCTTCCTCTTAAGTGAGTTTCTGAAAATCATAGCATTCCTGTACCAGCCAAGAAAGTTTTCTTTATAGAAATCCACGCTGTAGCAAGTACTGTTCTTATAGATGGAGCGGGTAGCTTCTTAGGTTAGTGTTTACCAAATGCCAGAGCTGGGACTGATTGTGTCGGGATCACCAAGGGATCTTATTAACAATACAAATACTTTGGCCCCATTACAGACCTACTGAGCTTCTGGACTTCCCTGGTGGTGCAGTGGTTAAGAATCCACTTGCCAATGCAGGGGAGACGGGTTCGAGCCATGGTCTGGGAAGATCCCGCATGCCGCGGAGCAACTAAGCCCATGCGCTACGACTACTGAGCCTGCGCTCTAGAGCCCAAAAGCCATAACTACTGAGCCCGTGTGCTACAACTACTGAAGCCTGTGTGCCTAAAGCCCGTGCTCTGTAACAAGAGAAGCCACCAAAATGAGAAGCCCGCACACCGCAACGAAGAGTAGCCCCTCTTGGCTGCAACTAGAGGAAGCCCAGGTGCAGCAATGAAGACCCAATGCAGCCAAAAAATAAAATAAAATGAATAAAATTTATTAAAAAAATAATAAGGGAGTTTACTTTTTTAAAAAAATGCCTTCTAAGAAAAATGAGTGTATCTCTCCAACCAAAAGACATATATGGGGCTTCCCTGGTGGCGCAGTGGTTGAGAGTCCGCCTGCCGATGCAGGGGACACGGGTTCATACCCCAGTCTGGGAAGATCCTACATGCCGCGGAGTGGCTGGGCCCGTGAGCCATGGCCGCTGAGCCTGCACGTCCGGAGTCTGTGCTCCGGAACGGGAGAGGCCATGACAGTGAGAGGGCCGCATACACCAAAAAAAAAAAAAAAAAAAAGACATATATGAATGTTCATAAAGTTTTATTCATATATAGCCAAAATTTGGGAGAAAAATCAAATGTCCACCAATAGCAGGAAGGCTAAATTTTGGTATATTCATGAAACGAAATACCATACAACAACAAAGAACAGAATACTGCAGGATGTAAGCATCTGGATGAACCTCACAGCTATAATAATGAGTGGAAGAAGCCAGGCACAAAAGAGTACATACTGTGTGATTCCATTTGTATAAATATCAAGAACAGGCAACACTATCTACGATGATGATAGAAATCAGATTAGTGAATACTTCTGGGGGAAGGGTGTATTAGATATCTATTCCTGTGTATCAAATTACCCAAAATCTTAATGGCATAAAACAAAAAAAACTATTTATTATCTCACATAAATTTCTCTGGGTCAGGGATTTGGGAACAGCTTATCTGGGTGGTTCTGATTCGGAGTCTCTCATGAGATTGTAGTCAAGATGTCAACCAGGCTGCAGTTACCTGAATGTATTATGCTTTAATAACATTTTTTTTTTAAAGCAATGACCTTCCTACACACGCTGCTAGACTGTAAGCTCTGTCTTCGTCACCACTTTTGTGCACCTGGCACAGTCTAGCACACAATAGGTGCCCTGTATCAAGTTAGCCTCTTTTGGTTGCAAGTGAAAGAAAATCAAATCAGGAAGTTCCCTGGTAGTCCAGTGGTTAAGACTCTGAGCTTCCACTGCAGGGTGTGCAGGTTTGATGCCTGGTGGGGGAACTAAGATTCTGCATTTCATGTGGTATGGCGAAAAAAAAAAAAAAAAAAACCCAAATCAAACTGACTTAAACCACAAGATTAATTTGCTCAGTGTGCTGGTTAATTTTGTGCCCTCTAGACTGGGCTATGAGGTGCCCAGATATTTGGTCATTTTCCTAGGTGTTTCTGTGAGGGTGTTTTTGGATGAGATTAACATTTAAATTGGTAGACTGAGTCAAGCAGATTGCCTCCCCTAATGTGAGTGGGTCTCATCCAATCAATTGAAGGCCTGGATAGAACAAAAAGGGTGAACACCGCCCAGGGAACAGAGAATTCTTTCCTGCCTGCCTTCCAACTGGGACAAGGCCTTTTTCCCTGCCTTTGGACTAGAACTGTAACATGAGCTTTTCCTGGGTCTTGAGCCAGCCAGCCCTTGACAGGAATTATACCACTGGCTCTCCTCGTTCTCAGGCCTTCAGACTTGGACTAGAACTAAATCACTCTCTTGGGTCTCCAGATTGCCAATTCACCCTGCAGATCGTGGGACTTGTCCTCCTCCATAATGAGCCAATTCTTTACAATAAATCTCTTTGGTTCCTATTGGTTTTGTTTCTCAGGAGAACCTTGATCAATATACTCAGTAACTGAAAAATCCTCAGGTTAGACTGGCATCAGGTGAGAATTGAGTCCAAAATAAAAATTTCACTGAGGACATATTTCTCTCTTTCTCTCTCCACAGTGTTGCCTTCATAGTCAAGCTCTTTATGGTGTTCCTCAGAGCTCCAGATTGTCCCATCATGGAAGTGAAATGGCTGCATATGCTTCCATTTTTACACCATACCTTGAGGGAAAAGAAAGCATGTCTCTGGTAGCTCCTATACTTGGGAGTCACTCTTTCTCATATTGGAACAAATTGGATTAATTGCTTACTTTTTTTTTTTAACGTCTTTATTGGAGTATAATTGTTTTAAAATGGTGTGTTAGTTTCTGCTATACAACAAAGTGAATTAGCTATAAGTATATATATATCCCCATATCCTCTCCCTCTTGAGCCTCCCTCCAACCCTCCCTATCCCACCCCTCTAGGTCATCACAAAGCATCAAGCTGATCTCCCTGTGCTATGCATCAGCTTCCCACTAGCCATCCATTTTACATTTGGTAATATATATATGTCCATGCCACTCTCTCACTTCGTCCCAGCTTACCCTTCCCCCACTGTGTCCTCAAGTCTGTTCTCTACATCTGTGTTTTTATTCCTGCCTTGACACTAGGTTCATCAGTACCGTTTTTCTGGATTCTATACATATGCGTTAGCATATAGTATTTGTTTTTCTCTTTCTGACTGACTTCACTCCGTATGACAGACTCTAGGTCCATCCACCTCATTACAAATAACTTAATTTTGTTCCTTTTAATGAATGAGTAATATTCCATTACATATATGTGCCACATTTTCTTTATCCATTCATTGGTCATGGGCATTTAGGTTGCTTCCATGTCCTGGCTACTGTAAATAGTGCTGCAATGAACATTGTGGTACATGTATCTTTTTGAATTATGGTTTTCTTAGGGTATATGCCCAGTAGTGGGATTGCTGGGTCATATGGTAGTTCTATTTGTAGTTTTTTAAGGAACCTCCATACTGTTCTCCATAGTGGCTGTATCAATTTACATTCCCACCAACAGTGCAGGATGGTTCCCTTTTCTCCACAGCCTCTCCAGCATTTATTGTTTGTAGATTTTTTGATGATGGTCATTCTGACCAGTGAAGTGATACCTCATTGTGGTTTTGATTTGCATTTCTCTAATGATTAGTGATGTTGAGCATCGGTTCATGTGTTTGTTGGCAGTCTGTATGTCTTCTTTGGAGAAATGTCTGTTTAGGTTTTGGGCCCCTTTTTGGATTGGGTTGTTTGCTTTTTTGATATTGAGCTGCATGGGCTGCTTGTATATTTTGGAGATTAATCCTTTGTCTGTTGCTTCATTTGCAAATATTTTCTCCCATTCTGAGGGCTGTCTTTTCATCTCGTTTATGGTTTCCTTTGCTGTGCAAAAGCTTTTAAGTTACATTAGGTTCCATTTGTTTATTTTTGTTTTCATTTCCATTTCTCTAGGAGGTGAGTCAAAAAGGATCTTGCTGTGACTTATGTCATAGAGTGTTCTGCCTATGTTTTCCTCTAAGAATTTTATAGTGTCTGGCCTTACATTTAGGTATTTAATCCATTTTGAGTTTATTTTTGTGTATGGTGTTAGGAAGTGTTTTAATTTCATTCTTTTATATGTAGCTGTCCAGTTTTCCCAGCACCACTTATTGAAGAAGCTGTCTTTTCTCCATTGTATATTCTTGCCTCCTTTGTCAAAGATAAGTTGACCATATGTGTATGGGTTTACCTCTGGGCTTTGTATCCTGTTCCATTGATCTATATTTCTCTTTTTGTGCCAGTACCATACTGTCTTGATTACTGTATCTTTATAGTATAGTTTGAAGTCATGGAGCCTGATTCCTCCAGCTCTGTTTTTCTTTCTCAGGATTGCTTTTGCTATTCGGGGTCTTTTGTGTTTCCATACAAACTGTAAAATTTCTTGTTCTAGTTCTGTGAAAAATGCCATTGGTATTTTGATAGGGATTGCATTGAATCTGTAGATTGCTTTGGGTAGTACAGTCATTTTCACAATGTTGATTCTTCCAATCCAAGAATATGGTATACCTTTCCATCTGTTTGTATTGTCTTTGATTTCTTTCCTCAGTGTCTTATAGTTTTCTGCATACAGGTCTTTTGTCTCCTTAGGTAGGTTTATTCCTAGGTATTTTATTCTTTTTGTCAACTGCTTACTTTTGAACCAATCACTATGAGCAAGTGGAGAGACTGTATTGATTGACTCATGTCCAACAAGGACTACCCCTGGAGCTGTGTTCTTGTGCATCAGAAAGGGGCAAGTATCTATCTCAGAAAAGCAAAAGGTTTTTTAGATCTCTGAGTTTGGTTTCATTGGGAAGAATTGATCCCTTGGCTATTCTAGCTGCAAGAAAGCCTGGGTAATTTAGTATAGTTAGCTGAGTTCTGATAGGAGGAAGGGGAAATACATTTTGGGTGGACAACTAGTGGTATCTTTTATACCAACAACAAAGAATGGGATTATCATACTTGGTTCAGAGAAAGCATCGTTCATCCTTTAGGTTTGGGGAGGCGCCCACCTTCTCTCAGCATATTTGCCTCCTTTGACAGATAACACTTTTCAAATGTTCTCCTTAAATGTGAGTTGATACTTCTCCATCAAGAAGTGGGTCTATGTTCCCTTCCTGGAATCTGGGAGGACTCATGTATGATTCAGGTGAGAAGTGATATTTGTGACTTTCAAGGCTAGGTTAGAAAAGGCAATACAGCTTCTGCATAGCTCTTGATCTCTTGGGAGATGTGCCTTTGGAATTCTGAGTCCTGTAAAGAAGTCTGGCTACCCTGAAGTCATCATGCTTGAGAGCCCATGGGAGGGACCACATAGAAATAGAAAGAGATACTTGAAGGGCTCCATCACTTAAGCCCCCATGATCTTCGAGTCTTCCTAGTCCAGGTATCAGACATATGATTGAAGAAGCTTTTCCGATGACCCCAGCTGTAGCTACTATCTCACTGCAGCCTCATGAGAGACTCTGAGCTAGAACTTCCCAGCCAGGTTACTTGAAAATTCCTGAACCACAGAAAACATGAGAGAATAAAAGATTATTGTTTTGGAGTAATTTACATGCAGCAATAGATAACTACTATACTTCTCCAAAGTATTAGATTCTACAAGCTAAGGATGAAGGAGAGAATGCCTACTGAGTAGGTAACCAATGGTGTTTGTTCGACTCATAAGTAGTAAAGGTGTTAAAGCAACAATTCAATGCATATAAAAATAAAAACTCAAGGCTATTTTTCAAAGCACTATTTACAATAATAAAAAGTTGGAGACAACCTAAATGTCCAAAACTAGAAAGTTGTTTAAATAAATTATGGTTCTTGCACACTTTAAATGTAATATGTCTATAAACTGACTATAAAAATCAAGGTTTGAAGAATATTCAATGTCATGGGCATATGTTCTTGATATAATAATGTTAAGGTGAAAATAGTAGGAATAAAAATTGAACACTATATTTTAAAAGGGTGAATTTTATAGTATGTAAATTATCTCAGAAAAAAATTGTATGAGAAAAAATTGAACATACACATAAAAATATATATGAATAGAAAGAAAGGCTAAAAGGGAATATATTAAAATGTTATTAGTAGTTATCTTTGGAAGCTGAAATTCTCCATAATATTTAATACCATTATTTGTAGCTTTCTCACACAATGAATAAGGTTGAAGTGCAATAAAAAAGTGAGAAAACTGGAAAAAGGTATATAAAGTTGAAAATGATTTAAATTCACATTGCATTTTTAAAAGCTTGGTCAAGAAAGAGCAGGATCATATGGTAGTTCTATTTTTAATTTTTGAGGATGCTCCATACTGATTTCAATAATGGCTGTACCAATTTACATTCCCCAAAGTGTATAAGGATTCACTTTTCTCCACATCCTCACCAACACTTGTTATTTTCTGACTTTTTCTTTTTCTTTTTTTTTTTTTTTTTGCGGCACGCGGGCCTCTCACTGTTGTGGCTTCTCCCATTGCGGAGCACAGGCTCCGGACGCGCAAGCTCAGCGGTCATGGCTCACGGGCCTAACCGCTCCGCAGCATGTGGGATCCTCCTGGACCGGGACGCGAACCCGTGTCCCCTGCATCGGCAGGCGGACTCTCAACCACTGCGCCACCAGGGCAGCCCTGACTTTTTGATAGGAGCCATTCTAACAGATATGAGGTGATAGGTGATATCTGTGTGGTTTTGATTTGCAGTTCCCTGTTGATTATTGATACTGAGCACCTTTTTGGATGTCTTCTTTAGAAAATACAATTCTACTTCTGGGTATATATCCAAAGGAAACAAAATCGAACTCTTGAAAAGATATCTGCACTCCCATGTTCATTGCAGCATTATTCACAATAGCCAAGACATGGAAAGAACCTATGTGTCCACGCAATGATAAAGAAAATGTGGTATATGTATACAGTGGAACATTATTCAGCATTAAAAAAGAAGGAAATTCTGCCATTTGCAACAACATGGATGAAACTGGAAGACAGTATGCTAAGTGAAATAAGCCAGACACGGAAAGATAAATACTGCATGCTCTCACTTACGTGTAATATCTAAAAAAGTCAAACTCGTAGAAACAAAGAGTAGAAGGGTGGTTACTATGGGATGGGGTGGACGGAGTGGGAGAAATGGGGAGATGTTGATCAAAGTGTACAAACTTTCAGTTATAAGATGAGTAAGTTTTGGAGACCTAATATACAGCCTGGTGACTATAGTTAATAATACTGTATACTGTTAATGTATTGTTAATGTATTGTATACTTGAAATTTTCTGAGTAGATCTTAAGTATTTTCAACATACATGAAAAATGGTAACTATACGCAATGATGGATGTGTTAATTAGCTTGATTATAGTGATCATTTCACAATGTGTCTGTATATCAAAACACCACATTGTACACTATAAATGTATATATACATATATGATACCATATATTTTATACAAATAAATAGTCTTTATTTGCAAATTATACCTTATTAAAGCTAGGGGTAAAAAAAAGAAAAAGAACCACATTGTTTTCAAAGTGAAGGCGGAAGTGGTTGTGGTTTTGGGTGGGGGTGGAGGGTGGGGTGGGGTGTGCATGCAGCATTTGGGGAAGGAAAGGAAGAACTACTGATTGAGCCACTGTGTGGTTCTTATGTGGGGACAGCGTGGGGAAAGGGCTGGTGACGTGTTCTAGAGAGAGAAGGTACATCTGTGGTGAGATAGGGGGATGCAGTGTGTATGTGTATAAGTTGTAGATTGACCCACGTGGGCATAAAGTGCACTGAAGTGTACTGAGTAGGTGTAAGTAAATCCTTAGACACATGACCGACATACAGCAGTCCAAAACCTCACCAGGAGGAGAACACAAACACGGAGCGAAACTGAGCGTCCCAACTAAATATAGAAGAATCTCTATTCTTGACTAAAATTTCCACAAATTGTACTCACACTGACAGTTGCTACTATGTCTCAATTTCCCAGGCTGTGTAATAAAAGAGAACTGTACTTCTTGTTTTCTACCTACCTCAGAGAATTGCTATGGACTTAAAAGAATCTAAAGTTTCCCATGTCATTGGCACTGCGTAAAATAACTGCCAGCATCGAAAGCTCTTCCCCAGTTTCCTCTAATTGGAAAATGCTAAATTTTTACATATCTTACAATGTTCCCTATCATTAGTGGCCTTCAGACTAATTAACACGGCAAAAAGTAATGTTGAGCTAGCCACGACCACGAGCAAATGTCACACAGTCCCTAACCTCTGGAGGTTATAATCTTGTGGAAATTTACCTTTTCATCTTTTTTTTTTTTTTTTTTTTTTTTTTGCGGTACGCGGGCCTCTCACCGCTGTGGCCTCTCCCGTTGCAGAGCACAGGCTCTGGACGCGCAGGCTCAGTGGCCATGGCCCACGGGCCCAGCCGCTCCGCGGCATGTGGGATCTTCCCGGACCGGGGCACGAACCCATGTCCCCTGCATCTGCAGGCGGACTCTCAACCACTGCGCCACCAGGGAAGCCCTCATCTTCATCTTTGAGTTGTATGAACATTCACTTCCGTCTGACTAATTTAATCACTCTCCCGAACATGCTTCCCTCCAGGTCTTGCTCATTCTGGAATGTCGGCCAGCCGTCTTGCCTGCCTAACCAAACATTATTCTTCCTTTGAGGCCAGATTTAATTCCACCATCCCATAAATTCTTTCTTACCCTCAGGCCCATGGTGAGCTCCTCTCGCTTGGAACTTGATCACATGATCTTCACCACATTATTTTTGACTTACTTTCATGATGGTTCTTAGTCTAGTGCAGGTTATGAATTGACCTCTCTCTCTCTGGTAACATTTTTTTTTTTTTTTTTTTTTTTTTATTTTCTTTTTGCGGTACGTGGGCCTCTCACTGCTGTGGCCTCTCCCGTTGCGGAGCACAGGCTCTGGACGCACAGGCTCAGCGGCCACGGCTCACGGGCCCAGCCGCTCAGCGGCACGTGGGATCCTCCCGGACCGGGGCACGAACCCGCGTCCCCTGCATCGGCAGGCGGACTCCCAACCACTGCGCCACCAGGGAAGCCCTCTGGTAACATTTTTTGAGTGCTTATTATGTGCTAATCCTTTGTATTCAATACGATTGAAAACATTATTATCCCCATTTTAGAGATGAGAAAACAGAAGCTTTGTAACTTGCCAAGTATCAATTTGAAACCGTGTGGCTAAGTGCCCAGCTATAAATCTGGGGTTCTGTTATTATAGAGGAAGAGCAGAACAGGTATTGGGGACATCTAGCAGTCTCTGTCATAGAGAGATGTGAGAGAAATATAAAATGGTCATCTAATAAACGGCAGACTGTGATAAGTGCTACGAAGCAGAAAGGATTGTATAAAGAGCTCATGCCAGGGCTTTGCAGTGGGAAGTCATAGAGAAAGAACTAGAAGTGGGCTTTGAAGATAGGTGCATTAGTTATTCTATTGCTATGTAACAAATTACCTCACAACGCCCATTTATGTTTTTATTTTTTATATCAATTTATTTATTTATTTTTGGCTGCGTTGGGTCTTCGTTGCTGCGCGCAGGCTTTCTCTAGCTGTGGTGGGTGGGGGCTACTCTTTGTCGTGGTGCTCAGGCTTCTCATTGCGGTGGCTTCTTTTGTTGCAGAGCACGGGCTCTAGTCGCGCAGGCTTCAGTAGTTGTGGCTTGCGGGCTCTAGAGCGCAGACTCAGTAGTTGTGGCACACGGGCTTAGTTGCTCCGTGGCATGTGGGATCTTCCCGGACCAGGGCTCGAACCCATGTCCCATGAATTGGCAGGCGGATTCTTAACCACTGTGCCACCAGGGAAGCCCACAACTCCCATTTATTATCTCAAAATTGTATATGTCCAAAGTCTTGTGTGGTGTGGCTGGATTCTCTGCTCAGTATCACAAGGCTGTAATCAAGGTGCCAACTGGACTGAGTTCTCATCTGGAAGCTTTGGGGCAAATCTGTTACCAAGATCATTCTTCTTGTTGGCAGAATTCAGTTCCTCGCGGCTGTGGGAATGAGGTCCATGTTTTCCTGCTGTCTGTCAGCCAGGGCTAGGCTTAGCTCCTAGAAGCTGCCTGCATTCCTTGATATGTGGCCTCTTGCATCTTTAATCCAGCAATAGCTTGTCAAATCCTTCTTGTGCTTCTAATTTTTAATTTTCTCTTCTGTGACCAGCTGGAGAAAATTCTCTGCTTTAAGGGGGCTAATGAGATTAGGCGAGGCCTGCCTCGATAACCTCCCTATCTTAAATTCAACTGTACTATATAACGTCATCTAATCATGGGAGTAAAATCTATTATAGTCGTAGTCCTGGGGATTATACCAGGGGCCGTAAATCTAGGGGGACATCTTAGAATTTTACCTACCAGAGTAGATAAGACATAGACAAATAGAGAGAACTTTCTAGGTGGGAAAGAAATGCAGGCAAAACTCAAAAGTGAAACTCCACCACAGATTTTTGGATATTAGAATATGTCTGTTTGTGACTGCTCCAATAATAATAATAGCTTCCTTTTACTGAGGTCTCCTTGGTGTTTACACAAATTCATTCACCAATCCATATATCAGCTCTATGAAGGTGGTATCATTTCACTTTTACAAAGAAAGAAATTCAGGCAGAGAGAAGAAAAGCCACTCACCAGAGTTCTATCCCAATCAAGTTGTGAAGCTGGGATTATGGCTTGAGCTCTGGATGACTGCCGAGTTTGTGCTCTTTGCATTGTGTAACCCACCTGACTGTGGGTCTGGATGGGAAAGCAGAAGGCAGTAATGTTGGTCTGAGCCCAGTCTGTGGAGGTATTGACGTTAAAATGTATTAAAATGTGTTAACAGGTGCCGTGGAAGATTTTTTTTTTTTTTTTTTTTTTTTTGCGGTACGTGGGCCTCTCACTGTTGTGGCCTCTCCCGTTGCGGAGCACAGGCTCCGGACGCGCAGGCTCAGCGGCCATGGCTCACGGGCCCAGCCATTCCGCGGCATGTGGGATCTTCCCGGACCGGGGCACGAACCCATGTCCCCTGCATCAGCAGGCGGACTCTCAACCACTGCGCCACCAGGGAAGCCCTGGAAGATTTTAGAGGGTGCATGTGAATTGTGGGGGAGGAAGGGGACAGAAGTGGATATGGATATGGATGGAGGGGAACACATGGACTGGATATGCAATATGATATTTTAGGGAGGTTAACATGGCCAGTCAGGAGGAGCCTGGATTACAAGATTGTAGGCAGGGATGATATGTTACAATTGACAACTACATGATCCAGCCTCTGAATCTCGCTGCCAACTTGCAGGAAATTCACAGGACAGAAGAACGTGTTAAATTGCACATAAGTATACAATCAGCAAAGTGGAGGCAGTGTGAGGATTATAGAAAACAAATCGTATACAGTTCCATCACCCCAATATTATTATTACTAATGTGAAATAGTGAACAGAGAAAAAAGCTTTGGTAGCTATGGTAGGACTAGAGAAAAATTTTAATAGATTTGATAAGAAACTCCATAAGGAATGGAAGTTCCTAGGGAGTTGTTTAGTAATTAAGGTAGTCATGGTCAGACCTATGTTACCAGCTATGTAACTAGGGTCAGGTTCATGGGTGTACAATCAATGTAGTTACACAGGGCCCTGCACTCAGAACTTCACATTTGGGATCAAATGCTCTGCAATCATTGTCTGTATTCTTAATAATTTTATCTTTGAATTTGTATTTTAGAAGAGAAGTCCAATGGGACAATTGGAACAGGCACTGGGGGCTTGGAACCTCAGCTTCTACATGGTCCTCCCTTCTACCACCTCTCTTGGATGGGTATTCAGTTTGCTTGCTCTCCCAACCTCTGGCCCCCTGACCTCACCCAGCCTCCCCTGCCCTTGTCCAGTGACCACTTTTACCCTCTACTCTACCTTGGGCAGAGCTCTGTGTGTGCCACCGATAGTATCTAGGGGTTAGGCAAGGAGGTGGTCATTCTCAACCCAAGGTATCAATACCACTGCATTTTTTTGCGCTTGACTTGGTGGAGGTGAGTCTCTTGCCTTCCTTTGTCCAGTTATTGAGAGAGTCTCAGTGTGGAGGTTGTAATACCTTTGGAGGTCACCCATTTGCTGTGGGTTGGGGAGGCAGGCCTGTGGTAAGGAGAGATGCCTGGTTTGGCCTCCTGTCCCTTGCTGGGAATAGTATGCCAGTCCAGCGGCTAGCAGGAGGGGGCTTCAGGCAGCCAGTGGGTTGCATGGGCCCCCAATTTCCTATGGGGGGATCTGTATTTATCCCAAAGGTATCTCCCTGCCCAGGAGTGTGACATTAGATAGCAAATAAAAAATACTCTGACAGGTTGAGAGAGAGAACCCAAAAAAGGAGTAAACTTTACATTTTAGTATCTTTAACAGCACTTTTTTTCTGCTTTTTGATCCACATTTTTATTTTGCACTGGGTCCCATAAATTGAGTAGCTCGTCCTATGTGTGATCTTAGAAATTACAAAGTACCAAATTTAAAGTTTCTTAGAATTTAGAAAGTACCAAATAAACGTTAGCTTAAAACAGAGAAAGAAATCCATTGCCTCTAAGGACATGAAAGCAGTAACAAAAAAGTGGAGGTATTTATGAGAAGGAAAAGTACAGGACTTGGTAACACACACAGCAGAAACGGGATATATACCACTAGGCAAAAATAATTTCAAGAATTGCACAGGGCAACACACACTAGCTTAGTCTCTTGCAAAACATGGGTGCTTGAGAAATATTTGCGTTTGACTTGAGCATCTTCAGCTTGGAGGTATCAGCGAAACTTTCCTCTTGGAATGGGGAAGCTTAGGCAAAAGAGATTTTGAGGTGAGGAAGACATTTAGAAGATGTCATCTACAAAGCATGCTGTGAGAGGAATAGGCAATTTGGTCTAATCTATCAAAATGTAAAATGTACATAGTTTTGCATTTTCACTTCATTTCTAGGTCCTCGATAAATACACATGTGTACAATACAGAAGCAAGTACAATGATGTTCATGCAGAATTGTTGAATAGGGGCTTCCCTGGTGGCGCAGTGGTTGAGAGCCCGCCTGCCGATGCAGGGGACACGGGTTTGTGCCCTGGTCCGGGAAGATCCCACATGCCGTGGAGCGGCTGGGCCCGTGAGCCATGGCCGCTGAGCCTGCGCGTCCAGAGCCTCTGCTCCGCAACGGGAGAGGCCACAGCAGTGAGAGGCCCGCGTACCGCAAAAAAAAAAAAAAAAAAAAAAAAAGCAAAAATCAGAAACCAACCTAAATGTCCATAACTAGGAAACCGTTCGATTTCAGGCAATGGCGTACCATGCAGCCATTAAAAAGAATGAGGTAGACCTGGACCTATATTTACCAGGAGTGAGACAACCAGGGGATTTTAATTAAGGGGAAAAAATATCAAGTTCCAGGAGAATGCTTAATCCCATTTACTTAGAAAATATATATGTACAAGATAATTAGTAGATAAAGGTGTAGAAGCCTGAACACCAAACTTTAAACTGTGCTTGGGAGTGGGTGGAGCGTGTGTGTGAATGAATGGGACGCTTATGATTTCTCTGTGCACTTCTGTGTTTGAATGTATTGAGAGGAAGTGGAAAGTGTATTTTGAGGGCATCGTGTGAAGGGAAAAGTTGGGGAGCAGGGTGAAGACTTACAGCTTCCTGGTCTCTTCAGACTCCAGCGCCGTATGAGGTGAGGAGACCCCACCCCGCTGAGGTGATTCTGCAGAGGGGCGGAGCTCTGCAGAGCCAACACTGGAGGCGGCCCCGGGGGGCGGGGCCCCGACTCCAGCCGCACGCTCCGCTCCCACCATGCCCTTATAAGGAGCGCCCGGCGTTAGGGCTCGGGAATCCGGTCGCAAACCCCGCGGCTCAGCCCGAATCCCAGGCCCCTCCCTTGGGAATGGGGGCGGGGCTGGGCCTTGGCAGCGCGGTTGCGTGGGCGGAGCATCTCAAAGAGGGACCAATAGGAGTGGAGGCCCGGGTCTGAGCGGCGTTGCCATTGGGCGCGGCGACGAGAGGGGGCGGGGCGCTCGCGAGACTGGTTACGCCGAGGGAAGCCCGGACTCCGTAGTCGCTGCTCAGAGTCCGTCTCTCCGCGGATTCTCGGCCCCGCCGTTCTCAGATCTCTGTAGCCCGCGGTTCGCCGCCCCGCTCGCCGCCGCGATGCCAGTGTTTCATACGCGCACGATTGAGAGCATTCTGGAGCCGGTGGCGCAGCAGATCTCGCACCTGGTGATCATGCACGAGGAAGGCGAGGTGGACGGCAAAGCCATCCCTGACCTCACCGCGCCTGTGGCCGCCGTGCAGGCGGCCGTCAGTAACCTCGTTCGGGTGAGCGCGCTGGGCCTGGGATGGGGAACGGGGGCGGGAGACGTCCCTGGGGTTCCGGCTTGCCTTGCGGCTCCCCTGCGCTGCCTGTGGCTTTGCCGGTGGGCTCGGGAGCCAGACCGCCTCGGGTTTGAATCCTGACGCCCCCGCGTTGTGACCTTGAGCAAGCCCCCGAGCCTCTCTGGGTTTCAGTTTCCTCACCTATAAAATGGGGGCAATCATAATAATGCCTGCCTTGCGGGTTTGTTGTGAAGATTCAGCCAGGTGGTATTTATAAAGTGGCTAGCGCAGCTTATGACCCATAGTAAGCGCTCAATAAATGACAGGCGTTAGGATGTCTGATACCCCTTTCCCTCAGCAGGCTGTCGCCCCTCCCGTTGACAGCCTTGCTTTCAGCTCCTTTTTAGGCCTCCTCAGCCTGGCCTCTGGGCTGGCGGGCTCCTCTGATGATTCCCTGACTTGCCTTCCAGGGATTCTTATTTGAGCCACGTTCTCCTTTCTAATACTTCTGCCCCTTACCTTGAGACCCGCCTCACCCACCTCTGAGCCCTCCCCAGAGCTCCCCGCGTCCGGCCCTTCTCTCCACTTGTTTTAGTGGCCACTTGTCCCTGTCTCCTCCTTTCCCGGGCATTCTACCTCTGCTCACACCTCTGGCACTCACAAACACCGGGTGATATCTTTATGCAGTAATTCATGACTACGAATCCCTTTTCCCCTTTCGCTTAACCCTGTTGCCTTTCATCCCCCTCCTCCCCCTCCAACTCCCGTGGAGATTTCCACCTGGCTTTACCTGCTGTCAAACGGCTTCCTCCCACTGGGGCCTTTCCAGACTCGGGGGCCCTCTTCATCGTCCCCTCCTCCTGGCAGGAAGCAAGATGGAGAGGCCTGTGGAATCTGTGATCTGCGGCCCCTGCCGGAGAAAAGAACGGGGCGTCTCCTCCCCGAGCCACAACTTTCCTAGATGGCGAAGTGGCTCTGCAGACCACTGTAGCCCACAGCTGTGACTAATAACTGAGGTGATTCCTGGAGGAGGCGGAGTCCACTTCTGAAAGGGGAAAAGAGGTGCTGTGACCAGTCTCCTAACACTCTGCTGGCTAATATCACACTTTTCTGTCCCACCCTGGGTGGGTGACTCAGACTGCTGCTGCCTGTGGGGAACAAATTTGGAAAAATTTTATACGGCTTCCCCACTGAGCTGTGTAACTAGTGTGTGCCAGGGTAGTTAGGAGGCTGGTAGGCAACTGTGGGTCTGGGTGGGGCTTGGGTTCTGTATCTGTTTAGAGCACTTTAGCACACTTCAGCTGCTCAAAGTCTTCCTCAGTCTTCAGGGGCCCAGTTCAGGAGACAGTTCAGGAGACTGGTACTAGGAGAATGCTACTGACCAAATTCCCCATCTGCCTTCTGTGTAGATTTAGTTAGACTGTATTCAGGAAGAATACTGAATTCATTCAAAATGTCTACTTCTACACTGTTCTTGTTCTTTTTATAACTAATTTTAATCTAAGACTCCGGAGTACATTCTTATGTAGTGTTGTCTAACATGGCTGCATTCCAGGCCTCCATTTCTTAACAAGTAGGAAACAATGTAAAGAGACAAGGTAATAGTGTCCCTCCAAGGAGTACTTCAGGAAATGAAATCTTAAAACCACATGTTGCACTTGGAGCAGAGCTAGTGTATAGTCTAGGGGCTGATATCTGGTTAGGCTATTTAGAAAAAAGTTATTTATGAGCTTCAATGCATGAATTAATAAGAACTGAATGTCTGCTATATAGGGAGCATTTTAATAAATCAGTGGTTCTTAGGTTGAGATGTGTATCAGAATCACCAGTGGGTTTTTTTAGAAATAAAGATGTCCAGCTCCCACCCCAGACTTACTGAGGACCTCTTTAGGGGGTCAGGTCAAGGCCTTTGTGTTTTTGAGAAGCTCCATAGGTGACTTTGATACAGTCCCTTAGTTAGGAAACACTAATAGATACTATGAGACAAATACCAAAAAAATGAGGCCATTGATAAGCTGAAAACAAAATTACATGTAATTACAAACTTCCCAATACATTACAAAAGAAGGGACTTGAGATTGGTGGTACATAGGAGTTAGCAGAGAGAAAGTGGGGAGGGTTGTGTTGATAAGCAGTTAATCATGAACAAAGGTACTTGTGAATAAGTGACTTAGAGATTACAGCAAGTAGATTGTCTTGCTTAGCTCAGGAGGCAAGTTGGAGAGAAACTGGAGATGAAATTGGTGCATGCCATATGGCCACTTTAACAGAAGTCCAATAAGACGAACAAAGAGAATGGAAGGGATAGGATGAGGACAGTGTGTGAGGGAGACTGTATAGATTGTGTTCTGGGGAGGCCCGAGGACCTACCCATTGCTTGGAATCCTGGGTCTCAGTTGTGGCCCTGTGTATATGCTGCTGAATATTGTCATGAATCGTGTACATGTATCAAGTTCCCAACTAGATTGTGTCTGGAGAACAGGCCTCGTATGTGCTTCTCAGTTCCTGCCCTCAACATTGGCCCATGGGATGGCTTGATATTGTTGAAGGAAAGAAGGAACTATGGGAAGGAAGATAAATTAGGAGACTTTTAAAATTGGTTGGTCATGAGGAAAATGAGGACCTGGACTTTGGGTGTGGCAGGGAAAATGGAGCAGGAATTAGAACCATATTAGAAATACAGTAGAAGAAGAATTAGTAGAGCTTGATAATAGAACTCTCAGGAAAAAAACACACGGTGCTACTATAAATTAACGAATCTGATTTTTGAACAAATATTCTGGAATTTATACAATTCAGGTTTTTTTCAGTTACCTTGGGAGGCTATATCAGTGCTTCTCTTTGGGAATTTCTTACAGATTATTTACATACATATGTCAAATTAGTTTGTTTTATTTTGGTCAAGAAAATTTTGTCTGAAGTGGGCATTTTTTTTTTTTTTTTTTTTTTTTTTAATGCGTTACGCGGGCCTCTCACTGTTGTGGCCTCTCCCGTTGCGGAGGACAGGCTCCGGACGCGCAGGCTCAGCGGCCATGGCTCACGGGCCCAGCCGCTCCGCGGCATGTGGGATCTTCCCGGACCGGGGCACGAACCCGTGTCCCCTGCATCGGCAGGCGGACTCTCAACCACTGCGCCACCAGGGAAGCCCTGAAGTGGGCATTTTTTAACCCTACTACTTTATATACCATTCTTGAGTCTAAAGTGACTTTTGGATATTTCCAAAATTAAAATTTACCAGGTGATGATGAAATTCTGAATTGTTAAGCTGTAGTCATCCACTTATGAGGTAGGTATTTATTGAGACACATCCCTTCTAACATCAAAGCAATAAGTATGATATTGGGCGGAATAAGTATAATACTGGATTGAAGGTCCTAAGTGGCCCGGAGGAAGTGAAGTATCATGGAAGTTCAGAGGAAGGTAAGGTTACTCTTCTTGAGAGCATGGGGAAGGCTTCATGGAGGAGATAACCTCTGAGTTGGCCTTAAAGAAGGTGGGATTGGAACTTTTAATGACATGGTAAGAAAGGCATTACAAGTGGAAAGAATACCTAAACAAAGGCATAGAATTATTGAGAATCTGAGGACCAAGTTTTGACTTAGGAAATCATTAAGCAAGACTCATTTAGATTTGTAATTTTTCTTGTGTATTTGTTAAACAGAAGTAGCCTGGTCACTTTATATATATATATCATCACAATTGAGTCATCACTTTTACTCCACCCTTAGGGAGAGGGTAGGATGGGATTATTTACATGTCCTTTTTTCAACTGAATAAGACCATTTTAAAATTTTTATTTTAATTTTTTTTGCAGTACGCGGGCCTCTCACTGCTGTAGCCTCTCCCGTTGCGGAGCAACGCGCAGGCTCAGCGGCCATGGCTCACGGGCCCAGCCGCTCCGCGGCATGTGGGATCTTCCTGGACTAGGGCACGAACCCGTGTCCCCTGCATCTGCAGGCGGACTCTCAACCACTGCGCCACCAGGGAAGACCAAGGCCATTTTTTTAAAAACAGCTTTGTTGATATATAATTCACATACCATACAATTCACTCATTTAAACACTCAACTCAGTGTTTTTTTTTTTTTTTTTAGTATATTTACAGAATTGTACAACATCACTACAGTCTAATTTTAGGACAGTTTTGTTCCCTCAAAAAGAAAATTCATACCCATTACAGTCACTGATTCTCTCCCATCCCCCAGCACCCCAGCCCTAGGCAACCACCATTCTGCTTTCTGTCTTTGTGGATTTGCCCTTTCTGGACATTTCATATAAATGGAATCAGAAAATAATGTGGCCTTTTGTGTAGGACTTTTCACTTAGCATAATGTTTTCAAGGTTCATCTGTGGTGTAGTATGTGTCAGAAATTCATTCCTTTTTGTTGCTGAATAATATTCCATTGTATAAAATAAGGCCATTTTAAACACAGGGAATGATTCTAATGCAGTAACAAAACAAGGAGGGGGCCTAGGAGAAAGATGGATGGGAAGGGAAAAATAGAGGAGAGGTACAGGTTCCAAGGATGGGATTCAGTCAGCAGTGTGAAAAATTCAGAAGTCTTAGACTGTCTTGTAGCATGGTATATAAATTTTTCTTTTTTCCCATTGAAGTGGCCCATAGAAATCTGACAGTCTTTGTGACCATATAGTCATGCCAGTTTTATTAATGGGGGTTCATACACTTTGCTTTCTCCATTGCAGCATCTGAGGGCATGTGTTGTAACTACTCCTGGGACTCATGAAATATTTATTTTGGACGTTTTTCTGGCCTTTACTTTTATGAGCCTCACCCATATATCATACCCTGTTGGGACCAGCTCTGGGACAAATAGCAGCATTGTCTTTAAACTGATAGATGGGAAAGACTGTTCTGCTCTTAAAAAGAAATCAATTTTGTCGTTTATAAATTATCTATATTAACATCTGAAATTATTCCTACTTTAATTTCTTTTGGTTGATGTTGGACTTATTTCAGTTAAAGTAAATAACAGTGTTTGGGTGACAGGCCTGTGGGTGATTTTCTTCTTCTTCATATTCTGTATTTTCCAATTTTTAAAATGAACATATAAATTCCTATATTAAGGAAAAAATTAATACGGTAAATAATAAGAATGTATAATTCTTTATCGTTTATAATGCTTTCATATGTATAATCTCATAGCTATTCTTTAAGGTAGGTATTGCTATGGTCTGAATTTTACAGATGAAGATACTGTAGATCAGGGAAGTTAAGTAACCTGCCCACAGTGGCACAGCTAATTAGTGGGGGAGCTTAGACTTGAGCTCTGTTTCACTTACTCTGGACACTCTGCTCTTTTCACTCCACCATTCTGTGTCCACTTAGAACAAAGTTGTTAAATATCACTAGAAGTTTTCTAGCTTGAATCAGAAGCAATGAGAATGTTGTTAGTCAAAGAGTTTCCATTTGTCCTGGGCTTGGCAAGATTATCTGTATAAAGGCTGGTTTTGGCATGGCCTGTGTGAAGGGCCTATATTAAAAAAATGATGTGAAGGTAGTGTTCTGTTTCACAGTGACATTCAATTTTGCAGCGTTAAAAAAAAAAGAATAGATACAGATAACACAAGTATGTCTGCCAAACACGTAAAGGCTTTTCTAGTATTTATGGCTGCTTAGCTTGAAGTCTATGAGAACTAAATAGTATTTAAAGTAGGTTTCTAGGATTTCTGTATTTAAATAGTATTTATAGTAGGTTTGTGGATTCTTTGGGGAATCGTGAAGTTTCATTTGAAACACCTTGTCTCTAGATCAAAAGAGATATACAAATAGGACTTAGCATTTACTCATGATCGAGAGAATGGAAGAGTTTTGGAGATTGTATGTTTCTACAACTATGTTTATAATTTTAATGGAGCCCCAATTTAAATATTTGTTTATATATATTGACACAGTGGAAAGTTGGGCTTTTCTAAAGCTGTTTTGTAAATAGCACTGGTATAACAATGGACAAAATAAAAGTTATTTTATGGACAAAATAAAAGTTAGAGTAAAAGTTTTGTGGTATCAACCACAGTATCATAAGTTGACTCCTTCTGCTATAGTCCGGAGTAAAGGTAGCATTAAGGCAACTGTTTTTATGGAGATGGGACTTATTTGGATTTTAATATTTCTTGTATATTGGTTAAAAAAGGAGTCTGGTTATTTTATATAGTTAATTACCGGTCACTTATATATATGTGTGTGTATGTGTATATGTATATATAAAATACTTACGTTTTGTATGTATCACAACTGAGAGGGTCATTATTTTAAAAGCTTTCTGACAACTTCCTGGTCTTTTACTGGCACACCTAGAAAGAGGGTAGGATGGGAATATCTTAATTATCCACAGTCTAAAGTCCATCATAGCATGTATTTTTTTTCTCTTGTGACAGTCATTATACTTGGTCAGTGTTTGTCTTCATTGGGTTGTACGTTTCTCAGTGGCATAGGCCATGTCTGTTGTGTTTGCTCCTTTCAATGTCAGGCTGGTCATAGGTGCAATATAACTTTTTTTTTTTTTAAATGAACTAACTATATATATATGTGTGTGTGTGTGTATATATATATGGCATTCATTTTTTAAAAAATAAATTTATTTATTTTTGGCTGCATCGGGTCTTCCTTGCTGCGGGCGGGCTTTCTCTAGTTGCGTGAGCAGGGGCTACTCTTCGTTGAGGTGCGCAGGCTTCTCACTGCGGTGGCTTCTGTTGTTGCAGAGCACGGGCTCTAGGTGCACGGGCTTCAGTAGTTGTGGCATGTGAGCTCAGTAGTTGTGGCTCGCAGGCTCAGTAGTTGTGGCGCATGGGCTTAGTTGCTTCACAGTATGTGGGATCTTCCCAGACCAGGGCTCAAACCCGTGTCCCCTGCATTGGCAGGTGGATTCTTAACCACTGCGCCATCAGGGAAGCCCATCATTCATTTTTTTGTGCACAAAATATTGTAATAGGAATTTTTGTGCAGTGACAATTTTCCATCCCCAGCTTTCAGACATCCGGTATAGTTGAATTTGAACAGTCTCTTTGAATTTATAATGGGCCTTGTCTGAAACAAGTAGAATATATACTAGGAGGGAGGAATGAATGGCTAACTGCCCATTGTTTGAGATAACAAAAGTGTTCAGGCTATTTTGAGTTGTGGTTCTCTGTTTCAGAGTCATTTCAACTATGCAGGCCACTTACTAAATTCATAATGTGAGAATATGTTGCCTCCTATCTGAAAGTAGCATTGGGATTTTGCATTCTTTTTGTCTTTTTAAAACATAACAATTTAGACCAGGTGTTGATATATTATTTGGAACTCTGCTGGTTACAGTGTAGTATCATACTGAGTCATGAATTCCTCATTAAGAGATCTTTATTTCCTTGAACCATATGGCAGGAGACAAAAGATATCAGAAAGTTGATCTGCTGCTTTTTTGTTTTTTGGCTGATCCAGGCCCAACCTTTTCATTGAACCTTATGTCATGGTCATGACACTGGGGTATACTTTTTACATAATAAACCAGCTTTAGAGCAGTATCAAAAGAAGTAGCAGTCCTTAAAGGGTGAACATCAGAGATTAGCTGGTATCCCAGCAAGGTTTCTCTCTAGCATAATGCTCTGTGCTCTGGACTGTTGCTGAAAAAGGGCCATTCTATTAGTTTATGTTGCTTTCAGGCCAGTCTGCTCTTAAACCTTCCCATATAGACAGGACTAAAAGAAGAAAACAAATTTCAGCCTTGGCTTTTTTAAGCTCCAACAGCCTTCAGTGCTATGTAGTATAAATACTTCAGAGTGAAATTTAAGGAGTAAAGTTCAAATCTGTAATAAGACTCTGAAACACCCAGAGACAAAAGTTGGTATATGGGAGGAAGGACCTCCCATTGCAGGATTTCATCGGTCGTTCTGTTCCTTGTACATTGGACCTGTAGAATTCTTAACAGTATGCATTTGGGTATATTGGGCCACATAGACAGTTTAGTTTGGATAACGTAAGTTTTGAGTTATCTAGGCTCCTGCTTCTCTGTTTTTTTCTGTCATTTTCGTATTTGTTCAGTTTCCATTGGGAATGATTATGAGAGGAACTCTATCTTACCTGTTTCTTCTTAACAATCTGCAAAAAGGTTTGTTAGGGAAGGAAGCTGAAATAAATATATAAGTAGGGGATTTTTGTTCATTTGTATTTTTATCATCATTAATGTTTTATCTTTAATTTAACACTAAAATATGTATACTATTAATAATCATTTTTTGTCATGCTGAGCTTCGTATAGTCTTTCAGAAAGAACAAAATTTCTCTTGTTACAAAAGTATTGCATTTTTATCGTTGAAATTTTAAAAAATCTATCTTTAGTCACAGTCGTCTCCAGTGTTTCTCAGCCTTTTACAGTCTGTTTGAACTTGATTTGTCTTTTTGTCTTTTCTCTCTACTCCAAACCAATTTGTTTCCCTAGATATAAATACAAACTTAACTATATATAGATGCACCAGCTCTTATCCCTTTTCACCATTAACACCCTTCCCCCCTGCAAACCATTTAATTCACTTTCCTGCTCAAGAATTTGCAAAGAAAAGTGAGGAAACCCAGTCAGTTACAACAACCCATGACTTTCTCTGTCATGTGCTGTTTAGGGAGCCATGCTGTACTTAGCTAACTGCTCTTTCAGTAAGTGTGTAATGAAATAAGTTCAAAATAATGGGCTAGATCTTGAAAGAACTTCTAATCTCAACATCCTTATTAAAGATATGGGGTCTTTACATTGATTAAATCTATTTAAGTATGTGTATTATGTGCAGACAAAGGGATAGAGTATGATAGAGTAATGGATAAAAGGGGACTTGTATAATTAGACATAGGCAGTTGGGGATTCCTCGCCTTCCTTCCAGTCCCTTGGTAAGGCTTTGTAGGTCTTGTGTCCTTGTATACTGGGTCATCAGTCTTTGGATGATTGAGTTGATTGTGGGTTTGTTTTTTTCTCCCCTCCTTCCTTACTCCCCTAAGGTGTCTCCCTTTAAGACTGTTGGTTTCTGGAGGACAAGGACTGGGTTATATTCTTCTTGATATTCCTGGTGCCGTGCTTATCCCAGTCTCTTGCTCATGGTATTCCTTTGATAAGTGTGTTGTGCCTTGATACTCTCTATACCTGCTGGTCATTCTAGGCTCATTCATGATGAAGATAGCTCACTATCTCTTGCCTCCATTGGATGGCTTGGTGACTCTTCTTTTGCACTCAAATGTTGCTATATGCAGATGCCTGCATAATCACAAAAAGAAACAAAGGTTCATAAATATTATATTGTGTTGGTTACATATTGGAACTTTAGATTCCAAAAAATTCCGTCACTTCTATGAGAAGGCAGCTCATTGGATGGGTATGAGTGTGCGATGTGTGTATGTATAGAGGATGAGAGGTAGTGAACCTTAGAACTAAAAATGTTTTACAAATATCGTTAAGTTGCAGAAAATAGAGTCTTTGGCCCTTAGAGAATTTCGCACTGATAAGATTTCCAGTTGGATGACTTTTAAGGGGAAAGTGGCTGAATTTCATTGCAGTTGGCCACAATCCAAGCCAAAGTCATTCCTTCTTTTTGTTATTATTTTTTTTTTTTTGCGGTACGCGGGCCTCTCACTGTTGTGGCCTCTCCCGTTGCGGAGCACAGGCTCCGGACGCGCAGGCTCAGCGGCCACGGCTCACGGGCCCAGCCGCTCCGTGGCATGTGGGATCTTCCCGGACCAGGGCACGAACCCGTGTCCCCTGCATCAGCAGGCGGACACTCAACCACTGCGCCACCAGGGAAGCCCCCATTCCTTCTTTTTGAAATAAGCTTAACTTATTCCCACAAGTAGGCTTTCTGTGAAGAAAGAAAAATGGTATATTTGTTCTTAGAGTTGAAAGTTGAGGGGCCAGCTTTCAACTTATCTAGCTTCTTTATATTTCCAGCCTTCTCTCTGTCCCCACCCCATCCCTGGAGAACTGGCTCATCTTTTATCTGTAAGGTGGACAACATGTTTTTATTCATTTAATTAAAGTAGATAAGGATATATAAATGTGCTAGTAAATCTCAAGTAACACTTAAATTTCTTATTCTGTGGCTTTTCCCCCCAAACCACCAAAATTAGTTATGACTCTAGCTGTGCACATTGCCTGGTGTTCTGAATAATAGTAGGGTATATAAGACATGGTCTGTGGCCTCAGGTTATTAAAATACAGATGAAATTTATGATCTTATAAAAGATTTAGCTTATCTGCATCTTCTCCATCCATGAAATGTTGCAGAATTTAAATTATTTACTTTAAAGAGTTGTACGCTAGTACTGTAACTACAGTTTTGATTCCTTGGAGCCATGGAGAAAATGTGAGTGGGCCAGCAGCAGAATAAGCAGGTGGTGGGCCCCCTAGTTAGGAAAAGACCGCTGAGCATCGGCTTCAGCTGCCCTCTTCTTGATTATTTTTTTCCTTACTGTGCTTTTCACAGTTGTAAGTAATTATTTGTGTGATTATCTCTTCTTGAACATCTTTCCCCCACTAGAGCCCCAGAGGCAAATATTGGCTCTGCCGTGTTTGCCCCTGATTTTCAGCACCCATCAAAGTGCTTGGCACATAGTAGAGTCTTGAGGAATAATTGTTGAACAGACAAGTGGGAAGACCGTTTGCTGCTTCCGTACCCCAAAATGTTTTATGCTTCTTTGGAAAAATGTATATCATGCTGTGGGTGAATCTTGATGAAATTTAACTGCAATTAGGAAAGCAGCAGTAAATCATTGCTTAGCACAGGGTATTGCATGCAGTAGGATCATCCAATTCATGTTTCCTGAATGAATAAATTCCAGGGATAGAGTCCTGGAGTGCAGATGGGGATAATCCTGCCCAACATAGGATTATGCAGGATATGTAAGTTTAAAGAAATACAGAACATGGGTTTGGGATTCTCTATTAGTTTTGATGCTTTGCAAATGAACAGAATAGCCAACTTTGGCAAAGTGCATCTGGTATGAGTCAGCAAATACCAAAGTCAGACTTTAGATATAGATATAAGATAAATCACCTATAGTGTAATGGTTAAGTGTAAAGGCTCTAGAGCTGAACTGCTGAGGTTTAAATCCTACCACTGACTGACACCTGCAAAGTATGTAACATTGAAGAAAGTATTTAATTTCTGGTTCTCATAGTCCTCATCTGTAAAACAAAGCTTATCATAGTATCTGACTTGGAGTGTATTATTGTGAAGATTAATGAGTTTGTAAAAATGTTTAGAACTATGCCTGACACATAGTTAAAGATTTCAGTGAGTGTTAGATATATTAATATATTTTTCCATGATTTTTAAGTCATATTTTAAATGTTAGTCTAATGAAAAAGCAGTGTTGATTTTTTTTTTTTAATGTCTAAGTATAACTTCTAACTTTTACTCAACAAGGCAAAGTGCCAGTGAAAGCTTTCAGTAGAATTCCATATGTTGTGAATATACAGTTTTATCAACTGTGGGGAAAATATTCACAGTTTAGGTGCCTAAGCCTTTGATTGCCAGTTTCCCATGAAAAATTCAGACATCTGAGTTTATGATTGATATCTCCTTTGTTTGGAGCAATAGTGAGAGTAAAATTGTATCTCTCCCCTCTTCCACCCCAGGTTAGAAGCAAAAATTGGGACGTAGGATTTGGGATTTATCCCAAACATTCATTGTCCTATTTTCTAAAAAAAAAACTGAAGGAGTAGTCACTAAAGTAAATGGAATTGGCCCTTCCAGGTAGAGTTAAAAAGTACAATGCATTTGTGAAATAGAATTCATCTTGTTCTGGAACAGCCAAATTAATTTAACAAATATTTAATGACTACATAATATGCTGGATACTGGAAGAGGTTAGTATCTCTAGCCTGAAAGGAAGGATAGAATCTCTTTCAGATGTCCTATTGATATAGGAGTAATAGAGTTGAATGTAAAGGTCAGGGGACCTTAACTACTAATTTGGAAGGTATACCTGTTATTTCTAGTCTTTCAGTGGTTTTCTGGAAAATTTTTAACATGCATATTTAACTTCAAAGTCTTAAATTAATTGGCATCTTTACTTTCTACTTGAAAAAAATGGTAAAATACTTGTAATTCCACTGTCCCCTTATATATGGTTGTCTGAGATTTTGTTTCTCTCTTGATTTTTTTTCACCCCACAAATTAGACACTATTGTATTATACAGTTGCTTTTTTCCCCATTTGCCTATATGTTTACCACTTCTTTTGAGATATAAGAGAAACGATGAACAGACCTTCCTTCCTGAAGTCTGTCCTACACTAATATCTTTAGGTGGGTCTTTGGGCAGTACACACTCTAAGTTTCATTTGTCTGAAAATATCTTTTATTTTGCCATCTTTTCTGAAAGATAATTTCATTGGATATACAAAACTGGGCTAATAGTAATTTTTCCCCAGCATTTTGAAAATATTATTCCAGTGTTTTCTGCATTCAAATCTGCCATCAGTCTAATTGTTATTTTCCTCTAAATAATGATTTTTTTCTCACTGGGGCTTTTAAGATCTTATTTATCTTTCTTGGGATTTTTTGGGCTCCCTGATTTTGAGGGCTGATTTCTTTTATCAGTCGTAGAAAATTCTTAGCCATTATCTCTTGGAATTTTCGCCTCTTCCTTCATTTTATTCTCACCCTTTGGAAGTGTAATTAGAAAAATATTGGACTTTCTCTATCCTCTGTATCTCTGAACAGTTTATATTTTCCATATGGTTATTTTTTCAGGTCTTCCAATTTGCTAATTCTCATGCACCTGGGTCTAATATGCCATTTAATTCAGACACTGAGTTTTTAATTTAAATGGCAGTATTTTTTACTTCTAGAATCGTATCTTTTTCAAAATCTTGTCAGTATTGTAGTCTCTTGCTCTTTTATCATTCTTTTAAAAAAAGATTGCTTTTTATTCTCTCTCTTTTTTTCTTATTTAATGAAAAACATCTTGGAGTGTAAGGAACTACAAGAGCTTAATACTAGGATGAAAGTAGAAAGGCACTTTTTTTTTTAAAGTAAACTTATTTATTTATTTTTGGCTGCATTGGGTCTTCATTGCTGCGCGTGGGCTTTCTCTAGTTGCGGCAAGCGGGGGCTACTCTTCGTTGCGGTGTGTGGGCTTCTCATTCGTTGGCTTCTCTTGTTGCAGAGCACAGGCTCTAGGCGCACAGGCTTCAGTAGTTGTGGCACGCGGGCTCAATAGTTGTGGCTCGCAGGCTCTAGAGCGCAGGCTCAGTAGTTGTGGCGCACAGGCTTAGCTGCTCTGCGGCATGTGGGATCTTCCTGGACCAGGGCTCGAATCCGTGTTCCCTGCATTGGCAGGCGGATTCTTAACCACTGTACCACCAGGGAAGTCCCTAGAAAGGCACTTTTAAAATCTGATGAAATGCCAGGATAACATTACTGTCTTGAGATTGTAGAAGTTGCTGATTCTTTCATTTTTTAAAGTTTTTTATTGCAGTAAAATATATGTAACATAAAATTTACTGTATTAACTTTTTTTAAGTATACAGTTCTGTGGCATTAAGTATATTCACGTTTTTGTATAGCCATCACCACCATCTCAAGAACCTTGTATTTTCTCCATTTGAAACTGTACGCATTAAACCCTAACTCCCTATTTCTCCCTCGTTTGGGTCCTTGGCAACTACTATTCCATTCTCCATCCCTATTAATTTGACTTCTCTAGGTACCTTATATAAGTAGAATCATACAGTATTGTTCTTTTGTGAGTGGCGTGTTTCACTTAGCATAATGTCTTCAGATTTCATCCATGTTGTAGCATGTGTCAGAATTTCCTTCCTTTTTAAGGCTGAATAATATTCCATTGTATGTGTATATCACATTTTGCTTATCCATTCATCTGTTGATAGACACTTGGGTTGCTCCCAGCTTTTGGCTAAGGTGAGTAATGCTGCCATTTCATCATACTTTTAATGCCTTCTGAGGTCTGGACTCTGTCCCTGAAGGGATATAAACTTCTGATGGACTCATGGAGGACTGAGAACCCAGCTCCTAATGCCAGGGAGCAAATGTGTAATCAAAGTCCAAAGGCCCTTTTGAAGAATAAGTTGGGAAGATAGGAGGGGGAGTTCATTCTGTCTTAGAGAGGCAGTGTTTGAAGCATGAGGGAGTTTGCCAGCCGGAGAAAAACTGGAAAGTCTTCTGAGCAGAGAGAATGAAATGATAGAAGGGTGTGAATGTACAATAGGGAGTGGGGAAGCTTTAGTGATGACACTATTAAGGTAGATTGTGCTAGTTTGTAAAGGGACTTACATGCCATATTAATCACTAAACAAACAAACAAAACCTTCAGTTTTTGAATAGTGAAAAATTTATCTGGTTCAAAATTTAAAAGGTACAGCAAGGTATATAGTGAATAGTCTCCCTCCCACCCTTGAACTCCAGCCACCTGGTTTCCCTCCTCATAGGAAACTAATGGACAAAGGAAACCAAATGTTTTGGGTGTGTTTCTAGAGATAGTTATGCATATTTAGGCAATACGTATTCCTCTTTTTTTTTTTTGCGGTACGCAGGCCTCTCACTGTTGTGGCCTCTCCCGTTGCGGAGCACTGGCTCCGGATGCGCAGGCTCAGCGGCCATGGCTCACGGGCCCAGCCGCTCCGCGGCATGTGGGATCCTCCCGGACCGGGGCACGAACCCGCATCCCTTGCATCAGCAGGCGGACTGTCAACCACTGCGCCACCAGGGAAGCCCTATTCCTCTTTTATACAAAAGATGACCTGTTATACTGTCGTGTTCCTTGATTTTTTTTCCCTTAACATATTTGGGAGAACATTTCTTACCAGTTTGTATAGAGCTTTCTCTTCTTTTTTATTTTATTTTATATTTATTTATTTTTAATTTTTGGCTGTGCTGCATGGCATGTGGGATCTTAGTTCCCTGACCAGGGATCAAACCTGCGTCCCCTGCAGTGGAAGTGCAGAGTTCTAACCACTGGACCACCAGGGAAGTCCCATCTTCTTTTATTAAAAATTGAAGTATAGTTGATGTACAATATTATGTTATAGGTGTACAATAGAGTGATTCACAATTTTTAAAGGTTAGGGTCCATTTATAGTTATTATAAAATATTGGCTATATTCCCTGTGCTGTATTACAATATATCCTTGTAGCTTATTATACACAAGCTTTCTCTTCTTTTGATAGTTACATAATATAATCCATTGGTGGTTGTAACAATTTATTTAACTAGACCCTTGTGGAAGGACCTTACGTTACTTATGATCTTTTATTAATTCAGACAGTGTGGCAATGAATGACATAGATATGTCATTTTATGCATGTGCAAGTACATTTATAAGATAATTTCTAGAAGGGGAACATTCTAAGCACTGGATGTCAGGCAATGGAGGGATTTTAAGCTGAGGTATAACGTGGATAGCTTTGGGTTTTGGTAAGATATCCCTGGTAGTGGTGAGGAGATAGATTGGCAAGTGAGACACAGGAGCTGGAGAACCATCCATCTAAGATGGTAAAGGTTGCCTCAAGCAGTGGGAAGAAGGCAGATAAAGAGGGGCCAAATTCTAGAGACAGCCTCTTTATTACTTAATTTACATTTGGAGTCATAGTATTCTCAATGTCAAAAATACATCAGTAAAACAAATTATTTTATTTATCCTCAATTATTTTATTTATACTATGTGGTTATTACTCCCATTTTACAGGTGGGGTAACTAAGGCTCATAGAGCCTTGAGCTAGTAAGTGGCAGGACCAGAGCTTAAGTATTTTAATTATACAAATGAGATCACTTTGAAATGCAGGACAGAAAACCTAGAGTCCTTATCAAATTTAAAAGAAGTCAACAACGATTTTATTGACACAAGTTATACCCATACCTTTTTGTTCTCATGTGGACGCAAGAAAAATCTTGGAAAAAGACAAAGAAAAGATCAAATTGAAATTGGGAGCTCAAAGGAAGGTCTGTAAGGGAAGGGCTATACTTACCCTTGAACTCAGGTATGCCAGTGGTTTTTAATCGTTCCAATGTATATTCTGAGCTGGCATGGAAAGATATCCATGCTAAGATGTTATGCAAAAAACAGGAGGCGGATATGTTTAGAATGATCCCATTTTGTATTATTTTATATGTGAAAGAGCATATACTAAAATGTGGTGGGATTGAGTGGTGGGGTTTCAGGTTAAAATTTTTTGTTTTTCTTACCATAATTCATGTTTGTCTCCTAACAATAAACATGTACCACTTTTGAGGTAAAAAAATAAGTCCAGTGTTTTCCCACGTCTTTTTATTGTTATTATTTGCACTATTCTCACTGCCTGGAATTATTCTTCCTCTCATGTTAAAATGGGCCTAGTGTTGATGTCACTTTCTCTATGAAGCTCTGTCCAGGCTGCTTAGTTGAAATTAATGTCTCCTTTTGCTGTGTTTCCATGAGGCTTGACTATGTTTCCTATCAGACTCTACCATGAGTTAGAGCTACTATGTTCATGTCTGTTTGCACCCCTTCTTCCTCCAGCCCCACTCAGCTTCCAAATTTGAGTTCTAGAAAGCATGTAGTGCTTCCATCGAGTTGGATTACTCACACTTGATAGATACTTGAGTGTTGAATTGGTTGTATTTGCAGCAGTGCAATTTTTTCCTCTGTCAGAACAAGGAAAGATAGATATAAATTCTGAGTCACAGTCAGCAGGGTGATTTTAAAATTCTCAAGGCAATGATATATCTAGGTACACTGGATGAATACTCTTTCCTAATTTGTGAAGGCTGCTGAAAATTCTCTGGAGTAAAAGGAGCCATAAATAAATAAACATCATCTCTAAAACTGCCATCTCTATTGCATCTCTAAAACCAAAACATGAAGGCTACATTTTACCTGATATATACCCAAGAACTCTTATCTTGGAACTGGAAATTCCAACGTAGGCTGTTTGTTTGAAAGCTTCCACAAAAAGGCAAATTCCTCAGTCTGCTGCAGTCATATACTCTACTGAAGGCTGAGGAATGGCAATGCAAAAATCATCTTTTCGGGCTTCCCTGGTGGCGCAGTGGTTGAGAGTCCGCCTGCCGATGCAGGGGGCACGGGTTCGTGCCCCGGTCCGGGAAGATCCCACATGCCGCGGAGCGGCTGGGCCCGTGGGCCATGGCCGCTGAGCCTGCGCGTCCGGAGCCTGTGCTCCACAACGGGAGAGGCCACAACAGTGAAAGGCCCGCGTACTGCAAAAAAAAAAAAAAATCATATTTTCCCCCCTTCTTGTCTGGAAATTGACCTCTTTTATTACGTTCGTGAAATAAACTTTTTCCTCATCTTTTTTTCAAGTAGTATTTTGTTCATTCTTCCATATCTTTTTTTTTTTCTCCTTTCTCAAAGCTACCAGCCTAGATTAGGCTTTAATATTTTCAGTTCTTGATAGTTATCTACTAATCTCTCATTCCCATCCATTATTGCCACATAAAGCTTCTAATACAACTCTGATCTCAACATTTTCTTCCCAGAAATTGGCACCTCCTCCCATTGTTTTCTAAATTAAATTCCTTTTTCTAGCTCTTTTTAAAAATTGAATCTTGCTATAATATTGTTAAAATTTAAGGTATACAATATTTCTTTGATACATTTATGTATTGCAATATGATTGCTGTTGTGATATTTATCACATTGTATAATTATAGTACAATATTGTCTATCTTATTCTAGCTCTTGAGGGCTATCACACGCTAGCCCTTTCTGTTCTTATTTCTCTGTGGAGTGGAGAAACCAGCCTATAGCCTGTGGGCCAAATTTTGTACTGCCCAGGAGCTAAGAATAGTGTTTACATTTTCAAGTATTTGAAAAAAGTCAAGAGAAGAATAATGTTTTGCTGCACATGAAATTATATAAAATTGAATTTTTAATATCCATAAATAAAGTTGTATTGGAACACAGCCATGCCCATTCATTTACATATTTTCTGTGACTTTCACACTACAGTAGTGTTGAGAAGTTGTGGCAGAGACCATATGACCCACAAAGCCTAAAATATTTACTCTCTGGCCCTTTATGGAAAAAATTGCCAACCCTCAACCTAGAGTCATGGAGTTATAAAGTTGGAAATAAGATCTCAGAGATCTTCTGATCCAAGTCTCTCGTTTTAAAAATGAGAAAATGTATTCTCAGATGTAATCAACAGTATGTCTAAGGCAGGTACCTTTGGCAGTGGAAAAGCCAAAATCAGAATTCATTGCTGGTCCTACTCCACCATATTGCCCTTCCCATGAAGCCTGTACTAGCCCAGTAGGACTGCTGGCTCTTTCATGAACAAACTCCAGGTTGTCTCATCTCTGCCTCTATGTACATGCTGCATTTCCTTCCATTTAAGATGCCTTCTTCCCTCCAGAAATTTTATCTATGCCTTAAGGCTCAGCTCAAATACTGAAAACTGCCCTTATCTCAGCAACTGGTTGAGCTCTCTGTCCACATGCCCCCCGTAGTGCTAAGTTCTATCTCCCCGTTAGCACTCACCAGAGTCATTTATGTAGTTCTGATGCTATTCCAGGCCATAAACTTCCCAACTGTGCATCTTTATGTCACCTGAGGAAGTATCACCTGCACATTGCCTTACACACAGAATCTTAGGACATGATTTAAAGAATGAACCAATCTAAAAATGTAAGGATACCAGAGACACCTTCAAGATCTCTGGTTTACTTCTCTTCTATTAAAAAAGAAAGAGAAAGACTATAACACCACTGAGTAATCTTTTTTGATGGGATCAGCTATATAGAAGAATTTGTAGGGAGTTTACTTACACCATGTCCACCTAGCAATTGATGAAGTATATACACCCTGGAGAGAGAACTTGGATTTGTCCTAAGGAGGATTACCTAATTTTGTGATGATTATTTAAGCCTTTAGTATATTTGTTGATTGCTAGGCTTATAGAAACTACCTGCTAAGGTAGGAATTCACACAAATTCAACAATGAAATCCTTCCACATTCTCTGTCAATCTCCAGGGATTCTCTGCTGTTATACCTTCCATATAAACTCTCAGTTTGGGATGGTTTCCATCTATGAACTAAATATAGACTTGTATTGTTCTGTGATGAACCATTAGGAGTGAACTTGATATTAATAAGAACTGAAGATAAAAGGAATGTAATTTAGTGTTTAGGTGCATTGCCACCATTGTCTTTACTTTCCTTAAAACAATAACAACAACAAAACAAAGCCACCCCCCCCAAATAAAAAAATGATGAATGGACTCTTATTATGCTGTAATTCTCTCAGTTCTAATTCTATTTCTTCCTTTTGCCCAACTGGGAGTAAGTTATCTAAGATGGTAGAGCCAGAATTTACTAAAGGTTTAGTTGTCTGTGGCAACTGTTGAACATCTAGGCTGCATCATTGATAGTTTGTATTAGGAAGCAAGTGAAACAAAAGGAAATCAACTTTTAATATTCCTGTAAAAGTCTTTCTGTTGGTTAGACAGAGGGTATGTCTAATTTGTTAATGTTATAGAAGAATGGTGATGAAATGCAATCTGCAAAAGGCACAAACATGACTAGTATTGCTGGGGATGGTTGATAGCTTTTTTCTGTCTGTACATCTTAGTCAGTTTGGTCTGGATGTGCTGTAGCTGTTCTCTTATTTCACTTTTAAGCATGTTTAGAATTAAGTCTGTGTTCAGCGCATATGTAGTCACACTAAATTATATTTGTAGTTGTTGAGAAGAAAAAGTAAAAACATTAAGAAGAAAAGCCTAAAGGTAAAACTTTGGGGATTTTCTAGGTACCGTAAAACAGGAGTTTTTCCTATGAGCATTATAATTGGCAGCCTTAACCATTTGACACATTGTTATTACAAAATATTGAATTTCCAGTTCTGGCTGCTTGTAAGAAGTGTGTTTGTAGCTTGGGCTAAGAAATGGAGTAATTTTACTTATGGCCCTAATTTAATGGGTCAGAGTGTCTATTATAGCCTAGAGCCAAATTCAATTACTGTACTGCAAAAGTGACTCTGAATAATCTCCAATTAACAAGCAGGATGGTTCCCAACAGTAGTAACAATACTTACTTTTGCCATTGGGTTACTATTTCAAGTTTTGACCACACCTATTAAAAAAAAAAAGGTTGCATTGTTAGTCCTGGTTCAATTTTGAAAGCTAACTGCAGCCAGGTTGACTAAGTTGATCATCTCTAAGCAAATAACAGTTAAGGAGCTTAAGCAGCTGAACCCCTAGTGAGCCTGACCCATGTTGTTGTGGAAACCTTCCAGCTTCTGGGAAGGAAAATCAAACAATTGGACATCAGTAGTTTAAACTGCATCTTGATGGTTTATATTTGCCCATTGTGAGCTTGAAGTTTTTATATTTGCCTGGTTGTGAGCTTGAAGTTTTCTTATCCTTCCTGCCATCTGAAAGTTCCAAAGAATTGTAAAATCATGCACTATTACAGCAGAAAACTTTAGCCATCATTAAATTTGTTTTCCTCATTTTTGAAAAACAGTGTAATGGCTTAGGATTAGAGCATGGATATGCTGAAGTCAACACCACTATCTGAGTGATTTTAGGCAAATCAATTAACCTCTCTGTGCCTCTGTTCTTCATCTGTAAAATGAGATAGTAGTGGTACCTCCCTCATAGAGTTGTTAAAAGGATTTAATGAGGTAATAAGGGGGCTCCTGACTTATAGCATGTGCCCAATTAAAAAAATTTTTTTTCCTTTTAAAGGATAAAATGGAAGTCACAAATGAGTACCGCAATGGCCGAGTGAAAGAAAACACGACTAATATTTATTTAGCACTGTTACCTTTCAGGCCGTGGAAGATGCGTATGTATTAGGTGATTTACATGTGTATTACTATATCCCTTAGCCATGAGAGACATTTTACTTTTTCCATTTTACTGATAAGGAGACTGAAGCTTAAAGAGATTGTTGCTTGCCCCAGGACACAGAACTAGTAATAACAGAGCAAGGTAAGATTCATTGCAAAGCCCCAGTTCTTTTCCCGCCACTCTATGTTACCTTCCAGGATGGGCCCTCCGTCTCAATTTTCCAAACATAAAAATGGGCGATGTTTCAAAATTCATTGACAAATTAATTTGGAGTTATTTTTCCATAGGGACAGTGTTACAAACGATATGTTATATACCCAAGCTTATCTGCAAAAGCTGCAATGTAATTGAAATCCTTCACATTTGTGAACTAAATTTGTTAAGAAAAAAATGCATTTGCTAAAAGAAAGTGCATCTAGCTATTAAAGTAGAAAAACAAGAAAAATAGTGTATTTTAAGTTCTGTGGAATGTTTGAGAAAAGCAGATTTGGTTAGAGGGCAGTGAGGAAGATAACAGACTGTTTTGATGCTGATGGGGCCTCTGGGATACTTAAGGGACTAAACATTTATATAGCACAGAGACATCCTGCATTTGATAACACCTTAATAGTGTACAAACACATTCGTATGCATTGTTTCCTTATAATCATGTATGAGACAGGACAGATGGTAGAGTTGACCTAATTTCTCTTAGCAATATTTAGCTTTCTTTTTTTTTTTTAAGTTTTTAATCCATGATTTTTGTTTAATGGCCTTTGGGAGCCCAGCTAGTCACCTTAATAGAGCCATAGAGGATTAGTTTATAGGTATGTTGAAGAAATAATGAAAATAAGAATGGAAGATCTTTCTGAGTTGATTGTGGGAGAAAGTGGGTGATGGGGAGAAGTTTCCTGTGCTGAGGATTTGCTTGCTTGTTAAATTGGTGGCCACCCAGAGCACAGGTGTTTGTGGTTGTGTCTACAGAAGAATCCTGAGTTGAGAGACAGAATAAAGTATTTGCAAATTGGAAGCCTGCCCACAGTATCTTCATAAATAGGGATCTGGTGAGCAGGGCTTCTCTGCTAACATTAATCTAGCCTTAATTGATAACACTCAATCTCCTGTTGCGTTAGAATAAGCAGCTGCTGCCAAGGCAGCTTAACACTAGTTGTAAGGAAAGTATGTTGCATCAAATGAGCTTGCTTGACATTAGAACTTGCCACCCATGTAGTTCACCTGCTCTTTAACCCATTTAATTGTGTTCTTATTGATGCACATTTAAGTTTTTGGCAGTTGGTCAAAATTTGAAGCTTTTAGGCACTGGTGGTGTCTCACTTTATAGATTGTTGTGTACCAAGAATATTGTTAGTACATTTTAGAAATTTAGCATATATTTTTCTGATTATGAAGGCATTGCATACTCAGTTTTTAAAAAATCTGGAAAGTTGGAGAAGGATTAAGAAGGAAATAAAAATCATCTGAAGGTCTACTCTCCATGTTGTAATTCCTTCCAGTCTTTTTTTTTTTTGATGTGGCTATATATTGGGGAGAGAGTGGGATGTTTCATTATTAGTGAAATAGCTGAGGCATAAGTAAAATTTTACATGACACTCATGATATTGCAGAGCTTGCCTCCTGTACTGTGCTAATTAAGAACAGAATCTTTTACTTAAATCAGGTGGCACAAACTCAAATACCTGCAGGGTCAAATAGGTAATGAGTGAATCAGGTGAGTTATAGGGCACCAGGGAGTGGTAGGGACTGTGGTAAATTGAAAAATGCAGGCCTTGATTGAAGAAAACTGCTATCTTCATCTTATTGTTGCCATATGGAAACAGGGCCTAGTGTTACCAGATCTTCCTGATAGTCAATAAAATCTGGAAATCTCTATTTCTTTCAATGTGAAATTTCCCATTTAAAAAGAACACTGAGCAGGTCAAACAAAATAGGTCTGTGGGTTGCACTTGACCCATACACTCCCATTTTGTCATTCCTGACATAAATACTTCTCAGTCTTTCTCATAGTTCTCACAAGAGGAGTACTTTTAGAAAATATTTAGAGAGGAGCTGGATAAGGATTTTCTAAGAGTGGCTTTCCTGGCCTAGATCACCATTTCCCTAAGTATATCCTACAAATTCTAATTCCGCCATAGGTTAGTAGTTGTTAGAAAAGAATTCTTGGTCAAATGAATTTGGAAAATAATGGATTAAACAAAATTAAACTGATTTCTTGTCTGAAGGTTATCTTAGATCCTTAAATATACTAATATGCCTTGTAAATTCCTAAGAAGAGCATATAGCCCATAGACTCTACAGTTACAGTTATCTCCGTATCTCTACTTATTTCTCCCACTACCCCCTTTGCCTCTTGAGGAAGAGTGGCTTTCTTTCTGGTAAAGGCTGATCTCTACCTACTCTTCACATTCTATCCCTGCCTCTTCAGAGACCTTGCTTCATAATCAGGGTCTTGTTTCCTGCCTCCCTTCTCTCACCCTGTCAACATGCTTAATTTTCTCCTATTTAAACAAAATAATAGCCCTTTCCTTACACCATACACAAAAATTAACACCAAATAGATCATGGACCTAAATGTAAGAGCTAAAATTATAGAATTTTTAAAAAACAAAGGAATAAATCTTCGTGACCTTGGTTAGGCAAAACCTAAGATATTGTATCAAAAGCACAAGCAACAAAAGAAAAAAATAGATAAATTGAACTTCATCAAAATTAAAAACTTTTGTGTTGCAAAAGGCACTATCAAGAAAACAAAAAGACAACTCACAGACTGGGAAAAAGTATTTGCAAAAGACACATCACTTAATTAAAATATGAGTAAATGGTTTATTTATTTATTTATTTATTGGCTGCACTGCTTGGCTTGTGGGATCTTAGTTCCCCTCCCTTGGCAGTGAAAGCGCAGAGTCCTAACCACTGGACCTCCAGGGAATTCCCCTGAGTTAAGGGTTTAAATAGACATTTTTCCAAAGAAGATATACATATAGTCAATAAGCACATATAAAGATATTCAACATGATTAGCCATTAGGAACATGCAAATCAAAACCACAGTGAGACACCACTGCACTAGAATCGTTATAGTAATAAGAAAGGCAGATAATAACAAGTATTGCCAAGGATGTGGAGAAATTTGAACCCTCGTACATTGCCTGTGGGAATGTTAAATGGTACAGCCTCTTTGGAAAACAGTCTAGCTATTTGTCAAGTGGTTAAACATAGAGTTACCATATGATCTAGCAATTCTACATCTAGGTATATGCTCAAGAGAAATGAAAACCTATGTCTACACAAAAACATTTACACTAATGTTCATAGTAGCATTATTCAAAATAGCTAAAAAGTGGAAATAATCCAGATGTCCATCAGCTGATGAATGATAAACAAAATGTAGCATAACCGTACAATGGCATATTATTTGGCAATAAAAGGCAATGAAGTACTGATGCATGCTACAACATGAAAGAAACCTTTCATTAGAGACCACATATTGTATGATTTCATTTACATCAAATATCTAGAATAGACAAATCTATAGAGACAAAGTAGATTCGTGGTTGCCTAAGGCTGGATGGAGGTGGGGAAAGGCTGGGGATAAATGAAGGGGGTGGCTGCTAATGAGTTTCTTTTTGGGGTGATGAAAGAGTTCAAAAATTGATTGTGGTGATGGTTGTATAACTCTGTGAATATACTAGAAACCTCTCTAGCAGTTGACACTGTTTTTCACTTTCTTGAAATTCTATTCCTTTGGCTTTCATGACACACAGTTCTACCATTCCCCCTGCCCCGCTCAGACATTCCCTTCTCGGCTCTTTTCATCTGCTGGTTCTTCCAGCAGCCGCAATCTATTCTTCAGCCCAGGCAAGTAAACGGAGGAACCATCTCTATGATTCCTTCTCTAACATTTCCTTATCTCCATCTGAACATCCCATACCTTCTGATTAGTTTCTTTCTCAGAGCTGGCTTTCTTCCTCCATTGCATGTATTACCAAGTCACTTGCGTCAGGAGTCTGGGTGTCTCCATTACCCTCTATGTGGACTGAGTGTCATGTAGATGGATTTCTTACATCTACCCTCTTATCCATCCATACTGCTGCTGCTTTAGTTCATCTTTCACTAAGACTCTAAGCTCCATGAAGTCAGGGGCCATGTATATTTTTTTCATCACTGTCTTAATACTTAGCACTGGTGTGTTATATAAATATTTGATTGAATAAATGAACTAACAAGTGAACTTGTATTCCTAGTTTTCTTCCCTCTGTTCCATTCTTGCTGCTGAGTTTATCTTGTTGAAATGTAAACCTAAGAATGTCTTTTGCTTAGAACCATGAAATAATTTCCCACTGCTTAGAGAGTAAAGTCTAAGCACGCTGCACACAGGGCCCTCCCTGATGTGGCATCTTTCTGCTTCTTCAACTTCCTATTCTCTATACCTCTTCTCCACCCAATACCCTGTGTTCCAGCCAGGTGGGTCTGTGTTCCCTGAACTGGCCATACTTTCACATATGCTTCTCCACTATTGGAAACCTCTCGTTTTTTCCCCAAGTCCCATTATTCCTGGAGAACTCTTATCAGCCTTCTTAGCGTTTCTTTTCCTCTGTGAAACTTGGATATAACTCTTGTTAGAGCATTACCCTGTGTTACAATGATTTATTTAAGCATTTGTCCTGTCTGTGAAGGGCGAGGCCTGAGTCTCACTTATTTTTTGTATTCCCATCACACACAGTTTTGTACATAGTGCCTACCACATGGGAAGTTCTCAATAAGTGTTTGATTAAATGAATGAGTGAGTTGGAAATCAGAATAACTTAGAGAGTCCTGGTTTTTTTGGTATATATGGCTTTTTTAAACACTTGGCTCTGGTGTGTCCTCTGTGAATGATACAAAAGGTACCAGTGAGGGTGTGGATAGATCACAAGTCCATCACCAAGCACTGCAGGAAAACAACCAAAAGTGTTGCTGATGTTGGGTCACATACATTATTATTTTCCTTGTATGACCCACATGTGGTACTGGACACAGCTGCCTATCAGAATGGCTGTTCAGTATAATAGATTGATACTTATGCCATAAGAAACACTGATTTGAGCCAAACTAATAGGCAGATGGATGCACACTCCCTTGTCTGCTCATAATCAGTTGGTCAGTCAGTTGATCTCAGCTTGGCTTGGCCTACTGTAATTTTAAGTTAGGCTTACATTTTCATCATTTGTATCTTCTTGTCTAAATACATTAGCAACTTCTGTTGATTACCATCTCCCTGCCACCTTTTTAACATAATGTTCTATAGTTAACACTTATACTCTACAAATCGCCAACACAAGTCCTCCCTGCTGTGTTTTGTCTTCCTGTTTTCTTATACGTGGTCTAGCTAAGGGAGACACCTACATTAACATATTTTTTAGTCTGGGTAGTGACTTGAACCAGCCAAGCTTTTTTTTTTTTTTGCTGGAAAGAAACCAAGTCTCTCTACTGAACTACTGAACCAAATCGAGTAGATTGTGATAAAAGGAGTAATAGCAACAGCAGAAGACAAAAGGCCTCTCACATAGAATTTTGAACTAAAGTCATGTAGTGAACAAAAGATATTTAAATTAACTACGGAACAAAGTAAGAGCTCTTCAAAAGAAACATCTTCCTGCAAAGCCCCCTAAAAATGCCCCCAGGCCTTTTACTCATTCACTACCATTATTTCAGTTGTATGTCTAAGGATGCTTTATTTCTTATCTCATTCTCTTCCCACCACCTAGCAGACACATAGTTGGCACTTACTGCCTGTTTATTGAATGAATGGAATTGGGCCTCAGGAGTTAGATGCAATTCTCTGAAGAAGAAAATAAAAGATATAATTTTAGCAGTGAATAGAACCAACAAATCTGAGTTTCAGCAATGGAATAAAGTTTGGAAGCAATAAAATGTATTTACTGTAAAGTTAGATTACTTTGAAAGGGTTGTTGTTAAATGCTGACCTGGAAAAGCTGCTGAGAACTTAAGACTATAACTAAGACCTATTTGTCATTCTTTTCTCTGCGTTTTTTTAAGCCCTTTAACATACAGGTCTTTTTTTTCAGAGGGAATAAGACTTATTGTAAGGTTAAAAAAATCAGGCATCAACTTTAGTTTAATCTCATACTCATAAAACATACAGATAAAATGTGTAGGAAGTGAGAGCTTTTAAATTTTGTATTTATTAATCGTTTTATACCTTGTTCTTCAAAAGAATTTGAGGTAGAAAATGAGGACTTAAGGTAGAAAATATAAATTTAAAAGTAAGTTTTCTTCATCAGAGAGCTAAAAGGGAGTTTGGCCAACACACAGTAGACGAGTAAGAAGACCTGCAATGAGATCATGTAGTATAGAAGAAATAAATGAGTAATCAAATGATTTATTTGAGGTTACATAGCTGTTTATTAGCTAAGCTGGAACTAGAAATCAAGTCACCAAATTCCCATACATGTGCTCTTAACATGTATGTAGCAAAAACATTTGGCTTAACTAGCCAAGAATTTTGATGACCTGGTGCTGCACAGGTTCAAGAAGCATTTGTCAAGTTGATCACTTCCCGCTTGTTTGCAAAGTTGTGGCCTGTACTAGGAAATCATATGCTTCCCCATACTAAGGTTGACCTCCAAGAATAATGTTTTTCCACAAGCCGTGAAGATTCCTGCTAGTTAACAAAGAGCATTTTGTGAATTCCTTTCTGAATTGCTCTACTCTTTTTATTTGGAAAAGATGGCTGCTGTAGAAACTTTTTGTTTTGATAGTGTGGGGAGAGTGAAGGAAAGCGCATTTCCTGTCATCTCCTGGTCCAGCTCTCCTCAGTAGGTTTTGCCAGCTAGAAGATGCCTTTCTGGTCCTGCATATCCTTAGAAACTGGCTTCTTTGGAAGTTCTTGACTTGATACTTGATACAGCGATAGAACACTGAATTGAAAAGATCTAGATCTAGAACAAAGGATGACAGCCTTTGAATAAATGGGCAGGTTAAGTTACATAATCCTCTCTGCCTTCCCTTAGCACACAAAGCCCTTCCCAGGCTGACTCCAGCTTTCCTTTCTAGCCTCATTTCCTTTGCTGAAGGCACACCAGCCTGTTTTTCTTGTCTAGTCAACCGTGTGCTCAAACACATTTGAGGCTTGGACTGTGCTCTTCTTTGTGCTTGGGCTGTCTGATCCCTCTCTCCTCCATGTGGCAACTGCTGTCTCTCTAGGACCAGCTCCCTTCTTCTCTGAAGACACCACGTAGCAAAGGTAAAAATCAAGGTTAATCTAGCAGCCATGTGAAGAGTGAATTAGAAGAAGGAAGTTTGGAGGCAGGAAGACCAGTTTTAGGAGACAGTGCAAGTCCCATAGACCTGAGCTGTCCAGTATTGTAGCACGTGTGGAATTTAAATTCAAATTAAATGAAAGAAGACAACCTGAAAAGGCTATATATTGTATGATTCTAACTATATGAGGTTCAGGAAAAGGCAAAACTATGGAGACAGTAAAAAGATCAGTGGTTTTCAGAGGTTTGGGGTGGAGGGATGAATAGGCAGAGCACAGGATTTTTAGGGCAAAACCCTGTGTCATACCATGATCATGGATACCTGTCATTATACATGTGTCCAAACCCATAGAATGTGCAACACCAAGAGTGGAATGTAATGTAAACTATGAATTTGGGAGTGATTATGATGTGTCAATGGTAGGTTCATCAGTTGTAACAAATGTACCACTCTGGTGGGGGGCATTGATAATGGGGGAGGCTATTGGTATGGGGTCAGGGAGTATATGGGAAATCTCTGTATCTTCTCAATTTTGCTGTAAACCTAAAATGGATGTTTAAAAAATAGTGTTAATAAAAAAGATTAAAATTAATTAAAATTAAATAAAAGTAATAATTCAGTTCTTCAGTTGCACTAGCCATATTTCAAGTGCTTAGTAGCCACAAGTGGCTAATGGCTACTGTATTGGATAATACAAATTAAATAGAACATTTCCATCATAACAGAAAGTTCTGTTGGACAGCATTGCCAAAAATCGATTCTCCAAGTAAAAATGGCATTCATTCTACATAGTCACGTTTTATGTGTTATGCCTTAAAAACAGGACCATTCATTGTGTGTAACCTAATTACAGGCTGAGTGTATTGAAGATCAAAGCGACTGTGGATACTATCACTGCAGTTATGAATGCAGCTTAGAATAATAAATCAGATTTAGTTCACATCACTTAAATACTTAAAAATAGTTTTAAAATAAGTAGCCCTTGGGCTTCCCTGGTGGCGCAGTGGTTGAGAGTCCGCCTGCCGATGCAGGGGACATGGGTTCGTGCCCCGGTCCGGGAAGATCCCACATGCCGCGGAGCGGCTGGGCCCATGAGCCATGGCCGCTGAGCCTGCGCATCTAGAGCCTGTGCTCTGCAACGGGAGAGGCCACAACAGTGAGAGGCCCGCGTACCGCAAAAAAAAAAAAAAAAAAAGTAGCCCTTGAGTATGTTTTTATTTTCTATTTCTGTTTCCTCACCAACCCCCTACCTTTACAAAAGAGACCTAAAATAGTTAAATAGAATTCATTCTTTAGTAATTACCTCTACTGGGGTCAGAATAGTTGCTATTGAAAAACTGTTTCAGTGGTTTTGCCTGGTTTACTCATGATTGTTTTATCCTTTCATGTTAAATCTTTGCTATACATCAGCCTTTTTTAGCATTGCTGCTTTTGAAGACATTTTACTTAATTGACCTACGTGTTATTTTAAATTTTTCTTTCTGTCAGTCCACTCCCCAACCCCTACTTCACCCATTTCAAGAGCAAGTCCCATTAGCTCTTCCTCCAAAAGAACTAATTCTCCATGTCCACTTTTGCGTCTTATTTTAAGTCACTACCATCATTCCCCTGGACAACTACAGTAGCTTCCTAACTGGTCACTCTGCTTCTCCTTGCTTGCTAAGATCACTTCTCCTTATAACAGGCAAAATGACCTTTAAAAAAAAAAATTCATGTCAGTCTCTTGTTTAGCACTCCTGCTTCCTGTTGTACTTAGGAAAGATTCCAAACACCTTAACTTGGCCTAAAAGTCTCTTTTGTGATATGACCATTGCCTTCTTACCCAACCTCATCACCACACCTACCCCCCTCACTGAGCTTCAGCCACTCTGACCTCCTTAAGGCTCTTTTAGTACACCCAAACTTTCCTGCCCTTGGGCCTTTATCTTGCTTCTCCCTCTTGATTGTTCTTTCCCAGCTCTTGCATGAGTAGTTCCTTTTCAGCTTCAGAATCTCAGCTCCAATGTTACTTCTTTGTCCACTGTTTTTTTTTTTTTAATTCGATTGTTTGTTTTATCACTATTGAGTTTTTAAAAAAATTATTTATTTTTATCTTTGGCTACATTGCGTCTTCGTTGCTGTGCAACAGGCTTTTCCTAGTTGTGGTGAGCGGGGGCTATTCTTTGTTGCAGTGGGTGGGCTTCTCATTGTGGTGGCTTCTCTTGTTGCGGAGCATGGGCTCTAGGCGTACGGGCTTCAGTAGTTGTGGCACATGGGCTCAGTAGTTGTGGCTCATGGGCTCTAGAGCGCAGGCTCAGTAGTTGTGGCTCACGGGCTTAGTTGCTCCACAGCATGTGGGATCTTCCCGGACCAGGGCTCAAACCCGTGTCCCCTGCACTGACAAGTGGATTCTTAACCATTGCACCACTAGGGAAGCCCTGTCCACACTTTTTAAAGTAGGCCCCCCTCTACTCCTACCCCATACTCTTTATAGCATCATCTTTACTATTACCTGGAATGATTTTGTTTATTTATTTATTTATTTACTTGTGTGCTCTCTCTCTGTCTACTCCCACTGGAATATAACTTCCATGAGGGAAGGAAACTTATTTTTACTCCCGTTCTGTCTAAAGTACCTGGAACAGTGACTGGCACATGTAGTTGCATTCAATAAATGTTTAATAACACTGAATACTTTCTAAAGGAGATATAAAGGGAGGGTTGCACACTCTCTCTCTCTTTCTTGCACACTCTCTCTCTCTTTCTCTCTACCCCTGTCTCTCTTTGGCTCTCTCTATATATGTACATGTGGTGTGTAAAATAAAAGGAATTGCCGTTGCTCTAAGTGTGAATATCTTTGTAGACCCTTTATGCTTAGTATGAACGAGTGACTGTTGCTGCACTTCATCTTTTCCTTCATGAAGTCATGGCCCACAGCTTTTTGAATGGCTGATTTTTGTTAGAAACTATGGTGAACAATACATCTGGAAATATTCTGTCATGTTTTGATCTGAGAAACTCTAGAGAACCAGCTGCTGATTTGAAAGGGTTTTATTATGATACAGACAGTCCATTGTCTACAAAAGCACTGGCTATTACACAGTGGTATATGTGTCTTGCTTTTTTCTGAGCTATTAACTTTAGAGCAAAAACTTGTATTTATTAACTCATGCCTGACTGGTATCCCCTGAGAATAGTTTATTGTGTTATTTGCTTTAGCTGCTTTACTGTGCATTTAGGAATTTTTTAAACTCGTTTTTCTTCTTTAAACTCAATAAAAGTTAAACGGTTAAATAATAGGATTGCGATACTTTCCATTCTGGGTTTTAAAAATTTCACAGATTTCTGCATTAAAATGTGGTTTATATTTATGATTTAATATTCCTAAATAGCTTTATATTGATAAAAGGGTGAATTTCACTATTCCTTATATTAAGGTTTGCTTCTTTTAGAGTGCTTTGTAATACATGATATAGTTAAAGAAAAATTGACATCCAAGCCCTACATAGGAATGATTTTAAAGAAAGTGAGGATGTATACCATTTGTGGTATAATAAATACATGTGCACATGCACACAATCCGGTTAGTGTGGCAGTATTTTGATATGTTTTTAAAATTTTTTGCCATTACTTTTGGGGAAGATTTATATAAAATGATAGATAATTAATAAAATTTTTAGGTAGGAAATAACTACACTTAAGTAACCAAGAGTAACATTTTAATGTTACATTTTAAATTACAAAAATTATTTATACACATTTCAGAAAATTAGAAAACAGGAAATACAGATACAAATTCACTCAAAATTTTGTAAGCATTAATAAATACATTTTGTTTTATATTCTTTCAGTATTTTGCCTTGTACATAATGAGTTTTGGGTTTGTTGTAATCATAGTGTATTTATTATTTTTTATTCCTCCTTTTAAACGAAGTATAATGTCATAAACATTTTCCCATAGTGCTGAGTCTTTACAACCATTGTTTTAATGGCCCTGTAGTACTAAGTCTAAAGATATATCTTAATTTACTTAATTGTTTCTCATTGTTGGTAAGTTATTTTGAAAATGTTTTTGCTTTTTTAACTAACATGATAGTGAATATTTTTGTAAATATTGTGATTACCACACTTGGTATTATTGCTTATAGGGTGTATTCTCATAAGTGGAATTCCTAGATAGGATGTTTTTGTCTGTTAACACATACTAGCAAATGATTTTCCAAAGAGAATATACCAGTTTACATTGCTACCAGCAGGGTGTAAAACTATTCCATTGCAACATTTAGCATTATATATTATTTCTTTTTAAGGTGCTCTATGATTAGGGAAAACATGTTGATTACTAGTTAAGTTGTGTACTTTCATATGTTTGGTTTCTAGTTTCAGAGTTATTGTTTCACATATTTTTCCAGTTCCAGTAATGTCAATTTTTTTCTGAATAGACATTTTAGCTTACCTAACTGGATTCATGTACTTCATGTACTCTTTCAGAGATGTAGCAGTTTGTGATTAAACAGAAATACACACAAACATATATATTCTCAATGATGAATTTTTTTTTTCTCACTGTGCTCAATGATGCCTTCAAATTAATTACTCTGGAACAGGGTTAATACATTATGTTTGCACTCTATATTGTTATCCAAGTGTATTATGGAAGCATATGTGGGAGCAATCTTGATAATTTCAAAAAATCCAGAAATTTTCTTCAAATCTATCATTTTCAATGATAATGTGTAATGTATGTTTCAAATATGTTTAAATAATAGTTTTAAAAGTCTGAGAATTTAAATTTGACTTGTGAATCGTTTTTCCCTGTAGGTTGGAAAAGAGACTGTTCAAACCACTGAGGATCAGATTTTGAAGAGAGATATGCCACCAGCATTTATTAAGTAAGTAATTAAAACATTCTTCTATTGCTAAGCAGAATAATCCTCTTGTTAGGAAAGGAAAAATACTGACTGTAGGAGCAATTTTTTTTTTTTTTTAATATAAAGCTCTGTTTACAGTTGAAATTTTAATTTTTCATTTTTCAGCAGTCAAATTTCCTACTGTTGATTTTATTCATTGGTGTTAGGCATTTTTGACATAATTTTTAATCAAACTATGACTTCTGAATTTTGTTTTTCAGAATGGAAAGGATTCAGAAACATTCTGACCTTAGCATGCATGAGTCTGGATTGTGTACTAAATACCTTTGCTTGGAGATAACAGTGGATACAAACTTAAAAAAAAAATGTGTTTTGTCACATATTTCAGTAGCGTTTTAAATTTAAGTTATATTTACATATCACTTAATACTCCTACAAATAATTGCTGGACATTTTGGCCTATCCTATGTAAAGTAAGCAGAGATACTAACTTTTGATTAGTTAAAGCTTCTCAGGTTCTTGATTATGTTGTCTTTGATTAATGACTTTGTTTTTTATGGCAGTCACGTCCTAAGTAAAAGTAAAGCCTGATGCAGAAGACAAAAAAAAAAAGTAGAACCTCTACAAATCAATAAGAGAAAGAGATAAGTCTATTCAGTTTTAAAAAACAAGGGCAAAGAATTTGAATAGGCACTTCAAAAGAGAGGAAATCCAAATGGCCAGCAAACCTGTGAGAAGGTGCTCTATCTCAGTAGTCATCAGAGAACTGCAAATTGTTCTATTATAAGCTCCTAAATTAAGAAGTCTGATAATATCAGTTGTTGGTGTGGATGTGGAGCAATTGGGGCACTGCTGCTGGGAATGTAAATTGGTGCAGCCACGTTGGGAAACAGTTGGGCATTAGTAAAGTGGAAAATAGGCAATTTCTCTGCCTCCCAGTATGTTCCCTAAAGAAACTTATGCCCATGTACACTAGGATCCATATACAAAAATACTGATATCAACATTGTTCATGATGATACCACTGGTCTATCTACAGTAGAATGGATAAAAATGATCATGCTATAGTCAATCAATTGGAATATTAATCAGTAATAAAAAGGAATGAGTATATTTCGTTTTAAAATGGTTAATTTTATGAATTAAAAAAAGAATGAATGAATATGAAAAATAATTAAGGGAAGTGAATGATAGAGATATAGATATGTAGGTAGGTTCCATTTATTTAAAGTTCAAAAACAAACTGTTGTTTAGGGATGCCTATTTATAAGGTAAAAAGATAAAGACGAATAAGGAAATAATGAACACAGAAGTCTGCATAGTGGTACTCCGGGAGGAAGGAAGAGGGCTGTACTTAGGGAGAGGCATGCAGGGGCTTCTAAAGTGGTAATAATGTTCTATTTCTTGATTTAGCTGTTCAGTTACATGAGTGGTTGTTTTATAATCACTCATTATATTATATATATGTTTTGTGCAATTTTCTGTATGTATGTTATATATCACAATTTAAAATAAAGCAAAAAGTGTTCCTTTATTTTTATCCTCCTTATGGTCTATTATTTTCATTGAACAGATGAGAATTTCACCCATATTGGTATCTTCTTATTTCTAACTTACTTTAGTGGGTGCTTCTACAGAACTGTTTATGTTAATTCTGCAAAATGTTCATGTGTCAGGAAGTAAGGTACCAGAAGCATCTGTTTTCTGCAGAGACTGTTTTGTGGGAGTCTCTTTTTAAACTTGCCCTCTTTGGACTTGGTGGCATCCTGGGTTTCTTCCAGCTCTAACCAGTATGAGCCTACTTTATTTATGTGCCATTTCATCAGCATGGTAATATTAAGAGTCCTATGCTGTCAGTTAAACATAGTGTAATTAAACTTGCATTTAGTGTACATTAAAAACACAGCTCTAGCTTGTACCCGTTTGCCCCTCACCCCCTGGAAGGTACAGAGCATGGGGAGATAGTGTATAGGGAGATTCAATATCAGGGAAGTATGTATATGTATAGCTGATTCACTTTGGTATAAAGCAGAAACTAACACACCATTGTAAAGCAATTATACTCCAATAAAGATGTTAAAAAAAAATATCGGGGAAGTTGGACTTGATGACCCTATAAAAAGTTCCTTTTAACCCTTCACATTCAAGCCTATGAATATCATTTGACTGGTAAATGAATTTCTTCAGGAAACTCATTTCTGCTTATTCCCAGAAATATACCTTTGAAATATGCTATGTGCTCTCTCACAGGCTTCCTTGGGGACTTAGAAAAATTAAGGAGTACCCTAGTTGTGATGATATTTTCAGAAAAGTGGGTAACTTTAAAACAAAACAAAACCTCATTGATCACCCTTGGTGGTAACTAGGACACCAGCCCCTTACTCTGGTAATGGGAAATTTAAAAGAGGCATTTGTCCTATCTTTCCAGAGGTTCCTCAAAAAATTAAAAATAGATATATCACATGATCCAGCAGTTCCACTTCTGGGTATTTATTTAATTTTAAAATTTTATTTATTTTTATTTTTGGCTGTGTTGGGTCTTTGTTGCTGTGCGTGGGTTTTCTCTAGGTGTAGCAAGCGGGGGCTACTCTTTGTTGCGGTGCGTGGGCTTATTGCAGTGGCTTCTCTTGTTGCGGAGCATGGGCTCTAGGTGCGGGGGCTTCAGTATTTGTGGCCCTTGGGCTCCATAGTTGTGGCTTGCGGGCTGTAGAGTGCAGGCTCAGTGGTTGTGGCGCACAGGCTTAGTTGCTCCGTGGCGTGTGGGATCCTCCTGAACCAGGGCTTAAACCTGTGTCCCCTGCATTGGCAGGTGGATTCTTAACCACTGCACCATGAGGGAAATCCCTGGGTATTTATCTTAAGGAAATAAAATCACTTATCTTGAAAAAAATATCTGTACCCCATGTTGATTGCAGCATTATTTACAATAGTCAAGATATGGAAGCAACCTAAGTGTCCATCAATGGGTGAATTGATAAAGGTGTGATATATATATATAATATATTATTCAGCCATAGAAAAGAAGGAAATCCTGCTGTTTGTAACAACATGGATGGACCCTGAGGGCATTATGCTAAGTGAAATAAGTTGGAGAAAGACAAATACTATATGATTTATATGTAGAATATTTAAAAAAATGAATTCATAGGTACAGAGAACAGGTGGGTGGTTGCCAGAGGTGGGGAGGTGGGGGGGTGTGCAAGATGGGGAAGGGAGTCAAAAAGTACAAACTTGCAGTTATAAATAAGTCATGAAGATATAATATACAGCATGGTGAATATAGTTAATAATACTGTATTATATATTTGAAAGTTGCTGAGAGTAGATCTTTTTTGCAGTACGCGGGCCTCTCACTGCTGTGGCCTCTCCCATTGCAGAGCACAGGCTCCGGACGCGCAGGGTCAGTGGCCATGACTCACGGGCCTAGCCGCTCCGAGGCATGTGGGATCTTCCCGGACCGGGGCACGAACCTGTGTCCCCTGCATTGGCAGGCGGACTGTCAACCACTGTGCCACCAGGGAAGCCCTGCTAAGAGTAGATCTTAAAAGTTCTCATCACAAGAAAAAAAAAATTGTAACTATCCTTTCTCTCTTGGGCATACTTTATTTCACAGTAACCTAATAGCTCCAGTTGATGGGGGAAATTCTAACCAATAAAAGTGGAATAAATGACAGAATTAGAAAGTCATGATTATGCAGTGTTTAATGAAACCACTGATTTAGGTAAGGATCATTAATGGATATGAAACCATTCAGCGGTTTTAACCTTTATCATGCCATTCAGGGAGAACCCTGGTCACCTTGAGGAGTCAGGGAAAAACATTGTGTTATGACCAACTGAAATATGTACTGAGCAGTGTTTAAAAAGTACAGGACTTAATATGCCACACTCTGAAATGTTACCTGAAAATAGCCTGGAGTACAAAAACAATATGGCTGTTATTATCAAACAAATTTGGGGGATGAATAAGTATTCTGCAGTTTAAAACATGAGGGCTCTTTATGCTTTTCTTTAGAATGCAAAATGAAGCAAAAAATAACTTTACTAGGATGGGGAAGGGACAGAGAGGGAAACAGATGGAAGCAATTAATGACATCCTTGGAACTGTTGAGTAGTACATTCTTTTGGGCTGTTTGGTTGATGTTTGGAAGTCTCTAGGGCATGACAGACTGATGCTTCTGCTGTCTCTACTTTGACAAGGACTTCTAAATAGTGTCTGCTTTGACAACGCTAAAAAATAAGTTTAAAAATTTATTCTTGGATCAATCTCTACTCCTAGAATGTTAGAATGTCAGGGCTAGAGAAAACAGAAGACTGTTGATCTCTAGATGGATTTATACATAAGCAATCTGATGTAGATTTAGAAATTTTTCAGGGAAGGATATGTCATTTTCAGAATTTTTGATATTTTCAGGATTTGGGGGGGCTCTCAAAATCAAATCATAGTCTATTTGTGTGACTGGCAATTAAGGGCATGTTGGAATGTTGGAGAATGGTTTAATATCAGTTAAAGATCATACATTTGGGTTGTAACTGTTGATGAGGGACTCCAATGCTTGGGCAATTCCTTACTGTAAAAGTGAGGGCCATTTTAATATAGAACAAGATTTGCATTGTCACAGGAAGGCTTTCTCTTGGGTGGAGCAAAAGTTATCTGATCCCTGATTGCACTGGCAAATAGAGTTTACAATTTACTAATTTTACCAGATTGCATTAATAGCCACAGTGTTGCACAAGAGGTGTAGGGTTGCGTGATGATTGCCACAGAAACTGCTGTGATCTTTATAGACTTCAGGAGTGCCACGGTCATGCTGTACTGTTAAAATAGTGGTTAGACTCACCCTATAAGAAGTCATTTGTTCCTTTAGAGACTGTCAGCAGGAGATTCAGCTACTGTTGTTTGTGTTTGTACTTTGCATCATTGTCATCAATCATTATCATCAGGCAGCTGCAGCAGCTGTAATAGTTATGTGCGATTTATTAATGGGCTAGACACACTAATTGGTTAATAGAATATTTATTGATTGCTTTCTATGTGTCTAGTATGCTAAGTGCTACATAGAATAGCAGTTTTTAATCGTCCTTATTATGAATGATCACTTGTAAGATGTATTACAAGTTATTTATTAATAGTAATAAAGTGCCAAAGTTTGCAAATGCTTTATTTAAAAAAAGTAAATTGAGCATATTCAAGATCACATATATAATAACATTCCTCTCATTCCCACTCACTAGGTTTTGTTGTTTTCCTTTTAACTTTTATTGAAATATAATATATTCACTGGCTTTTTATTATGCTTTCTTTAGTGCAGGAGAAATTAGTGGAAATATTGCTGTTGCGGCTGGAAATTGTGCATAATCACAGGTACACCCAAAGGGGTAGGTCATATATTGAGAGTTTTATTCTTCTGTGTATCATGGAGGCACTAAGGTGAACTGCTGCTACAGAGAGATTTTTAAGAAAGTGCTTTAAGAAATTTCAAATTGAAGAGCTGTAAAACAGACTGACTTTATAATAGGAGAGAAGGAGTGCTGTCATTGTAGGTAGGAATAGTAGAAAGAGGCTCATTTAGGAAGTTGGACTTGGGAGGACAGATGTAGGGAAAAAGGAAAGTACTGGAAGTGGGGACAGGTGTGGGAAGAAAGGAAAATACTCCAGGTGGAATGAGCAGCATGAGTCAGTCATGGGGGCTTTGAGGAGAGGAACAGTCATGGTGGGGGTGGTAGGAACTAAGCTTAGGTAGTTGGGTCAGATGATGAAGCCCTTGAAAGCCAGGCAGAGGAATTTGGAATTGGGTGGTAGGGAAGCTTTGCGCTTCTTGAGCAGTAACTCAAATGACAAGATGAAGGTGGTTTTTCAGGAAGAGTCATAGCCAATACAGGATGAATAATAGGTGCTAGTGAAGGAGAGTAAGTTGTGTGTCAAACTGACCAGATTCATTTCCTGTCAGCAGGGATTTGCTTCAAGCTGATTTCTTAATAGGTAAAAAATGTTTGTGGCAAACTATTTTCTTAGCCTCGGAAAAACTGCTATTGCAGTATATGGTGGAATTTCATTCTTATTTCTGCAATGGAGCAGAAATGGATAAGGAAGGCAGTTCTTGGCCCATATCCAGGGGTGTTTAGTATCTGAATGTATCAAAAGGTGTCACTTGTGAGGTGGTCTCGTGGTATGAACTCCTTAAAAAGGGCATAAAGCGCTTTGTCTGTTGGCAGGCAAATAGTTTCATTTTAGAACTGTGAAGTGTCGCCACTCTGTCTCAGTGCTGCTCTGAACAGTCTGCTTGAAATCATCAAAACTTGGATTGATTCACCAGTTTGGACTATTTTTGAAACATATTGTAATGTCTAAGCCTATCAAATAAAAGAATGTTCCTAAAATACTTTGTGAAAGGGTGTATGTAGTGGCAATCTACATGATTGCCATTAATCATATTTCCTAGGAAATTGCCATGTTTTAACCCTTAAACTTTATTAGTTAAGCACAATTATGGTCTGTATTTGTACAATTTTACCTTGACTGATATTCATGTACAAAGAAGAAATTTGAAAAGGATTTAAACATGCTTACACTTAATATAGATTTCTTTTGACTTAAAGTAGTAGTGTCATGTTTTTAGATCATAAGCCCTCACATTTAGCTTTTTTCTTTGCTTTTGATCTTGAACAATCAGAATAATTTGTGATGAAATTTGAATTTTCAAACACGCTTTTTGGTGAAAGTGGCCAGAATATCTTTTTTTTTTTTTTTTTTTTTTTGGCGGTACACGGGTCTTTCACTGTTGTGGCCTCTCCCGTTGCGGAGCACAGGCTCCGGACACGCAGGCTCAGCGGCCATGGCTCACAGGCCCAGCCGCTCCGCGGCATGTGGGATCTTCCCAGACCTGGGCACGAACCCGTGTCCCCTGCATCGGCAGGCGGACTCTCAACCACTGCGCCACCAGGGAAGCCCTATACTGTGTTTTTTAATGCACCTCGTCTTGCAGATGAGGAAGCTGAGAGTCAGAGAAGCTCACAGTAACTTGTTGAAAGTTACCTAGTACATAAATGGCAGAGGTAAGAGTCAAACCCTAAACTATCTGACACCAGGCTTGTACTCAATCCAGTATGCTAAGACTCTTTCTCACCCTTCTTTGTAAGAATCTCTTCTCATAATGTAATAGTTATTGTGAGGCTTAAATGAGTGAGATAATGTATGTGAAAGTACCTGAAAAAAAAAGATATTTGGTGAAAATTAGCTTTCTTCTTGAGCTTCTCAATCTTTTTTTCTCAGTCATTTTCTCAAAATAAACTCAGTTACTTTTTAAGCTTTTTCATAGAAAAATTTCCTCTCATTTATTGTCTCCTGTAGTAAGACCTTGTTAAAAAAAATCTGATTGCTTGTTTTCATTTAATACTTTTTCTGTATCTGTTGAGATAATCATGCAGTTTTTATCCTTTCCTAGTCTATAAGATGGTCTCTGGTCTACTCCATAAGTATCGACTTTTCTGATGGTGAACCGTCTATGCATTTCTTTCTTTTTTTTTTTTTTTTTTTCCAGCCACATTACACAGCTTGCAGGATCTTAGTTCCCCGACCAGGGATCGAACCCCGGGCCCCGGCAGTCAAAGCGTTGAGTTCCCCCATCTGTGCATTTCTAAGATAAACCCTATGTAGTAGTGATTTAGAAAAGAAAATACAATGCTAAATTCAACTTTAATATTTTAAAAAGATTTTGCTTCTTTGTTCATGAGGGGTCTTGATCTATAATTTTCTTATTTTGTTTCTTATTCTGTTATCAAGGTTATTTTAGTTTCATAAAATAAGATTTCTAGTCTTTGAAACATTTTATATAAGAAAAGGGTTGTCTGTCCTTGAAAGTTGGGCAAAACTTGCATCTAAAACTTTCTTGGGTCTGGTGTCCTTTAGAGGAAGAAAGTTGATTACTCTTTCAGATTCCTTTTATTATCTAATTCAGGTTTTAAATTCATTTTGAGTCAACTTTGATAATCTGATACTTTTCTAAGAAATTATGCATTTCCTCTAACCTTTTTTGTTCAGTATTATCTATTTCTGCCTTTTTTTTTTCTTACCACTCTTATGGGAGATTTATGTTTTATTAGTTTTTTCCCCAAAGATCTATTTCATTAAATTCTGTTCTTAGGTTCATTATTTATTTTGTTAAGTTTATTATTTGAATATCTTATTTTCAATATTTCTATCTTTTAGTATTTCTTGTTTTTAAATAAATATAATATTTTGGACTCTCTATTTTGCTCTGATTACAAGTTTAGAAACAGCTGTGTACTTTAATAGTTGTTCAGCCCTAAATATTTTGTAATTTTGGTGTGAATTCCTCTTACCCATGTACATTATTTAGTAGTACATTTAAAGATTCTTTTTACTACAGGCATATTTCAGAGATGTTGTGTGTTTAGTTCCAGATTACCATAATATTCGCAATAAAACAAGTCACATGAATTTTTTGGTTTCCCAGTGCATATAAAAGTTTTTTATACTATACTGTAGTCTGTTAAGTGTGCAATAGCATGTGTCTAAAAAAACAATGTACATACCTTAATTTAAAAATATTTTATTGCTAAAAAATGCCAAAACAATCACAGTAATAACATCACAGATCACCATGACAAATATCATAACAATGAAATATTGTGAGAATTACCAAAATGTGACACAGAGACATGAAGTGAGCAAATGATGTTGGGAAAACGATGCCTGTAGTCTTGCTCAACACAGGGGCCACAAACCTTCTAATTTGTAAAAAACACAGTATCTGCTAAGTGCAGTGGAGTGAAGTGCAATAAAATGAGGTATGCTTATATCTTTTAATTGTTATATTTCTAATTTAATTGCTTTGTGCCCAGAAGTCTTGGTTGGTATGTGATCAATTCTTCGAAATTATTCTGTGACATAATAAGTGGTCAGTGTTGGTAAGTGTACCACTGTGTGTGCTTAAAAAGAAAGTGTATTCTCTTCTGCTTGGGTATAGGGTTCTCTTTTTATCAATTAGGTCAACATATAAGTATTATTGATCAGACTTTTATAGTCTTGCTATAAATCATAAACTGTTTATGATTGAGGTCTGTTGAAATCTATAATAATTGTAGATTTGTCAGTTTTCCTCATAATTGTCAGTTTTAACTTTATATATTTCAAAGCAATATTATAAGTGGTTACAAGCTTATGATTCTCTTGGATCCTAAATTCTGTTAATTATTTTTTTATTATCTTTTTTTAGGATGATTGTTGACTGCTGTTTAGCCTACTGTTGACTTTTATCTCCAGATTTTGTTCTTTTTTTTTTTAAACCACATCCTAGTTTTTGTCAGTTTTCCTCATAAGTAAAAGTATTCTCTCATTGTGTGTCTATTCCACTTCACTTTGTGTTTAGGTATTTACACCTCTAGCTCATTCATTACATTCTGCTGTAGAACAGTGATTATCAACTTTTTTCAGCATAAGGAACTTCAAATAATAATGGTGAGACTCTTTATTATTAGTTGATTAAGAATGTATAAGAATAAAAGTCACAATGAATTTGTAATGTTTTAAAATAGATTCTTATTTTATTCATCACGACAGCATCAACATACATTTGAAAACTACTAGTATCTGTAAGACGCACTTGCTTATATGTTTATCTGTTTCTGCTGTAACCACAGCATGAGTTTGAGGAAGGACCAGAGGAGCTGATAGACCTGTAGGTAGCAGAGTTCTTGATTGAACCTTGCAGGATCAGAATCTCTTCTCCCTTCACAGATGCTAGATTTGAACAGGGGTGAAAGAAGGTGGGGAGAAAGACTAGGACTAGTCATTCAGGCTTTAAAGGATTCAAAGGTTGTGACTCATAAGCTGCCAGCAAGACTTGAGGAGGATGTAGCTTGGGCAGCAGTGACACTTCGAACCTTCCCATCCCCAACATGCTGCTTCCCTTTCAGTTATCTCTGGGCTCTGGCAGAATCCTGTTTTGTTTGAAGGGAAGTTGAAACTGGCTACATACCCTCCTAATCTCATCTGAAATAAAAGAATTTAGTGAGCCTTTGATGTTTATGTGTGTTTTAGCTTTGTTATCTCAATGTACATGTTCTAGCAAAAAGAGTGTGGTGTTGCTGTTAAAGGGTTTTGAATGTTTTCAGTATGACTCATTGTGGTTTTTAATTTTAGTTTTGGGTGTACACATGCAGTGTCTGGTACTGTCACTGAGTTAGGTCAGGGAAAGGAATAATTTGTGGATGAGGCCTGTAGGATCTTTAAATCTAGGAGCACAGGGTTGGAACAGGATGTTATAGTGTTACCACACAGTATACACAGGGGTGAGTTGGTGCTGGGCACTTGCTACTTGAACTAGATTAAAGTTTGTCATTGTACTCAGTGTTCCTAACTTCCTCCTAAAAACTAACTGCTTGTAGCCTTCACTCAGGTTTCTGAATGACTAATGGCCAAGACTTCTTGACCTTTCTCAAAATGGCAGTGCCAGGAGCAAAGCGTATTGGCTGGTACTGGGAAGCCACGGAATGACTCTGCTTTTAAAGTAAGATTAGTGCCAAATGGCTAGTATATAAAAGAATACTTTATTTTCACACATCTCCCTGAGTCTTTTGAAATCTTTACACATATTATTATCAGTTTTAAAATCATATGTATATGCACAAAAATATACGAGGATGGAATGAGTTGTATAGAGGTATACAACTAGAGGCCATATTTCCTATTTGAGGGATACTAGAAAGACTGCATTATCACTTGCTAATACGTGGAATTTCATTAGAGCTCGTTCTTCAGGTTAACAGTTTAAATGCTTGAATACATAGTGAAGGGAGAATCTTTGAGTCATCAGCAGTTATTTTTACTGATCTGCAGTTAGGTTCTAAATATGGGAAAGCAGAGTGTTTGAGGGCCTGCCCCTTACCCACAACCCCTGGCCTCTCACCCAGGCCTTATATTTATGAAGGGCCTGGACTTCAGTATTTTCTTTGAATGGTATATGTGTAGTCATAGAGGAAGAGAGGGATTCTTAAAAGAAAATGTTTATTGTGAAATTAAAATTATTCAATGTAACGACTTAAATATACCACCATGTTTATGACCCTGTTTCAGCATTTCTTCATTTTTAAATATGATAGGCTTCTCAAACTTGGAAGTAATCTGGGCCTTTCTTGATCTCTCAGAGGCCCTGCCCAGTTAGGAAGGGAAGGAGAGTCTCAACATGGGTTAAGAAGACAGCAGGAATAGCCCGGCCAGTCGATTTTGCCTGCCAGATAATTATACCAGGGCAAGCCTGGTTGGAAATGGACATGCTGGGTGCCATGGCCACAGTGGTGGAAAGCCTCACCCACCAGCTGACTGTGTTCTTTCTTCCTCCCACCTGTTTCCTTCCTATCTACCAAGTGTTGTCTGTGCTTTTTGTGATTGGATATGCTTGTGGTCTGACCAGCTCTTTCTCTTGAAAGGACAAGTCCCAAGATGTAAACACCTGCTTCCTTGGATGTGCTCCAGGGTAATCTGACTTCCATGATGTCAGATTTTCAGGTGTTCTGCTCCATAGCACTGCAGTCTTTAGTAAGCAGAATGCATTTTTTGTGATAGTGTTTATAATCTAAATGGCTATACTGTCTAAGGTCAGGTTTTATTAAAACAGTGAATTTGGTATGGGGTAGTTTCCACCCCACCCCCCAACATGTTTTTTGGGGGTGGGGTGAAAGTTTCTTGTTGAATGTTTTAGAGAGCTTTTTGATTTAAAGTTATACAGCGGTATATGTCTAAATAGGCCCATCAGACTCTCTCCTTTAAGGAGGCATACCTTGTTTCATTGCACTTAACTTTATTGTGCTTTGCAGATACTGCATTTTTCACAAATTGAAGGTTTGTAGGAACCCTACACTGTCAGATGATGGTTAGCATTTTTTAGCAATAAAGTATTTTAAAATTAAGGTATATACATTGTTTTTCTTAGGCATAATGCTATTGCATGCTTAATAGACTACAGTGGAGTGTAAACATAACTTTTATATATTTACAGTAGAGTGTAAACATAACTTTTATATGCATAACATTTATAGACTACAGTGGAGTGTAGACATAACTTTTATATGTGTTTATATGCACACAAAACATTTGTGTGTCTCACTTTATTGTGATATTTGCTTTATTTCTGTGGGCTGGAACCAAACCCTCAGTATCTCCAAGGTCTGCCTGTATTATTTTGTCCAAAGCTGTCTCTCTCCCTTCCTCATCTAAATCAGTGAGCTGGGATATGATAACTGATTTTTTTTTTTTTGCGGTATGCGGGCCTCTCACTGTTGTGGCCTCTCCCGTTGCGGAGCACAGGCTCCGGATGCGCAGGCCCAGCGGCCATGGCTCACGGGCCCAGCCGCTCCATGGCATGTGGGATCCTCCCGGACCAGGGCACGAACCCGTGTCCCCTGCATCGGCAGGCGGACTCTCAACCACTGCGCCACTAGGGAAGCCCATGATAGCTGATTTTGACAGAAGCCGATTGAGATTGTTTGGCTTCAGGGTGAGGAAGTTACCTGTCCTTTGTGATAGTGAACTGCCCTCCCTAGTCAAACCAGGTCTATTGCAAATACATGTTATTATTCACAGAAAGAACTCTTGACTGTGTGTGTGCATGCATGTGTTTGTGTGTGTGTGTGTGTGTGAGAGAGAGAGAGAGAGAGAGAGAGGGGAGAGAGGAGAGAGGTGGGGGGAGCGGAGAGAATGTTATTCCATTGGAAAAACAACTCAGAGATGCTGTGAGGAGAATCATCATTATAAGTAGTACTGAACTTCTGAGGGCAGAAGCAGTGTTGTCTTCACCTTCTCTATCACAACTGTCCTAATCTCTTAGGTAAAAATGACTACTTCCACTTTTGTGTCCCCTCAGCATGTGCTGGGCATACTTTTAAATACTAATTTGTATTTGTTTATATGTATGTCTTGTCCTACCAAGGTGGTAACCCCTTAAAAGTAGGGACTTAAAAAAAGTCTAGGGAGTTCCCTGGTGGTCCAGTGGTTAGGACTCGGCACTTTCACTGCTGTGGGCCTGGGTTCAATCCCTCGTCGGGGAACTAAGAGATCCCGCAAGCCGCACAGTGTGCCCACCCCCACCCCCCGCAAATCTAGTTCTAGGACTTGTGTAGCATGTAGTAGGTCTTCAGTATGTTAAATGAACAAATTTATGAAAAAATTAAACTAAAGGAATTTAAGATTCTCACTTCTGGATGCAGTCTAGAAGAACCTTTAAAAATGTCTTGTGGCAGTGAATCTTTATAATCTCTAGATCTGTTTTCCTTTTATTTTTCTTAAATAAAAAATTCAGCATAAGTTAAAGCGTCTTGATTAGTGATAATTGAAATCACATGGAACTGAGTAGATTGGAACCTTTCCATCTCTTAAATTGTGTGGGTTTATATCATGTAGTAATTCTGTGAAGAATGTATTAGAGGGTTATGAGTGGGTCCTGTGAGGCTGTCATTGGTCCATTGATCTAAAGCATAAGAGCTTCCTATTAATTTAGGTTGAAGACTCAGAGGCAGAGAGAAGCCTTAAAATGTGCTAGCTGATTGATTTAAAGTAGCTAAATCAATATTATTAGTATATAGTCAAGATTTATAATTATTTAGGAAATGGACCTTATCCCTACTGTCATCCTCTAAAATGCTTTTTAAAAATTCAGATTTGTATTAAAAAGTAGAAGATCACTTTAAGAAGTCAGGCAGCTTGAATGTTTAAATAAAATCTCATTTTCCACAGACAAGACAGACTCTTTCCTGTTTCTGCCTACTGGTTAGTCATGATGGGATTTGTTTGGCTTTATGAATGCCATTAAATTTTAATGTACAGATCAGATGTCTCATTGTAGGTAAAAGGAAAGGGTGTAGTGTCTGTTTTGGCCCTATCATTTTACCACACAAGGGAACCATTAGTGGAGAATCAAATTGATTCCTGTAAAGCTTTTCCATTTCATCTTTTTTTTTTTCTTCTTTCCTTTCTCCATGATGGTTATTCCTTTCATTTATTTTTTGCTTTTTCCAAATTTGAAACACTTGTGCAGTAACTGTGTCCTTTCAAATAGGTGTAGTGTGATAGTTGCATTCTGTGGTGCTTATGTTTGTTTGCTATAATTTCATCAAGGTTCATGTTACCTGGAAATAAAATTAAGTTTGTGACCTTTTAAAGTTAATGATTTCTATGGCCAGATGGTTTCATGATCTCCTGTACTTGGTGAAAATCCATTCATTCATTCAATAAATGTTTATTGAGCATTTATTATGTGTCAGGGATTCTACTCTGTGAATATAGGATATACAGGGTCCTTGACCTTGCTGAACTTACACTCTTGTGGGAGATAGCAAAAACAAAACTGGGAGGGTTTATGTCTCATGGGAGCACGTAAGAAAGGTACTTATAGGATGGTTTCATGAAGGAACAGTCATTTAAAAATGGTACCTAAAAGAATGAGTAGGGGTTAGTCAAGCAAAAGAGGGGGGAGAGAGAGAGAGAGAGAGAGAGGTTTCAGCTAGAAGGAATGGCTGTAAAAAAATACCTTGAAGGGCTTCCCTGGTGGCGCAGTGGTTGAGAGTCTGCCTGCCGATGCAGGGGACACGGGTTCGTGCCCCGGTCTGGGAGGATCCCACATGCCGCGGAGCGGCTGGGCCCGTGAGCCATGGCCGCTGGGCCTGCGCGTCCGGAGCCTGTCCTCCGCAACGGGAGGGGCCACAGCAGTGAGAGGCCCGCGTAACGCATAAAAAAAAAAAAAAAAAAAAAAAAAAAAATACCTTGAAGCATGAGGCCAGTGCTCTTCAACTAGTGGTCTTCAATAAGTGGCTGACATCACTAAAAGACTTTCGAAACACTTGAATATTTTTGAATACCTTGGATATTTTAAAGTTTTCATTTAAATATTTTTAAATCATAAGTTTAGTTGCAAAGCATGTGTTTTCTGCCCTGTTGTGTGTTATATACACATCTTAAATATGTTTCTCTGTAAATTTAGCTCATTTAATTTGTGGAAAACATCTGCCACAGTCCTTTGCAAAACCAGTTCTCATTGTCTAACTAGTCAGCAGAATCAGATTTACTTTTTATTAACTTTGTGTTTTAAAAAAGGTCTTGCTTTTAGTCAGTCAGTTATCTTTTAAAGATTTAAACAATAAGAAAAAATGTGTTTATATATTGATGCACATATTTACCATTTTGTGCTCTTCATTTGTTTCTGTAAATCCAAACTTCTATCTGGTATACTTTTCTTTCTTCCTGAAGGACTTCCTTTAAACTTTCTTATAGCTCAGATCTGCTGGGTGATGAATTCTTTTAACCCTTACATAGCTGAAAAAGTCTTTATTTTGCCCTAATTTTTGAAATATTTTCTTTGGGTCTACTCAAAGTTCTTCAGTACTTTGCTCTACTATTCTCTGGGTTGCATTGTTTCCAGTGAGAAGTCTGTTGTTACTCTTATCTTTGTTCCTCTGTAATATAAAGTGTCTCATTTTTCTCTGGCTGCTTTTAATATTTTCTCTTCATTATTGGTTTTAAGTACCTTCATTATGATGTACCTTGTTGTAATTCCCTTGATATTTTTTGTGCTTGGGTTTTATTGAGCTTTTTGGACTTGGGGCTTTAATTAAGTTTTAATTAAGTTTATAAAAGTTGTGGCCATTATTTCTTCAAATATTTTTTTCTGTCCCCTTTTCTGTCCTTTGGGGACTTCAACTGCACACATATTAGGCTGCTTGGAGCTGTGCCACAGCTCACTGATGCTCTGTTCATTTTCTTTTAAGTTTTGTTTTCTCCCATTTTAGGTAATTTTCATTGCTAGCACTTCAGTTTCAATAATCTTCTTCATGCAATATCTTATCTGTTAGTAATCTATCCAGTGTATTTTTGTATCTCTAGTTGTTCTATTTCCGTATTTTTTATATCTTTCATTTATCTACTCAGTCTTTCCTTTAGCTTTTGAACACATAGAATACAGTTATAGGAACTATTTTAGTGTTCTTGTCTACTAATTCTGTCCTCTGTGTCATTTCTGGGTTGGTTTTGAATGATTGTTTTTTCCTCTTTGTTATGGGTGGTATTTTCATGCCTTTTTGTATGCCTGGTAAATTTCAGTTGGATGCCAGTGTCATATTACTCTTGTAACAAACACAATATAAATGTTTTATCTTACAATTCTGGAGGTCTGAAGCCCAGAATGAGTTAGCAGAGTTGTGTTCCTTCTGGAGATTCTAGGAATGGATCCATTTCTTTGCCTTTTCTAGCCACTAGAAGCTGTCTGAATTCCTTAAAACCCCCATCACTCCAACCTCTGCTTCTGTTACCTGTCTTTCTGGTTCTGTTGTCAAATTATAGTGAGGTAATACCTTCAATGTGCTGATAAAATAATTGTCAACCAGAATTCTGTACTACTGAAGTAATCTTTGAAGGATGAGGACAAAGTAGGCATTTTCAAACAAACCAAAACGGAGACATTTTGTCACCAGCAGACTCTTACTAGAGGAAATGCTAAAGAATGTCCTTCAGACAATAGTCAGATGATTCCAGGTATAATGCCTGAGATACAAGAGGGAATGATTAGCCAACATATTGGACAGTTTGTTTGTAAATATAAACAAACTTTGACTTATACAATAATGTAATGCCTAACAAGATTTAAAAGTTGAAAGTAAAAGATACAGGGCTTCCCTGGTGGTGCAGTGGTTGGGAGTCCGCCTGCCGATGCAAGGGATGCGGGTTCGTGCCCCGGTCCGGGAAGATCCCACATGCCGCGGAGCGGCTGGGCCCGTGAGCCATGGCCACTGAGCCTGCGCGTCTGGAGCCTGTGCTCCGCAACGGGAGAGGCCACAACAGTGAGAGACCCGCGTACCGCAAAAAAAAAAAAAAAAAAAGATACAGCATTTTGTACCTGAAAACAATAACATAAACATGAAACAAAACTTGAAAACAATAGCATAAAGGTCAGGAAAGGGGTGATTGGGAATTAAGTATGTTAAGATCATTCTGTTGTTTGGGGAGGAAGTACAATTATTGACTCATTTTATTTATTTATTTTTAAAGTTAATTTATTTTTGGCTGCGTTGGGTCTTTGTTGCTGTGCATGGGCTTTCTCTAGTTGTGGCGTGTGGGCTTCTCATTGTGGTGGCTTCTCTTGTTGTGGAGCACAAGAGAAGGCTCTAGGTGTGTGGGATTCAGTAGTTGTGGCATGCGAACTCTAGAGCGTAGGCTCAGTAGTCATGGTGCATGGGCTTAGTTGCTCCACGGCATGTGGAATCTTCCTGGACCAGGGCTCAAACCCGTGTGCCCTGCATTGGCAGGCAGGGTCTTAACCACTGTGCCACCAGCGAAGTCCTTATTGACTCATTTTAGATTGTTACCATGCCAAGTATGCATGCTAAACTATTTAATGAACCACAAAAGTAATAAAACATAAAGTATATGACCTATAAAATAGTAAAGGGAATAAGAAAAATATAGAAAAAGACTCTCAATCCGCCCCCCCAATATATCAATAATAATAAATTTAAATGAGCTAAGTTATTAAGTTAAAAGTTGCTAACCTGGATTAAAACTGTGTACTTATATGTATATATGTAGTTATAAAGACACATCTAAAATATAAGGATACTGAGAGTTAGAAAGTTATATACCAGTCAGGTAAAATAGTCAAAGAAAGCTGGTTTACAATATTAATATCAGCAACAAACTTTATTGGAGATATAAAGAGGTATCACATAATGATAAATAGGTTCAGATTACAAGAAGGATATAATAATTGTAAATTTATATGTACCTAATAAGTTAGCCTCAATATATGAAAAACAAAAACAGCTGCAAGGGGATATGGACAAATCTGTTGTCATGGTGCAAGATTTTATCACTCAGTGATTGATAGATAAAACAGACCAAAAGAATCAGCAAGGATATAGAAGATTTGAACAGCACAATTAACAAGCTTGAGCTGATGGAATATGTGAAATATTTCACCTAAAAATTAGAGCAAACTCATTCTTTTCAAGCACACAGAAAATTATACCCTTTAAAATTACTAATTGTATATTATATAACTTTCACCTCAAACTATATCGAAATCAATTTTGGTCTATCATATTGGTAAAGATACATAAGTCTGATTATACATTGAGTTGTTGAATCTGTGAGGAAACAGACCCACTGTGTCATCCACTGTGGTGGGAGTGTAAATTGATAACTTCTGTGGATGACAATATGGCAACGTTTGTCAAAATTATTAATGTCCATACCTATGACTCAGCAGTTCCATTTCTAGATAGTATCCTACAGATATACACATTTAAAAATGATATTTATTGGGCTTCCCTGGTGGCTCTGTGGTTGGGAGTCTGCCTGCCGATGCAGGGGACACGGGTTCGTGCCCCGGTCCAGGAAGATGCCGCGGAGCGGCTGGGCCCGTGAGCCATGGCCGCTGAGCCTGTGCGTCCGGAGCCTGTGCTCCGCAACGGGAGAGGCCACAACAGTGAGAGGCCCGCGTACCAAAAAAAAAAAAAGGTATTTATTGGGAATTCCCTGGTGGTCCAGTGGTTAGGACTTGGGGATTTCACTGCTGGGGCCCGGGTTCAATCCCTGGTTGGGAAACTAAAATCCCACAAACTATGCAGCACGGCCAAAAAAAAAATGTTTATTCAAGGTGATTCATTGCAGCATGCTAATAAATTAGGGACTAGTTATGTAGCTGTATAAAACAATGAGGAGGCTCTTTGGGTACTTCTACTAGAACATCACCAAGTTAAATTAAGTGAAAAAATCAGAATGCGGAGAGTATGCATAGTATGATCCTATTCGTGTAAAAATGGTGGAAGCCTATGTTTTTGTTTCTTTGTGCATAAAGTGTCTTTATTTTGAAGAATACAGAGGAAACACATAACTTTGGCTGCAAGTAGATGGAATTTGAATGCCTAGGAGATAGTCGAGGGAAGAAAAATTTTCACTGTATGCCTCAGGGTTTTATATATGTGTATATGATTTTGTCATATGTATGGGTATATGTATATATGTTATGTAATTTCAAATTTAATTTTAATTTAAAAATTTAAAAGGAACAGAAAATAACCAGTCATCTAAGACTGATCAAAAGCCACGCCAGTGAGGTCTTGCTCTTTGCTGATATTTATTATGTGCTGCCTTATGGCTCTGAAGTTTGTGAATTACCAAAGTATGCTTTTTGAGAGTTAGAATAGTGTTTTTTGCATCTTTATATACATACCTATAGTGTCCATAGCCCAATGCTTTTTATGTAGTTGAAATTAATATGTTGGTTTAATTCTATTTTTTAACAAGACTGTGTTATACTTGTTGAGTTTTTATATTATTTCATTTGATATAACTCTCTGTGATGTGGGCTTTTATTTGCATGGGACATTTTCTGTATTTCCAAATAAGAATGTGTAATTTTGGCTAAATATTTTAACTTAAAGTAATTTGTTGCATGTAAGTTACTCAGTGATAACATAATGGATTTACTGAATGTGAGGAAATGATCTGTTAGGTCCTTTTCAACTCTGTACAGAAGAATAATTGAATGAATGAATACATTTTAGTAGTACAAGAGGGTCAAGGAGAATACTTGCTTTATGCATTTCGGGTTCCTTTTTTAAATGACCCGCCCCCCCGCCCCCCCCCCCCCCCCCCCCCCCCCCCCCGAAAAAAAGACACCTTTGGCTGATCGGGTCATCTGTGTTATTAAACTATATTATATTAAACTATTACTAACTGATTCAGTTATTAATGCCAGTGACATTTTAATTAACAGCATAGTTTTTATAGGGTTGTTTTCAAACTGTACAGTTTGTCAAACGAATCCATTTGGCTAGATGAAAGAAAAATTTATGCATTACCTCATACTTTTGCTTTGTGTTTCCTCCTATTTCTTTGGTTTGTCTGATTATTAAATTTCCCTTAACACAGTGCTTTGGTATTTTATTTCCGATGTTGAATCTGAAACTGTTGTCAGGGATATCAGTTCTTTGTGTAAGTGTCTTTTAATGGCATATGTATGTAGGGTGAATAGGAAGGAAACAAAGGAGTTACAGAGATATAGCAACTTAAAGTAAAAGGTCCAAAACTTTTTCTCATTATTTTTTGTTGCCAGGAAATAATGAAGAACAAGGGCTTAGTGCAGTGAATGAAAGAATGTACTGCCCTTAATGTAAATTTTAAAAGCTGGAAACTTAGGTTCTATTATAATGGTCTTGGCTATTTTCCATATAGGAAAAAAATGTGAATTTATGTCCATTTACATTCTTTGCATTTGCATGTGATATTCTTCTGCTTGGTTCTGCCAGTGAGTTAACTCCATGTTCCTCCCCACAGGGTGGAGAATGCTTGCACCAAGCTTGTCCAGGCAGCCCAGATGCTTCAGTCAGACCCTTACTCAGTGCCTGCTCGAGATTATCTAATTGATGGATCAAGGGGCATCCTCTCTGGCACATCAGACCTGCTCCTCACCTTCGACGAGGCTGAGGTAGATAACCTGAGGCCCATGCAGACCTCTTCCAGACAAAAAGCCCAGCCTTAAAAGATAATAATGGAGGATTGAGGATTGTTTAGGATGACAAAATGTTGACTAGCTACACATCTGAATGACTGTGTTTTTTACTTATCGTTTACTCAATTGACTGAATACTATGAAATATATTTTCAGGTTCGTAAAATTATTAGAGTTTGCAAAGGAATTTTGGAATATCTTACAGTGGCAGAGGTGGTGGAAACTATGGAAGATTTGGTCACTTACACAAAGAATCTTGGACCAGGTTAGTCATATCCTACTTTTATAACAGAATTTTTTATGGATTGTCCATGTTTGATCAAGAGGAAAGGGGTACTCCTCCCTACTTTTTTTGTGGAAGATAGGTAATGATGCATTGAACTTTTAGTTGTCTCTGCTCTGTTGATGGAGCTGACTCTGTGCTTCTACTGAAGAGATATCATTGTCTCTGAAAGCTGAATCTGCTTTCTACAGATCCTGGCCCTGTCTAGTGAACTAAACTAGACATTGCAAATGTTGCTGGAGAATGTAGGAAATAATTTCCTATTACTGCAGTGCTCAAGGCCACCCTGAATCCTGACCTCTTCATTCCACATTATACAGCGTTCCTTCACTGTCTGCCAGCTGGCCTGTAGCTCTCTGTGACCTCTTAGCTTGCTCATTAGCCTGCCTACTATTATGGATTCATGCCGTTGCCCAAGGCTGCATAATATAATCAGACCTAGAAGGAGAGAAGAACTTCTGTGGCTAAATCTGAGAGTTCAGTATTCAAAATACATGAACAGATACCAGCTTTTGGTGTTATAGACATATAACATGAACTTGAGGCTCCTTAAAGTATGAATTAGACCAATGACAAGACATATCAGATGTTTGATTTGTTAGTATTAAGAATCACATATTATCTTATAAAATTCTTTTGTCTTACATAAAATGTATTTCCTTGAGGTTTCAGTGCAGTCATCCTGTAAACTTAAGGCAGTTTAGAATTTCTCTGAGCTGTCATCGAAAATCGCTGGGAAATGGCTTTAGAGCAGTACCCTTTAAACTTTCTCCTAGCACTGTGAAGAAATTTTATTTCTTCAAATGAAATCTTGTGCAGATGAATTGGGAGATTGGGATTGACATATATATACTACTATGTATAAAGTAGATAACTAATGAGAACCTACTGTATGGCACAGGGAACTCGGTGCTCTCTGGTGACCTAAATGGGAAGAAAATCCAAAAAAGAGGGGATATATGCAGAAACTGACACAGCAGTGTAAAGCAACTATACTCAAATTAAAAAATAAAATAGACAAGCAACAAGGATATATTGTATAGCAGGGAATTACAGCCATTACCTTGTAATAACTTTTAATGGAGTATAATCTGTAAAATACTGAATCACTATGCTGTATACCTGAAACTAATATTGTAAATGAGCTATACTTCAATAAAAAAATCTAATGAAATAATGAAAAAATAAATCTTTGCAGAATCCCAACATATAAAATACAGAAATGGAGCTACTCTGGATGAAGCAGAGGCAGCCCCACCCTTTCCATCTCCCTTTGGGTGCCCCTTGACGATCTGTGAACCTGCTTAAGAAGTTCTAAGAGCAGTTGGAAAACCAAAGTGTTAGAGAATCACATAGTACCCTTGAATAATAACCAAAGTAGCAAAAAGTGCTAGCATGCTAACTCCAAAACACCAGATGCTTTCATATGCTGTCATCACCATAATTATTATTATTATTATTTTTAAAATTTATTGTATTTATTTATTTTTGGCTGCATTGCTGTGCGTGAGCTCTTAGTTGCGGCGAGCGGGGCTACTCTTCGTTGCGGTGGGCAGGCTTCTCACTGCAGTGGTTTCTCTTGTTGCAGAGCACGGGCTCCAGGCGCGCGGGCTTCAGTAGTTGTGGCACACGAGCTCCAGAGCGCAGTCTCAGTAGTTGTGGCACACGGGCTTTGTTGCTCGTGGCATGTGGGATCTTCCCAGACCAGGGATCGAGCCCGTGTCCTCTGCATTGGCAGGCCGATTCTTAACCACTGTGCCACCAGGGAAGCCCCCATAATTATTTTTATTTGTTTCTAATTATAAAAGTGATACATCCTTACTTTGGATAAGTTGGAAAGTACAGAAAAATTTAAAGATGAAAACAATACACATTATTGTAATTCTTAAGATTTTTTTCAGCCGCTAGTTTCTTAGCCCAGGCACACCTTGCTTCACTTTCTTGTGCTTCACACATAACTGCGTTCTTACAAATTGAAGGTTTGTGGCAACCCTGTCTCAAGCAAGTTTATTGGTGCCATTTTTCCAATAGCATTTGTTCACTTCATGTCTCTGTGCCACATTTTGGTAATTCTCACAATATTTCAAATTTTTTCATTATTATATTGTTATGGTGATCTGTGATCACTGATCTTTGATGTTACTACTGAAAAGATTATGATTTATTGAAGGCTTAGATGATAGTTGGCATTTTTTAGCATAAAGTATTTTTAAATTAAGGTATGTACATTGTTTTTTTAGACATAGTGCTATTGCATACTTAATAGACTACAGTATAGTGTAGACATAACTTTTATATGCACTGGGAAACTAGAACATGCCTGTGACTCGTTTTATTATGATATTCACTTCATTGCAGTGGTCTGGAACTGAATCCGCAGTATCTTTGAGGTGTGCCTGTACTAGGCTCACATAAGATTCTTATACACATAGGTTCAGTGGCCAGGTACATGGCATGAAAGCTGGTATGGTAGCCAGGCAAAGTATTTTTCCCCCCACTTGTGAATTTTTTTTCAAATGTATATTTACTAATTGCAACATTTAAAAAATATTTGTTAATGTATTTATGTCAAATGTGTGAAAATTATGTCACATTTAGGATTTATATTTAATAAATTGCTTTTAATGAGAAGAATAAAGTTGCATTAATTTAGAACTGTCCTGAAAAATTCTATGTCATGAATGCTAGAGTTCAGTGATAGTATCTGTTGTTTAAATAAGTGGACAGTCAGTTTGGACTTTCACAGTAATTCATAATGGATTTAGGCTCAGAAAGCCAGACTCTGGATTGTTTCACGGCTCACTCTGCACAATTTATTCCCTGTGCCCTAGGAATGACTAAGATGGCCAAGATGATTGATGAGAGGCAGCAGGAACTGACTCACCAGGAGCACCGAGTGATGTTGGTGAACTCAATGAACACCGTGAAAGAGTTGCTGCCAGTTCTCATTTCAGGTATTTTCTGTCTGTACTTTATCTTACAGAAAAAAAACATGTTAACATGTTTTAAACTCTGGTGTTTATTTTCTTTTGCTGTTTAGTTGCATGTCTTTCAGCCTGAGTAAAAATGCAGCTGATTAGCTAAGAACCAGTATTTATCTTCTCTAATGCTCTCCTTCTCTTGCTCTTTGTTTGAAATTGCTCTCCTGTTGCCTCATACTGTTCTCTTGAAGTTCTAACAGGCCCTTTTCTCCTCTAGAAACTCTAGTTTTGGATGTATGGATTTTGACACCTTTATTTGTACTCAGAAAAAACAATTAGGAGCTGGAATGGATATTATAGAGCACTGTATAGTAAGGAAGTGAACCCACAGCCCTTTCCTAGAAGATATTTAACTCTTCTGTACGTTGAAGAGCAGGTGGTGTACACCAACTAGGACCACGTTCCCGTTGGGCAGAGCCCAGAAATGCAAACATGGTGGCTGCTCTCTCAACTAGCAAAAGGGAGTTGCACTTATTGAGTGTCTAGTATGTACCAGACATCTCATGGTTTATGTAAATTATCCTTGTCAAGTTGTGGTTTAGTTGGTTTAAGTCTCAGAGGGCAGCTTTATCTTCAGAATTTTATAAGGCATGTTACTGTAATCGCCAGCTACTGCCTTCCTCCTTTGTAATTTCAAGTAGTAGCTAAAATAGGGGATGTGAGTGTAAGAGTTCAGAAAGCCCTTACATGAACTAGAAAACAAAAATTTGTAAATAGCGCCTTATAATCTTCTCAAAAATATGTTTTTGAGACCAACTGTTCCATATGGCAGAAAGGTTGTTGGGAAGAATCTTTCTTTCTAATCTGGGTAACTCAATAAAGCATTGATTAATCTTTGTTTTTATAATTTTAGTTAGTTTATAAGAAGATATTCTCTCCTCTAGTGTTTCGTTATTATTTTCTTCTTCACTTTTAGGGTTTAGATAGTCCCTGCTATATGTTAAGATAAATCATGGAAGATAAACTGAACACTTTGGGATCTTCCACTAGGATTGGGTCAAGCGGCGTTCTTTGGTTACAGTTTTACTGACTGTTTTTATCTCGTCACATTAGGTTTGTGTTTGATGGGGCCAGTGTTAGGGCTGGGATGATAATTGATTTAGAAGGATAGTGGATATTTTGTGACTGTGGATCTTCAGTATATGCATGTTAAATTAGTTTTCTGATCATGATGTGGTGAAGTTTTGTACCTTGAGCTTTCTTAACAGTGAAGGTTGCTGATACTGGAACTTTAATGGCAGACTTGCAGTGTTTGTTTTCATATTCTTTTTTAAGACCTTAGAAGCCCAAAACATGTTCACAGTGTGGAACATCTTGTGTGAATATTGTAATACAGCAAGATTAAATTCCAGGCTTAGTTTCTGATCTTTTGTTTATTTTTACAGCTATGAAGATTTTTGTAACAACTAAAAACTCAAAAAACCAAGGAATTGAAGAAGCTTTGAAAAATCGTAATTTTACTGTAGAAAAGATGAGCGCTGAAATTAATGAGATCATTCGTGTATTACAACTCACTTCTTGGGACGAAGATGCCTGGGCCAGCAAGGTAAGTGTTATTGGGGGAGAAATAAGCAAAATCCCCAATTTTCCCTTCCTGGGGATGTGATTGTCTCACATTTTTTCTTGTAATTGTGTGTAGCATAAGACTACTTAGATATTATGAAAGTATTTTCTTCTTTACTTTTGTAAAATAAAGGGTTATGGGTTACTTCCTGCTTTTGCACTTTTCCTTTGCTCTGAGGTAGAACAGACAAATAGGTATGCAGGGTGAATGTTGGTTGAAAGCTAGGATGTAGCTTTTCCTTCAAGCTGGAGTCTCATGGATTGGGCTGGTGGAGGAATTCTGGTGTGGTGTATACTCCCCTGGGTGGGAGCCCTGCCTTTCATGTGGGTGGTTGTTGCTAGGTGACTAAGTAAGATACAGAATATGCCTATGACTGAATTTTATGGAAAACTTTTCATAACCAATTTTTGACCCAGAGAAATCTACAAAGGAAACTCTTGACATTTCTAGGTGTGTCCCTTCATCATTCTGTTTTCCCTAAAGAGAGCTTAACTGAAATATTAGTTTTCACGTTTGTCAGTTAGTTTGAGGGGTCCCTTTACCCTTGGTCTAGAATTTCCTCTTGAATTCCAGAAGGGTTGGTGGATTCCGCCTAGAGCCCAGCAGCGGTGGTTTGAGGTGCTGCTGCTCTGGTCTGCTGCTTGTCTAGTGATTGGGAACAGAGACACTTGGGTTTACACTTCCCTTGTAGGAGCCCAAGATGCAGGCAGTGGGGGGAACACATTGTCTCCAGGATCCAGCTTCCCCCACTGTGTGGACTCAAATGCTATCTCCAGGGCCACCCAGCAGGCTGGTGGCAGACTACAGAGGGGATATTGTAGTATGATTTCCACTGGGTGCCCAGTAGGGCTCTGTTTGTCCTCCAGGACACCTATAAGGTAAGGTCGAAGCTGGGGCTAAAATCAACAGTCTCTCTTTGTTGACCAGAAAGTTAAACTAAGAGTGGAGGAGAAATTAGTCAGATTATCTTAACTATGGATTTGTTTTCAGAGGCATGAAGTTCTTGAACAAGTTCTAAGACTGTATTTTAAATCCATATAGTAAAATCATGTAACGTCTTTGATATTTTACTTAATTTTGCTTTTGCATATTTGATAACTTTCACTTCCCTGTTATGACTTCTTTATGCATCTTTTTTTTTGTTCTCTTGTTTGTTTTATTCTTTTTCTCACGTTTAGAAGGTAAGCTTTCTCTTGCCCTCTAGTTTCTTTTTTGCTTAAAAAGAGAAAAAGCATGTCTGTGAGGTTTTCTTGTGCTGTGTGCCGTGCCTCATTCCGCGTGCCGGTGTGTAACACTGTGCTTGAATATGCGTCAGAATTTGACTTAATACGGGACTCTGGGGCTGTGCTGGGCAGACTGTTTGGCTCATGTGGAGCTGTTTCTTTGGGGGAAGCAAAAGGAAAGACATTACTATGGGATGTCAGGCTTTCTATATTTGGTGGGTGCTTTCCTCTCTTTGAGCAGTCTCCTGGGAACTGTTTTGGTCTGGTCGTTCCCACTGACTTCACTTGAGGGGCAGATTTCCCCAGGTAGCTGGGTGACCCCTAAGTTACCAGTGGACCTTGCTCTTAGGAAAGGAAACTTCCAGCTGTTGCTATCTCTGTATTTGCCTCTCCTACCAGTTTCCTTTGCAGGCTCTGGAATTTGACTTTTGGAGATGCATCATTGAGGTTTTAAGCCATAATGAAAATGGGTAGGCTAGAGAGTCTAGATGGGGCACCTGTCCTTCACAATAATCCTAGCATTAAAAATCAAAAGGAAAAAAGTCAGGTGTACCTAAAGTTTTTCCTAACTTCAGTACCTGGCTCACTGCATGTTCTGCTATCTAAGCTGTGAATCAGCCGTTGTTGTCCATGATCTCATGTTCCTCTAATCTAATCTCTTTCCTTATTCTCTTCCCTTTGCTTCTAGCAGATGAGAAATAGTAAAAAAGAAAAGCAGGCCTTGCAACCTTAATGTTTCTCTATTTTTGGAGGGGAAAAGTCATCCATCAATTAGTAACTAAGTGTGACTGAGCTTTATTTTGTGCAAGTGCTGAGAGCTGCTTCTTTAAAAACCAAAACCAAAACCAAAATCAAAACCAAAACCAAAACCAAAACCGTGGTCAGTTGAGTTTTTCAGGAGGAAGATTACGCATTTGGAGGCATATACAAGGGAAATATAAACCTGGTCCCCACTGTGTACAGTCTAATAGCTCTCTCAGTTTTATGCTGATCTGGAAGGAACCAGACTGTTAGGATGCTGTAAAACTATCAGAATGAAAGGAAATTAAAATTAGTTCAGCTAAAAGAAGCATAAGTACATAATGACATCAGAATGAGCAAGAAATGCTTATTTTTTAACTTCATTTTGCTTTTGTTTTACATTTACCTGATTCAAATATCAAAATGCTATAAAGGGACTTCCCTGGTGGCGCAGTGGTTAAGACTCTGTGCTCCCAATGCAGGAGGCCCTGGTTCAATCCCTGGTCAGGGAACTAGATCCCATATGCATACTGCAACTAAGAGTTCACATGCCACAACTAAGGAGCCGGCGAGCCACAACTAAGACCTGGCACAACCAAATAAATAAATAAATAAACAAATGAATAAATATTGAAAAAATGCTATAAAAGGATATGTGTGACACAGCTCACTCTCATCCCCATCCCTATCTACTCTACCTCCCTTACCCCCTAAGAGTAATTGTTTTTATTAGTTGCAAGAATATTTAGAAAAAATTTTACCCTGAAAATGGAAATTGGTAACTAGGGTTTGGTTATTTTTCAGTTTAGTAGCATTATGCATCTTTCATTGCTCAACTGTAAGCAGTGAATTAATCAGACCTTGTGTCTGTCTGTGACCCCTGGGTTCCCATTCTGTTTAATACATATGATATCTTTTACCTCCTCTCACCCCTACCAATAAAGAATTAACTTTGTCTTACCATACTTGTTTCATGCTTCCCCACTGGTGCAGTTTTCTCCTGGAAAGTGATGGTTCCTCTAGAAAAGTGGGGGAAGAAAGTAAGTGGAAAAAATTCTTGGTAAAAGTACGTCTTGCCGAATAAGTTAAGATTTTAAAGAGGCAATGCAATAGCTGATTATTTTACATTTTATACCTACATTCAAATGGCAGATTTACAAATTTATAAGTACTTTGACTTTAAACACTTCACTTTATTTTGAAAATAAAAAATTTCCCCTCCTAAATCAACAATCATAATGATTATTAAAAACTATTTTAGCATTTTTCCTGGGAATACATTATGAGACAAAAGAATTTGGGGTTTAAACACAGTTCTAATTTTACCCTTTGTAAATTTAGCAATCTATATTTAATCTCTTTTTTTTTGGTATTTATATTACCTGTATCTTGACGCATGCTGAGAATAAAGAGGAAGTGAAAAAAATTTAAAAAGCATTTCATTGCTAAGAATTTTTGAACCCTATGTAGGTGTTCCTGTAACTGCAACTTGAGTCATTAGATACTATTATTCAGAATTCGTCCCTGTGGTGTGTCTTCTCCCACGGTGGGCCTAGGTTGGTGGTGGGTAAATGTAGTGAGTGACTCAGATGTCTTGCACAGATTACTCTAGTCTACCAAAGAAGGAAATACTGGTTAGAACATGCAATCCTATAATAACTTGCCCTTACTGCAGACCATTGAGGATTTAAGGGTTGATTTTTATTTCAGTTTTGAAAAAAATAAGGTTATATATGAGCTTTTTATGAGTCTTTTTGTATTCTATTATGCAGTATTAGTTTTAGTATTCTAGTATGCAGCTAATACAACAAAGGATTTATCTTTTGGAGTTTGAGATAAATAGTTAATTTAGGTATATATAATATTTCATCCTCCCCCCCAGCCAAAGGAGAAAAGCCCAACATGTTACAGGAATTGACATTTCCATTCTGATCCAAGTGATCTTTTAGTTGGTATAACTGATTGTGTGTGCATAGGTGGCACAGAAGCACTGAGAAGGTATTCTTGGAGATGAGGAACTGATGCCTGGGAGGGTAGCTTGCCTGAAGGGTCAGGGCTAGATGACTTTCTCTCCAAGGTTAAATGTAGTTTATAAGATTTTGTTCTACGGCCCAATTTATCTTTCCAAAAACATCTTTGTTTAAAACACGGACTTGAGGGTAGAAATGTGGTCAGGAATGGGCTGGAGTGGGAAGGGTGGGGGTGGGAGGTGTTAGTGGAAAAGGGAGAGTAGCTTGGGCAGTGAATGAGAGGGAGTCCTTAGTCCCAAATTAAAAATTTTCAAGAGCCTGGGAACGGAGAAGCTCACTTTCCCTACCACAGTTCCTCTTGATCGTCTGTGGGAGGAACTCAGTGGTTCTTGGTATTATTCAGTGTTCTTTAGGTCTAACTTTATATTAAATTTCAGAAGTGTTTCACGTCCTGGAAAAGCATGTAAAAAGGAGTCTTTTAGGTTGTCCTTCTGACTTCTGGTATATGTGGCAGAGTGCCAAGGCACTATGGTTTTTCTCATTTAAAACCTGAACTCATCAGAGTTTTACAGTAAAATGGACCAGAGCAGGAGGGTATTGGATCCCTGACAGCTGTCCCCAAAGCTACATGACTAGATCTGGTCTTTTTTATATTCACTCTTTAAAAAAAAGAACAAGAACAACAACAACAACAAAAACAGAGAAGAGATTGGTGGAGACTTTTCTTGTTCCCAAATTTGAGATTTTACAGAGAACAGTACTTATTGAGGGTACAGTTTTTTCTCTTCTATTTCATACCCAGAGTGTATTCTGAGTACTTAGACCTACATAACAAGGTTTAACAAAAAGCTTTATGGTACATAGTGTAGTTGACCCCAGAGTTATGATTATTTTTACCCTTTATAAATATATCTCAAAATTGCTTCTTAGTCCTAGTTGTTCATTGAATTTGTTTATATTATAGCCAGTGTTAGTATACTTCTTTTGTTGCTTATGTCAGAATTCTGTCAATTCCATAACAAACACTGCCCTTCAAAAGAAATTCTTAAGAGATTCTTAAGAGACCAAAATATTTGTTCCCACAGACATTTTTGCTTTTAATAGATATGACATTAAAATGTATTGTGTTTAAATGATTCTTTACAATTTGCTCTATTCCAGAAAGAATTTAAGGTGGCCCTCTCAGTGACTGTTTTAAATCTCCAAAATTGTCTAAAATTCATGCTCTTAAAAACGTTGGTAACTAATTGAAATTCCCAGTGTAAAAATGCAGCTTCATTGCAAATTTGCCATTGATTATTTTTAGGAGAAAATGAGCATCTCTTAATGTTAAATTCTTGATATTCTCACATCTCATACTCAGGACTAAATTAGTCACATCCTGAGAATCAGATTCTTTCCTTGAAGCATGGTGACCACGCTTTATTAGGGAGAAAAAAGCAGTGACTTTTGAGGATACTGAATAGAGCAAAACTAGTTTTTCTATTGTGTTTCAAATCATTTTGGGGCAGTAGAGAATAAAAGCAGTTATTTAGGTTAGTGAGGATTATGAATTTGATTTATAGAGCTAATTTTCTGGGCAGTATTAACCAAGCCAGAATTGGCAAGGCATAAGATTTGCTGACTACTGTAAAAGGTTAGTGGAATCTTTGGCAACTCTCTTTGGTAAAAGGAAAAAATTCTTGAATTTCATCTAATAGAAAAGAATGAGGTTTGAGATCAAACTGTGTTTCTATGATTGAGCCCCTTAATTTATAAAATTAAATTACATTAAAAATTGAAGTTCAATGAAGCAATGAGGGAAAAAAATGCCTAAAATAGAACCTAACATGTAGAAAGTGCTCAATTAAGATTAGTTTCCTAACTGGTAGCCTTTAATGCTAGAATAGACACTGAAAAATTTCTGATCTTTGTTTCCCCTTGAATTGAGATTTTTGAAATGTTATAAGTATCTATTGTTTTTTTTTCACTTAAAATATAAGTGTATTAGAGAAATGGTTATTAATAGATTTTAAATTAAGTATTTTTCCATGGCTGTAATTCCTCTTCTTCAGAATGTGCACAATACTTCCTAGGTGAGAGATCATGAATTTTTTTTAAATCTGTGTCTAGACAAAGACCTATAACTGGTATTAGACCTTAAAGGCTACCCGACTCTCTGAGGTTGGGTGTTGCCTGCGACTCTCTTTAAAAAGATATTGATTTGGGCCTTGCTAATTTGGAATTAAGCTAAAGTTGACTTTTGAAGACAAGGTTTGCTGTACAGATTAATTTGAACTAGATGAAGGAAGAGCAAATATTTAAACCATTTGAGAATCAAAGCACTTAAAAAATGCCACTTGTCTACTTACAGTACTAATGACAGATGGATTTTGAAATAGATCCTCTTATGACTGCCTTTTATTGATAGATAGCTATCATAATTTCATATAACTTGATAATAAAAATATTTTATTTCCATTTTTTCAGTAATTTAGTTCACTTCTTTTCAGTTGCCATGGCTGAGAATTTGTTATTTAGAGCCTTAGATAGCCAAATCTGTATCTGTTTAGATGGGGAAAGAGGGAGTCCAAAGCTGAGAGTCCTGTAATTTGAATAGGTACTTTGGAAAAGCTGGTGTCAGGCTGCTGACCTTAAGCCTAATTATGAGTGCTCCCAATGCTTATTGGTGCTGCTGCTGGGTTTTGTTTGAATTGGAAGTGGGGATGCTCCTAGTGCCCCCATGTGGAAAACTGGTGGCACCACACCTTGAAGAACCCCGGTTTGCAGGACTGGAAATTGAAAAAAGGTAGGGATTTAAGGTGTTGCCTAGAGTTTCAGAGGTTAACTCTGTGCTTTGATGGCTGGGCTCTGTAAGATCCAGTTCCCTAAGCAAAAGGGAGAGAGGCTGTGTTAAATAGACTTAAGAGATGGCCAGTCTGTCAGTTTTGAGGATGGGTACGTGCATATTTGTTATATTGTTTTCTGTATATCTATTTACTTAAAAAACTTTATTAAAATATATGTATATTTTAAAAGTGATTAGTCTGTTGTTTGGACTTCTCATGCTGTATCCTGGGAGATTTTATGCTAGTTTTATGCAAGTCATTATGAATCCTGATTTTAAACAATAAATTGAGACCCACTTATTTTATCCTGCCTCTTCTTCCAGATTAGGGACGGTAAGGGAACTAAGGATGAGGAGTGGCAGGGAAGGCCCGAAAGACACTTCTTTCTTGTATTACATTTGGTGGTTTACTTGTGGAATTAAAACTGAATTGCTGGATTAAAATTTTCAGCTTTCTTCCAGCCAGTAATTCCAGGTTTTTCAGATTAAACATAGTGGAACATCAAGCAGTGTGTGTATATTTCAAAACAAGATGTAGAAGAACTGTGGATTGTGGTGCCACATGCTAATGAGGCTTCCCTGAAGCGGGGAGAGCTTTGGCAGGGCTGCAGTAGATGATTGTTGACTAGCGGAAAGGCTGATAATGAGGCATGTGACAAGAGGGCTTTTTCCAGCTGAAGACATTGAACATCTTTTGGCTTGAGCAGTTTTACCAGTTTTCACAGTTTAGCAATAGGGAGACTAGGAAACAGAATTAACTGAAGATTTGCATGCAAGATGCTGCATTTTGACAGAAATAAGCGTTATGGTGTGATGAGAATATTTTTAAGGCTGTTGTAGGACTACCGTAGATATTGTATGTTAATGGTGTAACTTCTCTGTCTTACTTTGTATCATGGTATCTTAGTTTTTGCAAAGAAAATACTTGTGGTATTTTTCTTCAAAAGGACACTGAAGCCATGAAGAGAGCGTTGGCCTCCATAGACTCCAAACTGAACCAGGCTAAAGGTTGGCTCCGTGACCCCAGTGCCTCCCCAGGTAACCCTCTGGTTCTACTTTTCTGATAGATAACAGCAAAAAGCTAAAAACCAGGCAAACAAAAGAAAAAGAAAATAAAAGAAAAATCATTTCGTAATCTCATAATCCTGAGATAACTACTGCAACATTAGGGGCATACTCCATTCTCTGATAGTTTTGACTAATTGAAGTATTACTGGTCCTTAAAAGGATGAAGGGCATAGACTACTTCTCATCACGGAGGAATAAAGCAAAGTGAACTGGGCATTCTTTGCCAAATTATTGGTTCACCCCTTCCCTGAATCAGAAAGGTAATTATTTTGAATGAAAGCTCTTCTTTTCTAGTTCCCGTTGGGCAGATTTCCATTTACGTCAACAGCGTACTTAATTAAGCAGATGAAATGATGATGCTAACAAGAATTGGGAAGCAAAGTTGACTTGTATAAAGATAAGACCCAAATAGGTTATTGAGCTAGGCATTATGGATTTTCTAATCTAATATTTATTCAGTTTTAGATTAATATTTGAATGAATGTGAAAAGCCTAATGGAGTTTAGAGGCATTGAGTACTATTGAATTGTTAGAGCCTACTTTCATCATTCACATGCTTACCACAAACTGCTTATTATCTCCAGATGGGTATGGTTCCAAGGATCTTTTTGAGCAGTCTCTGTGGTTAAAACCTCACCCTATGGTTGTAAGGGCAGTGCTTGGCTGTTAGCTATCAGATGTATTGCCTTCTATTCACTTGTCATTTAAAATCATCCATTCCTTCATGAATGAAATGACTTGTAAAGCAACCTTTCTAAATAATTAATGGATCAACAATCTAGATATTGAACAGCTCTCTCTCTCTCTCTCTCTCTCTTTTTTTGGCTGCGCCACCTGGCTTGAGGAATCTCAGTTCCCCGACCAGGGATCGAACCCAGGCCATGGTAGTGAAAGCCTGGAATCCTAACCACTAGACCACCAGGGAACTCCCTTGAAAATCTCTTTGTTTTAGGTGATGCTGGTGAACAGGCCATCAGGCAGATCTTAGATGAAGCTGGAAAAGTTGGTGAACTCTGTGCAGGCAAAGAACGCAGGGAGATCCTGGGAACCTGCAAAATGCTAGGGCAGATGACTGATCAAGTGGCTGACCTCCGAGCCAGGTAAAGTTCCTCTGCTCTCATCAGAGCAGTAGTGGTAACAGTTGGGATCTCGCTCCTGATGGAGTGATTCAGAAAGCAAGTTTCTGTGAATTTTACTGAGTTCTCTTTGGCTAATATATAACGTAGATATTATATTCTACTAATTCTTTTGAGATTGGAGTGAATTTTCCTTTTGTTGAACTTTTAAAATATGTAGATGCCTTATCGTAAAGTTGAAATTCAAATAGAAATCTGTTTTTAGTTTCTAGCCATAGGCTTATGAAAAATAAGGTGCATAGATATCTTTTATGAAGGCTGGATAGAAAAAAAACAAAGAGTGAAAACGTTGGAATTATTTCACATGTCATTTTAAAAATCAGTTAAATAGATTATCCTCTACGCTGGTCATTTCTAGGCTCTTTTGAGTTTCTATTTCATCATATTCATTGGTTTTATAATTCTTTTACCTATCTCTTACCCACCTCAAGTCTTGGCTTTTAGGATCCACCCCCATTCCCCAAATTAAATATGTATAGTTTGCTATTAAGAAAACTCATTATAATATAGGTTTGTTTGGAACTCATACATATAGTTAATGAAGTTCTAAAAGATTCTCATCTTTATGGAATTTTATAGTACGGACATTGTGAAAAATTGAGGTATGATGACACACTAGTATAAATGAAATTTAATTTTGCTTCAAGATTGTCATGAAACGTCTTGAGATAATTGGAATACAGTATAACGTCTCCCTACAAACTAAGGCTTCAGGAACACGCCTTGACGTGTTGCACACCATTACACCTAACCTCAAATGTATTAACATAATGGACTTAAGAATATAGTTTTTTTTTTTGCGGTATGCGGGCCTCTCACTGTTGTGGCCTTTCCCGCTGCGGAGCACAGGCTCCCGACGCGCAGGCCCAGCGGCCATGGCTCACGGGCCCAGCCACTCCGCAGCATGTGTGATCCTCCTGGACCGGGGCACGAACCCGTGTCCCCTGCATCGGCAGGCGGACTCCCAACCACTGCGCCACCAGGGAAGCCCAAGAATATAGTTCTTAAAGGAGTGGTTCCTGACCTTTCTTGGACCAAGGTCATTTTTATAATTTGATGAAAGCCATTAATCTCTACTTAAAAAGATACATATAAACATGCCCATACAATATTATATGTAATTTCCAGAGGTTCATGGATTCACTGTAGCCCTGGAAGCTCCATGGGCTTCAGGTTAAGAGCCTTTACCTTAAAGGGAAGAAGAAACAGCATAAATAAATGTGATCTCATTGAGTGCAGTGGGCCTTTTCTCTTGCTGTGAAGCAGTCTCCTCTGCCATGAGCATGCCAAGAACTTTACAGAAAGGACAAAAAAGAAGTTCTTTTCCCATTTGGAGAAATGCCAATGCAGTTTGACAAGATTCTTGGCTCTTCTAATTTCTCACTGCTGGCTCTTTTGTCTGCAGCCTTTTCACAGTGTAGTAGACAGTTTTCAGTTGGAATTCTCAAATACACAGTTGTATGTATTTAGAGAAAGATGAATCTGAGCAAGAGAACGAGGTAGTTGCTGTACAGGACCGACCATAAATCAGTAAAGAGAAAAGGTTGGAACAGTGAGGAGCCTCAATGGGCCTGCTTCACACTGGAGTCTGCGATAGCCTTTCACAATGAAAGATTACAAAGCTGTCTCCTTGTTATCCTTTCTTAAATATGCCTAGCTTTCTAACAGCTTAGTGGCTGAAACTCAGTAACAATTTCCTCTTTGGTATTCTTCTATTCAGTCACCTAGAATTTCTAGGGTTGTAAGTATATACTTTCCCCTCCATGGTACTCAAACTTTTTATTTTGAATGAAAAATTATGCAACCCATAAATATTTTTACTTTTTCACAGTTGGACTGTTATACAAACAACGTTCCTCATATGAATTACTAGATTTGAAGGAAAAAAAGCAAATTAAAACATAAAAAGTGTATTTCCAAAAGTCTTAGACTCCTCTGCCACGTAAAAGGGAGGTGTCAAGTACAAGTAAAAGGTATATATATATACCTGGCAGTAAATATTATTGAGTTCACTACCTCAAATATTGGTATACATGAAAAACATATAAATTTAAAAGAGGACAGGTAGATGAATGACACACCATACTATTATTAAGGGAAGCAAAGATGTTTTGTAGTCTGTCCTAAAATCAGAAACTCAGGGCTTCCCTGGTGGCGCAGTGGTTGAGAGTCCGCCTGCCGATGCAGGGGACACGGGTTCGTGTCCCGGTCCGGGAAGATCCCGCATGCTGCGGAGCGGCTGGGCCCGTGAGCCATGGCCGCTGAGCCTGCGCGTCCGGAGCCTGTGCTCCGCAACGGGAGAGGCCACAACAGGGAGAGGCCCACGTACTAAAAAAAAAAAAAAAAAAAAAAAAAAAAATCAGAAACTCAGGTTATGATGATCAGCCATTCCATTCAACCAAATGATAAAGTTGCCACCCCTATCATTGAGTTTACCAGGCTGGGTGGATTCAAAAATATGAGTATAAAAAGATGGCAAGTCTTACTTTGCTGTGACCTGGGAAGTCTCTAACAAAGGGAAAACAAATTTCTACTAACTCACATCATTTTTTTGTAGTAGCAGCATACTACTTCTGAGAGAGGAAAATAGTGAAATTAGTTCTTTAGGAACATGATGAGAAATAATGGTTTCTTGTCCCTGTGTGCCCTTTTCCCTCAGTACTATCTGGTTTTAATACTTATAGGTTGCATAGGAGTGGAAGGTAGATATTTAAGATTACCATTAGGTTATGATAATGACAACTCTGTAATAACAATAGTCACATATGTGTATTGCTTTATTGCCAAAGTATTTTCAAGTATTTCTTTTTGCTTGATGCCACTCTGTTTGATAAGCAGGGCCAGTATTATTACCTACCCACCCCTCATTTTCTAAGTTAGAAAACCGAAGCCCAAGGAAGTTAAACATTGTACCCAAGGTTCCTCAGGTAGCAGGAGCCAGGATTTGAACAGACATCTACTTGGTCCCAGTGTGGTGTGCTTTCAGTAGCACTATGTGTGCTGCCTCTTGAAACATTTTCAATGTATACTTGCCCATAAATAAGATAATCTAATGGGCTGTTTATTTCTAAAGCATACGTACTATGGTAACAAAACCTTCCATAGCAATAAGATCACAAGCACATTTCCCCCCTGAAGATTAGGTTTGATTATGTAATCACCACCAAGAGGAAAATCATTATCAAAATGTGCAAGTCTGGTCTTTAAAGTGGTTATGCGGTTCCTTGAAGCTACTGTGTATTATTTTTAAGAGCAAAGGAGAAATTAGATGGTTTGGGTGTTTTGCTTTGTCTCTCTCTGTGTTTCCTTGTGTTATCGCAGATTTAGTAGAAAAGGAAAAGGACAGACATGTTAGTAAAAGAACATATACTGTGCTTTTAGTAATATTTTGCCATTAAGAATTTGAGAGAGTACAACAGCAGCATCTATCTGTTTGAGCAGAGGACAAGGAGCCTCACCGGTGGCCATGCAGAAAGCCCAGCAGGTGTCTCAGGGTCTGGATGTGCTCACAGCAAAAGTGGAAAATGCAGCCCGCAAGCTGGAAGCCATGACCAACTCAAAGCAGAGCATTGCGAAGAAGATTGATGCTGCTCAGGTAGCGATGATGATTTTTAGCAAGGGTGGGAAATAAAGGAGAAAGAGAAATGTTCTGTAAATATCCTGTATCCCTCTCCCACTAACTTTCTATGGGTGGATAATGGGTGTTTCTAAGTGATGATTGATACACACTAGTTGCCAATGTTAACACGTCCCCTACCACCACAGGCTTAAGGCTAATGTTTATCTATCTTTTGAAATAGAGATCTTAATTTTGAATACTTCAGTTAGTTAAAAGTAAGCATTCTGAGTACCATTCTCCTAGCTCCTGATGGAGATTACAGTATGTTAAACCTGTTCTTCATCTCAGAATTCACAACTGTGTTTGGTCATAGCAATGTAAAAGGGTTAAAGCTTTCTGATATTACTGTACTGTAAAATGATTTTCAAGCATTTCATGAAGAAACATAAATGTTTAAGAAACTGAAGAATTAATAAGGTGTGATTAATTCAAAGCTAAAGCTCATGAAGATATTTTATCCTAATGAGAAAGAAAAAAATCATTTTTAGAAAGATGAAGGGGGACTTCCCTGGAGGTCCAGTGGTTAAGACTCCGAGCTTCCACTGCAGGGGGCGTGGATTCGATCCCTGGTCTGGGAACTAGGATCCTGCATGCCGCATGTGCAAATATTAATATCTCTATAAATAAATAGCTGAAGGATTGATTTGGTTTTGCCTGAGTAAGAACTGATGTAAAATAATAAGGATCAGCATTATAAAAACAATTGCTGGTATGCCTTATGATTACTTTTTTTTTTTTTTTTTTTTGTGGTATGCGGGCCTCTCACTGTTGTGGCCTCTCCCGTTGCGGAGCACAGGCTCCGGATGTGCAGGCTCAGTGGCCATGGCTCACGGGCCTAGCCGCTCTGCGGCATGTGGGATCCTCCCGGACCAGGGCACGAACCCGTGTCCCCTGCATCGGCAGGCGGACTCTCAACCACTGCGCCACCAGGGAAGCCCTTATGATTACTTTTGAAATATTTCTGATGGCCTTGTTAAGTTTAGTAAAATTGGTTCATGAGTAGATCACAGTGTGCTTCTTTTCTATTTCTGTGTGTGTAGAATTGGCTTGCAGATCCAAATGGTGGACCAGAAGGAGAAGAACAGATTCGAGGGGCTTTGGCTGAAGCTCGGAAAATAGCAGAATTGTGTGATGATCCTAAAGAGAGAGATGACATTCTACGTTCTCTTGGAGAAATATCTGCTCTCACTTCTAAACTAGCAGATCTACGAAGACAGTATGTATTTAATCAATTAAATTGTCCTTTAATCTCTCTCTTTTTCCCCCTAAGCACATATATAGTTGAAATTTATAGGTTAAATGCACATATGATACTCTTCCATTGTCTTCTTATTGATTCTTTGTGACGTGGTGAGGGCAGATATTTTTAAATTAATAATTTTAGGATACTAAGAACTATTTTTTAAACAAATATTTTTAAGAGATCTATTTTTTAAATTAATAATCAATTAATTTATTTGGCTGTGCCGGGTCTTCGTTGCGGCATGTGGGATCTTTAGCTGCAGCATGCGAACTCTTAGTTGCGGCATGTGGGATCTTTAGCTGCAGCATGCGAACTCTTAGTTGCGGCATGAAGGATCTAGTTCCTTGACCAGGGATTGAACCCAGACCCCCTGCATTGGGAGCACAGAGTCTTAGCCACTGGACCACCAGGGAAATCCCTGAGATCCATTTTTTAAAATTTCTAAGCTAGGATGTACTACTACACCATGTTTGTGACTTGTCTGTTTCCCAGGCATATGAGGAAAATAACTTTTGTGGCTAGCTATGAAAAGCTTTGTGTGTGTGTGTGTGTGTGTGTGTGTGTGTGTGTGTGTGTGTGTTGGGGTGGGATGGGGAGGCATAAGAAGATAGTTTCTTCCTTGACCAGCAGTGTTACTTCTTATGTAGCAATTATAAAAGATCCTTAAATATAACATCCTCACTGCAGGTTCTTCTCGTAAGGGGATTTTTTTTTTTTTAAATCGGTGAGACAGATAAGGCTTTCATAGCATCTACTTTGATTGTATAGAAAAGAAGTGTCACTTTCTCCTTTTGAAAGATATTTTTCTGTCTTAAAAAAAAAACAACTGCATCATATACTAAAAGAACATTAAAAAAGTGTACAACGGCAAAAGTAAGAGTTGCTTCTCTCCCACCTCAGTCCTCCAGTCACTTCTCCAGGAATAACCATAGTCAAGTATCTTGTGAGATTCGACTTTTCATTTAACTTGTGTATTTCACTCCCTATTCTTCCACAGGAGAGTGCCTAACCTTTTTCCACAGAGGTACTTTAGAGTCCTTTCAAATCTTATATTGGGTAAGAGACCAACGTTAGCTAAGAAAGCAAACTTCTGCCTCAGACCTTGAAATAGGAATGAGTGGGAGCAGGGTGGGCATACTTTAGGCAGGAGGTTGTGGTGATAGAGAGCAGCTTAAGTAATAGCTCAAGTTTGATTCTATATCAAGCTCAATCATTTGGGGGGTCACTATTTTATACCCCAAATATAAAATTATGTAGGTGGGAAAATGTATAATTGGACAATTGTAAAGTAATATATGTCTACAAATTTTGGTCTCTGTTCATTAATATTAGCTAATTAATATAGTCTTTACATTTTTACTAGATTTAAAAATACTCAGAGGAGGAAACTATGTTCTCAGGATCCTAACACAGGTCCATATACATAGCAGGCACTCATTAATGTTTCTTAATGATGAAGAGAGAATTAATGATAATAGTGATAACAGCAGACCAAGTTTGGTCACATGCCATCATTACTTATTCCTATTATCTATCTATCTATCAATCTGTCTATCTATCTATCTATCCATCTATCTATTTGTCTATCTAAAACTTCCTGGCAGCAGGAGTAGCTATGATCAGAACCATAGTAATTACCTTCTTTGTCCAGCTTTATAATGGAGAAAGTATGAAAGTTTAGAATCATAAAGGAACTTTTAAGATAGTATCTAAATTAGTCATTCTGTCAGGTAGACTAATATTTGCTTTTTTATCAGTGAGCCAGATGTGATTATCCTGAAGTTTACTTTTCTATGACCTAGTGGACTTGAGATATACAATGAGTCAGATTTGAGATGGCAGGCTCAGGGGCCACCTAACCTAGTGATGACTGATCGAGCTCAGCTTACCAAATGGTTGAGCTTGGTTGAGTCAGACTGACCAAACTCATATTTAACTACAACATATTTAACTGTCTTAACGAGGCAAAACAATCAGAATTTATATTATTAATTTCTTATTTAAGGGTCAAATAGATAAATCCCTCTCCTTTCAAACCAAGTTAATAATAATCATTAGCAGTTTGTCATCTCATTAGCATTTGTATTAGCAATTAAGTCATCTCAATGTAAAGAGTGTCTTTGTGTGACAGGATGGCTATTTTTTTCTCTGCAGGGGAAAAGGAGATTCCCCAGAGGCCCGAGCATTGGCCAAACAGGTGGCCACGGCCCTACAGAACTTGCAGACCAAAACCAACAAGGCTGTGGCCAACAGCAGACCTGCCAAAGCAGCTGTCCACCTTGAGGGCAAGATTGAGCAGGCACAGCGGTGGATTGATAATCCCACAGTGGATGACCGGGGAGTTGGTAAGATCATCACTGCACTTATTAATCCTCATTAAACTTATTACAGTGAAGATAAGCAAGTTGTTGATAGAGATCCTGTATCATCTGTAATTAGGTACAGAAGGGGTTCTTTAGCCACTGGTGAGTAAGTCATTCCACAGTGTGACTCCATCTCCAAATGTAGCCAATAAATTTCCTGTGATTTAATCAAGAAGTATTAATAAATTAATGATTTTGCTGCAGGCAAATAGAAAATTCCTCAGGTTGCAGCTGAAACTTTGAGCTAATTATTTCCAGTCTATGTATACTTTCATTCTGTTGTATTTCTGTTATTACAGTTCTTAGTTAAGTTCACAGTTAAATATAATTTTTGAAAATAAGTAAAAGACACTTAATAACCAAGGTTGTTTTCAGTTGTGAGGGCTCCTGTATCACACAATCACCTGTAGAATTGCTAACCTAAAATTTTGATTTTTGAGAGATTTTAGGAATGGATCTATAAGAATTTAGGTCATATTATGATAGCAAGCCTGTTGAAGCTGAAAGATCTATTTATTTCATTTGCTGTATTCATTGGAAACAGATAAAATTTTTAATTGGTGATTCCCAGTGTGGGGGAATCAGGCAGACATATAATTTACTGGTGGAGGAATAAATTGGTACAAATTTTCTGAGTGGCAATTTGGAATTATACGTCAAGAGCTTTAAAAAAGTTCATACCCATTGACTCAGCAATTTGACTTACAGGAATTTATTCTAAAAATAATTAGAGATGTTTCTAAGGAGTTACATATGAGAATATGTAAATAGTGTAAATATTTAATAATATTAACAATTATGGTTCATATGATAAAATGTTGCATAGAGTTTAGATCATGATTTTTGAATAATATTTAATGATGTAGAAAAATGCTCACGTTAAATAAAAAGAAGCAAGGAGTAAAAGTTAATGTATAGTATGATCCCGGTTTTGTAAAAGAGAAATGTATGTATGTATAGGAGCATGTAATGCATTCAAAAAGACTGGAAGGAAATGGTCAAATATATCAGTCTCCAAGTGATGGGATTATGGGTGGTTTATATTTTTTTACGTTTTTTTATATTTCCCCAGTTTTTTGTCTTGATAGGGGAAAAAACCCCACTAACCCCACTAAATGTATTATTAAGAAAAGAAATCCTTACCAGAATGGCACAGTGGTTGGCTTCTCCTGGTCTATGTGAGTTTCAGTGTTTTCCTCTTGGTGCAGGTCAGGCTGCCATCCGAGGGCTTGTGGCCGAAGGTCATCGTCTGGCAAATGTCATGATGGGGCCTTATCGCCAAGATCTTCTTGCAAAGTGTGACCGAGTGGACCAGCTGACGGCCCAGCTGGCTGACCTGGCTGCCAGAGGGGAAGGGGAGAGTCCTCAGGCGAGAGCCCTTGCATCTCAGCTCCAAGACTCTTTAAAGGTAGAACTTGGGAGCACATATCATTACATTTCTTTCTTTCTTTTTTTTAGAAATAAATTTATTTATTTAATTTTTGGCTGCGTTGGGTCTTTGTTGTTGTGCGCGGGCTTTCTCGAGTTGTGGCGAGCGGGGGCTGCTCTTCATTGCAGTGTGCGGGCTTCTCATTGCGGTAGCTTCTCTTGTTGCAGAGCTTGGGCTCTAGGTGCACGGGCTTCAGTAGTTGTGGTGCACAGGCTTCAGTAGTTGTGGCACGTGAGCTCAGTAGTTGTGGCTCGTGGGCTCTAGAGCTCAGGCTCAGTAGTTGTGGTGCATGGGCTTAGTTGCTCCGCAGCATGTGGTTTCTTCCTGGACCAGGGCTCAAACCCATGTCCGCTGCATTGACAGGCGGATTCTTAACCACTGCGCCACCAGGGATGTCCCTCATTACATTTCTTATGCTTACTATTATTCAAAAACTAGGAGGGAGAGTTTTAAAAAAACATAATTTCTTGAGTCTAGGGAAAGTGAAAAAGGTGTGATCAAGAATATAAAGGAGGGGCTTCCCTGGTGGCGCAGTGGTTAAGAATCCGCCTGCCAATGCAGGGGACACGGGTTTGAGCCCTGGTCCAGGAAGATTCCACATGCTGCAGAGCAACTAAGCCCGTGTGCCACAACTACTGAGCCTGTGCTCTAGAGCCTGTGAGCCGCAACTACTGAGCCTGTGTGCCACTACTGAAGCCCACACGTCTAGAGCCCAAGCTCCGCAAGAAAAGAAGCCACTGCAACGAGAAGGCTGCACACCGCAACGAAGAGTAGCCCCTGCTCGCCATGACTGGAGAAAGCCTGTGCACAGCAATGAAGACCCAATGCAGCCAAAAATTAAATAAATAAATAAATAAATTTTTAAAAAAAAGAATATAAGGAAATCCAGAGCTTATTAAGGAAAAGCTTACTAGTGTGTGATAGCAATTAAAATTGTGTTTCTCAAGCTTCACTCAATCAAGGGCTCTTTCATATTTGTTCTACTATGTATCACCTATACTTTTTTATTTAGTCAGTATTTTTCTTAAAATGGATTCCTTTTTTAAACTTTATTTAAAAGAAAAGTTTATAAAAATCAGGAGTTTGAGTTAGTTATATTTTTTCTAATATTCTATAAAAGAAACACACAATTATTAAAATAAAAACATTTGTCTGTGTAACACCTATATTCATTTCAGATACCACCAGCCAGTGCATGCTATCCACCTTGAGAAACAGTGGGGGTGATTGATCCTTCTTCGAGTATTAATCTAGAATAAAACTTAGATTGGACGAAGTGTGATAATTATGAAAAGGAGTTTTTTCATGACTTCTGAGAATCTTCTGCTTTTGACCCATGTTAAAATAAAAAATGGATTCATATATTGGTTATCAAATTTTTCTAGAAACTTATTTGAAATATCCAGAAAAATTCCATTATTGATTTCTTTCATCTAAATATAAGAAATTGCTTAGAAATTTGGCACTGCATCCACCAAACAGTCCTTACAGTTACTGTAATTATGTCAGGCCCCTCCAGCACTGGGATTGTTGAGGAACTCTGTCTCATCTCATGGTCTTCTTTGGGCTCAACCCCATGATTCTTAGTATTATTCTTAGGGGCCATCAAGAAAGGAAGTAAGATTTCTTGTTTGGGTGGAACAGTCTAGGGAAATGTGGGTCATGTGGGCAGGATTCACTTCTTACACCTGTTTCGTGCTAGCTCAGTGCTTTGTACACAGTTGATACTCATAGCTGATAAAGTTGAATGAAACACCGAATGAATGAATGTGTCAGTGAAGGAAGGACAATGGCAGATGTGCTTTTTGGATATTTCTGGAAATTTTCATTTTTAAACAAATGTTTTTAAGGATCTGAAAGCCCGGATGCAGGAGGCCATGACTCAGGAGGTGTCAGATGTTTTCAGTGATACTACAACTCCCATCAAGCTATTGGCAGTGGCAGCCACTGCCCCTCCTGATGCACCCAATAGGGAAGAGGTGGGTATCTGAGGTCTTCCATTTCTTCTGTTGGCCAGTCATATGTATATGTATATGTATGTGTATATGTATATGTATGTGTATGTGTGTGTGTAAAGGTAAAATGTGACTGCAGTGTATGTCAGGAGTGGTTGGGAAATTGTGGATGAAGGGTGGAAAGGTAGAAGAGGGAAGAAAGGCCTTGCCACTTCTTCTTTCAGTCACCAAGTATGTCGCTTAGGAATGTCTTTAGGACATGTCTTCACTTGCAAGCAGTAGAAGACCTGACTATCAGAGATGAAAACAAATGGGCTTTATTTTCATCATATAACAAGAAACATGGAGCTAGGTAGCCTTGGCATTGGTTCAGCAGCTTGATGCCATGAAAGCTGGCATCTCTCTGATTTTCTTGATCTTTTCCTCATGATGTGAGTTGCTGATGCAGCCCTAGGCATTATGTTCAAGGCAGTAAGAAATGAGCAGTGGGGGCATTCCAGTCACAACTAGAATAACTGTCCCTCTAGTTATAACCTTCCCTTTAGTGTCCCCTTAGGACACTTTATTCTCCAGACAGAAGTCAGGGCAATTCTTTTAAATCATTTGATGTCATTCTTTTACTCAAACCCTTCAGATTACTCCTCCCTGTCCCAGAGTGAAGCCAGAGTCCTTACAATGAACAGTAAGGCCAGTGATGTGCTGGTAGACACAGGAAAAAATAAAACAAAAACAAAAACAAAAAGGCCCTGATTTGTAATGTTTGTTAATTTCCATGATGTAAATATTCCCATGATGGCTGTTTCAATGTGAAGTCACTGTAAGCAGAGTCGGGAAGAGATGGGCACATTTGGCTCTTATGAGCTTGTGTGAGTTGGTACCAGCAGCTTCGTCACACCCACTGCATCTGGTCCGCCATCTACTTGTCTGACCTTGTGTGGTGCCTCTCTTCCCCCTCATGCTCCTGTCTCTGCATTGATCTTCTTGCGCTGTATTCCCAGTATTCCTTGTTTATGTTTGTATGTTCTAACCTTGGGGCCCTTGCTGTTGTTCTCTCTGGTCCTTCCACAGATAACTGCAGGTATTGTTCGCTCACTTTCCTCAACTGTCTACTGAAATGTCACTTTGGAGTCACCACCTAAGATCGCAACCCCACCCCAAGCCCATCCCAAGAAATTCCCTAATCTCCATATCCTACATTTCTCCTTTGTGTTTATCAACACTTACATATTTACCTCATTTTCCTCACGTTAGCATGAAAGCTCCACGTGGGCAGGGATTTTGTTTTGTCATTACTTTATTCCCATTTCTTAGAACAATGTCTGACACATCCTTGGTGCTGAATAAATGAAAGTAAATGCTCACCCAGAAATCCTCCAGGAGACTTTTGTGTATGTCTCATTGGCTAGAATGCTGTCACATGGCTGCCTCACTGCAAAGGAATCTAGGAAAGCAAGTATTTGGTTTTCCATCCTCTATAGTATTGGTAGTGAAGGAGAAAGGGTTGGGTCAGGCACCCAAGACAATGTAGAACTGGTGAGCAGACGTTTATGTTATTCTTATTTGCTAATGACCCCCATTTTCTTTCTCTAGCCTAGGTTACTGGGCAGTTCAGCTCATGGTCCCCTTAGGCTGGGGTGATGTGCTGTGTTTTCATTCCAGACATCTGAGTGTCTGATGAGCAGACAAAACTGTCTGCTGGTAATCTCTACCTAGATGCTGCATGGGTACCTCAGCATGTGTTGTCCTCCTGTTTTCTTCCAGCTGGAAATTTGTGAGTCGCCACTGACTCTTCCCTTCATCTTCCCACATCTATAAAGTAAGACAAGCTAATTTGATCTCACAAATAACGTCTTGAATTCTCTCTAATTTCTATTCATGTTGCCACGGCTCTAGTTCTGATCCTTGTTCCCTGCTGCCTTTATAACTACACAGCTGAGACTGGTCTTTGAATCCATCACAAGGGCACAAATAAAATAAAAATACAGATCTGACCCTGATATTTTCCTGCTTAAACCTTTCAGTGGCCCTTCCTTTTCACATAGGAGAAAGCCAGAGCTCTGTGATCTGGCTTCTAATACTCCCTCTACCCCTGTTTCCCACAAACCCCGCCTCTCAGTTCATGCCCCAGCAATACCTCATTGCTTATAGTTTCCTGTGTACTCTGTCCTTTCTTTTCTCCATGTCTTTGTTCTTTCTGTCTCTCTACCTAATTATTGTCCCCTTATCTCTTTTGGCTAATTTCTGTTTATCCTTTATTCTAGTATCCTTTACTTCCTGGATAGTCTAAGTGCCTTACTTTTTCCTCCCAAGTATCAATGCTTAGTTTTATTATTGCACATAGCACACAACTATTGTAGGTATCTGTTTATGGGCCTTTTTAACCCTGCTAGTATGTGAGATCCTTGAGATGCAGAAATTATGTCTTATTCATCTTTGTATCTTCAGCACCTGTTCCAGGGCCTGGCACATAGTAGGTGCTCAGTACAGTTTGGTTGAGCGACAAGAAAAGCAAGCTAAGCAGTTGGGTAAATCAGAGGGAGCAGCAGACATAGACTGGGGTTGAGATGGTGAACCAAAGTTAGCAAAGCCTTATAGATTCAGAGTGGGAGACCAGCCAAGGAAAGAAACAAGGACTGAGGCCAGAAGAAGAGGACCAGGGGGCTAGAGATTTAGGAAGAGATCCTGAGCATTAAATGGCAAGAACCCAGCTGGCTGAATCCAAACAAGAGGTCAGAATGGGGAAGAGACTTGTGTGCATAAACATAGAACCCTGGCAATGAGACTGGAGCCTGCTGTTGGACCAGGAGACCTTCAGAGATTGTCTGCTGGGAGCCAGAACTTGTCTCCAAGTATGGGCAGGTAGACCTCCAGGAGGAGGCAAAGAAGAGGGTAGATTCTGCCAGGCAGTTCCTAATGTGCTCTGTGTATAATATAAAGCTCACCCAGGGCTGTTGGATATACCTTGCCTCAAGCATCAATTCTAATAATGTGATCCAAACAAATGACAGAAGAACTTTTGTCGTCTAAGTTAAATTGTCCCCTTCGTGGTATGTGACCTTGCATAATATCCATGTCGAAGAAGAAGTTAACTTTTTAACAATATGTGAACTGAATGAACAATTCAGTAGATGGTTTTGCGTTTGGGGTGATGGAAGTCAGCCATCCTTACCCTTGTGTCAGGCGTGGGTGTGAGCACCAGCTATCATTTTTCCCATGGAGGTCAGGGGCAGAGCTTTTACAACATTAATGGTAATGGGATATGTGAGGGAAGCTGCCCTGAGGAGGCTGGAGCTCTGGTTAGGACTCTGGATATTCTTGGCCTTTAATGCATCCAGCCACCTGCACTGGAACCTGGAGTAGGTTTTTCTATACTCTTCAAACTAGGGGATAAGCCTTTTGTGAACAGGGATTATTTAAGTCTTTGGATTCTGTGAACTCCTTATTGCAGACTGCACAGTACTGTACGTCCTGTTTGCACCTGGTAAGCATTGACTCATTCAACGGTCTGTGTGCGCTTGCCTGGATGCATGTGATGCTTATGGCCAAACCTCTGAGGAGATAACGGCAAGGCCAAGACTCGATGTGACTGTTGTCTTATTAACTTGTAAAGTCTTTGCTGAAGCAGTTGCTGCCTCTGCTTAAAGAGAGACTTTTTCTTAGGCTGCCTGACCCATTTTATTGCAATAAATTTTCTTAATGTCTTTGTTTGTTCCTCAAGGTATTTGATGAGAGGGCAGCTAACTTTGAAAACCATTCAGGAAGGCTTGGGGCCACGGCAGAGAAGGCGGCTGCTGTTGGAACTGCTAATAAATCAGCGGTGGAAGGCATTCAGGCCTCAGTGAAGACAGCCCGAGAACTCACACCCCAGGTGGGTTTCACTCCCCCTTCATCATGTCAGTACACACCATATTGAGTAAAGGTTAATTACAGAACAGTTTCTATACATTTTTGAACACTTACTATAAAATATCATGAAAGAATCCACACATACCCTTAATGTCTAAATCATTTTTATATTGTTTGAATTTTTTACAGTGATCATGATTAGTTTTGAAAGTAGAAAAAACTAGTAAAGCACCCCCCTCCCACGCATAATTAGGGAAAAATTCAATAATCTTGGGAGGTTAGTGTATTTTGATTTTAGAGCTTATGCCTTTCCCCACATCTCTTTGATGGTATTTTAAAATTTTTAGATGTGGCCATAATTTTTCTTTTTTATTTAATTATATAACCAAGATGTAGCTAATGTACTGTAAACAGAATATTGGAAGAGTGGGAACAAAAGAAAACAACTTGGACAGGAATTAAAGTTCCAGTACATGATACATGTTCTTAAAAGATCTCTTCAACAACGTTTAGTGTGATGTTTGTGCATTTTTTTCTTCCAATAAAATTACAGAAAATTCATTATCTTTTCATTCATTTATTCAGCAGGTATTTCTTGAGTGCCTGTGGTACATTAGGAACTGTCTGGGCTTTAGAAATCTATGATACTAGATTTGGTGGGGAGCTTGTAGGCAGAGACAGGGGAAATAAGCTTGTCTCTTAAGTGTTCAACTTTTGCCAATGTGGCATGTTAACAAGTTAGATTCTCTTGAAAAATCATACTTGTCTAGCTTTTTAGAAAAAATGTCCATAAAATATGAACGTGTCTAACTTTCCTTAAAAATTTCCATAAAACATAGAACATAAAACATAGGATTTCTCTATAAAACTGAGATTTCTAAAAAAACAGAAACAGAGCACTAGGCTTAAGACACTAACTATGGAAAGAGCAAGGACTTTGGAGACAGATCTGGATTCGAATCCTCTGTCACTTTGAGTTTCCTTGTGTAAAATGGAGATAATTCCTTCCTAGTGGATTGTTCTGAGGATTAAGAAGATGCTTGTGCAGCCTATAACTTATCAAATTCTCAGTAAATGTTAGTTCCTTCCCCAAGTGCTGCAACTGACTAGCTGGGAGCTCTTGAGCAAGTCACTTAAATTTTCTGCGTCTTGGTTTTTGCAGCTGTGAAGTGGAGAAATTACTGTCCTTTCTCTCTCACAGGCTTGTTGTGAGGCTTTAGTAAGACAGTGGATGTGAAAGCACTTTGTTAACTGTAGACAGTTATTATTATTTAAAGGAACATTTATTTATTTATTTATTTATTTATTTATTGGCTGCATTGGGTCTTCGTTGCTGCGTGCGGGCTTTCTCTAGTTGTGGTGAGTGGGGGCTACTCTTCGTTGCGGTGCGTGGGCTTCTTGTTGCGGTGGCTTCTCTTGTTGCGGAGTACGGGCTCTAGGCGTGCGGGTTTCAGTAGTTGTGGCACGTGGGCTCAGTAGTTGTGGCTCACGGGCTCTAGAGTGCAGGCTCTGTAGTTGTGGCACATGGGCCTAGTTGTCCTGCGGCATGTGGGATCTTCCCAGACCTGAGATCAAACCCGTGTCCCCTGCATTGGCAGGTGGATTCTTAACCACTGTGCCACCAGGAAAGTCTGACAGTTATTTTTAATAAATATTTATGAATCTGTTTTAAGTAATCTTTAGTATCATGCTTAATGGTGCTTTTTAAGATGAAGCTTAAGTATCTGTCCGTTTTGTATATGTTCAGAAGTATCAAGCAAACACCCGTTTACTTTGTCACTTTATTACCTTCTTAAAATCAGGCTGTAACTGTAAAATCTTTTGTGAGGGCCCATTCTGGGGAGCTTGTTTATGAGACCAAAACTAAAGTGCTTGGTCTGAAAAGAGACTCGCCGATTTTTGGCCTTATAGTGCCACCTGTAGGTAAAGAGGGGGAAGCTTTGCTGAAGGTTTATATTTGAGTGGTGTTTAAAGGTTGTTTTGTCATTGCCAGGTCATCTCAGCGGCTCGCATCTTACTTAGGAATCCCGGAAATCAAGCTGCTTATGAACATTTTGAGACCATGAAGAACCAGTGGATCGATAATGTTGAAAAAATGACAGGTAGAGTTGTGTGCAAAATTCTTCCTGTCTGATCCATGAGACTGAGAAACTCAAACAGGACCAGTTATGTTACTCAGCTGTAATTGGATAAAGGGACCGTCATGTGCTCGACAGTGTACTTGGCCCTGATTAAGGCCGCTGAGCAGCAGCGGCTTCTCATTCAAGCCTTGCAACTTTGTCCGAAGAGAGACTCTTTGAGTCTCTTTGATTTTAATGTGGCCCTCCCGGTGTGATGTTTATTGTTACAGCTCCTATCTTCTCTGAATAGTGTCTTTTCTCTGTCTGAGCCAGAGTTTGGTTTCAGAGGCTGAGAGGCGGTGTTTGTGGATACAGTAAGTGTCCCTGTCATTTTCAGCAGGTTCACATTTCAAGGAACCACAATAGCTACCATTTAATACAACTTGTCTCAGAGTTTCCTCCAACTTATCAACTACGTAGTTTTTTTTTTAAAAAAGGAGAAACCAACAACTGACAAACCTGTGTCTGTGCGATAGAGGTGGCACCTCTGAATCTTCTTCATTCTCTTTGGAGGGAGGGATGGGAGAGGAAGAGATGAGGAATGTAGGCTCTTCGGCTTCCCTGCAGAACCTGCTGGGACAGGGGTCCATAGCAGCCAGAGATGAAAGTGGAGCTCCTGAGGTGTCTGAAGAGAGGTAACAGAAACAAGAAACAGGCTGTTAGGGTTATTGGAATCCTCTGCGTGGCTCATCTTGGGCACTACAAGCTGCCAATAAGCAACAGATGGCTGGGGAGTGAGACGGGAAGGGAGAAAATACTGTTAACAGATAATGTGGTGCTGATGCGGTGAAGGTTTCAGACGCAATTCTTGTTTCCTCCTGATGTCAAAGCGTTTCTGGTTGTCTGTGGTAGATACAAGAAGGCTGGTGACCACGGTTGGTATAAATGCTGTGAGTCTGTATGGCCTCCTGGGCTACATTCTCACTTTTTTTTTTTTTTTTTTTACAATGGTGATCACCTGGAAGCTTTTGATTGTGTAAGAAGGGTTTTGAGCTGAAGGTGAGAATTATGGGTGTTGTACTGTCACATGAGAAATTTGAGTGGACAACAGGGTTTTGGAGTCTCTGTTCTTCTAAAATAGAAACTAAATTCCATTTCTGTTCTCCGGACAGGGCTGGTGGACGAAGCCATTGACACCAAATCTCTGTTGGATGCTTCCGAAGAAGCAATTAAAAAAGACCTGGACAAGTGTAAAGTTGCCATGGCCAATATTCAGCCTCAGATGCTGGTCGCTGGGGCAACCAGCATTGCTCGTCGGGCCAACCGGATCCTGCTGGTTGCTAAGAGGGAGGTGGAGAACTCTGAGGATCCCAAGTTCCGAGAGGCCGTGAAAGCTGCCTCTGACGAATTGAGCAAAACCATCTCCCCAATGGTGGTGGATGCAAAGGCTGTGGCAGGAAACATTTCTGACCCTGGTAAGCAATGCATGGTGTGGTTCACCTCAGCTGAGAGGTTAATTCAGGAAGCTGACAGGGTGGGGAGAGAAGATGCACCCCACAACCATGACACAACCTGGGGGCAAAAACTACAGATACTTAGTTTGAGGATACTATATTAAGCTTTTTCTGTTCAAAATATGTTGGACAGAATATTTTCTGCAATATTGGCAGGGTTATTGTAAGTTAGTTTCTCTGTACCAACTTCCTTGTGCTTTTTTTTAAATTTATTTTTTATTTGTTTCTGGCTGCGTTGGGTCTTCGTTGCTGTGCATGGGCTTTCTCTAGTTGCGGCGACCGGGGGCTACTCTTCATCGCAGTATGTGGGCTTCACATTGCTGTGGCTTCTGTTGTTGTGGAGTATGGGCTCTAGGCACGCGGGCTTCACTAGTTGTGGCTCGCGGGCTCAGTAGTTGTGGCTTGTGGGCTCTAGAGCGCAGGCTCAGTAGTCGTGGCGCACGGGCTTAGTTGCTCTGTGACATGTGGGATCTTCCCGGACCAGGGATTGAACCTGTGTCCCCTGTATTGGCAGGCGGATTCTTAACCACTGCACCACCAGGGAAGTCCCTCTGTGCTTTCTTAATGTCTGATTAAATAACTCCTGGTCTTGTTTAGTCATTATTTTGGAAATTTCTCAAAAGATGCATAATAACCAATTTATCAACCATTTAGCTTATGTAACTGGCATACCTTCTGCTTTTCTTAAAATGCTTTTTCTCTGGACAACATTCTTTATTTCTGTCAAATCTGGAAAGCCTAAGTTAACCTGTGGGTCTCCTAGGTCTTGATCTTGATCCTACACCAAAGAATTTGTGTTTTCTTTAGCTGAATTTTGATATTTTCATTACTGCTAAAGATGTAACCACTCCTTTTTGGTTGGAAACATCTGAATTCCTTCCTCCTGTGAGCCTTTAGTGTTTCTAGCCTCTTCTATGAGTAGAATCCACTCAGTGTGAGAGAGTGGGAAGGAGGGGCTGCCCTGTTCGTCCCTAGCCCAGGTAAAATCTTACTGGTTTTCTCAACCCACCATCACTGAAGATGTGCTCAGTTTCCTAAGTGGAGTTTCTAATAGTTTGAGTAGATTCCTTTAATTCTGGGTGACTGGACACAGTAGCAGCAGCTCAATGTAGGGGTTAATATGCTGAATGCCAAGTGGAGCAAAGGAGTAGGGAGAAAGGTGAGAAGTACTCCAGGGAATGTGTGCCCCATCTGAAACTTGACATCTCCTCTGTTCTGAGTGGGGCAGGCTTATCTCTCGACTGCTTTATCATGAGAGGTGATGAGCACCACCTGAGCCCAAAGTGTTCCTGGCCCGGCAATGTGCTGGCTACTTGTTAGCTGTACAGGCAAGAAGGCACCCTGAGCACTACAGGGATCAGCTGGTTTGTGCCACTTTTGACTCTTTGCAGGCCTCAGGGCATCTGCCTGGCTCTTACCTCCCTTCCCCTTCAGTCACTGCCTGTGCTGCTTACTGGCAGCTTCATATCCAGCTTTTGTTACTGGAAACCAGTTCTTCTGCTGGACAGACAGTGCTCCAGGGCACTGACCTACCCAACTGAAAGTGAGGGCGTCTGTGTTTAGGCCTGCAAAAGAGCTTCCTGGACTCGGGATACCGGATCCTGGGAGCAGTGGCCAAGGTCAGAGAAGCCTTCCAACCTCAGGAGCCTGACTTCCCGCCTCCTCCGCCAGACCTTGAACAGCTCCGAGTAAGTAAATTCAGAGAGTTTGGGAGAATTGAGCAGCAGGGTGTCGGGACTGTAGCAAGAGAGAGGTAGGCTGTTCTGGAGCCTCGGTCACTAGGTAGCTTTGTTTAACTTTTACTTGAAGCTCAGTCAGAGGCACAACTCGACTTTCATTCTTGAATCTGGCGGGGTATTAACCAAGTGCTTATGCATGGCGTGTGCTGGGTAAGTGGGGGTCTTTGGTGTTGGCCTGCTCTGATGGGAAGTGACTGGAGCAGAGGAGCTGGCTGTGGTAAGTGTGGATGTGATGAGTGATGAGTTAGTGGGGCAAGTCAGTGAGGAGTGGGAAAATAATCTGCACAGTTTGTGGTGAGAATTTATGTGTTCCCAGTTGATGATGACAAAACTGAGGTGGTTAGACTCTTGTGTACATTCTTCTTTCCTTCATTTGACTTTTTTTAGTAGCAAAATTAATAAAATCCTTTTTTTTTAAAAAAAAGTTAATTTTTCCCTAACTATATTTTAAATCTTTTGATGCCCCACAAAGTACCATGAATTTTTTCTTCCATAGGTAAATGGTTTAGGGGGAGGAAAGCTGAGCAATAGCTTGCAGATACAAATCCTAGAATCAGAAATAGTCATTATTTTTAGACATTTTCTCTGACAGTATTGGAAATAGCTTGTCCTTGGGAATAGCTTATCAAGGCAATAATTTGATTTACTGTCCCTGATATACTTTCCCATATTTAAGATCCCAAATTTACTTTTCCATATTTAAGTTTCTAAGTTTGTTGAGGACAAAATTGGGTCACTGTGCCCATAGCTAATGAACACTGCTTCCCTAGCCTTCAACGCTTCTTTTTTGATTTGACTTGATTCTTTTCAGCTGGGCTGTTGGTGGGTGGCTAGGGAGGGCTATTCTGGGGCATGGATTCTTATGTGATCAACAGAGTCCTGACATTTGGAATCAAGAACTTAGAGGTCATTTGGTCTAGATATTCCTCATTGATAAACCCTTTGAGAAACCCAAGGCCCAGGGGAGAAGTTGTTGCTTATGCAGCTGCCCGTCAACAGAGTCAGGACCAGAACTTAGATCTCCTTTGAGGATCCTTGGCCCAGTAGGGCTGTGCGTGCCTCCCTGGGATATGTCCAAAACAGTAGGTGCTAACTTTTTGTGGAGAAAAAAGGAAGAAAATATGCTTCTGTTGAGATTGAAACAGGTGGTCCTTATGATCAGTGTTGGATGGTCTTAAATGGAGTGAATGTGGGTGGCTTTCTTGGGGATGCTTTTTAAAGGAAAGGAGAGAATTCTGGTGGGGAGTAGTTCCTAGAGCTTTACTTACAACCTGGTAATTCTTTCTTAGCTGACAGATGAGCTTGCTCCTCCCAAACCACCTCTGCCTGAGGGTGAGGTCCCTCCTCCCAGGCCCCCACCACCAGAGGAGAAGGATGAAGAGTTCCCTGAGCAGAAAGCTGGGGAGGTGATTAACCAGCCAATGATGATGGCTGCCAGGCAGCTCCATGATGAAGCTCGCAAATGGTCCAGCAAGGTAAGTAATGAAGCTCTTCTTGTTGAGAAAGGATGAAGAGCCATGTACACAGCCCAGCAAGTCTATTTGGAAAATCACCCTCTCTCTGCTTTGGTTCCTGTTATTGCCAATAGCACAATCCTCTTCTTTCTTGTGGTTTAGTGAGATGTTTCTGGTACTTGATGGTTTCTCCTAGCAGCTAAAGTGAGAGCTAGGATACCTTAGTTAGAGATGAAAGTTCTTTTCCTTCTGTCCTCTAGTGTCAGCTGCCCTGATGCTGGACATTTGGTCTCTTAGAAATTGCTCTTCTTTCTTGGGGTCACCGAATGTTTTTAGATGCTCTCGTGCTAATTATCTACACTGCAAACATGGCACAGTCTTCTGTAGGCTCTGCTATAGCTACATGAAATATTTGCATTTTCCTTCTCTTTTCTTGTAGAAGCAGGTAGATTGGTGTCTTAGAAGCCATGTGCCTTTTCCCTTTCTCAGAATCATCTTACCCCTCAACTCAAGACAGCTCCAGGCTAACTCCTACTAAACAATCTGGAAGTGTAAATATTAACATGGTTGGTGAAAATTTGGATGCTGCAGCAGTCATGCCTCATGAATGATGAAAAGTGAGTGGTAGCTTTTCTAGACAAGAGCTAAATATTATTGTTAACCCTGCAGTGGAAGGTGGTTCTAAGTCAGTTCTAAACTATTTCTACCATGAACCTACATCTTTATTCCCAACATCTATTGGACTTTGTTCATTTCACACCTTCAGCCACCTCAAGCTCTTGTATTGAATGTAGTTCCCCAGGGACCTCCTGCACATGCAGCTGATCTTGGGTTTTTTCAGGCTGGGAATTTGACCTTGGTTTGTTTGTTTGTTTTCTTTTTGCGGTACGCAGGCCTCTCACTGCTGTGGCCTCTCCCATTGCGGAGCACAGGCTCCGGACGCGCAGGCTCAGCGGCCATGGCTCACGGGCCCAGCCGCTCCGCGGCATGTGGGATCTTCCTGGACCAGGGCACGAACCCATGTCCCCTGCATCGGCAGGCAGACTCTCAACCACTGTGCCACCAGGGAAGCCCTACCTTGGTTTTTTAACTCTGTATTTTTCTGCACTGTTAGCTGTGAGCCCACGTTCCAAGAAGGAATGGTGACCTTGCTGGTGTTGGACCTGACCCGTGGAATCACTTACAATCATATCTCTCTAGCTGGGGCATGCACACCCCTGGGACCATTAGCAGAGTCCCAGTGCACATGGGGAGTGGGGTGGGGGTGATAGTGAAGGTTGGTTTTACTCAAAGATTTTTTTTTTTTTTTTGCGGTACGCGGGCCTCTCACTGCTGTGGCCTCTCCCGCTGCAGAGCACAGGCTCCGGACGCGCAGGCTCAGCGGCCATGGCTCACAGGCCTAGCTGCTCCGCGGCATGTGGGACCCTCCCAGACCGGGGCACGAACCCGCGTCCCCCGCATCGGCAGGCAGACTCTCAACCACTGTGCCACCAGGGAAGCCCTACTCAAAGATTTTAAAGAACATATTTATTTGTTTGTTTGTTTGTTTGGCCGTGCCACGCAGCTTGTGGGATTTTAGTTCCCTGACCAGGGATTGCACCTGGGCACCCGGCATTGAAAGTGCTGAGTCCTAACCACTGGACCGCCAGGGAATTCCCTAAGGAAAATTTAAATTTCTTTATAAACCCAGATACACTCTAAGTTATGGATGTTAAAAATAAAAGTACAAAACATTTCAAATCTTTATTTCTTACACTCTTTTCTTTTATATTGATATCTTGCCCACATTTTAAATAAATATACTTTTGAACTTAAAAAAAATAACACAGATACATTGTGCAGTGGAACACAAAATATACATGAATTTAAAGACAAACATAAAACTTAAGGGGCAGACAGCATTGGCCTACATGTTTATCCCACTCTGCCATTTGTTGCCAAAAATCCGTAGGTCTGACTGTCTCTGGAGGTTTGGAGCATCTGGGGATTGCTGACTTTGAGCTGTGTGAAGTCAGGAGCTATTTGAACCATGTGTGTTTAGGGAGGACGGATGGTGGTGTTTGTGTATCTGTCGGTCTGCTTTGTACTTTGGGACTCTGAACCCCAGCAGAAATGGGTTGGCCTCTCCTCTAAGGAATGGGGGTGAGTTGAGTCCTGGTTGAGACAGTTTAGGTGAAAGGATTTAGAAGGTACCCAAACCCCTTGTTGGCCCTCAATCCTCCAACTTAATAGTCAGTGTTTGGAGGCAGGCTTCCTGTGCGGATTAAGACTTTCAGGAGTTGTAGCAACCTCAAATAAAATTCCACACAAACTCTTACTTCCTCTTGGTTAGAGATGTTTGATATAAAGAACCTGTGTTTGCCATTCTTTATATAAGTGGTTCGGCTTCATTGGGGCAATTCCTTTCATTCTCTTTCCCCCCTTAGCCTATTTTCAGCATCTGATCTCTCTTGCTTCCTTCCTGGCCTTTCAGAATGCCCATCCCTGGTATTAAATTAATTCTCTCCCCCATCATGGGTCCTGTTTTCTCATGGGCACCAGTTTTGAGCTCCTCTGAACTCTGCTTTGGTCAGTTGACAAGTCCATGTGTTATCTTATCTGTGAAATATCAATAAATTGAGTTTGGGGTAAGTGCAATTGGAGAGATTCAGGGTATACCCGAAGAACAGCTTTCTTAGTCGGCTAGTTGTGGATGCAATGTGAAATTGTGAAGTGTTGTCTCTGTAGACCTTAGGGAGAGCTGCTCTGAAGTGTGGGTTTTCCCCTAGGTGGTTGCTGGATGAGATGTCTTCTTGAGGCTCCTTCTAGCTGGGTGATTGTGGGGTATTTGATAAGTCCTCTTCACTCACCATTGTGTTTTTCTTGCCTCTTTCCTGGTTTGATATCTGTTGCCTCAAATTTATCATTTTCAATTCTGGAAGTTTTAACCCCTGAAGGAAATAATCTGTGTCTGGCAGCTGCAGAGCTGACCCAAGACACTTTCTGTTTCCTGGAAGCTGTAGAACAGTGTTCATATGAGCCAGCAGTTGTTCACATTGTTCTGTTCAAAGCAACTTGTGTGGTTCCATTTACTTTTTCCCTCTGGATTCCTTTTAAAGTTAATAAGTTACTATTGTTTGGTCGTTTGGCTTCTCAAAAATGTTCTGACCTGAGAATTACTCTTTGGTAGTAAGTGTATACAAAAGGAATGCCACTTTCTTTCTTTGTATAAATAGTTCTCTGGAAACCGTTTGCTACTGGCATAAGCGTCTTTCCTTTACTGTGAACAGGCCGGTGCCGGAGGCTGAGAATTCCCCCTTCTGTGGAGCTTGGTTCATCTGACTCCTGGAGAGTATCCATTTTCTTTCCCATCCTAGGCAAACTTTGGTTACTAAACCGGCTGAAGCTCAGTTGCCCAAGCCCTACTGCTCTTACTAACACTGTCCCTGTTTCTCACCCTTCCTGCCATCGACAAAGCCGGGTAACCCAGCCGCTAAGGTGGGTGTAAGTGCTGTAGCTGAGGCAGATGCGGCTGATGCTGTTGGGTCCCCTGTCCCCCCTGACATGGAAGACGATTACGAACCTGAGCTGCTGTTAATGCCATCCAGTCAGCCGGTCAACCAGCCCATTCTGGCAGCGGCTCAGTCATTGCATCGGGAAGCTACCAAGTGGTCTAGTAAGGTACTGATTAGCGCCCCCAGCTGGGGCTGCTCCATATGCATCTGGCCATGTGCAGCCTTGACACATTGCATCACTCATGATCTGTGCGGGTCCTGTGAGTCTGAGCCGGGCGGGCGTCTGTCTGTCTGCACCTTGTTGTTAGGACTGGCTTCACAAGTTTGATAGGTCTGCTGATGCCAGATTAACTGGACTGCATTTATGTTTGGGAGTTAGAGAGAGATGGGGTCACTTTTTGAAAGGATTCCTTTTCTTACTGATCTTGTGGCCCATATTGGAACCTTAAACCCCTTGGGAAGCCGTGGATGCCTCTCAGTGACTTTCAGGTCAGGAATCATTGTAGACCATTAAGAGGTCATCTGGCCTGATCACTGGACTTTGCCTGTCCCCCACCTATGCCCCCTTCTCGCTGACCTCTCACTGTTGGCTCAGGCAGAGTTGATCAGCGTGACGAGTGTTTCTGGGGAGGGCTGCTTGCTGTCCTGCACTTGGCTGTGGGGCAGATGCTGTGGGGCAGATGCTCCCTTTATGGGAGCCCACGGGGAAGGGGGCTTCACTGACTGGCTTGTTCAGGGGTTTCAGTGGGAGAGGGGGTGTGAGTGGGGAACAGATAGCGCTCAAGTCTGCAGGACAGGAACCAACGGAGCTTTGGCCTTAGGGAGTGGGGGATGGGGGCAATCACTTTTTTCCCTTTGAAGGTGGCATGTTGCAAGAAGAAAGGGTTTGAAGAGCGATGGGTAATAAATAACTAACCCTGGCACTACACTGTCCTCTAACCAAGGTCATGGAATCCTGGAATGATCCCAGGTCTGCACTGGAAGAGGTGGGCCCAGCCAGCCTTGTCTAACATACCCCTATTCTCATGAGTTCTTCCCATGCCTGTGTTCTCTCTGGCCTCAACTGCTGCCCAAGATGTTATACACCCTCCAGCGTAAAAGATCAGCCACTTCACGGTGCCTGTGGAGGTTTCTCACAGAGCACCCTGCAGTGGCATGGTTTGTGTATGTCTCACTGCATTGTCTAGAAATTGTAAAGCGTGAGGGGAAAAACGCATAGAGCCTGGCCTTGCCTGGCCTTTTAGGTAGTTTTGAACATTGCATTTGATATTTTTTATATCAGCCTTTTGAAGGCATAAAGTAAATTACTTGTACATTTCCTTATTATGACCCATGAGGGTTTTAGTGAACCAAAATGCCCAGTGTAAGATAAACTGCTGTTAGTTGGAGTGAGGGTTGCATTTACGGCTTGACTCACGATTTTTATTTTCCCAACGCCTCCCCCGGCATCCTCTTAGCTGTGAAGGTTTCTTTAATTGAAGCCACTTAGCTGAGAGGACTGAAGAATTGATTCTTGGCCTTTTTAAATGTGAAAAATTAAAATAATATGTTCCTTTAGGCTGAGAGTACAAACAAGAGGCAGTAGAGGGAGGGCAGGAGCAGACTTAGGTCAGAAAAAATTTTTTTTCACCAAGGCTAATAGTTACTTGGTTTAAATTCTAGTTCAGCAGCGACAATCATTGGCTGCTGTTTGTAACAAGGGTAAGGATAAAGAGGATGATTTCAGCATCTGGAAAGGCTCATCTGTATTTTTCCCTTCAGGCCAGCTGTACTGCTTTCCCCCCACAGAAAGGAAAATGCCTGTTTAACCAACTTCTTGGGCCCATCCCCAATTTATTGACATGATTAACCTGGAAATGCTGAAATTGCTTGTTTAGTGCTATGCCTGGGGCTCACATGTTGCCCTTTCAGATTAATATCCAAGTCTTCCTTTTTTGGTCCGGTGATCTCTCTCTCTCTCTCTGCCTCTCACTGAGTGCTAGGGTGAGTACCCTGGTTCACTCTTCTGTTTATTTCTCCTGTGCTGTATCTATATCACTCAAGAATAGTCTGTATCTTCTTCTCACCCCTCCAGAGGGCTGCTAGAGCAGCAGGCTCCCTCCTCTCTTCTCTGTGCTTCTACTTCCTTCCCTAAGTTGGCCAGAGTATGGTCTGAGCTCACACTGTATCTTGCTTCTCTCTAGGGCAATGACATCATTGCAGCAGCCAAGCGCATGGCTCTGCTGATGGCTGAGATGTCTCGGCTGGTCAGAGGGGGCAGCGGTACCAAGCGAGCACTGATTCAGTGTGCCAAGGACATAGCCAAGGCCTCAGATGAGGTGACTCGGTTGGCCAAGGAGGTTGCCAAGCAGTGCACAGATAAGCGGATTAGAACCAACCTCTTACAGGTACTCAGGAAAAGTGTGTGTGTGGTGGGGGGGCAGGGGGTAGGGTGAAAAGCAGGAGAGAGAAAACTGGGTGAGCAAGGAGGAGGTACTTTAGAATGGGAAGAAATAGCAGAAAGGGGAAATACACATGTGTATTTCGGAAAGACAGATACAAGCAAGTTTATTTCTGAATCAAATGAAAGAATTTTAATGCTTCCATGTCTGGACAGAGGGACTATACTGATCCTAGGGGGAAAACAATTGGAATCCTGCTGCTGATTTACTGAATGCTTTCTGCATGCCAGCCACTGAGAATACAGAGGTGAATTAAGTCTCGTCCTCAGGGAGCTTGTGGATAAGAAAAACAAAGAAACATACTAAATTAAATTTTCTTTTTAGGTATGCGAGCGAATCCCAACCATAAGCACCCAGCTCAAAATCCTGTCCACAGTGAAGGCCACCATGCTGGGCCGGACCAACATAAGCGACGAGGAGTCTGAGCAGGTATGTGCTTCTGATTTCTCGCCAGCAGCTTCTATTCCACTTGATAGCAATTCAGTTCAGCCTTGAGGAAATTTTAACTGTGAAATGGGTATTCAGTATGTAGGATGGAGTCTTCAGTTCTCTCGGAAGGGCATCTATGTTGGAGAGATCAGAAATTTGGAAAGGGAAGTAAAAAGCTCTTGTGCAACTCTTGTCATTTTACAGATGAGAAATTGAGGCCTTGGGAGGTTAAGTGAATCAGCAGCAGTTAGGACTCTCTATTCGGTTCTTTTCCTCCCTGGAATAGGTTTGGCTCTCTCGAGGCCTCCAATGCCTGTTCAGTCCTGCTCACTCTATCCTTCTGGCTGGAGAATTTCTGCTTCCTTGTTCTCTGGGTGATAAGTACCTCAGGGAGGATGAATAGTGTAGGCTTTTCAGGGGCATGAGGTGGTTAGGCCTGTGCTGAGGCTGAAATGACATCTCAAACGAGGTGCTTCTCTTTTGATTTCTTTGACAGAGAATGAAATAAAGATGGTGGGAGTGTTTGCTTAAGTGTTTCTTGTATGTATCTTGGCAGTCAGTTTTTTCTCTCCCTGCCTCCTGGGAACGTGGCTCAGGTCTTCTCAGAAAGCCCTCATTTGAGCACCTCTTCCTCTCATTTCCTCTCTAGTAGGCTCTGCTATGAGCCAGACTTAACAATTTCTTCTTATGGAAGGTAGCACATCTTTTGTTGAACTGCTCAGACAAGGCTCATCATGCAATGGGATATGTATGTGGCACTGTATTACATACTATGTAGGGGAGTTAACAAAATACACATAATCCCTCTCCTTGTCCGGGCCAGGAGATAGAGGATAGGAGCACTTTAGAGGAACAGGGAGGCTACTTCTCTTGGTGTCAGTAGTGCTACCTTAACTACCATGGTTTAATTCAACAGCTCTCACCATAACCCTCTCTTCTCCCAAACCATGGGAACTGGATTTTAACCTTTAACTTCCATGTGTTCTAGGCAGGGTTTGGGCACTAGACTATTTCGTGTCATGTGATCTCTCCTGCCCCAAGAAAAGGAAATAGAAAAAACAGGGAAGAAAGGGTAAGACTCAGAGTTTCCAACCTTATCATTTAATCAATTAGCCAACAAAAATGTATCTTGGGAGTATCTACTATGTTCCATTAAATATTCCAGTTAAAAAAAAAGAAACAGTGTGGTAGAATGGAAGAAACACAGGATTGCAAGTCAGAAGTTTTGAGGCTCATCCTGACTGTTGTGTGAGTTGGGCTGGCAAGTCTCCGAATCACGCTGGGCCTCAGCCTCTTTGTTGACCAAGCGAAAAGATTAACTGATTGGGAATTCTAGTCCATAGTTATGCCTCTCAGAGCCCAGGAACCCTCTGAAATTGCATGTACAAATTTTGTGCACGTGAGCAATTTTTTCTGGGGAGAATCCACAGCCTTCATTAAACCCTCAAAGGGTCTGTAGCTCAAAAATATTTAAGAATTAAAAAAAAAATTACTGAGTTAATGGATTGATAAGTTAGTTACTAGTGTGATCTCAGTCCTGTATTTTGTATGTTTACAAGATTTACTTATTTAGATTTTCATGGATTTATAAGGTGGTTGGTTTACTTGGTTAGTTTTTCATGTGTTAATTAAATGTTTATGAAATGCCTCGTGACAGGCACTGACGTAACACTAGGGTACAGCAGAGAACAAAATTGACCAAAATTGCTGCCCTCGTGGAACTTAAATTTTAGATAAAACATCAGATAAACAACCTAGGTAAAACATACAGTACATCAATTAGTGATGATGGTAAGTTCTGTAGAGAAAAGTGAAGAAAGAATTGGAGGATGAGGCATGCTGGGAGTTGGGAAGGTGGTTTGTGATTTAAAATAAGGTGAGCAGGAAAAGCCTCAGAAAGGTGACAACTGGGCAAGGATCTGAAGGAGGTGAGAGGTGAGCCATGGGATACCTGGGGGAAGAGCATTCTAGGTAGAGGGGACTGCAGGAGGCCGAGGTAGGGGCTTGTTTGAACACCAGGAAAGGAGTATACACTAGAAGCCACCTAAGGGTACAGTATAAAATCAGTGATGGTCCAGTTTTGGGTTCTTTTTGGTGATCCAGCTATAAACCACCAGTGATGTGACAAATACAAGGGATACCAGGTACAGGTAGGGTAAACTGCATTGCATTCCTGGCTTAAGCCTGTTTCAGAGGCAGGGCTCCATCAGCGACTGTGAGTAATGGAGAGCTCCTCTTTCCTTACAGGCCACAGAGATGCTGGTTCACAATGCCCAGAACCTCATGCAGTCTGTGAAGGAGACTGTTCGAGAAGCAGAAGCAGCTTCAATCAAAATTCGAACAGATGCTGGATTTACACTGCGCTGGGTTAGAAAGACTCCCTGGTACCAGTAGACACCTGGTTGAGCCTGGCTAACACAGAAGCCCCTGCTGAACAGAATGAAAATGATCGGAGTCCCAGGAGCCACCCAAGATTACTGGGGGGTTGAAAGCCACATCTTGGCCTGACATAACAGAAAGGAATGGGGCCTCTTCACATTAGAAAACATTTATACTCTTGTCATGGACACTCTGAAATGTGTCTCCTTATAAAGCCTATATTCTCGACCACGGCTTTACTTGTGCACACTCTGTCCCAATAGGCAGACGGGGTTTCTAGCCCATGGACTTCACATAAACTCAGAATCCAAGAGTGAACACTAGCCAGACATCCTGTTCTGCGCTTGTTCCCTAAAGGACAGTTCTCTTTCTGTCCCCGTCTCCCCATTCTTTCCGCCAGGCTCCCAAGACCCAGGGCCCAGGCACGTCAGTTAAGGAAATCACTGTGCCTCCAAAATTTTTTGGGCTTTCCATGTTGCTGCTGACCCTGCCTGCCTTCCCTGGCTGTGCTACCTTGGTCCTTTTCAGGAGTGACCTTCGCTGTTGCAGGGGAAGGTGGCCTCTGGGGAGCCCCAGCATGTGGGGCCTGGATTCACTTCCTGCCCTTCCCCAATTTAATCCTTCTAGTTTCCCACAGTACAAAACCAAATTTCACTTTGTCAGGAGGAAATCACCAAATCATGTGATTCTGTCTTTACCTCTTTCCAGAGCAATGTCTGTGCTAGGGAAACCTTCCATCCCATATCCTGCCTCGGCCTGCCAAGGTAGCCATCCCAAGAACACACTGTGTGTCCTGGTGCTCTCTGCCACTGGAGAGGCAGAGTGGCCGGGGCGTGGCCCTGCCCATCCTCCCAGCAGGGCCACTCCCAGGCACTCCACGCTTTGTCACTGCCTGCAGAGATCTATGCTGAGGCCTTATCATTCATTCTTAGCTCTTATTGTTCTTTCTGAGCTGAAATGCTGCATTTAATTTTTAACCAAATCATGGCTCCTGTCCTGGCTTTTGTATTCTTCCCACACCCTTCCTAAACAAGGTTTTAAAGATATATGTTTGTTCTATAATTTTGAAAGATCGTTTTTATCCTTTTGAAATTCAGTCCTAAGAATTGGTGCTTGTCCCCAGGAGTGTCTAATGGAAAGGCAGTCCTGTCTGAAGGACACTGCCTACCTAAGGGAGGTGGTACTTGCAGACTGGAATTCTGGCACTGCTGGGGATGAATCGATGGGAAACAGTCCTCAGTGATTCCTACCTCCCTCAGCCAACAACAGCCAAGCCCCTTGCATCCTACCCTCCCTCCCTAAGTACAGTTGTTCAAAAGAGTAATGGGTATAATATTTAATTATCACCATAGTAAGTTTCCTATTAGCAAAGTGAGAGAAGGCAATTTTTCCTTTCTTGTACTTACCACTGCTAAGCATTCCCCAGCACATGAAACTATATTTCTTCCCAAAGCCAGAACTGGATGAGTAAAGGAGTAAGAACCCTTGCCTGAATGTCCTCCCCACCTCCAGTGTGTGTTAGACCCTAACATCGAATGTGTAAAACTTGTCTTAAGTTGGTACTGTACACTCAGGCTTCCTCTGTTTTCTTTTAACTGATGATTATTTTCAAGGCCCTCAGCATCCTTGTATAGTTGCTTACCTGATATAAATGCAATATTAATGCCTTTAAAGCATGAATCTATGCCAAAGATCACCTTTTGTTTTACTAAAGACTACTTAGAGGAAGTAAGAAAAATCATGTTTGCTCTCCAAGTTCTTCCAGTGTTTTGAGACACTGGTTTACACTTTATGCCAATGTGCTTTTCTCTAATATCAGTGCTCAAGACACAGTGAAGCAAATTAAAAAAAAAAATCCCTGAATGCTGATTAGACACACTAAAAAATTACATTTATAAGCTAGGATTTGTTATATGCAAATATTTTCTGCCTCTTCTGTTTAAAACAATAAAGTACATTTATATAAATAATGCTTTAAATGATGGGTATGTTATTTCAGCAAGAGCTTTTAGATCAGGTTTCTCCTTTGTTTTGAAGAACAGCCAGTGAAGCTAATCCTCAAAATGTGGAAATTAAAGGTTTTTATTTAATCCAAATATTGTACTGGAAGAAGAAGAAACCAGTGGTAATATATTTACTTAACAAGATCTTTGTAATAAAGGACAACATTGGGGATTATAAACTAGAAGGAGCAGAAGTGACAAAAGGTTAACAGAGGAAAGCAGCCAGATGATATAGATCATTCCCTGGTTGAAGCAGTCCACCTTAGAAGATTCTGGCTGTATGTGGAGGCCATCACTATCCCCTAAGCTAAAGCTATTACATGTGCAGGAATATTGCAGGTTGATATTTAATATTCTAAAGCCCAATACAGAACAAAAGGGTTGTCAGGGATCCACCAGAGTTATGAGGCAGAGCTAGCTTTCGGGCACATATTCCTCTTCTTGCTTGAGGAAGCTCTAAGAGGAGGAACAGGTTCTTGAAGTAGAGCTGGGACATCAGTATTTTTGCCTTATTTTCTAGATCTGAAAGTGGTAAATATCACTAAAGGGGGATAGTACTGCTGACTACATTTATCACTGCTTTAACATAGAAAAGTTGCTGACTAGGGAGGCAGATTCCAGCTGTCTGAGTTAAAGGGAACTGTCCAGAGGTACTGAATTAGCTCAGCAATATCTGAAAACAGTATTCGTGGTCTCATTTTTTCTATTTACCGTATGCTCACTGGTGCTGCCTTCCTGCTGCATTATAGTTTTTCTCAAGTCAGATGACTCTAAGGACACCAGGACCAGTATTTTCCAAGGTTCTTCTACAGCAGCACTTAAGGAATGAACCCATCACATGAACTCCCTTTGAATAAAATGATGGTGACTCCTTTATGCAGAAAATGAGCTTTTGGGTTATACTCCTTTAAGAATTTAGAAAATGAGGCTATCCTGGAATTATCTGGAATTCTATGCTTGAAAAATATTTCAATACTACTAAGAATTCATGGATCTTTGTTATTAGTAGGTGGTACGGAGAGTAGCTTTGATCACTTATTATTCAGTCTGTGGCTAAAAGGGTGATGGTTAGAGAAAATATATAAGGCTGAGGTCAAGAGAGGAGCACCTGGAAGTGCTCTGCAGCAACCCTCACACCTTGTGTGATGAGGCAGAGTAAAATGTGACCGTGTTCAGCCTGCCCTAACACTGTGGCATGCCCAGCTGAGAATGCTCAATTAACAGTCAAGCTAAAAAATCAACTTGTTGCTTTCATCTTTTTCTTGACAGTGTAGCCAGAGCTAGAGAAAGGACTTACTGGATTCAATCAAATTAATAAATACAATAATTTAATTGTAAAAGGAAACAGTCTACTTGGAAGTTTTAGCAGAAATTGCTAGAAGAAGGGACTCTTGGAATACAATCTGCTTGTATATGAGAAGACAGCACAGAAAGAAAATTAGTCCATATATGGATGATTGAGATTAGGGATTCTGCAGAAAGAAAAGCAAATGTATTGATTGCTCTTTTGAGGTATAAACTTTGAAGAGGAAGACATTAAAATGAAAAGCAATTGAACTGGGTAACCAATCTTAGGCAAAGGGAATAAATATTTGGCAACATCTTAATTTTAGCTGCCAAGCTGATATTGGTTACCCTAGAAATTACTAAGTTGCAAAAAGTAACCTTTCCTATTAGATGAAAGGCAGGCTGGGTGCCCTAGGCAGGCAAAGGTAAGAATGCTGCTGTACAGTGGGCTCCCTGTACCAGCACCAACCACTAGCCCTGACAGCAGAATGGGATGAGTGTAAGGGCTACGATTAGCATGATAAGGGTAAGGGATAAGTTGACAAGGAAAAGAATGGGGTCACAAAGAAAACTAATAGCAAGAGCAAGCACTTACACCTTAACTTTCTCCATTCTTCATGTCTAATGAAGCAAAATAACTGGGCAAGGACTTCTAAGTCAATCAAGTTAAATGATAACAACTGTGGACTGACTTGCCAACCATGAAGATCAATACAGGTTTATCAATGTTACTGAGGATTTTGTTTCTGCCTCATTATAATGTACTTTGTCAGTACAGTAGAGACATTTAAGTACTCCAGTGACAGTTACAACAATAGTTTCAGGAAGGAATCTACTGACTATAGCCTTGGGAAGCACACAATATGAAAAGGGAGTTCCCCTGAAGACAAGGAGTGTAGACAAGTTGAAACCCTTAAGAACAACAACAGAGATAAAAGATTTAAGAAAAAAAAAAAAAAAAGATTGACAACAGTGAGGCAGGCACATTTTCTTCCTTTAGCTGAACTAGGGCATGAGGCCTTTAGGCTAACTGGTTTTAAGTGGTGTTGGATAAGCTTTATAAAACATGAAGATGGCAAAGGTTCACTTAAGTTTCTCTTTTACTACATTAATTTGCTTAAAATCTCAAATGCTTGTGCTTGCAATAACTTCCTAAAAGCAGAAGTAGTGTTCCCTTTTATTACCTTAAAGCATTCACCCCTTTGATACAAATCATTTTTACTGTGCTAACAGCTGAACCAAGTGGCACAAAACTGAGATGGTACTTACTGCAGCAAGGTCCCTATAAATCAAAATCTGAGCTTTACATAAAAATCTTATTTATAAAAAATACAATACCAAGTACAGTGAGAATGGAGCATGGAGCCGCAGTGCTCCCTGCCAGGGCCATGTGGAGTGGCTTTTGCTACAGTGCTTGCTTAATGGCATAAGTGAAAAGCTGAATAAGGCAAACACTTGAAGAGGCAGTTTTCTGTAAACTTCTTGGGGTGGGAGGAATTTTTCCTCTGTTGGGACAGAAGATTTGGGATGGCTAAGATCAAGTGTGACATTTGGCTGCACTTGATACATGATATTACAGACTAAGACAGCTCCTGCTGAGACCAGCTCACTTGTTTTAGTAGAGAGGTTATCACTGTAGACTTTTGCCTTGACTGTTAAAATATGCAGCCTCCAGCTGGTGTCTCCCTATGGAGGAAATCACCTCTAAAATCTTCCTAGGTGACAAGATACAAATAAGCTAAGTCATTCAGAAGTTTCCTTAGCTTAAAGCTACTTAAGAACCCTACATTGATTACTAAGCAACTCTGTTAGCGGTGTGTGGCTCGACACAAATGCTTTAACTAGAATATGTATTCCCATCCAATTGGTACCTAATGGTAATAAACTGTAATGACACTTGGAAAACAAACATATCTTGAGGAATTCTGGCCTCTTCTCATGTCCTCACTTGGAACTTTCCAGCTTTCGTGACATATTTGACTCCTTTAAATGGCTTATATTTCTCCCCATACATGTCCAAGCGGTTTACTTTTAAGCCTGTGTCAAAAAGAATAGGTAAGGAAAGGAATAAATTACTATCCTGGTCACACCAACCAATACAATATTTGCTTAGCAAATAGAGTTTACTACACAGTAAATCTGACATTAACCAGTGTGCTTGTCATCATTTGGAAGCAATGTTCCTTCTACCATTCACAGATTATAGCACTATGGAAATATGGTTTTAGTTCAGATTCCCATGTGGACAAGCAGTGTCTTTTAAGGATAATTCTACTTTCTGTGAGTATGAATGACTCCTTTCTTTGTGCTTGAATGAGGGTAGGGGTGAAGGGAAGCTGTGTGAAATAAGGTGCTCTCCAAAATCACTGTAACCATAGCACAGAGTGAAAGGCATACTGGAGCTGTTGCTCTTTGTAGAGACGGAATGTCAGTTACCCTTCTAAGATCCTAGTAGCTGACCTCAGCAAAACTCAATTACCCTTAAACACAAGTCAAATTTCTCCTTACCTGAAATGGCAAGCTGCTGGATCTTGAACTGTATGTTGAGGCTTGGATTCTCTTCTGGCTTGGGTGCTCCAGATTGTAAATTTACCAGTCCTTTAAGACTGGGGAGCTTTTGTGGAGTGATTTTTCCCACATCCCACGTTAGTACCTTAAAAAGACATAAAAAACAAAAACATTCTGAACTATTTATTAAAGACATATGTTCAAAGACAAGGTGCAAAGACACCATAAACTTCTGTACAAAATAAAGCACAGTGTCTTGGAAACAGACCTGGGATTTCCACTGAGTTTTATCACTAATTAGTTCTGTGACTCTGAATGGAGAGTGAGGGTAGAGAATCAATGTTTGTTAAGCATCTGCTTTTGGATTTAGCACTGTGCTTAGCACTATTCATATGCTGTCTCATAGACACCTGTAATGTAAATTTTGTCTTCTTTTAACAAATGAGGAAACTAAAGCTCTGAGGTCAAATGACTTGCTCAAGGTCACATGGCTAGTTAGAGGCAAGGCTGGGATTTGAACCTACAGCTCTCTGGTATCAAATGTTCTTTCCACTATACCACCTTTACTGTTTATCTCTGGGCCTAAGTTTATTTCTCCGTAAAATAAGAAGATGGGCCTAAATTGGTGTTTTTAAACTTTTAGTGATGGAACCCTTTGTTCAAATGAAATCTTTAGTGAGGAAGCTCAGTAACAGATGAGAAATTGAAGCTATTATGTTTGAAGCTGGGGTGAAGGGCCAGGGATCTGGAGCTCCCCCTATCACTTCTCATCCCTGTGTGGTCTCTGGGGAGATTCTTCAAATCCTCAGGATTGGATTAGATGATCTTTAACATTCAATGATTTTACTAAAAAAAAAAAGAAAACCCTTTGCATTTACCAGGTAGCTCAATGACTCTACTGAAGAAAAGAATCATTTTTTACCCAAGCAGGAAGCAGAGAGAAAAATCATCTTTTACAATTTCTTTGAAATCCTGCTAGAGGCAAATATATGTAGGGTGAGAAGGCAGCTTTCCTAGCCAACATCCTCTGTGGAAGAGTATGAAACAATGCTTTTAAATTAGAAAGGAAGAGAAAGGTCTTAATTTCTACAGAAAATTTAGCAATTAATAGATTATAATATCTATTAACAATTAATAGATCATTATAACCACATAATGCTTTTCTCTTTTTAAAAAGTTTACCAGATAGCCTTAGGTTCGAATCCCAACCTTGCCTCTAACTAGCTGTGTGACCTTGAGCAAGTCACTTGACCTCAGAGCTTTAGTTTTCTTGTTTGTTAAAGGAAGACAAAATTTGTATCACAGGCTTCTATGAGACATCTTCCTCATTGAAGAGTGAGTGAATCTCTGGATTATCAATGGATAAGTAAAGGCAGACTCTGAAGGAAGAAAGAATGAGTCTCACTTCTGTTTGTCGACTCAGCAGCAGATGCAGGATTCCCTCTCAGGCAGTGGCAGAAGCACAGCACAGTATGCATTCCAGGTTTTGTTAGGAACTTTAATTTTAACCAAGACATTAGACCGTTTCCTCTGTCCCCCCACATCCCCAAAGCACAAAATAAAGATTGCAGAAACACTTGCTCACTCTTGATTTTAGGTGGCTGTACCTTGGTAACTGGATCAAAAGTATAGCTGCCTTGTGTTGGTGTCAGGTTCATATTCAACACAACCTTTGGCATGTGAACTGTCACTGTGATTCCTTCAATAGTTTTCCCCATATTTTGCTTTGGTCCAATTGTAATATCAAATCTACCACAAGAACTGTTCTCCTTAAAACTGATGCTATGTTTCACATACACTGGTATTGCCACTAGACTAAAAAGAGAAAGAAAGACACAACCACAAAAACATACAATTAATAGTGTGAGTTCCAGAGGTGGCCTGAAAACCTCAGTCCAGAGTATCCTATACCCCCAGAACTGCAGATTGAGTATGTGTACCAGGGCAGGTTGAGTATAGCACAGTGTTCTGGAACCACTCTGCTAGGAATTATACAATTTCTGAGCAGTAAGTATACAAATCAAGATAGAAATCTGAAGCTTAATTATAGTATAAGCAATTGGGGCAAATAGCCCTAGTTTAAAGAAATGAAATAAGATCCCATAGAAAGATAATTTAAAATTATACAAACTAAATAAATCAGTTTTTATGTGGTAAGGGCGAAGAAACAATTCCTCTGCTTTTAAGTCCTGTTCTGATGTTACCCAAAATACTTTCTGATATTTTCAAGGGACAAACCAGCTACAACTCACGATGCTATATCATTCATTTAAACTTCAGTGCAGAGAAGAGTAACTTCAAGCCAGTTAGTTGAAGAATGTCCTGGAGAGCTACAGGTAAGTCTGTCTCCTTCTATCAGCCATGACGTCCACAGATCACAGTAAAATTATGGTATGGGTTTACGGTTTTGCCCAGGTTATGCATGGTCCAAAATGCTTGCTCTCAGGTATATATTTTTACTACAGTCTAATTTACTACTACTCTGTACTCTTAAGATTCAAACTATACTGATTATGTTAGACACACATTTTCACCAGTTCTTCCTGGGTCTCCTGGTGAGCAGTGGCTAAAGGGAGCAATGATGAATTCAAGTACCCAACTTGTCAGAATGAAACAGGGAAAAGTGAGTTCTATGCAGTACACTGATATTTGACAGGAGATTCTGATTGATGCATCAACATACTTTTGTGAGCTGACACGATATGATATGAGTCGGAAGTTTCCATCTGGAGGAATAAATGACAAAACTCTTTCAGATTCCCAACGCTTGAACCGGATGCAGGGGTGGAAGCTGACATCATCTAGAAGCCTCGGGTTCTGCCAGGGAAACAGAAGACAACCATATTTATAAAGTATAATGAATATTGTAACTCTAATTCAGATACTATGAGAAATTATATGCTTCATCAAGATATAGCAGTCATGTAAGAGTTTGTTATGATCACATCAACACAACTTTACAGTTTCACAATGCTTTAAAGTCTGCAAATATTTTATATACATTATTTTATTTATTTGAATATTTTACATTTGAATATTTTATATATTCAAATTGAACTGAATCGAATTCAATTAATTATTGAATTAATTATTCAATTAATAATTGAATGTTTGATATTCAAATATAAAATATTTGAATATTTTATATAAATATTTTATATACATTATCTTATTTATTTGAATTTCAATAACTATGAGGTAGAAAATGTGAGTGGTATCATTTCCATTTCATAGATGAAAAAACTGAGGTTCAAAGAGCTCAGGGTCAGGACAAGTTAGAGGCAGAGATAGCATCAGAGCTCAGTTCTCTTTATGGTTCTTATTAGTGTATCATGCTGTATCTAAAATGATGCAAAAGATCAATGCCCTTTCATATCAACAAAGCATGTAATAATTCAGGAAAAGCAGCACTGCACATTTGCAGATGCCAGCCAGCCATTTAAGCTACTTCTAGCATACTCAGAGGCAAAGACCCCTCCTCAGCCTTTCCATAAAGGCAATGCTCATCATGTAAGCTACTGTCTTTGGAAGCTGTGTTAGGAATATTTCTTAGATAATCCTTTGCAATCTAAAACAAATATGTCTCAGTATTTATCATCTCATTTAGTACTTCACATGTATTAGGCTTGCAAGGAGCTACAAAACAGGAGAAAACTTACCATGAAAGAAAGGGAAAGGTCAGGCATTCCAGATAGCTTAATGCAAGCATCAATTACCCCCTGAATTTCTGCAAAGACTGTAGATCCTAAAGAAAGAAATAAAGGTGATAACATCACTGGAATCTGCATCTTTACTAGAGCTATCACTGTATCTGAAGTAATGGACATATCTCCTGGGTGTCAGACATACTGAAGCTTTGCACATCTATTAAAAGGTTAGTGGACAGAGGACCCATTACACTAGTTCAGATAGCTTCTTTACTGAGCGCCATGGCCTATACCTATCTCTGGTTAGAATATGATAATTCTAAGGAAAATCAAACCTGTCCCTATCTTTATAGCGTCTACTTTGTAAGACTGCTGGATATGAAGTTAAAATATTTTTTTCCAGTGATTTTTAAAATTAAAAAAAATTTTATTCAATTTTTAAAGGTTACTTTTCATTTACAGTTATTATAAAACATTAGCTATATTCCCTGCATTGTACAATACATTCTTGAGCTTCTCTTACACCCAACAGTTTGTATCTCCCATTCTCCCACCCCACCCCACAATGGTAACCACTAATTTGTTCTCTATATCTGTGAGTCTTTTTTGTTAAAGTCAATAGTTTGTTGTATTTTTTTAGATTCCACATATAAGTGATATCATACAGTATTTTTCTTTATCTGGCTTATTTCACTTAGCATAATGACCTCCAAGTCCATCCGTATTGCTGCAAATAGCAAAATTTCTTTCTTTTTTATGGCTGAGTAGTATTCCACTGTGTATACATCTTCTTTATCCATTCATCTGTTGATGAACACTTAGGGTGCTTCCATATTTTGGCAATTGTAAATAATGCTATGAACACTGGGGTGCATGTATCTTTTCAAATTAGTGTTTTTGTTTTCAAAATTAAAATATTTTAACGACCATTTTTTTTTTTTAGATTCCATATATATGTGTTAGCATATGGTATTTGTTTTTCTCTTTCTGACTTACTTCACTCTGTGTGACAGACTCTAGGTCCATCCACCTCACTACAAATAGTTCAATTTCGTTCCTTTTTATGGCTGAGTAATATTCCATTGTATATATGTACCACATCTTCTTTATCCATTCATCTGTTGATGGACACTTAGGTTGCTTCCATGTCCTGGCTATTGTAAATAGTGCTGCAATGAACATTGTGGTACATGACTCTTTTTGAATTATGGTTTTCTCAGGGTATATGCCCAGTGGGATTGCTGGGTCATATGGTAGTTCTAGTTTTAGTTTTTTAAGGAACCTCCATACTGTTCTCCATAGTGGCTGTATCAATTTACATTCCCACCAACAGTGTATGAGGGTTCCCTTTTCTCCACACCCTCTCCAGCATTTATTGTTTGTAATGTCTCCTATTTCTTAAAAGTTAACAGCTAGCTTAGTCCATTTCATTAGAAACTTGGCTAATTTTATTTAAAATACTTTAACAATAAATCAAAGTTAAAATATTTAAAATAAAAGTAGCCAAGCTTCTAATGAAATGGACTAAGCTAGCTGTTAACTTTTAAGAAATAAGAGCCATTATTCTTTAATAGTACAGCTATTATTCCATACAATGGAATTTTATAATAAAAAGGGCACTCACTGTAGAGATAGTGTCTATAATTCACAGTAACTCATATTCACACACCAACTAGCTGTGTGACCTTGAACAGATTACTTAACTCTTCTAAGCCTCAGTTTCCCCTTGTATAAAATGTGAGGGTTGGACTAGATGTTTTTAATAAAACGTTATGATTCTAATATAGTACTGTTCTTTAGTTCTGGGGTCTTTACTAGAAGGACTGCAGATAAAGTGGTAGCAAAAAGTATGGTGCATAGTAGATATACAACAAATATTAAACTGAATAAATGGCAAGATGGAAATGAATATAGGGTAATAACTGGCTTAAAGTAAGGTGGCATTAGATCTGATTTACAAAGGTTTGGCATTTCTCAACTAGAGGTTATGAAAATAATATGTAACCTCTGGACAAAATAAACAGATTTGAAAATGAATGCTTTTCCACTGAAATGCATACTGCCAAGGGATTTCGGTTTTCTATTCAGCTTATGTCAGATGAACTGTTTTTTCCCTGATAAGATAATATGCACACAATTACCTGATTTATCTATAATTGCATCTATTTCTTCAACGACATCAAAATAGGCTTCATTGTTTGTGTACTTTACCCCTGCTCGGCGCCATGGGATGTTGGACAGCTGCCCAGTGGGGAGTGTGTCCCCAACATTACTACTGCCTAGAAACCGGAAAAACAGAAAGCAAAGCTAACACATAAGATGCTCATCAGAAAAGCTCTTAACAGAAAAAAAAACTCAAGTACTTTAGCTGCTTCTTTAGTGTTTGGGTATTTCTCCACTGAAGTTGTGGATGGTTTACAGAACTGTCAGAGACATATCCATACCGATGTGATCAAATTTCTAGAAGACAGAAATAGGCCATGTGGTCCTGTGTCTATCTGCCAAACCAGGTTAAATTCATTTACTTATCTTTTGCTTCCTGTGTGTTAACAGTAACCTAACCTAATTCCAGTGGCTCAACAACAGAATCTCATCCTGCTACCACTGATGAAAAAAGAGGCTGGTTGTTTCAAAACCCTCTGCTGATAAAATGTCTGCACCAAGAATACAGAGTGATAAGTAGGCCATTTGGTATTCAGCTTAAATTATACATGAGATGCCGCCAAGCAGAGTTAAGTGGCTGAAGAACATACTCTGGCCGTTTCCCATTTTAAGGTCAGCATACCCATATGGCACACCCACATGCAATATGGCTAATGTTCAAAATCTGGCTAATTTCCTGGTAAACTGACATATGTCTGAAAATAAGTCTGGTTGTCCAAAACATATACGCTTGAGCTGCGACATATTTAACATTCTGGTTAATTTACTTTTCCAACTCAAAAGTAGTACATGCTTAACAATAACAACAACATGTGAAAAGTTCAGAAAAGTAGCTAAAAAAAATCTATCTTCCTATCACCAAACTACAACTACCATTAACATTTTGGTATATTTCTTTAAACATTTCCCTCAAAACAGGTTGCATTTATTATTTTTTTCTATTTTGATAATCTTGCTTTTTTCAGATTTCACTTTAAAATATACAATTGGCCCTTGGGACTTCCCTGGTGGCGCAGTAGTTAAGAATCCACCTGCCAATGCAGCGGACGCGGGTTCGATCCCTGGTCTGGGAAGATCCCAGATGCCTTGGAGCAACTAAGCCCGTGCACCACAACTACTGAAGCCCGCATGCCACAATTCACGAAGGCTGTGTGCCTAGAGCCCGTGCTCCGCAACAAGAGAAGCCACCGTAATGAGAGCCTGCTCGCCGCAACTACAGAAAGCCCACGCGTAACGAAGACCCAACGCAGCCTAAATAAATAAAATAAATAAAAGTTTATTAAAAATAATAAATACACACTTGACCCTTGAACAACGCAGGGTTTAGGGGTGCTGATCCCTGTGCAGTTGAAAATCCATGTGTAATTTTACAGTTGGTGTTCTGTACACATGGTTCTGCATCAACAGATTCAACCAACTGCGGCTTGTGTAGTACTATAATATATATTTACTGAAAAATATCTGACTTTAAGTGGACTTGGGCAGTTCAAACCCGTGTTCGATTGTAGCTGCAGTCTAAGTACACATACAACCTTGTAGTGTAATTATGGTTGGTGTTCCTGTCTCCAATCCTGTTGCCTTCCAGAATTTTCTAAAAACACTGCTTTAATCTTTCAGTTCAAAAACTTCAAATGTTTCCCCACTGGCTTTATGATTAAAGCTAAATATTTAGACTACCATTCCAGGACTTCCTCAACTTAACTTTTTAATTTTATCTCACTACTCAACTGAAAAACAGCTCTACTTCTGTTAAACAGGTTAATACAATTCAAGATTTTTCACTGTGTGTTTTTTCTCATACAGTTCCATCTATGAAGAATGTTCTTATTCCTCCCTCTCTTCCTAAATTCTATTGATTCTCCAGGACCCTGTCCTAGGGCCACCCACTACAGTTCAGGAGAGATTACTTTATCCACTGAACCACTCTCTTGATCTTTATAATGTATTGCCTTAACAATCCATGTTATGGGACTTCCCTGGTGGTCCAGTGGTTAAGACTCAGCGCTCCCAGTTCAGGGGGCCCGAGCTTGATCCCTGGTCTGGGAACTAGATCCTGCATGCATGCTGCAACTAAGAGTCCGCATGCCGCAACTAAAGATCCCGTGTGCTGCAACTAAGATCTGGAGCAGCTAAATAAATAAAAATAAAATAAATATTTTAAAAAATATCAAATTTAAAAAATTTTATATTTCACTAATTTTTTTCTGACTATAAAATACATGTTCATTTTGGAAATCAGAAATTATAATGCAAAAATAAAGATAATATGTAGTTCCTTAGCTGGAGATGGTATTATAAACTTTAGAACATTTTTTGTGGGAATATTTATGTATAATTAAGAGTAACTTTTTATGGTTGTGTGCTTTTTTTTTTTCTTTTTTGGCCACGCTGCACAGCTTGTGCAATCTTAGTTCCCCGACCAGGGACTGAACCGGGGCTCCAGCAGTGAAAGCAAGAAGTCCTAACCACTGGACTGCCAGGGAACTCCCTGTTTTGTTTTTTTTTTCCCATTTAATATTACACCATGTGTACCCTCCAGTGTCACTACACCATCTATAAAGTATGGAATTGCTTTTCAAAATCTTATACTGTTATTTATGTGTTTTAATTTTTTTTTTTTTTCAGTTTCTCATCCAGAGTTTACGTTTTAGGAGCAAAGACACCCCATCTTTTTTTTTTTTTTTTGGCAATTAGTTGATGTCTTTTATTTATTTATTTATTTATTATTTTTTTACATCTTTATTGGAGTATAATTGCTTTACAATGGTGTGTTAGTTTCTGCTTTATAACAAAGTGAATCAGTTATACATATACGTATGTTCCCATATCTCTTCCCTCTTGCGTCTCCCTCCCTCCCCCTCCCTATCCCACCCCTCCAGGTGCTCATAAAGCACCGAGCTGATCTCCCTGTGCTATTCAGCTGCTTCCCACTAGCTATCTACCTTACATTTGGTAGTGTATATATGTCCATGCCTCTCTCTCGCTTTGTCACAGCTTACCCTTCCCTATCTTTCCTTAAATTTCTCCTGACACTCAGTCTTGCCCAGAGGATGAATAAAGGAATGATCACTTTCTTATAGGCCTCTCTTACCCCATTTTTTAGGTCAGTGCACTTGGAAAGGGGTTTGCAATGGTGGACAGTATAGCTGAAGTGGCATATAACATTTCACAGAAATCTTTCTCTAGAAGACTTTGATACTTTCAAAAGTATATTGTCCTCTGGATGTACCTAATTTCTAGCTACACTCAAGAATTAAACCAAAATTAGAAGTTTGTAACACAAATACAAGGCCCACAATGCACAGAATCTCACAAATAGACTAATTTTCTCTTTTTAATATATCTTCTATATGTACAAAATAAAGACTTAGAGGAGATGGCATGTACTCTGTGGTGCAGTCTTAAATTTTCTATTCTCTAGTAGTTGTGGGGTATGCAGCATAATGCCAGATTTATAATGCTATATTTTAATTTTATTTTTTTTCCAGCTTTACTGAGATATAATTGACATATAACATTGTATTAGTTTAAGGTACACAACATAATGATTTATGTATATATTACAAAATGATTACCACAATAGTTAACAGCTGTCACTACATTGGCTTCTTTATGATTAACTGGGATAATTTATTCAGTCTTACTAGTTACTGTTAAACAATAGTAATAATATTTTTGTAGTCTTGTAGCAAAATAACAGAAGAGTAATAACCAAAAGTTCTGTATCATTTAAGATATAGTCTCTTTTCATGAAAAGAAATATATATCCATTTTAACATTATCACTACTATAATTCTGGCCAAAATGGACTACCTTAATAATCTGCCAGATCATAAGCAAAAATGAATTGTTTATGAAGTTTTAATGGCTCAGTTCCTAACAGAGTGTTTCATCTTACCTGTAATAGAGTTGACGACAGAACGCAGAATTGTTGGTGGTTTAATCAATTCTTTCAAAATGTTAGATTCAGTAGCCAGTGGAAATCCATTGTCTAACATTTCTTCCAAGAGCTCATATACTATGACCACATTATCCTTAATTGCAGCCTCCGAACACTCACCAAAGTAGTCCTAACAAAATGTACATAACATTACACAATGGAAGACATGAAGACAGGCTTGCTAAATACTTTTTGTTCTAAAGGGTAAGCTTACAGTAGCATAATTCATTGTTTAAGATGTTGAAAATATGTAAAACAGAGGGAAAAAACCCTCCATAGTTCTATATACTATTTCTCAATATTTCCTTAATATTTTTAAATTGAATTCAATTCCTATTACATATTATGCCAGAAAGTACACTGAAATGTTAAAACAGAATGTGAACTATAAACTTCATTTGCCTTGATTAGGTACTCCAAAAAACAAAGATCAGTTTAAAATTATTGGTATATTCAGCAAGACAAGAAAAAAATAGTGTAAGTATTGGAAGATTTCATAACCAGTCAAAATTGTGGTACTATTCAGAGAACTGTATGTGGAGGGCACTATTATTTCCTGATGACATAATTTATAATACATAAAAAAAAATACAGCTCCCATTACCATGAGATTGTTTTGTTCTTCTAAAACAGTAACTGGAGCACCATGTGTACTACTGTATGCCCTACTAAAAAGGTTTATGTTTATGAACTTATGCTTAGTTGAAAAGAAGAGGGAGAGAGAGACAGAGAGACAGACTACACATCAAAAACTGGGTATTTAAAGAATATAATCATAATATAACTTGGATAATTCAAATTCAAAGTATCTGATGAATAACCAACCTGAAAAGTATCAGCAACTCGATGTAGGAACTCAATTACAAAGAGAGGTGGCACTTCAGTCTGTATGACAGAGACAAAGAAGAGCTTATCCCGATAGATACTGATGAGGTAGTGGTGAGGTGTTGAAATAACAGGTGGTACATTTTCAACATCAGCTGCTTTCTCTTGAGCTTCAAAGAAATAATCACAGACAGACTGGCTCACAACACTCTTCCAGTGCTTCTCTAGAAATATGTCACCGGAACAGTTTATGAGAAATAGACTGTGGATCATTTTCTGGGGGAGGAAAAACGTTTAAATTTAGTATATATCAAAAAAGTATCCTCGTATTATCTGGACACCAAAACCAGATAAAGGCAATACAAGAAACTACAGACCAATATCAGTTAAGACTATAGGTATAAAAATCCTCAACAAAATACTAGCAAACTGAATCCAGCAACATATAAAAAAGATTATAACCCTGACCAAGTGGGATTTATTCAAGAATGCAAGGTTGGTTCAACATATGAAAATCAATCAACACAATATACAATATTCATAAAATAAAAGACAAAAAATATAATCATTTCAAAAGGCGCAGAAAAATAATTTGACAAAATCCAACAACCTTTTGTAATTAAAAATATTTAAACTAGGAATTGAAAGAAACTTCCTCAACCTGATAAAAAGCATCTATGAAATTCCCATAGCTAGGGACTTCCCTGGTGGCGCAGTGGTTAAGAATCCTCCTGCTAATGCAGGGGACATGTGTTCGAGCCATGGTCCAGGAAGATCCCACATGCTGCGGAGCAACTAAGCCTTGTGCCACAACTACTGAGCCTGCACTCTAGAGCCCATGCGCCAAAACTACTGAGCCCGTGCGCCACAGCTACTGAGCCTGCGCTCTAGAACCTATGCTCCACAACAAGAGAAGTCACCACAATGAGAAGCCCGTGCTCCGCAACGAAGATAGCCCCCGCTCTCCGCAACTAGAGAAAGCCCGCGCACAGCAATGAAGACCCAACGCAGCCAAAAATAAATTAATTAATTAATTAAAAAAAAAAAAGAAAATCCCATAGTTAACATTTAATACTTAAAGACCAAAAGCTTTCCACTTAACAAAACGAACAAACAATGATGTCCATTTTCACCACTTCTATTCAACATGGTACTGGAGGTTCCAGCCAGGGCAATTAAGCAACAAAATGAAACAGAAGGCTTCCACATTGGAAAGGAAGAAGCAAAACGATCTCAATTTCCAGATATTATCTTGTATGTAGAAAATTCTAAGGATTACACATACACACGCACACACTAATTACTAGAGTAATAAATGAGTTAAGCAAGGTTGCAGAATATAAAATTAATATAAAATATCAACTGTATTTCTATACATTAGCAATGAATAATCTGAAAATGAAATTGAGAAAGCAATTCAAAAGCATCAAACAGATCAAAACATTTAGGATTAAATTTAACAAAAGAAGTGTAAGACCTGTACATTGAATATTATAGAACATCACTGAAAGAAATTTAAAAGACCTAAAAAGATGGGAAGACCTTTCATGCTTACGGATTGGAAAACTTAATACTGTTAAGATGACATGACTCCCCAAATTGATCTACAGATTCAATGCAATCCCTATTAGTATACCAGCTGCCTTTTTTTAATGGAAACTGAGAGGCTGATCCTGAAATTCATATGGAAATGAAAGAGACCAAGAATAGCCAAAACATTCTTGAAAAAGAAGAACAAATTTGGAGGACTCACACTTCCTGATTTCAGAACTTGATGTAAGGTACAGTGAGGTGCTGGCACAAAGAGAATCATAGAGATCAATGGAATAGAATTGAAGGTTCTTAAGTTAACCCTTACGTATACGGTCAACTGATTTTTGACAAGAGTGCTAAGACCATTCAGTAGGGGAGAGGATAGTCTTTTCAACAAATGGTGCTGGGACAACTGGATTTCCACATGCATAATAAAGAAGTTGGACTGCTATCTCACACCATATACAAAAATTAATACAAAATGTATCAAAGACCTAAATATAAGAGCTAAAACAATAAAACTCTTCGAAAAAATATATGCATAAATCTTCATGACCCTGGATTAGACAACGTTTTTAAGATATGACATCAAAAGCACAAGGAACAAAGGAAAAAAACAGATAACCCAGACTTACATCAGCATTAAAACTTCTGTGCTTCAAAAGGCATTATCAAGAAAGTAAAAAGACAACCTTCAGAATGAGAAAATAACTGCAAACCATACATCTTACAAGGGACTAATATCCAGAATATATAAAGAACTCTTACAAGTCAATAATAAAAGACAAATAACCCAATAAAAAATGTGCAAAGAATTTTAAAAGACATTTCTCCAAAGAAGATATACATACAAATGGCTGATAAGCACTAGAGCTCACTATCTTTTCAAAATATGAACTAAAATCACAATGAGATAACATTTCATATTCTCTAGGCTAGATATAATCAAATCAAAAGGCAGACAATAACAAGGGTAGACAAGTTTGTGGAGAAACTAGAACCCTCATACATTGCTGGTAGGAATGTAAAACAGTGCAGCTGTGCGGAAAACAGTTTTGAGTTCTTCAAAAAGTTAAAGACTGAGTTACCAAATGACCCAACAATTCTACTCCTAGGTATACACCCAAGAGAACTGGAAACATATGTCCATACAAAAACTTGTACACGAATGTTCTTAGCAACATTATTTATAATAGTCAAAAAGTGAAAACAATCCAAATGTCTATCAACTGATGAATGGATTCATCAACCAATGAATGGATAAATAACAGATATCCAAAATGAAATGTTATTCAGCCATAAAAAGAAATGAAGTACCAGTACATGCTACAACAGGATGAACCTTTAAAACATTATGCTAAGTGAAAGAAACCAGATACAAAAGATCACATATTGTATGATTCCATTTGTATGAAATGTCTAGAATTCAGGCAAATGCACAGAGACAGAAAGTAGATTAGTGGTTGCCAGGGGCTGGGTAGAGGGGGAAGAATGGGGAGTTACTGGTTTTTGTATTTCTTTTTGAGGTGATAAAAATCTTCTGGAATTAGAGGGACTTCCCTGGTGGTGCAGTGGTTAAGAATCTGCCTGCCAATGCAGGGGACATGGGTTCGAACCCTGTTCTGGGAGGATCCCACATGCTGTGGTGCAGCTAAGCCCGTGAGCCACAACTCCTGAGCCTGTGATCTAGGGCCCACGAGCCACAACTACTGAAGCCCACGTGCCTAGAGCCCGTGTTCCGCAACGAGAAGCCACTGCAACGAGAAGCCCGTGCACTGCAACGAAAAGTAGCCCCCGCTTGCTGCAACTAGAGGAAGCCCACATGCAGCAACAAAGACCCAACGCAGCCAAAAATAAATAAATAAAATAAATTTATATAAAAATAATCTTCTGGAATTAGAGATTTGTGAATATCCTGAAAACTACTAAACTTCACATCTTTAGAAAACTGCAGTTTAGTAGTTTTCAGTCTAAAAAAGGCTTAGTTTTAATATAATTATTTTTTCAATTAATAAAAAGTATTCTTTAATACTTTGTAACACACAAATCCACTCCCAGGTGGATTAACAGAAATGCGTACAGATATGCACAAAAAACATGTATAAAAATATACTGTAATAGTGAAAACTATTCTTATTTATTAATAGTACAATGGGAAAATAAACTAGTGTATTATTAAAGGGAAATACACAGCAATGAAAATGAATAAACTATTGCTACATGAAACAAATATGGACGAATCTTACAAACACAATATTGAACAAACAAAGCCAGACACAAAAGGATACATACAGTATGATTCTATTTATATGAAGTTCTACAACAGACAAAGCTAATCTATAGTTTGAGAAATCAAATGGTTTCTTTTGGGAAGGAGAGTGGGGGTGATGACTGAGACAGGAACAGGGTTGGTCTCCTAAGGTGCCGGTAATGTTTTATTTCTTGATCTAGGTGATGGTTACAAGTTGTGTTCATTTTGTGATAATTCATTGGGCTTTATGTTATGGCTTGTATACTTTTCTGAGTGTTAGTTATGCTTCAAATAAAAAGTTTATTGTCCTTGTAATATGAGAGACAGTGGACAAATATCTACCTTAACTTGCTCCTTTCTTTTATATAGATAACATCAGTATCAGGTGTTTAGTGGTCCATTCATTCAAAATTACAGTAGTGAATGATAAATGTAGCCTAAGGAGAAAGAATATAAAATCTATGAATATAATAATTTCTATGCATGAAGATAAATTCCAAAGAGGAAAGGAAGAGTTTCCAGAATGAATTCATTCAATTCTATTGACACAGAAAACAATGACATCAACCTGACCAGTTCTTTTTATAGGAGGTCATTTACTTAATGAAAGCAGTCGACATTTAAAGACTATTTGGTGATTTCCTCTTCCCATTTGGTGAATGTTCAATAGTTATTAAGTAAATAATACTAACTACTAAGATGTGCTTTAGCAATTATTGTATTAATAAAGTATGGATGCTGTTAATATTGATAGTTTAGGGTTCCAGTTTAGTAGAAAAATAAAATGTTTCTTTGTTCAAAGGCATCTCTATTTAGCCAAGTTATCAACCTGAGTTGGCAGCAATAAACGCTGATACCTCAGGCTTTGGACCTACTAAATTTTTCTGGATTAATATCTGGAACCTCCTAAATCTTTCCACTTTATCTAGTCAGATGCTTTGTTTAATAGGTTTGCTTTGTGTCAGTTTCTATTTGAGTGTTAAAATAGTGCCACTGGAATATAGAGAACCTACTGACTTTTAACCTCTCTTCTCTGATACACTTTAAAAATATAGAACAGGAGTACCCAGCAATAAGATCTGCAACTAAACTTGCATTGTGATGCCTTTTGTGGAATAAAATTTTCATCTGAAATATAAAGTACGATTTAAAGTGGAACATTGGAATCAACTCAATGAGACCCAGATTTGAGCACTTCAGGTGAGCCCCCTAAGGAATATGGCATCCTTCACAATAATTAATTTTCAGCTTCATTCAAAGTATTTTATTCATTAAAGATAAATGAATTAATAATATCTAAAATTGAGTACTTACTGTGGGCCAGACACTATCCTAGACACTTTTCTTATCTTATTTAATCCTCACAACTCAATGCTATAAATACTGTTTTTATCCCCATTTTACAGATAAGACAATAAAGTCTTGGAAATGATAAGTCAATTATCTAAGATGATACAATAAGTATCAGAGCTAGGATTCAAACCCAGATCCAGTTGAATCTTGAGCTCCTGTTCTTACCTGCCTCTTAGAAACTAATTATCAGGAACACACTCTATTGCATCAGTGTCAGTACAATTTACTGCAATAATGGACATGTCCTCTATCTGTGCTGTCCGATACAGCAGCCACCAGTCACATGTGAGCACTTGAAATATGGCTAATGCAACTGAGGTACTGAAGTTTTAATTTTAATTAATTTAAATTTAAATAACTACATGGAGCTAGCTGTTATCATATTGGACTGGGCAGCAAATGTGCTGTTTGAGCTTATAATTTAAGAGGAAGAGTTGAAGGATATGCCTCTTGTTTAGTTAGAAGCCAAAATGTATCCTAATAAATTATTTAGACCAGAAATTATATTTAAGAGAGCTGACATAGGTTATCTTCTTAAACTATTCATCCTAAAGAAAATGTAGTTCACATGGATCTGTGGTACTCCATTGCCACAATATACCCTAAAAAAGCTGCTTATTCTTGAAGCAAGTGACTTTGTAGTTTCTTTACTTGAGCGGCCAGATTCCTACTCATCCTCTTAAGCTGGTGAAAAATTCTTTCCAGGAAAAGTTTCCACCAAAGTTATTTTCATTGGCAGTAGTTCAGGTCTCAGAAGAATAGAGTAAGTTAAACTGCCATCTGGATTTATTGCTGTTGTCCTCAGTGCTGAGAGGAAAGCACAGCACTTGTAGCTTTCAACAGTGCTTAGCTTCAAAACCCATCTTAACCTTCTATTATAGGAAAAAAAAGTTTATTTCTTCTATCTATATTAAGACCAAGGACCTAATGCAAAAAACAAATACCACATGCAGCAGTGTAAATTTGCTTGTTTCTTTAGCTACTTATCCTTTGAGTAGCTGCAGTTATTTATTTCATTATTTTAATAAACTTTCTGGGAAAGTTACCACCACAACTATCTTTTTGTTCCTAGTGACTTCTGAGTCAGAAAACAGAATTCTCCAAGCTTATTTTAAAGCCACTTAAGAAACTGTGTTCAGAGGCAGTTCCATCAGAGCTTTGACTGCAGCTTAAATACTTCATAAACCCTCTTTACTGAATGTTGAACACACTCACCCTGATGATTCACAAGCAGTGCAATTACAATAGTCAAAATATCCTTGGAAGAGAGTGTCTAAAAAAGAAAATGTATTCCTTCTATATATAACAGAATGGAGGTATAGAAGGGCCTGTATCTAAGGTGAGAGAATGAAACCAGAAAATAATCTAGCTATTCTGATTTTTAACCAATATCTTGATCCTGTTCATTCAACAGTTTTGAATGTTTTATATATTAAGCAATGGGGATACAAGTTGAACAAAATAAGAGTCCCTGAACTCACAGCATTTAGAGTTCAGCAAAGAAGGCAAACAATTTAATACAGTAAGATGATAGGGGAAATACAGTACGCTATAAAAATCCACAAGGCTTCAAGGTGAGAAAGAACATAAGACAAAGAAATGCAGTACAAATTTAGCAACTTCAGAAGGAGGATGGAAGTGATGAGATGAGAATGGAGAAGATAAGCAGAGATTGGTTCACTTTATTCTCAGTGCAATGTAAAATCATTTTTTATGGTTTTATGCAGGGGATTCATGCAACCCAATTTACAGTTTTAAGATCGCACTGTGGAAACTGGATAATTGGGCAACTGAATATTGTGACACTAGTTGAGAGACGAGTTATGTGTGGTCTAGACTAGAGTGTTGATAATAGGGATGGAGTAAAATGAAAAGAGAAACATTTAGGGTTGAGAAAAGTTTGGGGGGTGGGGAACAGGCAGTGGAGACGAGAGGGAAAACAAGGGATTCAGCCCTGGTCCTATACAATCTGACCCAATTCTGGATATATTTGACCCCAATGGATATATTCAAAAGACCATTGTATATATAGGTCTGGTGCTTCAGAGAGAAGCCAAACAAACTGGAGATAGATTTGTGAGTACTGTAATCATGATTTTTTTTTTTTTTTTTTTTTTTTTTTGCGGTACGCGGGCCTCTCACTGTTGTGGCTGCTCCCGTTGCGGAGCACAGGCTCCGGACGCGCAGGCTCAGCGGCCATGGCTCACGGGCCCAGTCGCTCCGCGGCATGTGGGATCTTCCCGGACCGGGGCACGAACCCGTGTCCCCTGCATCGGCAGGCGGACTCTCAACCACTGCGCTACCAGGGAAGCTCCATGATTTTTTATTAATGCAAAATATAACTATAAGGAGACTAAAACTACAAAGAGAGAATGTGTATAGTAGAAAAGAACCTATGGAAGGAACTTCAAAATCTGAGTAGCATGTGGGTCAAGAAAGTGGACCTGGAAAAAGGCTGAGAAGATGTGGCCGAAGAGGGATAAGAAAAAAAAGCGGGGGGGGGGGGGGGGGGGGAGTTTAGTAACCAGAGTTTATTAGTGTGTTTCCAGAAAAAAGGAGTGGTAAACATTTTAAATGGCACTAAGAGGTCAAGCTACAAGGAAAACTGAAAATATCTGTTATTTTACAGTGTTTTTCAACTTTCATTATTGCATCCTAAGGTGCCTTTTCAGATTCCCCTTCACTTACACCCCTCTTCCATAAAATTTTAATACCATGGAATATTTCTGTACACCTCTTTATGTACCATAAATACCTGTGCTTTATACATAAAAGTATGATTTTTTTTTTTTTTTTTTGCCTCAAAGGAAGCAAATTTTCAGCCTGATGAGAACGTACAATTTAACACATAGAGGCCATTTGGAGATCTTTTTTTTTTTTTTGCGGTATGCAGGCCTGTCATTGTTGTGGCCTCTCCCGTTGCAGAGCACAGGCTCCGGACGCGCAGGCCCAGCGGCCATGGCTCACGGGCCCAGCCGCTCTGCGGCATGTGGGATCTTCCCAGACCGGGGCACGAACCCGCGTCGCCTGCATTGGCAGGCGGACTCTCAACCACTGCGCCACCAGGGAAGCCCCATTTGGTGATCTTAGTAAGGGCAGTTTCAGTGGTAGCTCAGTGGAATGGTGGAAACAAAATATACTGCAGTGTGCTGAGAAATAAATAGCAAGAAGTTGGAAAAACAGAGATTAGAGTAAATGATACATTCAAGAACTATAGCTATGAAGGAGAGGAAAAGACAAGAAAATAAATGGGATTAGTTCATAAAGTTAAGGAAGAATATTTTTAAATGCTGAAGGAAAAATGTGAGTAGAAGGGGAAAGGCTGATGAATTGGAGAGAGGAAATAACTTAACCAAAAAAAAAAAAGACCCTGAGAAGGCAGGAGAGGATGGCACTGGGAAACTAGGTAAAAGGATTTGCCTTCCCAAGGAGAAGGGACACTTTTTCCTCTTTAAACAGAAGGGAAGCAGATTTGTACATTTGGTTGCAAGAAGATGATGGCTTCTATTTTCTCTGCGTAACAGGAGAGAAGGTCATTTGTTGAGAGAGAGTGAATTCCTCTTCTCTACAAATGTCACTCATTATGTATGAATTGAAATATTATTGAGCTACTTAAAAATATCTAGTCTGCAGGGAACTCCAATAGTCTATTATGTTGACTGTTTAAAAACATTGTAAAATCCTAAGATTCAGTAAGAAAAGCTAATCTTATTGCCAAGAGAGCATTCCTACTAAAGGTATGTTAAGATTCAGGTAATTTTTCATTCATTTCAATCCTCCACTTTTCCTATGATCTCAAATGAAAGTGTCCTCCGTTCTTTCTAACACTAATTTTTCCACTTGTAATTTTGATCCCATCTCCTTTCCTCTCTTCCCAGGTCTTATCTCCTGTTTCTTGAATGTTTAATCTTAAACATTAGTTACTTGCTTTCTGCTCCCACACAAAACAAACAAACCCCAAACCTTTTATGGACCTTGCCAACCATCTTTCACTTCATGCTCCAAACGAAGAAGCATTAGTCTACACTTGCAGTCTCTCCTCTCAATAACGGACTCTATTAAAGCAGTTCTCTCAAATGATCCAATGACTTCCTAATCATCAAATCCAACAACCTATTCTCAGACTTCTACTTCCTCCTTTGATCCCTGCAGCATTTCATGTCACTGATAAGTTTCCCCAAAACAAAACAAATACTTCTTACCAAATTATACGGAACTTCACCTGTCTTGGTTCTCTCCTGGAAAGTTTCTTTCTGGCTTACTTATCAGGCTTTTTTTTTTTTTTTTTTAATAAACTTTTCTTTCATCTCCACCTAAACTACTGTTTCAAACTCGATATATTCCAAGCTCCACAAAATTCCTCCATCTCATGTGAGGACTCCTAGTTTTATAGAAGTATCAAGTTCTTAATCAAGCTTCAGCTTCGGGTTCAATCCAAATCCACCAAATCCAACCAAGCACATCGTTTATCACGTTTCCATACTCACTGTCACCTCCTCAGTTTACAGTCCTATCAACTCGTTTCTGAAGAACTGCAACACTGTCCTCACCGCATTACCCCAGGCTCATCCAGGCTCCACCCTCTAACAAGACGTCCGCTCAGGACACTTAAGGATTTTGTCCTCCACAGCAGAAGCCTGGGGCTGAGGTCCAAGTCGTCGGTACTTCAGCTCTCCGTGGGTGACAAGACCTTTTTCCCGCGTCAGAGCACGGTGAGGGACCCCAATGAGCCTGAACCTCTTAAGCCTGAGGGCCTGAGAACACTGGGCTGCAGGTGCACCTTTCCCTTCCGGCCCAGCTGGCAAGAAAGACCGGAAGGCCGGGAGGGAGGCGCGGCCCCGGTCCACAGCACCAGAGACGCTCCCGCACCCCAGACTGCAGTCGGGAGCCCGAGCTATTCAGCTTACGTCCCACTTTTCGTGATGCCACCCTGTCCGCAGACCCCTAGCCCCTCACACTCACCCCGACTCCTGGGCCAGTCAGTGATTCGACGCGGGGTCCTCTCCTGACGGAGGCCGAGGCAGCTAAGATCGTGAGGACCCCGGAGTTGGGATGCCGGATAGATTGCCTAACAGCTTCAAAGTAACCAACAGTACTGGAAAGAGTAAATGAGTGAGAAGACGTTGAATGAGGAGAAAGACGTCTTTTGAATTTTAGGATATAATCTACTAGATCATCCAGAGTCTAGAGAAATGGGAGCTCTCACATCTTCTGGACTTAGGCGCTCATCCGCAGCCTAAACCAGTCAGGGTGTCCCTACAACCGGGAGGGCGGGGTTAGGAGGAGCTGTGAACTAGCCAATGGGTGAGGCCGAGAGGTAGAGCCAAATAGCTGTGCCTGGGAGAGGCACGAACTGAGAGGAGCCGAGAGGGGCGGGGTTTCGAGATAAGGAGGAGGTGATGCGAGAGGGGGCGGGGCCTTCGAGAGCCGAAGGGGTGGGGCGAGCTCTGGAGCTTAAGTGAGGTGGGAGCGCGAAAATGGCAGCGGCTGAGGAGGAGCCGAAGCCCAAAAAGCTGAAGGTGGAGGCGCCCCGAGCGTTGAGGTGAGCGCTACCTGACACAGGGTAGAGGGTGACTGTGCCTGCTGCTAACCCGGGACCACATGGGGTTGCGCGACCGAGGCGCCGGGTGGTATCCGCATCGCCGGCATGGGGCCAACACACGGGACCGGTTGCTCGGGTAGCTGCCCTCCTGGCTGCGACCCTTTGACCGGCGCCCGCCCAGTTTGGCCGAGTCACCGCCGGCTCCGGAGACGCTCCGCCGCCCTTGGCCAATCAGAACGCCGGCCGGGGGTGCAGAGCCGTCTTTGGGCAGGCTGTGGGCGCCACGTGGGAGCCCGCCCGAGCTGAGGTGGTGCGACCAGTGAGGACCGGACCCGACCTGAGCCGAGTCTCTTGCGGCGACCTCCTCTTCCCGGCGGGATGTCGAGGAGAATGCCCAGCGACAGCTCTACCCTGGGGCAAAGACAGAATTCTTGGGAGTTTTCGTAAAGGTCGCGGAAGGGCGCCTTGACCTTCCTTTTCGTACGTACATCGAACCGAATGGTGTTATCTTTGGAGACCCTCTACCGGGGACCAAGACTCCCCCTCCGAGGCTTTGCGGAGGTGGCATTTCCCTGAACGGTTAGGAAAGCTTGATTTTTCTTTTTTTCTTTGCACTTTTGGCAGCAGTGGAGATAGTTCTGCACCTAACTTTTGTTTCACATATGATTTGATGTTGCAACTTTTACTTACAAAAAGTTATTGGTTAAAATATTACTCCCTAATAAGTATAAGGTGCAGTATGCGTATTCCTTGATGATTTTGAAATGTTCCTTGGAAGGCAAAGATTTTTGTATCTAAAAATAGACATCAGACTGATTTAAAACTGTTGGGATACTCCTGATCATACAAGGCAAATCTCATTTTTTCTAGCATTACCCTTACCTCTGAAAGAACGAATCTTTCATAATTGAAAAGAAAAGATCACTTAGCGGTTTGGTGGTGTGTTAACGCTGTTTTGAATGGATGGTGACCAAATCCCTGCCAGTGCCTTTAATGTATTCCTATTACTTTCAAAGGGTCAAAGGGTTAGTGTGCCTACCTTATATGAAGAAAATAAACTTTTTTTTTAAACGACTCAGGATGTTCCTTTTTCGTTTTAAGCTTTCAAACTGTAGACTAAAGCAAAGGCTTTTGAATCACACCTACCTGGGTTCAAGGCATGTGCTTTCCCTGGTTGGCCCATTATTAGAGTATTTCCTTAAAAAGTACCTTCTTCACAAAGTTTCCTCTACCAAATTGGAAGACAGCTGCAACTTTCCCCTGCTATCCTACTAAACATACAACCCTTAGATTTTGTCATATGGTAATCTGTTTTCAAAGTGCTTTCCTATTTTACAGATGAGAAAATGGAAGCCCAAATGAAACAGTTAGTTAAGGAACTGAAGTTTGAACATAGAGCATCTGGGTGCATGTTCATTGTTGTTTGACTTTACTGTGCCTACTTTTATACAACCACCCCAAGATACGCTTCTCTTCGCCTATGCAGCCTTAAAAATAACGATAAATAATAATGTTTAATGTGTATTGTTTCAGCATTTTACCTTTTTTAACTCATTCAATCCCACAACAACCCTACAAGGTAGACACTATAATTATATACATTTTAGCAAGGAGGAAACAGGTATAGAGAGGTTAAGTAACTTGATCAAGGTCAGCTTTATTAACCTCACACAGTTTGTCCAAAAGCCCTAGTGAACTGTTCACTCAGCTTTTGTTTCTCTACTTTCCTGTCTGTTTTTTGTTTTGTTTTGTGGTTAGTGTACATAACTTTTTATGTTGTTGCAATATATGGGTATATGATACATAATAATTCTTAAACAGGTGTAATGTTATTTTACATGTTATTAGTGTCTACGTAAAACTTGTAAAAGTCCTTAGGCAATTAAAACTCATAAAATATGTAGTTAGTACCACCTGTAGACATGAAGTCAGGATTAGACACCTGAGTACTGGGATAAATCTCTTCATTTTGTGTGAAGACCTTTTGGGATTGGCTATTCCTACGTTCATTATATTAGTTTGGCTTTAAGGGTCTCAGTGTGGTAATACACTGAGTGGTTAGACTGCATGCATTATCTGTGATGACTTGCTTGACAGTTAAGGGGCTAGCTAGCAGTTTTGGTTAACTTTTCAGAGAACGGCTTATAAAGTCTAAGCATGATTTAATGTGTAGAATCAGTTCCTAGGGAACAAATAAATTTATGATATATATTTGTAGATGTCAAGAAAAGGATTTAGGGCTTTGTGAGAATTTCAGTTAGTTTTAGGGTAGTAGTTCTCAAGCAGGGGAAGTATTGCCCCCTAAGGGACATTTGGCAATGTCTGGAGACATATTTGGCGGGGAGGGCAAATGGCACCAAGTGGGTGGAATTCAAGGATGCTGCTAAACATCCTACAATGCACAGGAATCCCCCTAAACCAAAGAATTATCCACACAAAAGTGAAAATAGTGTGAGGCTGGAAAAAACTGCTTCATAGAGAGCATCTCACAAGTCTAGCTTCCCTTTCTCAAATATCCATTATTTTTCTAGGCCTTTTAGGGTATAGCAGTTACTGAAGTTGCAAAGAAATAAGCTAGCTCTGTCATATTTTCACATTGGGTTGAGGAACATTAATTGAGTGCCATACATTATACTAGGTGCTTTATTTATGCTATCTCATTTAATCTTCCCATCAACATGTGAAGTAGGAATAATGATCCTTGTGTTACAGATGATGTATTTAGGCCTGAAAGAAGTCAAGAAGCATTTTTGGGAACTGCTCCCTAGATGAAAATGTTCCATGATGATTATGTGTATTTAGGACCACTTAACTTTCTTTTCTCTCCTTTGGAAATATCATCCAAGTTAATTTCTTCAGTGGTCACCTCTAAGAGGATAGAGTTCCTTCCAAGGCTTGTTGAGCACATGCCAAGCCTATTCTTTTAGTCAGTCTTTCAAATGCCTGCTATTTTAGGCATGGTGCTAAAAATTAGGTACATGGAGCGAGAGAGCTAAGACCCAGGTACCATCCTCTTGGTGGAAAATGAGTAGGGTTTGGGAAAATGATAACTGAGCATACCGAAGGATGACATACTGAAAGATGATGCTAACCAGATGTGAAGTAGGGTGTCTGGCTTATAGAAAAGTTTGTTTGGAGGTAGAAATGGCAGAGAGCTGCCTCTGTTGGGGAACTACATTTGTTTGGTCTGACTGAAGCAGAAGGTGTAGGAGGGTCCAGGCTTTGTACTGAACACTTTCACTTGTGTCATCTTTCTACCTCTACCTTCAGCTCTCAGACCCTAATTTTAACTGTCTGCTGAATATCTCCTTCTGAGTGTCTTGCTGAGACTTCAAAGTCATATATATCGAACTAAATCCATCTGCTGTCCTAAATCTGCACCTTCTTCCATGGTCCCTACATCTGTTAACGGCACCACTAACTTCTCTTACTCCAAAGTTTGGAACCTAGATACTTGATTCATTTTCCATCTGCGTATGGTTATCAAAGTTGGTCTTTTCTTCTTCAGTTATGTCTGATAATTCCTTTTGTTTTCCATCCCTGCTGCCACAACTCAAGTTGAGACTTTATTTTGCTTAGACTTGGTGTTGGCTTCTTAACCAGTCTCTCCACCTACAGGTTCAAGTTCTGCCTAATCTTCTTCAGGAGTAGCTCTACTTATTCATCATAGCAAATATTCATAAGCTCTGAAGTCAATGTTAGGAAGGGTTGAATCTGAAGAGACCACATTGTAACTCTCTCTGATGTTTTAGCAATTACACATTGTTCCGGATCATGACTTCTAATTTTATATAATTTATATATATATAAATTATATATAATTTTAATCTCTATGAAAAAGGAAACAAACTGCACTTCTCCAATCAGCAAATGTTGAGCTTTTCTCAAATTATTGCTTCTTTTTTTTTTTACAAAAATTATTGCTTCTTAACCATTTCACTTCCAGGGACTCCTTTTAGTCTTTCCTTCTGTCTTTTACCTCTCACTAGGACCCTGTGTTTTAAAATTGTGTATTAAACCTAGGAATAAAAGTCTGTAAGTATTTTAGATGACCAAGCAACAATTTTAGTAACCTCTTCATTTTTTTTTTTGGTCTTTATTTATTTTTTTAAAAAATACATATTTATTGGAGTAAAATTGTTGTGTTAGTTTCTGCCATACAACAAAGTGAACCAGCTATATGTACACACATATCCCCATATCCCCTCCCTCTTGAGCCTCCCTCCCACCCTCCCTATCCCACCCCTCTAGGTGGTCACAGAGCACCTAGCTGATCTCCCTGTGCTATGCAGCAGCTTCCCACCAGCCATCCATTTTACATTTGGTAGTGTATATATGTCAGTGCTACTCTGTACGTCCCAGCCTCCCCTTTCCCTGTGTCCTCCAGTCCGTTCTCAACGTCTAATCTCTTTAAAACACCTTTTTTTTTTTTTCTATTTCAGGAAATTCTCCAGAAGATGATTTTTATAAACTGAGCATACTGTTCCTGGAGTGGCCTGTTGTGAGGATTAAATGAGAAAAATGTATGCATACTAGAAAAGAGAAAGGATGATCAATTGTGCATCCATAGTGTATTGCTCAGTGCTTGGTCCTTAGGAACTATTCAGTTAGTGTTTGTTGGATAAATTATCAGCGCAGCATAGAGTGGAACTGATAATCTTTACTTTTCTAGACCTTATGTTTTTAACAATGAAGCCTAAAATTGAGTTTGGCTCTTTTCGGGTGATATTGCATGTTGTTCACTTATATTTATAAATTTAATCCTTTAAGATTAAAACTTTGGTTATGAAGGAAAATGAAAAACAGAAGTCTCCTGAGGTGCTTTGTATGAATCCCTTAATAAGGTCCTTTCCTAGACATTATATACTAGGGCAGAGAGAGGGTGGTGAAAAGGCAGAGTCAGAGGAAAGCCTGCATGGATTGTCCTGGGTATCTAGAGGTAAACATGAAATGCCTGGAGCCCAGGGAAAGTGAGAAGGGCTTTTGGTAAAAAGACAGGCATTGAAACTATGTTTCTGGTTTTAGGTATAGGCCTAGACTGAATAACACTAAATAAACATTAAGCCAATATGCTACTTTCCACCAGGAATATGGCTCTACTTCCCTTCCATCGATTAAAATCCTGCCTGTATGCAAAATGATCAGAGTTAAGTGGGGAAAAAAAATAAGAGAATCAAAATTCTGAAGAGTGTTCTGGTCAGGATGGAAGCCAATAGAGCAGTGGTTAAGACCTTTGGTTGACTCTTGGTCCTTATTAGCTGGTAATCTTGGAAAGATTGTTTACTGGCCCCATGCCTCTGTTTTCTCATCTTTGAAATGGGTATAATAAAAATACCTACCTCAAAAGATTGTTGAGAGGATTTCATGAAAAAGTAAATATAAAATTGGCATATAGTATGTCTTCAGTAAAAGTTAGCTGTTGTTATTACGGTACTCTTTATCCTGCTTTCAGCTCCCTACCCTGCTCCAAACACTGCAATTACAAATTTAAAAAGAAAAAGAAAAGATATAGGTGTACTCAAGAACAAGATAACCATCTCCAGGGACTGAAATGGAAAGCAAACATGCATTTAGATCCTGGGTTCAGGAGCAAGTGGAAATAACTTTGTGCAGGGGAACTGGAGTCAGGTACCCTGGATGAAACTTGGAGCTGGGCTGGGGCTGGATGAAAAGAAGGCTGAAAGCCTCTGCTCCTGGCTGTTGCTTTAAAAAGCTGTGGCTCTGAAGTGGTGACACAGAAGTGGCTGAGCTGCCACATGGCTTAGAGTTGGGAACTGTAATTTCTCCACTATTACCTGGTACAAGAGCACCGAGCTTGTAGGTCATGGGCTCTGGAAGAGGGGTGGCTTACCTCAAAACCATTGGAAAAAGGAATGGAAAGTCTGAGCCTGCACACAGGTGAGGAAGACTATTACTTAGAAAATAACAAAACCACTAGGAGATAAACTCACTTAAAATCTAATAGAGCAATTTCAAAATGACTTTTAAGTATTTTAAATATGTTTAAAAAGATAAAAGAAGTAATAGTTATAAAAAAAGCATGTTATAAATAAACAGTAGGTAAATGTGAAGTAAATGGCTATATAAAAGAAAAAATGGTGAAAAATTAAATTTTTAAAAAGTTGGTTAAACTCTGGTCCAAACGTATTTAAAGCAAAAATTAGTGAGTTGGAAGATAGTACTGAGTAATTCACCCAGATGTAGCACGGAGAAATCAAGAAAACTCAAGAGAATATTATATATATATATAAACACATACATATATTGAGAGGCACCAACTAACATCTAACTGGGAGTTCCAAAAAGAGGAAAGAGTGTGAATGGTGGAGAGGCCTTGTTAGAAGAGATGATGGCTGAGAATTTTCCAGAATTTAAGAAAGATCAAAGTCCTCAGGTTGAGAGGATATTCCAGGTGCATATAAGTGATATCACACAGTATTTGTCTTTCTCTTTCTGACTTACTTCACTTAGTATGATAATCTCTGGGTCCATCCATGTACCTGAAAATGGCATTATTTCATTCTTTTTTTATGGCTGAGTAATCCATTGTGTGTGTGTGTGTGTGTGTGTGTGTGTGTGTGTGTGTGTGTATCTCACATCTTTATCTGTTCATCTCTAAATGAACATTTAGGTTGTTTCCATGGCTTGGCTGTTGTAAATGGTGCTGCTATGATCATGGGTGTGCATGTATCTTTTCAAATTATAGTTTTCTCTGGGTATATGCCCAGGAGTGGAATTGCTGGATCATATGGTAACTCTATTTTTAGTTTTTGGAGGAACCTCCATACTGTTCTCCATAGTGGCTGCACCAATTTACATTCGGATTGTGGGTTATTTTATTTTCTTTATTCTTTTTTTTTTGTATTTTCCAACTTTTCTACATTGAACATATATATTAGGACTCTTGATTTGAAGCTGGAGGAACTTGATGTGCATTAAATACATATTTTGGCCAAGTGTCTAAATATCATCATTACAGAATGGACCTCTGGGATACTAAGTAAATCTGAAACTTTGTAAAACAAGTATTATGATTTTATTATAGGTTGTAATCTTTTCATCTGTATTTCTGAAATCCCAAAAGCTCTGAAAACTGGAAATTAAAAAAAAGTTTGAGATGAATTAATTTGGCAGCAGAACTTGAACGGGTTTGAGGCTCCCTGTAGTATTTATTTGTCTGACACAAATGTGTATGTTTTGCTGTAGAAATATGTGTTTGTTAATGGCATGCTGAGTGAAACCTTCCTGGGCAGTTTATAAAATATATAGCACATACAGTGCATTACCTTCCTAAAATTGACAAATTTCTAAATCCCATAAAATTCTGGCCTCAGAACATATCTTGCCCCAAGGATTCAATAATAGGATTGAGGGCCTTTCTAAAAATTTAAATATTCAGTTTTTAAAAGCTTGCTATTGTGCAGGAACAACAATTTCTCATCAGAATCACTTGCTAAAATTTTCCTGCAGTCCCCATTCTACATGTTGATGATACTAAATAGATGCTTATTTCAAAGGTCTTGTTTGGCTAGTTCTACCATAATACTGGTGCTGGTTATGTAACTGAGTTATTAGGCTTTTCTTTCTTTCAAATAGTAACTGACTAAGGTAAAGACTTCTCTTCAATTTTTGGACTTCAAGATTTGGAAGGATCATTTCACTGAAGTGGTCTCATGAACTGAAATTTCACATACTGCTTGAAGACGATACTTTTTGAATATTTTCCAAAGCAGATTTAAAGTTGTTGCCCTCACTTACATGTTTTATTTCTTATGTTTTTGTTTGTACTTGTGCCCTCATATGATTTATTTTAAAATGTATTCATCTAGGAAACAATAATTCGCTTTCAACATAAGAACATCTGAGTTTCCATTTGCATTTTGGCTTTCATTGCATACATGCTGATTTCAGCATCTTCTGTAGAATAGAATAAGAAAATATGTACAGCAATTATGTAAGAAACTCTTACCTTCGCAAGACACAGTTTGGTTACTGTATTAACAGGATCTCACAATTTTGTCAGCAAACCACATTTAGTTACTAATAAGCCCCGCTATTTTGCTATGTTAGCTGCAAATACAGGATTATAGGTATGAAGGTAGCTTATGTGATTACTGATCACTCACAAAATTAGGGGTTATCAGAAATGATATTGAAGTGGTTACTTGGCTTTTTGCCTTCTAGAGGCTGAGGCTGGACTTTGGTGTATCCCTAGTAGAACCATTAAGTTTCTAAGAGACTCAGTTGACTAAAAGAGCAGGAAGTCTAGCCAGATATGACTCATTCTAGGAGTGCATCTCTTGCCTCTATTGTCGTCTGTTATTGAATTCATTTCTCACACAGCCCATCTTAATGTAACAAGAAAGATGGCATTTTTCATCCCTAAGCCAAAAATCTCATGAGCCCAAAGGCAGAGACTTTCCACATCTATGTATCAGTTTTGAGAATACTCTGATTAGTCCTGCCTGGGTTACATACCCACCATTGAATCAATTAGTGTATCAGAGGTGGGGATTTTGGCCAGCCTTGGATATACTCTCAGCCATTTTCCTGTGTGCAGTGTGTGTGCTTGCGTGCACACCAATGGTGTTTATATATGTGGGGGAGTGCATGGATGTTGAGGAGGACGCTCTAATCAACAGCTCCACCAGCACCTTGTAGGGTGTAGGAGGTGAGGTGGTATCATTCTCTCAGCAAGAGAAAAGTTCATTATAGCATATATAGAATATATTTATGAAAACCTCATTCCTCAAGGTCCAGCCAAAGTTTATCTTCCCTACAAAACTTTCCTAATCACTGAGCCTGGAAACAGCTCCTTCACTGGTTGGTTGTACTTTATACTTTGCATTATTGCAGTGCACAGTGTATGCATGTTTTATCTCGTCTAGTGCTACTTGAAGTAGGGAAACTAGTTGAATCACTCTTAATGCCTTATAACTAATTACTTCATTGCAACATAGGCTCTAAATTTTTATTCAGTGAATTAATTCTTAAACTCTTTAAAGATGTTTTAAGGTTATGTTTGTAGTACTCAGTGGCACAAAATGGATTCATGTATTGGCTGTAAATTCTTATCTATTCATAAGAGTTGATAGATCTCTTACCTGAAAACATTTCATGGTTCTTGGACCTTTCTTTTTTATTGTTACATGGAATGAGCTTGTGTGTGAAATAAATCCAATACTAGAGGACAGAGGCCAAGAGATGCACTCCTAGATTACATTTCTGTTCTTTCTGGTGACTATAGTGAGCCTTGACTATAATAATCATTTCGTGCATTTGTCCATGGGGAAAATTCCCTCAGAATAAATATATTACTCCTATATAAATAGTAACATTTTATTAAGGCCGTGTGGTCAGTGTTTTCTTTCTTTAAAAAAATGTAGTAGAATTGCTTATTTGGTGGAGAAGTAAATTTTCTGAAAATGAATTTGCAAAGAAGAACGCAGTGACTTATCAGAATGATCAGTCTTTTCCCTATGGGTTAGCAGGTCCTTAATTAGTGAGCTTATTTGCATTTTAATTAGAACTCCAAAAGCACTGAAGGTTAGCAACATTGTTCTTAATTTCATAGCATACTGTGTAACAGTGTACTATGTAACCAATAGGTAATACTGCAAAATGGTCTTTTTAAGAAATTTGTCTGTTGACTCATCCAAGAGGGGTCACTGGAAAACAAAATATAGCAAAAGAATCAAATTCAGATGTCTTAGGGTTCTCAAATTCCTTTAAGCTTGATGTAGCAAAATAGTTTTACTCTTTGAGCCCTTGAGCTGAAGTCTGGAAAGCCATGTTAAGTTTTTGAGTAAACAAATTGAAAAACAAGAAAATTATCTTTAAAAAAAAAACAGTTCAAATGTGTTGTCTTTGAAGTTAACCACATTAGAGATTTGAACATTTTCTTGTTTTAAAGGCATGACTGAGGAAGTCTTGGGTTCCTCCTAAAATAGAGTTTTTTAGAAATTGTTTTTCCTATGCAGAGCTGAGACCTTAGCTATCATTTTTAGTTCTTAGTTTTGGTGAAGATTAGAGCTGTTAAGCTGTAGAAGTGATGCAGATTTACACCCTTGGTTATGTCTCTGTTTTCACATACTCAAGATGAACTGATTATATTACATTTTAGCATGGGATAGCATGTTGATCACATTCAAGTATACTGACAATTCTACTTTGTCTTGTTTGTTTTACATAGCACTTGCTTATCCAAAGGTACAGAGCTGGATTGTTTAGATTTGAAATTAAAACATAGTTATATTATTAAATTAAGTAGTACTAAATGTTTAGTATTAAAAAGTAGTATTTAGTAAAAAATAGCTTGAAAAGTTTTTTTTTTTTGAAGGTGTGGGAGTTAGCTTCTTCTCTACATGGTAGGTTTGACTTCTTTGGGTATATTCATCCCTCAGTTTGAATATTGTAAAGATGCTCTGTAGAGAAATATATAAATTTCTAGACTTACACTCACAAATCCTTAGAAATGGGAGCAATGTTAATTTATCTTTGCCCAGCCTCCTGCATTAGACAGGAATCCCTTCGTTAGTACCCCTCTTCCCCTATTTGTGTAGCATTCCTCCCCTAGATTCAGCACAAATAAGGGAAAGGAGTACATTTTTTCACTAATGGAAAACACACACACACACACACACACACGCACACACACGAGACCTTCGATCTCATTTCTATGTGAAGCTTGAATAAACCACATTCCTTAGAAAACTTGTTAGTATCCTGTAGCTATCAAGTCAGATTCAGAGCTCTTTAAATGTAAATGATTTCTTGTTGGTCAAGGTATTTCTTCTTTATACTCATAAAACAGGTTAAAGCAGGCTTTCCTAGCCTTTCCCTTTTAGAAGCTACTTTGGTATTTCCAAAGACTGCTTGGGAATGCTGGTGGGAGCAGGAATGGGAGGAGATGGCTAGGTGTGCAAATCCTGAGGTAGGGTAGGATCTTCTGTAGCTGAAGTTTCCAATGTGAAAACAACAGCAAATCTCAATATTAGCCAGATGTGGCTTTGAAATGGTAATTTACAATTTCATGTGATTTTTGAAAACTCTTTGAACATGTTTTAGACTCTTGAGATTGTTGGTGCCTGAGGAGGTACTTAAAATCAAAGTCTGATATTTACATGGTTGTGTTGAGAGAATTGAAGCTCAATGAGGTTAAATGTCAGTCAGGTAAAGGCTAGTAAGTATCTGAGGTGAAATTTGATCCGAAGTCATAACTTGTCATTGTCTTACTTTCTAGAACAAGAAATGAAGTTTAATTTTTTTTTTTAAAGATAAAAATAACATATTTAGGACTTCCCTGGTGGTCCAGTGGTTAGGACTCCATGCTCCGAATGCAGGGGGCCCGGGTTCGATCCTTGGTCAGGGAACTAGATCCCACATGCTACAACTAAGACCTGGCACAGCCAAATAAATCAATAAATGTTAAAAACAAACAACATATTAAAGAATATGTCAAGCACTTTTACCTTTTCTTACAGGTCCTCACAAGGCCACCAGGTAACTGCCTTCATCTGAGGAAATAGACCCAGAAAAGTTAAGCATCCCTAAGTACTAAGCTCTCACTCTACACTCAGGACATCTGATTCATGTTTCTTGCTGTTTGTATTACACTATGAAGACACAGATTGAGAACGTGTCAAAGTGAATTCTGTATGTGCTAGATAAGCACACTATTTAAAGAAATTCTGTGGTGATGTGTTTAGTGTTTAGTAACCTTGTTTAGATTTTTGTCTTTCAAGTTCTCTTATTCACACATGTAGGTACCCCCTCCCCCCCCACCAAGAATAAATATTCCCTAGTGGAATATACTTAATTGTATGCTTTGTAATGGATTAACTCATTGAGCTTCAGTTTTGAGCAGGTTGTGTTTTCTGTTAAAAGCCTTGGGCAAACCAATTTTGCTTATGTTTAAGAGTTAAAATGTTCCAGTTAAACAATTTCTGGTAAGTTTTTATTTACTTTAGAGATTTTGCAATTTTCCCTGATATTAATAATTTGAATCTTATGACTTAGCATTATTAATTATTATAATTATATGGGATAACCATTACTGTTCACAGAGTTTAATATGCTCAGATTATACAATAAGTGGCAGAGATAGGATTCAAACCTGAATCTGATTTTTTTAGTGATTAGCTCAAATATTCAGGTATTGTATAAACAATAGAACAGGAGTCAACAGTGATTTGTGTGATCAAAAACAAAAGCAAGCCCTTTGCTTCAAAAAATACTCCTGTGTTATATACGAAACAATTACTAGTAATCTGCTAAAAAGCTGTTAATCTTTTAATATTAATTCAAATGTTATGAAAATGTTCTACCAGATCTGAGATGGCAGTGATGAGAATTCTGTTTCATTAAAAATGACCTACAGCCACAATTAGTCTTGGACCTCATACCAAAAAAAAAAGCAACAGTTTTAAAGAAATGATAATATGTTCAGTTAGCCTACTTTTAAAAATATGACTATAACATTTCATTAAGTTCAACTAATATTTAAAAACCTCAGTTTTATAATGCTTGATAACCAGAGGAAAAAGGAAGTAGGGGTAGGAAAATACAGATCTGTGAAAAGAAGGGGGGAAGTAAAGGGAAGTGATAAAAAAGGAAAAGGCTCATTCCTCTTAGCTATTTCTGATTTCTACATAACTTCCAACATCAGACATCTCTGCTTTTCAACTTTTCACTCAGCTCTGAGGTGTGTATGTGAGTTTGTGAGAAGCTTCTTATTATGAACCTGTGGGCTGTTAGTGTGGGGCAAGGAAAAAGAGCTTTGTATTAGGAATCAAAACACCTGGGTCCTATTAACGTTTCTGTCTAGATTTGTGTATGCACCTGCGAAGTGAGTCGTACAGATTAAAATGCTTTTCAAACTAGATCATGAATCAATTTGGGTATAGAAAAAGTGGTATTTTATAAAAGGAAAATAGGAAAGGTCAATGCATTGAATATGGTAAGGGTAAGTATTGCTTTGTGAAACGTTTCCATTATGTATATTTATGGAGTATTAGTTGCAATGCAAAATATATTTTTCACAATGAGTTTGGTTTTCTGTCCTAAAATTTAGTGGCTTAAAAGAACAGCCATTTTACTAGAGTTCATGGTTTTGTGGGTCAGGAGTAGCTGGTTGATTCTTCTGCTCCATGTGCTATTGACTAGGATCACTTGGAGGTATTTAGCTGATAACAGGTCTGGTGTGGAGGGTACAAGTTGTCTTTACTCAATTGCCTGGTGTTTTGGTAGTGGTGGCTGGCAATCTTGGCTTAGCTGGGTTCCTCTCTTTCTCTGTGTGGCTTGAGGGCCTCTCCATGTGGTTTCCTCAACCTGGTAGTTGGACCTCTTAGATGGCAGCTCAGAGCTCCAAGAGACCAAGGCAGGAGCTGGCAGTCCTTTAAGGCTAGCCTGGAATCTGGTCAAAGGAGTCATAGTTCAGCCCAGATTTAAGGAGAGGGGACATAGACTCTTGTCTCCAAGAAACTTGGCCACTTTTAATCTGCCAAAATTATTGTAAAATAATTTTGAAAACTGTGACTGAATTTATCCAACCTTTTAATTCTGTTATTGCCCTTTGAAAGATGATTAATTTCAATAGTCTACTCTCCTGCACCCCGCCACAGGTACCCCTAACATTGGAAAATGTGTCAATTTTTGATTTCAAAGTGCAGAGTTTAATTTAAATATGTGTAATATTTTTCCATGGAACTGTGAGTTTTAGGTTTTGTAGAAATAATTTAAGGTCTAAAAATTTCTGTGCAGTCTTAAGATAAGTTTGCTACCTAACACTACCTAAAAACTCTATTTGACATTGAGTAAGAATTGCCTTCTTACAATGCCTGAAGATTACATTTGGATTTAATTACTTCTTCCCTTCACATACAGGCAGTCTGAAGCTGTTATTTATTTATTTTTTTTGGCTGCGTTGGGCCCTCGTTGCGGTGCGCGGGCTTCTCATTGCAGTGGCTTCTCTTATTGCGGAGCATGGCGCGTGGGCTTCAGTAGTTGTGGCGCACGGGCTTAGTTGCTCCGCAGCATGTAGGATCTTCCCAGACCAGGGCTCGAACCCGTGTCCCCTGCATTGGCAGGCGGATTCTTAACCACTGCGCCACCAGGGAAGCCTGAAGCTGTTATGTTTTTGTTGAAATCTGAAAGAGTGAGAAATCTGCTCCCACCAACCCCCATTCCACCCCTCAGTAAAGAAAACAAAACCATTAAACGTTTTTGTTAAAAACCTACAAGTTGTTATCACAAGGAAAAATCTTTGTAACTATTTATGGTTATGGATGTTAACTAGACTTACTGTGATGATCATTTTGCAATATATACAAATACTGAATCATTACGTCTTACATCTGAAGCTAATATAATGTTACATGTCAATCATACCTCAAAAGAAAGCATTAATTCTTGTAAAATGCAGGTTTTGTGGTGTACTGTATCTTTAGGTGACAGAGTGGTTTCCAGAAGAGGACTATTCCCTGTGACAGAGCTGTAGGGATTTGTGGAAATGTCCCTGTCAGAATATCTGCCCATATTTGGAATATTAATAGCACTTTCTTAAGATATAAGCAAAAGGATTTATCTTCTCATACCCTTGGCTATTTAGAATCCCAGATGTTGAAGCAGTGTTTGGGTGTAACCCCTGGCTTTTGGGGAATGGGTTGGGCTGGTTGTTTGACCAGTTATGCTGCAGAGTCATTTTTCTTTGCCTCTGTCTGCAGACAAATGTCCTGTTTTTCAGATAAACCACATTCATCTTAAATGCTCCTCCACCCCAGGCTATTTTTTTTCCCACCGAGGAAGACATGATGGTGGTCAAGATTTCCTTCAAAGTAATTAAGGAGGAGAATGTGAAAAATGATAAGAGCTTTAGAATGAAATTCTGTGGGTTTAGATGCCAGTATTTAAAAATAACTATTTAAACCCACCCCCAAATGAAATGGGAATGGGAGAACTTATGTGTATTTTAAACTTATAAACAGGCATATGAGGATAAATGGTTTATAAGTTATAGATGCTTAGTTACACCAAAATATCAATTTTTGGAATAATATTATATATACATACATACCTATGTACATTGTGTATGTGAACATATATCAAACCCTGATATTGGTAGTCCCATCGCATTGCATTTCTTTTTTTTTTTTTTTTTTTGTGGTACGCAGCCTCTCACTGTTGTGGCTTCTCCCCGTTGCGGAGCACAGGCTCCGGATGCGCAGGCTCAGCGGCCATGGCTCACGGGCCTAGCCGCTCCGCTGCATGTGGGATCTTCTCGGACTGGGGCACGAACCTGTGTCCCCTGCATCGGCAGGCGGACTCTCAACCACTGCGCCACCAGGGAAGCCCCACATTGCATTTCTTGATGAACTTATATAACTATTGAGGCAATAGAAAAAAATTGTTCTTAACGTTTCCTGTACCTGATTCTCTCATATATGTAATGAATCATTAGGAAATCTGCACGATGACCCACCCCAAAAGCTAATGATCCTTCCCCTTTAACTTGAGATTACATGATCACATTAAGTAACCACTGGGTCAAGTAATCTCCATTGAAAGCACTCCAAGGAGTGCTATGGTATATATACTATATTTATATCTATAATTTTAATTCTACTTGACTGTTGTGCTGCATAAGGAAAGACACTTCAAAGATTACATTTTTCCCAATACAACAGTTTTGGTGGGCTCTTTGCACTTCTCTCCATCCCAGGTCTCCCAGTAACACTGAGACTACTATCACTACCACCTCCACCACCATCACCACTGTATAAACTTCCAAGTCTTTCAATTTTAAATATCTAGTTATTGCAGAAAAGCAGTCTACCCTATTTCCACAAGGAGGGGTTTCACTCTAAATATTTCACTATTTCTCTCTGCACCCTGAAATCCAATTTCAGGTCAGTCTTTAGGCAGATGAGAGCCAGTGCCAGTCTGTGTCCTGTCCCACAGACTGTGAGAGAAGGTGGCCCTCTGCCCATGCAGTAGGTGGAAGATAGGGCCTTCAAATCTAGGTCAGTCCTCATCAGTGGAGACTATGAAATTGCTGGTTCCTATTATTAGGATACTCTGTTAGAAAAAAAACCCAAAAAAACATTGAATAAAAGAAAACTTTATAAACCAGTTCCATCATTTCTAAAGCAATCCATTAGAAATTTCTATTTCTTAGGACTCTTTTTGGATAAAACTGCATGTTTAATTTGAGACCACATTTATTTTTACTCTTATATAGTAGAACATGATAGGCACTAGGGGTTAGAGGATATACCCAAGGACTAATATAAGTTAAAAAAAATTTTTTTTTTTTTACAGTGGAAACTTTTGTGGACATTTGTGGTTTCAATTTATGAGTCTTGAAAGATCTTGATAAGAAATAATTTGTAATTTTACTAAAGCCTAAATTTGATTTGCACAAAGTGAATGGCTGGGGTGGGAGATTTACTTAGTTTTATAGTAAATTTAACCACTTGCTATTAATTGTGTGCCCCTAAATTCTTGCAGAGTAAAAAAGATGTTTTTCTTTGACAACAATCAGTCTTGTGACTTTGACAGAAATGAAATTGTGGTTGAAATTTTTAAAAATGAAGAGGTCTAAGAAATGATTCTTGGTGGCAATTAGGAGTCTTGGCTAAATTAAAGACAAAAATGGCAGATTCATTGGCTGCTCAGATTTAATCTATGAATAAGCACATATGGAAATAAAGGAAGCAATTTCTGAAAGTATTTCATATGATGCTCCGGCTAGTAAGAAAGCTGTTACTGGACTACTACATCTTATGGGTTGAAGTCATAGTGTGGTGTTCTGAAATTTGGGTGTTTATAAAAGTCTCAGACTTATGTCAATCTGTCTTGGGTTTACTTTGGTAACACTGTACAATGGTAATTAGCCCCAGTTCTGGAGTCAGGCTACCAGAGTTTGGATTTCTGTTCTGTAACGTGTGACTTTCAGCAAATTATTTGACCTCTTTGAGCTTCAATTTCTTCAAATGTAAAATGGTGATAATAAAAAATCTTCTGATAAGGTTTTTGTAAATTCAAATAAGGTAGTACTTGAAACATATATAGCATGGTGTCTGGCACATATTAAACACTCATTAAGTTTTACATGTTATTTTACTTATATACATATTTAGTGGCTGCTGGCAGGTGACTGCTAAGGTAGAATGGTTGCCCTCTTAGGGTGTTGTTCAAATGAAACTGCATATACAATTCTGGACAACTATTTTTAGTCTATTAATAGAAAACAGTAGGCACTACAGAGTAAGGAAGACTAGAAAGAAAAATCTGTTTCCCAAGTCTTTATCTCTATCCCCGACCTCCCCTGGAACTTGTCCTTTGAACTTCTTTCTTGTCTTTCCCTTTTATCTCAGTAACAGCAGCGCCATTTACTCAATTTAGTCCAAATTTACCCAATTTAGTCTAAAATCTAGGAGTTACTCTTGACTCCTTTATTTTCCTTAGTCCCCCATATTCCTGTCATTCTATTGGGTTGGCCAAAAAGTTCCTTCGGTTTTTAAGTAAAAAAAGACACACTTTCCATTTTCACCAAGAACTTTATTGAACAATGTATTCCCCATTTTGTTCCACTACCTTCTGCCATATTTCATGCAACTTCATAATGCCATCTTCCCAAAACTTTTTATCTTTTTGAGCAAAAAACTGTTCCAGGTACCTTTTACAGTCTTCCAGGGAATTGAAATTTTTTCCATTAAGAATTTTGTAAAGACCGAAATAGATGGAAATCTGAAGGTGCAATGTCTGGTGAATACGGCAGATGAATCAGAACTTCCCAGCTAAGCTGTTACGGTTTTTGCCTGGTCATCAAAGAAACATGTGGTCTTGTGTTATCCTGATGGAAGATTATGTGTTTTCTGTGGACTATTTTCATTGAGTGCTGCTTTCAGTTGGTCTAATTGTGGGTGGTACTTGTTGAAATTAATCGCTTGGTTTTCCAGAAGGAGCATATAATAGAGGACTCCCTTCCAATCCCACCATATACACATCGCCTTCTATTGATGAAGACTGGCCTTTGGTGTGGTTGGTGGTGCTTCATTTCGCTTGCCCTGTGATCTCTTCCATTCCACATTATTGTACAGTATCCACTTTTCATCACCTGTCCCAATTTGTTTTAAAAACGGAATGTTTTTGTTATGTTTAGGTAGAGAATCGCATGTGGAAATATGGTCAAGAAGGTTTTTTTTGCTTAACTTATGTAGAACCCAAACATCAAAGCGATTAACAACCAAGCTGGTGCAAATGATTTTCAACACTTGATTTGGATATTTTGAGTATGTCAGCTATCTCCTGTGTGGTATAATGCCGATGGTTCTCAATTAACGTCTTGATTTGATCGCTATCAACTTCAACTGGTCTACCCAACCGTGGAGCATCGTCCATGAGAAATCTCCAGCACGAAACTTCGCAAACCACTTTTGACACATTCGATCAGTCACAGTACCTTCTCCATACACTGCACAAATCTTTCAGTTGTGTTTTTACCTTTCTTGAAATAAAAAAGCATAATATGCTGAAAATGTTGCTTTCTTTCTTCCAACTTCAATATTAAAATGGCTACACAAAAATTCACCAATTTTGATAAGTTTTTTTTTTTTTAAATGTACTCTGATATGACAGCTGTCACAATACAATCTAACAAAATTGTTTCGAATGAAGTTAAAGACAACTAAGGGCTACTAGAGCCATCTTATGGAAAAAACCAAAAGAACCTTTTGGCCAAACCAATACCTCCAAAATGTCCATTTACTTCTTTCTATGTCCACCACTATCTTCATTGTTCAAACCACAATTATTTGTCATCTTTATTACTGTAATAGGCTTTTAATTTAGTCTCTCTGCTTTCATGCTCCTTTGATGCATTCTCTACACTATAACCAGGTTGATCTTTTAAAACAAAATCAGATCACGTCATTCCTCTGTTTAAAACTTAATTACAGTGGCTTCCTGTCTTGCTTATAACAAAGTCTAAACTTCTTAGGCTCATCAAAGCTAAGACGTTCTGCTTCTTTCTCTAACCACAACCTTTTGTCCCTCCCCTTTTTTTCACACTGGGCTTCCAGTTATTTTAGTGCTGTCTGTCTGTCTGGAAACCCTTCCCCCACCTTGCTCTTCCTTGTCATTCAGTTTTCTACTGGAGATCTTCCCTGACTACCCACTCTAAAGGAGCCTTTCTCTGTGTTATCCGCTGGGCTTAATTCTCTGCATAGCACTTAATGATCATTTAATGTTCTTGTTTATTTGATTATTTATATATAGCTCCTCACTAGAATATCAGTTCTATAAGGGCAGTACATGTTCTTGGTCATTGCTGAATCTCCAGTGTATTGAGTAGTAGAGAAGATCTCAATAAATATTTGTTGAGTTAATGAGTGATTGATTCCTTTTTTTTTTTTTTCTTTTGGCTGCACGGCGGCTTGTGGGATCTTAGTTGCCCGACCAGGGACTGAATCCGTGCCCTCAGCAGTCAAAGCGTGGAGTCCTAACCACTGGACTGCTAGGGAATTCCCAAGTGATTGATTCCTAAAAGCTTGTTTGTGAGTACCGGATTTATGGTAAAATAAAAACAAGAAAAATCTTTTATATAGAAAATATATTTCATAAGGTTACCAGCAATACTTCGGGTAGCGCTGTTTATTCTGTGATGTCCTTTTTACATTTTTATGTTAAAATGCCCTTTTGTGAAATGATAGTGATATATTCAATTATATAGTTTCAAAATATATTCTTGGCAGCATAAATAATTGTGAAGCACTGTTGTCCCATACTTCTATTTTTTTATTTTATTTTTTAAAGAATCATTTATTTATTTATTTATTTATTTGGTTGCGTTGGGTCTTCGTTGCTGCATGCCAGCTTCCTCTAGTTGCCGCGAGTGGGGGCTATTCTTCGTTGCGGTGCATGGGCTTCTCACTGCAGTGGCTTCTCTTGTTGTGGAACACGGGCTCTAGGCACGCGGCCTTCAGTTGTTGTGGCACGCGGGCTCAGTAGTTGTGGCTCGCGGGCTCTAGAGCACAGGCTCAGTAGTTGTGGCACATAGGCTTAGTTGCTCCGCAGCATGTGGGATCTTCCCCGACCAGGGCTCGAACCCATTTCCCCTGCATTGGCAGGTGGATTCTTAACCACTGCACCACCAGGGAAGTCCCTGTCCTATACTTTTAGATTGGAAATTTTCTTTGACTTTTAAAGATTTGTGGTTCACTGAAAATATAGAAGCACTGTGTAGGTGTTCTTGGGAGGGAGTTTTGCTAAGAATTCTTAGTAAGTAAAGTTCAGTCAATCAAATGTTATTATATTCTTCAAATTCTCCTGGGAAATAAATTGTCAGGTTCCATTTAAAGATTATATTGTTTGAATATGTCACGTTAAAGTGAAATGTGACATAAGAATCTATCGATAATAATTAAAAGGAAATAAAAATAGTGAACCTCTTTTAATATTTTTTTGGGTAATACATTTAGCAATGTTTCTTTGAATAACTTTGTCCATAATGAAAACTAAGTAAAATTGCGAGTGTTTTATTTTCATTAAAACTGATCAATTCTTAAAAAAGCAACCCAATTTGTATTGTCACAAGTGGACAGTTTTTTTCTTCCACTGTCCATTAAGAACTGAAATGGACCTGAGATGTCACCTGGAACAAACTACCTGGCGTTTCAGATAAGGAAACTGATGGTCAAAGGACACACATTTTTTGGTAGGCCTAGGATTAGAATTCCCATCTCTTTATTCTCTGGCTCCTGAACTTTACTCTGTGGCACTAATTATTTTAGGGAGACAAGTCTTAAGAAATTTCTCTTTTTGGAGTATGGTATAGATTGCTTTAAAATCTTATTTTATCAGTATTTTCTTTTCTTTTTTTAAATATTTATTTATTTCATTGCACCGGATCTTAGTTGTGGCAGGTGGACTCCCCAGTTGCAGCATGTGAACTCTTAGCTGTGGCATGCATGTGACATCTAATTTCCTGACCAGGGCTTGAACCCTGGCCCCCTGCATTGGGAGTCTTAACCACTGTGCCACCAGGAAAGTCCCAGTATTTTCATTCATATGAAATGAGGAGATGTATTTTTAAGTAACATGCAGGGAAGATATTCCACATTCAATCTTGTGACAGCTGGCTTCTTAAAGGCTGTGCAAAGCTCTAAAAGTGGTACTTATGCTTTTAATTTTTGTCAAGTTAAGATTTAAAATTAAACAAGAAAATCATAGACATTTTATTTTTGTTATTCCTGTATTAAAGAATCTTTACACATGAAAAGATGAGACATTTGTAAAGTAAGCCTAATTCCTCTAAAAATAAGGGTAGTTTTGATGGTTGTGATCTAAAAAGACACAGGTTTTAAAAAAAGCAGGAATAAGTTTTGTATTTTTAAATCATTTCAGAAAGACCATTAAAATTTAATAATACAAAAATTTTATGCTAATAAAACCAACATGTAGTAGAAAATTTATAAAGCAGATCAATATAAAGTCAAAATGACACATAATTCTACTTTCCAGAGAATCCAGTAATAACATTTTGGTATGTTTCTTTCCAGTCTTTTTTCTGTGTGTATACGGCATACATATATTTTTTAACATAGTCAAGATTATACTCTACATTCTTTTTGTTGGATTGTTTTGCTTTTTTCACTTAAGATTATATCATGAACATTTTCCTCTGTCCTTAAAAAGTCTATGAAAACATTTTATAGTAGCTTCATAACATTCTTCTGTAATTTATTTAACCATTATTCTATTTTTCCTTATTTAGGGGTATAATACATTTTTGCTATTAATGTGAAAGGAATAACTAGGTATACACATCTTTGTTCATGTTCTATTTTATCTATTATAGTTGCCTATAAAGTGGAATTGGTGACACATTGCCACAAAGCTTTCTAGAAATGTACTAATATATGAAAATACTTGTGTTATTGCACGCTTAACAAACTGGTTGTGTTTGAAGAGAACTTTGCTATTATTTTGGGTTTGGAAGCATTTGTTGAAAAGGTTAGTCTACATGTTTGTTGTGCTATCCATAAACATATTTATTTAACTATTTGGCGTTAGCTATCTAGGTGCTTTTAGTGGCAGACTAACCACATGATTAGATAAAGTAGATAGAATATTTACTTATCTATCTTTCCAAGAGCAAACTATTCTGACCCACTGATCTTGATTCAACTATTTGAATTAGAAGAAAGTTAATGAAGGTTAATAATTCAAATTGACTGCTTTTCCCTAAAGTGAAGAATAGGATTGAAATAAATTGCTTAAAAAATTGATTGAAAGAGTCTTTTAGTGGTTACTCGGTAGCTAACTTTGTGTGTGTGTGTGTGTGTGTGTGTGTGTGTGTGTGTTTGAGAAAAATTGGGTGGAGGAGAAAAAAAGCATGAAAGGCTGAGGAAAGGAACGTGCTGTGAATTAAAAAAGCTGCTGCCTTTATTTGGAAAAACATGTCTTTTATCTCTACCTGATTGACTCTGAAAGAACAATCACACATGAGCCCTGTTTACTGAAATAGCATTTTTGTATCTGTACCTGCTGAAATGAACTGTTACCTAAGTACATTTTAAGTAATACACTTTTTGAAAGTTGTGTTGACTGATTATGAGTAAAAAAACCAAAGTTTTGATTGTTAGATGCAAAGTGTCACTTCTCAAAAATAAGTAGCTTTTAAAAAATCTTTGAAAGTGATATGGCTTTAATTTGATTGAATATTTGAGTATTGCAGGCTTTTATAGTCCCTTAATGACATAGAATATACTGTATTTGTTAAAAAGCAAAGTTTCAAATCTAGCTGTTTTGGTACCACGATTAGTTTTTTGTTAAAAATCAAAAATAGGAGTCAACAAAGTATGTTAGGCATGTGTGAAAGTTCATTTATTTTTCACAAGGCCGAGTGCATGTTAGCTTTCATATCATGCTTCCCAGAGATGTAATTTTAAGAAATGTGGTAACAACGATGTAATAATCATGTCATGTGCTGAGGACTCTATTAGACTTTACTAGAATTAAGTTTTAATCTTCCCATTGCCCTGAAAAGCATGTAATGTGTAAACCGAGGGACACATAGGTTAAGAACCAGCCCAAGGTCATGCAGGAAGTCAAGCAGGGGTTCCAAGTCACTTCTGTCCTGCTACCTTTACAATCTTGCTACTTCCCTTTACAACCTTGCTACTTAGCATGGCCCATGGACCAGAAGCAATTGGCAAAATCTGGGAACATAAAGGAATGCAAAATCTTGACCATAGAGACTTGCTGAATCAAACCTTTATTTTAACAAGATCACTCAAGTGATGTGTATGTATATTAAAGTTTGAAAAGCACCATACTCCATCCCATATTAAAAGTTACATGGAGGTTTTGAAATTTGTTCTAAGGATTATTTCTGGTGTTACTTTAGTTCATGTGGGTTATCTATTAACATTTTCCATGAGAGGAGGAGGCAAACTGTTGAATTAGTCAGTGTCTCCCCTGCTTCAAATTGCTATTCTGCTGCTGCTTTGATTCAGATCTTGTTTAATCCAGAGGAACAATTGACTACTTCTGCTTGTGGACATTTGGTCAAAGTCCCAATCAGCCAAGTATAGCTCTGTTTTTAATAGCCTTTACTCATGGACTGAACACATCAAATTTATAGGACATGGCTTCATTCTAGATAGGATTTTCCAAACTAAAGAGAAAAATGCTAAAAAAAAAAAAAAAGCATTTTCAAAGGAAACTTGAAATCCTTTGGAATACTTGATGTTTCAGATGGTTAGTAAGGAATGAGGGATTTGTATAAATTGGTCTTTACTAATTTCATTTAGTGAGCATAATTATTCTGTCATGGGGCAATGATAGGTAAGAAAAAAGCAAGGCTAACTTAGTAGAACAGCACTGTCAGGTAGAAATATAATGCAAGACATAAAATTAAAAAATTTCTAGTAGCCACATTAAAAAAGTAAAAAGAAACAGTTTAAATTAATCTTAATATATTTTATTTAACCCAGTGTAGCTAAGTATTATTTCAACATGTAATCAATACAAAATTTATTACTGAGATATTCTGTATTTTTTTTGTACTAAGTCTTGAAAAATTCAGTATGCATTTTATATTTACAGTGTCTCAGTTTGGATGCTAAATTTTTCGCAGTTAAAAGGTGAAATGTAGTGCAATGAAAACAAAATTGTGTTTAATGGAAAAATATTTTACCTTTTGGTTTTAAAATTTAAGCTAATTAAAATTAAATAAAAATTCAGTTCCTTCAGTCACAGTATGCAGAATTCAGTATCACATGTTGGATCGTGTTTTTTTTTTTTTTTTATTTATTTACTTTATTATTTATTTATTTTTGGCTCGTTGGGTCTTCGTTGCTGTGCGGGCTTTCTCTGGTTGCCGCGAGCGGGGCTACTCTGTTGTGGTGCACGGGGCTTCCCATTGTGGTAGCTTCTTTTGTTGCAGAGCATGGCTCTAGGTGCGCGGGCTTCAGTAGTTGTGGCACGCAGGCCCAGTAGCTGCGGCTCGCGGGCTCTAGAACACAGGCCCAGTAGTTGTGGCTCACGGGTTTAGCTGCTCTGCAGCATGTTAGATCTTCCCCCATGGGGGCTTGAACCCATGTGTCCTGCAGTGGCAGGTGAATTCTTAACCACTGGGCCACCAGGGAAGCCTTGGATTGTGTTTCTAACGTAAGTGATTTCACACTTATGGACTTGATCACCATCCAGATGGTTAGTAAATGAATGCCACTGGAGGTTGTGGTCTGTTTATATAAATATTTGCACAGAGAATAAAGAGGGAATAAAAAAAGCTATTTAGGTCATAAAGCGTTTACTGATTATCCTCCATTCTACCCTTCCTGCAGCTGGAATTGATTTACCTGTCTTTTTATTTATTTATTTATGTTTGGCTGTGTTGGGTCTTGACACATCGAACTGTGTCCCCTGCATTGGCAGGCGGATTCTTTTTTTTTTTTTAACATCTTTATTGGGGTATAATTGCTTTACAATGGTGTGTTAGTTTCTGATTTATAACAAAGTGAATCAGCTATACATATACATGTGCTCCCATGTGTCTTCCCTCTTGCATCTCCCTCCCTCCCACTCTCCCCCCCACCACCCCTCCAGGCTGTCCCAAAGCCCCGAGCTAATATCCCTGTGCCTTGCGGCTGCTTCCCCCTAGCTATCTACCTTACTACGTTTGTTAGTGTGTATATGTCCATGACTCTCTCTCGCCCTGTCAAAACTCGGCAGGCGGATTCTTAACCGCTGCACAAGGAAAGCCTTTTACCTTTTATTAGTGGTTCAGAATCAGTTTCTTAAATCCTTTAACCCCCACTAAATTGTAAGGCTAGCTCCAAGAGTTAGGGTTCTTCCAATTTTTTCCCCTATGGCATTAGATGCTTACTTCAGAGCGCTTCGTACTTTTCAGAAAAGTGAGGAAGTCTCACAATTAGTGTGTCAAGCAGGATAGTCTGAGTGGGCTAGTTTGGCCCAGAGGTTTTAAAACTTTACACGTGTATCTGGATCACCCGGGAACTTGCTAAAAATACCAATGTATGGGCCTCACCTTTTTAGGTTCTGATTCACAGGTTTATAGTGAGACCGTGGACACTTCTGTATTAAATAACTTGTTTTAAGTGTTTCTGAAGTTCAAAAACGTTTGGGGACCACAAGACTCAGCATTTGACTCTTAAAGGCTGCGAGTTCGAATTAAGACATGTGCTGCTGTTGCCACGCGATCAATTCTACCCGGGCTGAGTTTTCCCAGGCGGCTGCTGCTTTTCTGCAGATGGGTTTTCAGGCTGTTAAACCCCATCCCCTAAGACTGCCCTGACTCCGTCCCTGTCCCAAGTCCTGTTAAGGCGACCTGGGCTGGCCGAGGTAGACAGGGCCATGTGACTGATAAGCCGGTTGCCTTTCGGAGCGGCCATTTTTGAGGCGGGCACCTATCCTCGTGCCCCGTAAGCCAGGAGTGTGTGTGGGGGAACTCCGTTACCAGGACTCAAGATGGCCACCGCGCCCGCTAGCCAGCCCGCTAGCCCGCGCGCCGGCACGAGACGCGCGGGCGGCTTGCAGTTGCCCGAGGCGGGCTGGGCTAGTCTCGGGCCGCGGGCCCGGGGCGGAGCGCCCGCCCCTTCCGGGCTCGGCCAATCAGCGCGTGCGGCCGGCTCAGCGGGGGCCGCCCGCGCGCCGGGTATGTGAGGACGCGCTCCCGGTCGCTGAGTGCCTGAGCCCAGGAGCAGTGGCTGTGGTACCTGCTGCGGCCGCCCGTGCGGACGCAGAGCATCGGACGCGAACGCTGTTGCGTGGGGCAAGAAGGTGAAGCCATGACGGCCATCAGGTAATGAGACAGAGCGGCAGCCTAAACTGCGCGCTTGCTGGGCATTAGCCTCCTGGCTGCCGGAGAACTGTCGCCCCTTCTCTCTTGGGTGTTGTGGAGCCTCCCAATGCCACCGGTCCCCCTCATGTTGGAGGCTCTCTCTGCACTTTTCATATGGTCATTTCTGCCTTCCTCAGAAGTTTTGGGGGCTGAGGCACATGGCGGAGCCCTGCGAGCAGCCGCACCGCTGAGGTGACCCTTACCCAGATTACAAGGTTTGAAGCTTGCAGGTGAGCGTAGTGGGTTTCTCGTGAAAATGTAGCTATTTTCCCTCCCCCGGGATAGCCCGAGGCCTGGGGAAGTGTGACGTGCACAGGGCGTGTCCATGCCCGCGTGTCATGCCCTCTGGCAACTTCGTTGGTGGCCCAGTGCAGACCTGCAAAGTTGGCCCTTTGATTGTAGGTAGATTGCCCCCAGGTTGTGAAATTGTGTGTCCCAAAAATGTTTGCTTATGACTGGAATTAGTACTCTGGTTCCTCAGGTACCATCTGTTTACCTTTATCTGAGAGTCACACGCAATGTGGGTTTCATGAGGTGGTAGGTATACAATGAGAGCAATAAAAGAGAGGCCTCCTTCAATTGCTCTTCCGGAGTTTGGAAGGTTCTTTTTTGGTAATGGCGACAGGATAATGGCCCTGTCCAATGTCTGCGGGTAGCACTGAATGAATGTTTACCTTATGCTGATGAAACTATTTATAAAAAGAGGTAAATTGCCTTATTTACTCAGTGTTCTGAACTGCCTCTTTTAAAGTAGACCTTGGCCTTCATTGTCCCAGAGAAAGGGAGGCCCCAGCACAAATGTGAAGAGAATAAAATTAGTTAAATTTTGGTTTGTGAGCTTCCAGCAGCCTAAATCGTGGTGATTTAACGGTTTCTCAGTGGTGAATTTGACTACACAGTGTTTAAGAAATGACTTGAGAACCTGACCCTCAGGGAAGTTAAAGTAAGACGTAACTGCTGAACTGGGATGCGGTTTCTCTTAACTTGCGTAATTCTATAAACACAAAGAGTATTTACCTCATTATGCAGAAGGAGGAATTGGGGTACTGAAATGTGGAGATCAACATGGAAAGATTTCACAATAAATTGTATTGGGACATATAAGTCTAGCTTTTAATGCTAACAGTATTTTACGATGAATTAGGATTATGCTGTTAAACCTAGTCGGTGCTCCCTCTCCCCACTCCCAACTCCCATCATTGTAGCCGGCTACTAATTAGGAGTGTGGGTCAAATACTGTCTATGTTAAGGGACACTTCTTATGTGGACTCGATATTAATCCATCATCATATTCCTGGCTACTCTTCAGTGGAGAAAAGCCCAAATATAAAGCTTCTGCTGCTCGGCCAGTGACAGTAGGATGTATTTTTTAAGGTAGGGGTTGAATGGTGGTTGTATTAAAATTTAAAGGTTAATACCAGCCTCATTTGACTTGTGGAAGGATAGATAACTACTAATAGTTACATTTATCCTTGTTTCTTAAGATGTTAGTCTACATTTTACATAGACTTCAACTATAGTGACGTGACTCAAAAAAAGATTTTTAGATATTATCTAAACCCAGCTACCACATTTATACCTGAGGAAACTGAGACCAAGAAGACTTGAGTGCCTTGTGCAAAATCAGTTAGTGGCAGAGTTAGGAACTGAATCCAGATATCCATTATACAGTGCTCTGCATGATACCTTTATAAAAACAACATACTACTTAAATTTCCTGGAAAAGCTGCTTCTGTGAACAAAAATTTTAGAGTATTCTGAGAGACACCTATAGTAACTCTCTTGCTTTCCTGTAGTCCTCCAAGGAACTTAATAACTTAGGTTTAGGAGTAGGCAGGGAGACTACTGAAGTTGAAGCAACTCTATATATGTGGTGACAGTTTTAAAATGGTTTGGTAATCCTACAGATACCAGCTGGTTCCCAGTGAGGACTGCATTTAATGCAGTTTTGTCATACCTTTAGTTTTCACGTTTATGATGTTAGGCATATACCCATTTTGTACCCAGTTTAACGGTAGCCGAAAGGATGGGTACTGCTTACTTGCTTTTAATACTGGTGAGGAGAATGATGAAGGTCACCAAGCTATCAAAATCTGACTTCGTGTCCATTGTTGTTTTTTATACCACACTTAAAATAATTGCTGCTAAATATAGTAATATGTGACTCCTCGCAATGACTACCACAGAATACATCAGTAGGATTGGAAACCAGTGAGGGCCAGTGGTCAACACACCTAGGTTCTAATTGAGGGTATTTTTCTGAGTTACTGATCTTCTTTTTCTCTTTTTTCCTTCTCTGGACATTTGTTTAATGAAATACTCAGTGATGGTGATACAAATATGTATTCCACAGCGTTGCTGGTTAGATATGAAAGTGTTCTTATATTTTAAGATGTTTTATAAATGGAGTATTCTCTTCTTGTTGAAAGCAATTTGGTCCCCTTAGAGAATGGTGTCGTCTGAAAATAAATGTTTAAATCTTAGATTTTTTAAACAGGAAGTGAACTGACCTAATTCCCTCATTTTACAGTTGAAGAAACTGAAGCCAAGAGATACTATGATTTGTTAAGGTTCACACAAGTAGTTGCATATCTTGAACTAGAACCCAGCTCTCTAGATACCTAGTTCAGTGCCCTTTCCGGTGTAGCGTTCAGCTATTAGGAATTCCTAAATATGATTTAAATCAAAAGAATTAAAAAAAATTTTAAATCTTTGAATAAGTTTGGCTGGAGAATTTGACTATCTCTTTGACTTTTACTATTATTTGTATTCTACTCTGCTACACCATTACTAATGAAGAGTTTACAGCCTGTAAAACCGATTATCAGATTATGTATATCAGATTCCAGCTTGTCTTCATGTGAGAAATGATAAAACATTTTTAATTGCCCCAACAGGAAAGTTGCCCCTTGAGTTAAAATTCAGGAGACATAGGAAAATGTAGACTGTCAGGACTAGAAGAGAATCTTAGAGAGCATTTTACTTTTTTTTTTTCCTTTTAATTTTTTTTAAAAATTTTATTTATTTTTGGCTGCGTTGGCTCTTAGTTGCTGTGCATGGGCTTTTCTCTAGTTGTGGCGAGCGGGGGCTATTCTTTGTTGTGGTGCAGTGGCTTCTCTTGTTGCGGAACACGGGCTCTAGGTACGTGGGCTTTAGTAGTTGGGGCACGTGGGCTCAGTAGTTGTGGCTTGTGGGCTCTAGAGCACAGGCTCAGTAGTTGTGGCGCACGGGCTTAGTTGCTCGGCGGCGTGTGGGATCTTCCCCGACCAGGGATCGAACCCTTGTCCCTTGCATTGGCAGGTGGATTCTTAACCGCTGCACCACCAGGGAAGTCACCATTTTACTCTTTTTCTTTCTCTATACTGGACCTTGAGGCCCAAAGTGAAGTGATATATCCTAGTTTGGCAATGATAGAGCTTAAGAGAGAATTTAGGTCTCCTAACTCCTACATTATGCACTTTTCACTGGGCCAACAGTATTTCAAAATACTCCTGTGAATATTGCCTTCCTGACATGAATGTCTCATCTGGTTTTGGGCATTGCTTACAGCTTGAGTTTGTGCCAGGGAAGACTGGGAAAATGAGGTAGGGAGACAGAGCGTTCGCTGTAGAGCTGAGGAACCCAATTCTTTGGCTTTCCCAGACAGGTCAGGTTTGGTTTAAGACTATTCTGGGACTTGACATGACTGCCCTACATGATAATTCTGTAACCACTTCTGTGGGTTAAGCCTACATTGGGAAATTAATGTGGGCTGTGGGTGGGGTCCTAGGGTATTTTTCTCCTAACACTCAAGACTTTGAGGTACATCCAGTAGGATCTGCCAAGCCACTCAGATGGAGAACATTCATATCGAGACTAAATTCTGGCTAAGACTGAAACTGCCTTGTTTTGTTGATTTGGTTTCTTTAGAGCCTTTTTTTTTTTTTTTTTTTTGCGGTCCGCACTGTGGCCTCTCCCATTGAGGGGCACAGGCTCCGGACGCGCAGGCTCAGCGGCCATGGCTCACAGGCCCAGCCGCTCCGCGGCATGTGGGATCTTCCCGGACCGGGGCACGAGCGCATGTCCCCTCCATCGGCAGGCGGACTCTCAACCACTGCGCCACCGGGGAAGCCCTCTTTAGAGCCTTTAAACAGAATTTTCAAACTCATTTTCAGGACTTGTGTCTTAAGAATTATAAATTTAATATTACTGTACAAACTTTTTTATGCCATGAGACTTATTAGTGAGGCTAATGAATTTTTTTTTTTTTAATGAATTTTTAAAATAAAATGAAATTGTTTCATTTATGAAATATTTTGAAGAACTAAAGCAGGAATCCTTCCTTTGGAGAACTGCAATGTCAGCTGTTAATACTTATTTATAAATAGGTCATCTTTGTTTGAAAAAGCATGCAAGGTTTTCTAATTCCAAATCTTTCTAGCCACAGTATTGCTATATTAAGCAGAACTGTCAAAGATGAAATGGAACCAAAATGTCTAGACTGTTTAAATGTTAACCCTTTCTTGTAACATTGGTTAACAATCACGCCTATTTACCTCTTCGTACCTACTCGGTTTTATAACGTTATTTAAAAAAATACTCTATTAAAATGTAAGTCTGAATTCTTATTTTCACATAGCATAGCTGGCTTATAAATAGGATGACCATATGTCCCAGTTTGTCCAAGACAGTCCTGGATCATGCCTTTTATCCTGGCATAATTATTAATAGCTCTTCCTTTATTCTCAAAAGTATCCCATTTGGATAATAAATTATCTAGTCACCTACTTACACACTATAATAATTTTGTTGTAGTAGATTTTGGTTGTTGAAATGTTACTTGAAATACGACCATAAGATGATGGAATATTAGCTTATTTTGGCTAGATTTGGATATTTTTCATTGGTTGGACATTTTTATTGTGTTGAGAGTTCTTACTGTCTCAGAGTAGTATATTGAACAAGAAAGCACATGATTTGAAGTTAGGTATCATTTATTTGTTGTCTGACCTTTGGCAGGTTATAGAACTTTGCTGAACCTTTTGTTTCTCTTAAACAGATAATAGCAATACCTACACTACGGAGTTATTGTGAGGATTTAAAGGCAATAACATACATAAAAATGCTTTATAAGCTGCAAATTGCTATGTAAGTGTTAGTCATTAGTATGTCTCACATGTGCTCCTGAAAGTTGAATTTTAAATTAATGATTTTATCTTTTTTAGGGAACCTTGCTATTTAATAGCACAATCTTTTAGAAGTGTTCTTACTGTAATGGGGAGCAGGGAAATAATAGTTGGAGATATATGTGTCTTTGAGGTTTTCTGGGAAGGAGGGGCAGGAGTTTCAGCATATTTGTATGCTGAAAAGAATGATCCAGTAGAAAGTGAAAAAACAGATGATGCTGGACAGAGGGAAGAGATTATTTCCTTGAGTTTGCAAGAAGGCATGCCAGTATGCACAGGCTTAAGCGGAAGGACTGGCCTTACATAGCCTAAGGGACACAAATATTTTCCTAGTTTGTTTACTTTAAAAAAAAAATACCAACAGTATAATTCATATATAGTAAAATCACAGATCCTAAGTTCACTGTATTTTGGGGAAAAAAAAAGTATTTGTGTAAAACACCACCCAGATCAACTTACAAGACATGTTCATCTCCTAGAAAGTTCTTTCCTGTCTCTTTTCTTTTTTAAAAAATATTTATTTATTTATGTATGTATTTATTTATTTTGGCTGCACCCGGTCTTAGTTGCTGCATGTGGGCTTCTTAGTTGCAGCATGCCGACTTCTTAGTTGCTACATGCCGACTTCTTAGTTGCTACATGCGAACTCTTAGTTGCCGGCATGCATGTGGGATCTAGTTCCCTGACCAGGGGTTGAACCCGGGCCCCCTGCATTGGGAACCCAGAGTCTTACCCACTGCACCACCAGGGAAGTCCCTTCTGCCTCTTTTCAATCAGTCTCATTCCCTGCACCATCCAGGCAATCATTTTCTGGCTTCTATTAGTAGAGATTAGTTTTGTATATTGTATAACTTCACATAAATGGAATCATACGGTAAGTACTATTTGTGTCTGATTACTTTTATCTGATTACTGTTGTTCAGTAACAATTTTGATGTTCATCCATTTTGATGTGTGTGTTAATAGTTTGCTCCTTTTCACTGCTGAGTAAGATTCCATTATATGGATATAGCAACAATTCTGTTGATGGACTTTGGCTTGTTTTCAGGGTTTGATTATTGTAAATGAAGCTGCCATGAACATTCGTGTGGACGTGGGTAAATGCCCAGGTGTGGAATTGCTGTGTTCTAGGGTAGATGTATGTTTAACTTCAGAAACCACCAAACTGTTTTCTAAAATAGAAAACAAAATTCTTTAAACATTCAGTGTTATAAGAGTTCCAGTTACTCCACTTTCTTGACAGTGTTTGGCATTTTTGATTTTAACCATTCTGATGGACGTGTAGTTACATTTCATTGCAGTTTTAGTTCATTGATTGCTAATTGATTATAGACCATTTGCTTATCTTTTCTTTAGAACTCCCAGTTCAGGTCTTACCCATATTTGTAAATATGGTATTTGTAAATATAAGTTGTCTTTTGTTGCTGATTTGTAATTCTTTTGATACTTCAGATATAAGTTATTTGTTAGATATTACAAACAAACATACATACCTTCCTATGTAGCAAATATTTTCTCCCTGAGACATGTCTTTTCATTTTCGTAACAGTGTCTTTTGGGAGCAGAAGTTTTAAAATTTGAAATTGAATTCATTGATTGATTTTGTTTATTACCTTTTGGGTTCTTAGAAATCTTTCCTTCTTCCTTATGTTTTCTTCTGGAAGCCTTGTAGTTTCAACCTTCACATTTAGGTCTAAGATCCATCTTAAGCTGATTTTTTGCTATGGTGTAAGGGTTTCCTCAAAAGGATTTTCAGTCAATAGATTAGATAGATGTAGGACTTTTCCTGGACTCACTGTTCTCATCTGTTGACCTATTTGTATATTGTTACACCAATACCACACTTTCTTAATTATTGTAGCTTTGTAAGCTTGGTGCTGTTTCTTTAAATTTTTGATAGAATTTAGCAGTGAAGCCAACTGGGCCTGGAATATTTTTTGGATGAAGGGGTGAAAGGTTTTAAATTACAAATTTCAATTTCTTATTAAAGAAATGATAAATGAGTATTAGATTTAACATTTTTTCCTGTGTCGGTTTTGGTAAGCTGCATTTTTAAAGAAATTTATTCAGAATTGTTGGATTGTTAAAAAGATGTTCATAGTATACTATTATTGCCTGTAGGAACTGTTTTATGTCCCCTTTTTCATTCCTGGTATTAGTACTCCTCCCATGCCTTTTTTTTTTTTTTTTTTTTTTAACTTTTTGGGATCAGTCTTGTTAGGGGTTTATCAAATGTATTAATCTTTTCAAAAGCCCAGATTTGTGTTTTGTTGAACTTCTATTTTGGTAATAGTTTTCTATTTCATTCATTCATTCATTTATTTAATCTATTTGGTTTATTTTTGCTGTCATATTTTTATTTTCTTGCTTCTGCTCTTTGGGATTTAATTTACTCTTTTTCCATTTTGTTTTGAGTTAGAAGTTTAGACCATTGATTTTAAACCTTTCTTGTTTTCTAACATGTGCATTTCATATATAAAATGTTCCCCTCTCAGTACTTTTTTAACTAAGTAGTTGTGGTGCACGGGCTTAGCTGCTTTGTGGCATGTGGGAACTTCCTGGACCAGGGCTTGAACCTGTGCCCCCCTGTGTTGGCAGGTGGATTCTTAACCACTGCACCACCAGGGAAGCCCTACATGTGTTTTTAAAGTCTTTAATTTCACTCAGCAATATTTTGAGGCTTTCAGTGTAGTTGTTTTACACATCGTTTATTCAGTAAATGAATATTGCAGTTGTTGGGTGTATTGTTCTATAAATACCAATTAGTTTGTTTTATTTACTTAATTATTAACTATTATTAAATTGTGATATAATTCACATGCCATAAAATGTACCATTTAAAACTGTACAGCTCAGTGGTTTTTAGGATATTCACAGGGTTTTGCCTCCATCACTATCTAATTTCAGAACTTTTCCATCATCCCCAAATGAAGCCTCATACCTGTTAGTAAACTCTCCATTTCCCCTGCCTATCCCCTGGTAACCACTAATCTACATTGTCTCTTTGAATTTGCCATATTCTGGACATTTCATAAGTGGAATCATATATTTGGGCTTTTGTGCCTGGCTTCCTTCACTGAGTACAATGTTTTCAAAGTTCATCTATGTTGTTAAATATATCAGTATTTCATTCCTTGTTATGGCTGAATAATATTCCATTGTATGTATAGACCACATTTTGTTTATCCATCAGTTGATGGATATTTTTATTTCCACTTTTTGGCTGTTGTGAATAATGCTGCTATAAACATTCATGTCCAAGTTTTTGTGATGTCACACGTTTTGTGGGTTTTTTTTTGCGGTACGCGGGCCTCTCACTGTTGTGGCCTCTCCCATTGCGGAGCACAGGCTCTGGACGCGCAGGCTCAGCGGCCACGGCTCACGGGCCCAGCCGCTCTGCGGCATCTTCCCGGACCGGGGCATGAATCCGTGTACTCTGCATTGGCAGGCGGACTCTCAACCACTGCGCCACCAGGGAAGCCCTGTCACATGTTTCAATTTCTCCTGAGTATATACTTAGGAGTGGAATTGCTGGGTCATATGGTAACTTTATGTTTATTTTTTTGAAGAATTGCCAAACTTTTTTGTCAAGCTGGCAGCATCATTTTATGTCTCCACCAGCAATGTGGATTCCAATTTTTCTGCGTTCTTGCCAATACTTGTTTTTGTCTAGCAGTATCTGCCGAGAGGCTGTATGTGCTTGATGAGGCATACCTTCAGTGCCCAGCCAGGCTTACAATGCTGCCATAGCCTCTATTTCCTGCTTGTGCAGAGCCTCATGCTCAGAGATGATTGCTTAGTACCTTTTCAGGTCTTTCTTGAGCATGCCCACAGGCCAGGGCACATGTATAATACATGGTCTCCTAGATTCTCAGGAATATTCAGAACTTTTCAAAACCCCTTATGGATATCTCATGCCCCACTTTTCCTTTTAAGATTTTTTGGTTAGCTGTTTGTCTCAACTGCTTCAGATGGCTGGGGTGTTAAACAATTGCAGCCGATTGTTTTTGACAAATGCCCCCGGGGGAAAAGGCTGTTAGTACTGGGGAAACTCTTGAGTCAGGTCAAATAATGAGAAATCTTGGAGTAGGAGTTTTTCGGGTAACTGCCAGTAAGCTCAAATAATAGCACTTTTCTGAAAATGGGGCTTTGAAAGAGCTCCAGTTCTGTTCCAGCTCATCCAGTGGCTGGTAGGCCCCTGGTTTCCACTGTGTTTTGGGGCTGTTGCTTTTAAGGCTGCCTTGGAGCTGGTTAGGGGGGATGGGAATGGGGCAAGTTAAAATGCCACAAAGCTTGCTGTTTTTACTGAGATTCAGCCTTTTTTTTCCCCTTGAATAAATGCTCCTCAGGTGTTGCAAGCTTTTGGTTAATATGTGGAGTTCTGAAAGTGTTGATTTTGACTTTTTTTGCTAGTGTTCTTGTTGCTTTTATGGAAGAGAGGATTTTTGGAGGCCTTTATTCTGCCATTCCTGATGTTAACACCCTAATTGTTTCTTAAACATTTAAAAATATTCTTACTTTTTCTTTCTTTTAAAATACTTTACAAGTTTTTTGTTTTTTTTTTTTTGATTTTGAAAGACTCGCAAGAAGTTGCAAAAATAGTACAGAGTTCCTATGCACTCTTCGCCCAACTTCTCCCAATGATAAATCTTATAAAACCACAGTATCTTAGCAAAACCAGGAAATTGATGTTGGTATAGTACTATTAAGTTGACTATAGATGTTATTAGACTATCACCAGTCTTTGCATACACTGTCTTTTATTGACATGGTGGTGGTGTGTAGTTCCTCGAAATTTTATCATGTCCAGATTCCAGATTAACACAATTAGGGTATTAAACTGTTCTGTCACCACAGAGAAACTCCTTTGTGTTATCCCTATATGGTCACACCCTCCCCCCCAGCCTTAACAGTTGGCAACTCTTGATCCGTTCTCAGTCAATGTAATTTTGTCATTTTGAGAGTGGTATATAAATAGAATTTTACAGTAGGTAACACATAGATAAGGCTTTTATTTTCACTCACTACAGTGCCTTTGAGATCCATCCAAGTTGTATCATAGTTCATTCCTTTTTAATGCTGAATATTAGTCCATTGTATGGGTGTACCACAGTTTCTTTACCTAGTTACCTATTTATTGAAGGACATTTGGGTTGTTTCCAGTTGTTTACTATTACCAGTAAAGCTGTTATGAACATTTGTGTACATATTTCTGTGTAAACTTAAGTTTTCATTTCTCTAGGATAAATATCCAGTAGTGTGATTCCCTAACTTATTTTTGTGTTGTCTGTTTTACTACTAAAAGAGGGGTGTTACAATTAACTAAGACTGTGAATTTGTCTATTTCTTGTGTTTCTCTCAGGTTTTTTTTTTTTTTTTTTTTTTAAGTATTTTGAAGGCATTTATTTTGTTTCTTGGTGAATTGACCTGCTTTTTTTTTTGGCGGTATGCAGGCCTCTCACCGTTGTGGCCTCTCCCGCTGTGGAGCACAGGCTCCAGATGCGCAGGCTCAGCGGCCATGGCTCACGGGCCCAGCCACTCCGTGGCATGTGGGATCTTCCCAGACCGGGGCACGAACCCGCGTCCCCAGCATCGGCAGGCGGACTCTCAACCACTGCGCTACCAGGGAAGCCCTGACCTGCTTATTTTTATGAAATCATTTTATATCTGGTGATGTCTGCCTTGTTTGATACTAATATAGCCACTGTAGGTTTTTTATGATTAGTATTTGCATGGTATGTCTTTTTATCCAAGCTTTTTGTTTTTAAACTCTCTCTGTCTTTATATTTAAAGTGTATCTCTAGTAAATGGTATTTTTTTTTAATCCAGTGTGACAGTCTTTATTTTTCAATTGCAGTGTTTATCCATTTATGTTTAGTGTGACTACTAATATGGCTGGGTTTAAGTATACCATCTTTTGTTTTCCATTTATCCTATGTGTTATTATGTCTTTCCTGCTTTTTTTTTCTAAATTGACTATATTTTAATTTTTCATTTTATGTTGTCTGTTGGGTTTTTTAGCTATACCTTGTTGTGTTGTCATTTGGTGATTGCTTTAGGAAGTGCAATATTCATTTTTAACTTACCACAACCTATTTTGTTGTTGTTGTTGTTGTTGTTGCTTTCTTTTTGGCCATGCTGTGCAGCTTGTGGGATCTCAGTTCCCTGATCAGGGATTGAACCCGGGCCACGGCAGTGAAGGCCTGGAATCCTCGCCACTAGGCCATCAGGGAACTCTATTACAACCTATTTTGAATTAGTGCTCTATTATTTGACCTTTGACGTAAGTACCTTTAAAATTTAACCTTACTCTAGACCCAGTCCTGATCTATAGGAGCCTGAGATAAGCAGCAGTCTGTTGATAGAAGTTAGAACCTGGAATCGAAAAATACCTCAAGGCCCTTGTGATTATCATATGCCAGCCATTGAGAATACAAATGTAATTAAGGTTAAAAAAAAAAAACTTTACCTTTTATGTTGAGATAAATTGATTGAGATAAAGTACAAAGCAACCCTTAAAATTGATTAAAAGTTCATCAAGGAACTTAACAGAACCTAGGGAGGAGGAATGAGTAAAACTAAGAGGTGGGCAGCAGTGCCTTAGTTTATAGGAGCTATCATTCGCATTGTGAACTGCACAATGCGAATGAACTTTGGAGTTGTCCAGGGGACAGCCTGTACACTTTTACATGGGAATCCTTAGGTATGAGTTGGGCAGAAAAGATTTTCTAAGAGAGCTGGCGTACGAGAAATTTTAAAAAGGTGAATGGGCGTTTGCTAGGCACAGAAGTATAGGGGAAGGACCTTACAGTCAGTCTTTTTCAGGGCACAGTGAGGTATTATGATTAGAAAACGGATTGTATGTGTTAGAATGGTGAGAGATAAAGTTGGAGAGGCACTGTATTTCAGTGATTGTAATATGCACATTTCTTCACATTTTAACACCTCTCATGCATTTATGCCTTGCAATCTCCATGGGAAGTTGGAATCTTATGATTCATGGCATCTCAGATTTGATGAAATATTGTAGGTTCCAGCTAGACTCAGTGTCTTTTATGTTTAAAAAGGCTTTTATATTTTATCCTCTACATAGTTGTAAGGGGAATAACTTTTAAGTGGAAAAATATCATTATTTGTTTAAATAATATAATTCGGTGATATTGTACAGAATTTATTGTGGCTAAAAAAAACAGCAGCAGTGTAGGAATTTAGGCAAGGTCTGTAGAGGACCTAGTTAAAGGCAGCACCAGTCGGGTGTTGTGGGATTCCTGGTAGATGAACTGTTGGAACAAACCAGGAAGATGCAGTTACTACTAAGAATGGTGCTTATTGATGGAGAGAGAGGAATCACATATAAAGTTGAGTTTTCTGAATTTAAAAAGGGGATGATTGCTGTAACAGTTAGGACACTCATCTATAGTGTTTATTCTGGCACCAGATGTAACTAAATATTTTTGCTGACCAGAGGGCTAATCAATATCAGTATATCAATAAACAAGACAAAGTTTTCTCAGGATCTTTTACGTAATATCTATGTCAGTGTATAGTATTTGTAGGTTGTCTAACAAAATAATAATTATAGTATAGGTTTATGTTGGATGGAGCCTGAATTATGAGACACTTCAAAATTACTGACCATAAAGAAAGAAAGAAGAAGTCATTCAGATTCTTTCATCCTAGCATCCATTCCAGGAAAAAGACATTGCTAACATTTGGAACAAAATAATAATCCTAGTATGGGTTAGTCATAGTTTTTGGCCATAGACCAGCCCCCATCTTGTTCACATCTAATAGGACAAGCTCAAAGTAAATGCTTACTTAAATAGTATCTTCATTGTTTAAGAAGGGTGATACAGTATTTACTGGCGTGGACCCTAGTTTGTATTTAGGAAACTAGCCATTTTGAAGAATTAGTGTTTTTAACAAAGTTAATTTGTCATATTAGAATGAAATCATATAATAGTTTCTCATTTACGTACAGTGATGGAGAGGAAAACGACGTGAGTAGTTTAAACTATTTGCTTTTGGAAATAATTGTATAGTTTTTACTTAACTTACTGTTTGAAGACACCTTTTATCTGCTGTTTTAAATTTTATTGTCCCCACCTCTTACCTTGGCCACTGTTGCTGCAACAGGTTCCACGCAGGCTCCGGACAATTCCAACTTGACAGCATCTCTCATCAAGTACACATGCTGTGTACTTCTTGCAGTGAGGAACAGTAGTCAGTGTATAAGTTCTTCCTCTTTTGTCCTTTACACACGGAGCTCTGAATCACATTTTACATATTCTTGTCCATAAGCAAAGGTTTTGTTGGACAAATAAGTTTAGGAATGAGTTTAAACATGGTTATTGTGATTCAGTGCTCATTTTTCCCCATAATTCTTTGTAGAAACCATAGGTTTTTGTGATTCAGTGCTCATTTTCCCCCATAATTCTTTGTAGAAACCATAGGCCCAGAGAGGTTGAATTAATTTGGTAATATTATTTTTAATAAATTTTCAAATAGAGTGTTATGAACTATTTTGAAAATGCAGGAGATGTGCAAAGGACTGACTTCTTAAAAAGAAGTATCACAGTTACATTCCTTAAAACCAAGATGGGGGCGTCCCTGGTGGCGCAGTCATTGAGAGTCCGCCTGCCGATGCAGGGGACACGGGTTCGTGCCCTGGTCTGGGAGGATCCCACATGCTGTGGAGCGGCTAGGCCCGTGAGCCATGGCTGCTGGGCCTGCACGTCCGGAGCCTGTGCTCTGCAACGGGAGAGGCCACAACAGTGAGAGGCCCGCGTACCGCAAAAAAACCCCCAAAACCTAGAGGGGACCAGTTGGGGGTGGAGAGACTGACACGGGGACAGGAGGATATTTTTTTGTGATGATGGAAATGTTTCATGTTTTGATTTTGGTGGTGGTTACATTACTGTATATATTGAACTGAACACTTAAAAAGTGTGAATAAAAAGAAACAACCAAGCAGCCCCTGTGCTTTTTTAAAGAAAAATAAACAAGTTCTAAGAGTTTTTATTGTTTGACTAATAATACACAAATCAGGCAGAGAAGTCCCTAATGAAATGATGGTCACATTTTACTGTATCTGCCTATTGATCCTTCATTTTCTAAGCACTTATTTTCTTTTTATATTAGACTTTTATTTTGATTACAAATGCCCGTGTGAATAAATAAATGCCTTGTCTTTTATCCCTCCCCCATCATTTTTCTTTAAATAGAAAAAGGGACCAATTTCTGCTAATTGCATATTCAGCCATAGTTGCCCAATCTGTGATTTTAATAAGAGACTGTAATTCAATCTTCTAAATCATTTTACACTATAATTGTAGGCTATACCTTGTTCTCCTAAAGAAACTTTTGGGTATCAGTCCTACTGATATTACTGATAATCTCCAAATGGTGAGGAGGGTAACTGGTATGGAGGCAACTGGAGGAGAGCTTGAGCAAACTAGATACCAATGGGAAATTGCACAGAGGCAAATTTTATTGCATAAACTAGAAGAATGGCCCTCATTGAGGCTGACCCAGCTATGGCCTCTGGTCCATTTCTTGCTGTCAGTTGGTATCAGTTGTGGTGGAGTTCTATCTTTCCCTCAGTTTTGAACCGTATTGTAATCAGTTATGGAAAACAGACTCCCTCAAAGTCTGTTAAATGTAATTGAAAATTACACTATCTATGATACCCATTGTGAAGGTCCCACCCCAGTCATTCAGTTTTTGAAGGGTAAGGCTGTTGCCTGGATTCCTCTAGGACTTGCTGTATGCTCCCTAATAAACTTTGATTAGTTCAGTATTTTACTATCTAGAGAGAGTTAAATATCTATCATGTTTGTTGAGTATAAAACTTTATTGTGATAGACCTTAAAAAAATTGAATTTAATTAGCTTTAGTCATTAGCTGTTAAATATTGTGGAAAAAAATCACATGATCTGGTTTCTTCTTTTGTTATGTTTTATTTCATCCAATTTAAAAGTCATTCTCTTTTCTAAATGGCTTTGTGCTTCCTCTAAAATGTTGTCCTACATGTAATAGGCAAATCAGAGGTTTAATAAACTAGTATGTTAAGTTTATTTCCAAGGTAAAGTGAAGATATTTATTTTTATATTTGTGCATTTTACACATCACCTTACTTTCAGAAGTATTTCTAACTTGTACTGTATTTTGTGTTTTTTTTTAGTGAAAATATTCTCTTTGGAATGGGAAATCCTCTTCTTGACATCACTGCTGTGGTGGATAAGGATTTCCTTGATAAGTAAGTATTAAGCTCTTCATATGTACTATGTGAAACTTAAATCTAAAGAAAAACTGAAAATTTTAGAATTGAATTTACTGTTTAACATCTTCAATTGGAGGAAAATTCAGGAAATTTAAATCTGATAATAGCAAGTGCACCATTATTATTTATTGAGTAATTGACCGCAGTTTTCCCTGGGAAAACTTAGGTACATTTGTTCATTCCTGTTGCTACTTTCACTTGAAATTTATTTTTTTATTCTTTGCAAGGAAGAAGTATGTGAATAACCTAATGATTTAATTTCCACATTTTAAAATTACTGTCAGTGAACTAAATCTATAGTGGTGCCATAACATATGGGAGAAGGAATAGGATTAGAGAGGGCAAGAAGAATATGTAGGACTTAATTCAAACACCGTGAATCTCCACTATTTCCCCCTAATAATAACTTTTGATGTTGTTAATTTAGCTGAGAAATCATTTTGTTTATTTATCTGTCTGTGATGATTTGGTTGCAAGGAAAAAAAAGTACTAAAAAATATTTAATAATGAGAAATTAAGATCCCCTTCCCCTTGAACACCCCAAGTTTTATGCCCAGGGGCAACCATTTTTAAAAAAATATTATTGAGGTAAAATTTACTTAAAATTAAATCATAATTTTAACTATTTTAGAGTGTATGATTCAGTGACTGCTAGGACATTTGCAGTGTTGTACAACCGTCACCACTATCTAACTCCAGGACATTTCATCACCCCCCAAAAGAAACACATAGCCATTAAGTGGTCATTTCAGTATTCCCACCTGCCTTCCCCACCTCTCCCCAATCTCCTGGGAGCTACCAGTCTGTTTTCTGTCTCCATGGATTTGCCTGTTCTGGATATTTTATTTCATATAAGTGGAGACATACAATATGTGGCCTTTTGTGTCTGGCTTATTTTACTTAACATGATGTTTTTCAGTGCTCTTCCGTGTGTCATCAAAACTTATTATTAGGGGAAATAGTGGAGATACATGGTGTTTGAATGGTGGATGGATGTTTGAATGGATACATGGTGTCCTACATATTCTTCCTGCCCTCTCTAATCCATGTTGTAGCATGTATCAGTGCTTCATTCCTTTTAAGGCAGAATAATACTCCATTGTTTGTATATACCACAGTTCGTTTATGCATTCATCAGTTGGTGGAGCCATTGGTTGATGGGCACTTGGATTGTTTCGGTTTTTAGCTATTATGAAGAAAGCTGCTGTGAACGTTCATGTACAAGTTTTTGCATGGGTATATATTTTCATTTCTTTTGGGTATATATATTGGAGTAGAACTGCTAAGTCAGGTGGTAATTCTGTGTTTAGCTTTTTAAAGAAGCATATCCTTGCCAAAACATGGTCTTTTCCCTTTTTAAAATTATAGCCATCCTGGGACTTCCCTGGTGGTCCAGTGGTTAAGACTCTGTGCTTCATGCAGGGGTCATGGGTTCGATCCCTGGTTGGGGAACTAAGATCCCACATGCTGCGTGGCGTGGCCAGAAAAAAAAAAAGGAGAAAAAATAAAATTATAGCCATCCTAGTGGGTGTAAAGTAATATTGTGGTTTTGATTTACATTTTTCTAATTACTAATGATGCTGAGCATCTTTTCATGTGCTTATTGGCCATTTGTATATCTTTGGAAAAATGTGTATTGAAGTTCTTCACACATTTTTTAATTTGTTTTTTTGTGTGGTTGTAAGAATTCTTTATATATTCTTTTTTTTTTTTTTTTTTTGCGGTACGTGGGCCTCTCACTGGTGTGGCCTCTCCTGCTGCGGAGCACAGGCTCTGGACACGCAGGCTTAGCGGCCATGGCTCACGGGCCCAGCCGCTCCGCGGCATATGGGATCTTCCCGGACCAGGGCATGAACCCATGTCCCCTGCATTGGCAGGCAGATTCTCAACCCACTGTGCCACCAGGGAAGCCCTATATATTCTTAATACTAGACCCTTAATAGGTTTATGATTTGCAAACGCTTTCTCCTATTATGTGGGTTATTTTGACTTTCTTGAGAGTATCCTTTAATGTGTAAGTTTTAAATTTTGATGAAGTCCAGTTTATTTTTTCTTTTGTTGCTGTGCTTTTGCTGTCATATCTGAAAATCTGTTGCTAAATCTAAGGTCACAATGATTTATGCCTATGTTTTCTTCTAGGAGGTTTAGTTTTAGCTCTTAAATTTAGAGCTTTGATCCATTTTGAGTTAATTTTTGTATCAGATGTGTGGTAAGGGTTCACTTCATTTTTTTGCATGTGGAAATCTAGTTGTCCCTGCACCATTTGTTGAAGAGAGTTTTCTTTTCCCCATTGAGTGGTCTTGGCCCTCTTAAAAATCCGTTTTGACCATAGGTGTTTGGGTTAATTTCTGGCTTCTCGGTTCTATTCCATAAGTCTGTATGCTTGTCCTTATTCCAGTACCACACTGATTTGATTACTGTAGGTTTGTAGTAAGTTTTGAAGTCAGGAAGTGTGAAGCCCTCCAACTTTGTTGTTGTCTTTCAAGGTTGTTTTGGCTATTCAGAGTCCATGCAATTCCATGTTACTTTAGGATCAACTTGTCCATTACTGTAAAAAAGGCAGTTGGAATTTGGAATGGGATTGCACTGAATCTCTAGATCAGTTTTAGAAGCATTGCCATTTTAACAATATTAAGTCTTCTGATTCATGAACAGGAGATGTCTTTCTTTAAGTTGTTTCAACAGTGTTTAGTAGTTTTAAGTTTAGAAGTCTCGCATTTCATTGGTTAAACTTAATCCTAAGTATTTCATTATTTTTGATGCTACTGTAAATGGAATTGTTTTCTTAATTACATTTTTGGATTGTTCATTGCTAATACATAGAAATACAACTGATTTTGGGGGATAACCATTTTTAACAAATTCTGTTTTTTAATGTCTTAGAGATTATCTTTATAACTCTTCATCTGTATAAATTCGAGTGTCAAAGGATCAGGCAAGAATTTATAAATGTGTAAATTTGCCCTATTGTAATATAATAGGAAATAGGTTGAGGCGCCAAGGACAAACTGGAGAATATCTTATCCTAAGAAATTCAGATACAGATTTTTAAAATATACTTTGCTAATCAGAAACACTCCTGCATACAATTATGTTAATGGTTTTACTTCTGATTGCCTTGTACTTTTAAATGATATACACACATTAAAATATTTTCTTGTATCAACTTTCAATAGAATCCTTAGACTTCTCATTATATAGAATTAGAAGTGCCTCTGTTCTTCCGTCTGCTACTTCGCTCCTTTAAAGTTCTGTTAACCTTCTACTTTAACTCCTGACTCTAACTTCTACTCTAACTTTTAACTTTCTAACTTCTGTTTAACTATATTTTTTATTTTAATAAAGATTGATATGTTTTCATTCTGTTAGCTATCTATAATTGTCTTACCAACTTTGAATACAAAGTGGTAGTGAAGATTGAAAATCATTTAAACATACTTAATACTACTATCACTGTATTTATCCCTTTTTTCAGAATTAAATAGTATACTAAGAATGTAGAGTAGGTGTAACGTTTGGAATGTAATTAGAGCACTTAACTCTATTAACAAACTAAAGAAAGAAAAATCACATTGTAATCTCAATAGATAGAAAAACCATTTGCCAAAACTACTATCTATTCCTGATAAAGTTTCTTATAGCATTCTTAGAATAGAAGGGAACTCCTTTAACCTCATAAAATTTGGGTTAGGGAAAAGCCTACTAATAACATAATTCCTAATGGTGAAAGTCTGCATGCTTTCCCCTAAGATCAGAAACAATTCAAGGATGTCCACTCTCACCACTTCAAAATGTATGCAGTGGTCCTGAAGATTCTGTTCAGGACAATCAGGCAAGAAGTAAAAGACATCCAGGTTGCAAAGGAAGGAATAAACTGTTTTTATTTCCAAAAGGCATGATCATTTATGTAGAATAACTGATGGAATCTACAAAAAAAGCTACTACCTGATTTCTAGAATTATTATAAAGCTACAGTAATCAAAACAGTGATATCAGTGTAAAGTTTGATGGCATAGAATAGAAAGTCCAGAAGTAGACGCATGCAGAAATGGACGACTGTTTTTTTTGTAATTAATTAATTTTTGGCTAGGTTGTGTCTTCGTTGCTGCACACGGGCTTTCTCTAGTCACAGTGAACGGGGGCTACTCTTCGTTGCGGTGCATGGGCTTCTTATTGCCGTGGCTTCTTGTTGCGGAGCACGGGCTTCAGTAGTTGTGGCATGCGGGCTCAGTAGTTGTGGCTTGCAGGCTCTAGAGCACAGGCTCATTAGTTGTGGCGCAAGGGCTTAGTTGCTCAGTGGCATGTGGGATCTTCCTGGACCAGGGCTCCAACCTGTGTCCCGCTTTGGCAGGCGGATTCTTAACCACTGTGCCACTAGACAAGTCCCTGGACGACTGATTTTTGACAAAGGTGCAAGGCAGTTCAGTGGAGAAAGGATTGTCTTTTCAACAAATAGTGCTTGAACAATTGGTTATCCACATGCATAAAAATGAATTTGGATCTGTATTTTGTACCATATACAAAATTAACTGATAGAACTAAATGTCAAGCCTAAAAGTGTAACACTTCTGGATGATAATATAGGAGAAAATCTTTGTGGCTGTGGTTTAAATCAGAATTTCTTAAATGTAGAACACCAGAAGTATGTTCTATAAAAGAAAAATTGATAAGCTGGACCTTTTCAAAATGAAAATTTTTACTATTGGAAAGACACTGTTATAAGAATTAAAGGACAGACCACAGGTTTGGAGAAAATCTTTGCGTATGTCTGATAAAGGACTACCAGTCAGAATACATAATGAGCTCTCAAAACTCAATCAGAAAAGAAACAACCCAATAAAAAAATGGGCAAGGGATTTGAACATTCACCAAAGATATATGGATGGCAAATAACCACATGGAAAGGTACTCAGTCTCTTTCATTATTAGGGAAATGTAAATTAAAGATACAGTGAAGTACTACCACACATTTGTTAGAATGGCTAAAATTTTAAAACAAAGCATACCAAATGTTGGCTAGATAAGGGAGGAACTACAGCTTTCTTCTCATGGGGAGTTAAAATGCTGCACTGAATTTCAGTTTAAAAAGTTAAACATACATCTATTTGATCCAACCATTTCATTCTTAGATATTTACCCAAGAGAAGTGAAAACATGTGTCCATACAAAGATGTGTTCACTAATGTTATGGTGATTTTTGTTTTTAATAGCTAGAACCTGAAAGTTATCTAAATGTCTACCAACAGGTGAATCTTTAAACAGATTGTTTACCCATACATTAGAATTCTAGTCAGAAATAAAAAAGGAATAGTTTGGATGAAACTCAGAATAATTGAGTTCATTGAAAGAAGCCTGACAAAAAAGAATACATACTTTATCATACCATTTATATTGAGATTATAGGGAATTCAATTTATAGTGACAGAAAGCAGATCATTGGTTTCCTGTGCAATATGCCAGGGTGTGGTGGAGGGCAGGAAGGAGAGATTACAAAGCAGGAAGGAGAGATTACAGAGAGACAGGACCGAGCTTTTAGGAGTATGTTCATTACCTTGATTGTATAATGATTTCATGAGCATATACATGTATCAAAACTTATCAAATTGTATACTTTAAATATTTAAGATGTATGTCAGTTACATGTCAGGAAAACTTTATAAATAGAACAAAATAGAATCAATTGACATGAATTTATGTGTTTAAAGTTAGAACTCCTTTGTTTGCTTAGTGTGAGATGTTTTGCCCAGGAAATCAACTAATTGATTGTCACTGTTTTAAAAAAATTCTAATAGCATACAAAAGTACAAAGAGGAAGTAAAAAATCTGAAATTTTATGACGTGTAACCAGTGTTAAACTGTTTTGATGAACATGCCCCAGACATCTATGTATAACCCAGAGAGATATTGTATATGTTTGTGTTTATGGGATAATACTCTGTGTAGTCTTAGGAAATTAGCTTTTTTTTCACTGTACACTATGTTTTTAAAGGTTCATGCAAATATGATCAGAGTGATTATGATGTGGCAGCTGTGTGCTGACACTATTGGGAACTCAAATAGCTTCTTTGTTTCACTAGCAGCTGATCCCAAATGGCCAGCTGAAGTCTTATTTTTTTTATTTTAGGAGGGTTTTAATCAGTAAAACTGACTTTTGAAATCAGTACTTGGAGATAAAAGGCACGTTTTTGAACTCTAATCATAAAAAGTAGAGCATTCTCTTTCTTATATTCCTGACCATTTCTTCCAAAATACACTTGAAAGTGTTCCATATCATTTCAACAGACTGTGTTTAACTTATGTTTTAGACCATGTTTAGATGAGTGTTTTATATTTGCACGGTGTAAAAATAAATTATCCAGGAATAATTTGCTAGGTACTATAACAAATGAATTAAATATATACTTATTAGTATCTTACACTATAAAAATGAATTAACTGTTAAAATTCTTACAAAGTATTTGATTTTGTGATTGATTTTTTTAAAAAAAGTACTTGGCCTTTTCAGTTAAAAAAACAATTATTGTAAAACTAGTACTAGTTAAAAAGTAAGCTAGTACTGAAGGTTTTTAAGGAAAAAATCAGTTCTTTGCTGCATCTTCCATCTTTCCCCTTGCTTTTACCCCATTCTGCATAAGTGCTGTTTTTCCAGAAGATTTTAAATTCTATTAGCTGTTTTTTCCTGGTATCTGCCTATTTCTAAATAATATGCTAGTATTTGTGTGATTTTTCATAAGGGTGATTGATTGGACAGGCAAAGGACAAAAGTTCCTTTAATGTTAGGAAAGGATACAAGAACATGATTCCATTAGGAAGGATTCCAGAATAGAGGATACAATAGAACTGTGTGGAGGGGCACACTTGGTCTTCAAGTCACTGGGAGAATAGATGACCAAATCTTGTTACTGGGTGATGGTGGAGAGGATTCCCTCTGACCTTCTGAGAACTTTGCTTTTGCAATTCTCAACAGGATTTATACACTCTTGATTTTTTTTTTTTTAATTGTTGGAGGGTCTCTGATTACTTTTGTCCTTGCTAAACTTGTCAGAAAGCCTCTGCATTCCTGAATGCTTACTGGGAGAATAGGTGAATTGGCGGTTAATGTCTCATAAATACCCATCCACCTAGCCGTCCTAAGCTTAGGGCTTTCTGAGGTCTATCTCTCTAGCTATTTCCATATTATATATAGTCTCTGTTATGATACCTAAGGATTTAGCTCTCTTTCACTCACACCATTTCCTCTTCTTCATCTTCCCCATTTTGTTATATTACATTAAAACATATAAAAAATGGTACAAATGAACCTATTTACAAAACAGAAATTGAGTCACAGATGTAGAAAGCAAACTACGGTTACCAAGGGGGAAAGGGATGGGGGGAGGGATAAATTGGGAGATTGGGATTGACATATATACACTACTATATATAAAATAGATAACTAGTAAGAACCTACTGTATAGCACAGGGAACTCTACTCAGTACTCTGTAATGACCTATATTGTAATAGAATCTGAAAAAGAGTGTGTGTGTATATATATATATATATATATATATATGTATAACTGACTCACTTTGCTGTACAGCGGAAAATGACACAACATTGTAAATCAACTCTACACCAATAAAAAAATAATTAATAAAATAAATAAAAATTTAAAAACCAGATCAGTAATCATTGTGAACAGAATTGTAGTCTTTGATTACTTATAAAACTTTTTTCTTTCAGTGTATCTTGTGTTCATTTGCACTATTTTCTATACACTTATTCAAATTTTCAATAGCCACTCTATTAAGTCTGTAATGTGCCTAATAAGCATTCTCCCCTCTACCCGTTCTCCTCAAAATCAGTAAGTCTATCAACCTCTTTTCCTCTGGTGACCTCCGTTCTTCAGTTCTCCATCTTTGTGCTCCAAACTGAACTGGTTGTGTTGCTAGACTTGTCTTTTTTTTTCTTTTCTTTTCCTTTTAAACAGCAGTCTTCCTTTATCTCATATCTTCTTTATTGGTTTTCTGTGTGTGTGTGTGTGTGTGTGTGTGTGTGTGTGTGTGTGTGTGTGTGTATAGCATATCCATCAGAGAAGGAGTGCATAAGCATATGTAAGGTAATTTTTTGAATCTTTGTATATGTCTGATGATCTTTAAAAATTTTTTCCCCTCACGTCTTATTGATTGGTTAGTATAGAGTTTTCTTTGAGAATTTTGAAGGCATGTGCCATTGTCTTGCAGTATCTAATAGAACTCTTTATATTACCAGTTTTTTCTCTATGGAAGCTTTTAGAATTTTTTTTTTGACCTTGGTATTAGTAAATTATCATTATTAACATTTTGTTCTTGTGTTATGGATGCATTTTTCCCTGTGTGTCTAAGTGTATTAGAGTTGGTTCTGTTTGGTTTTTGAATGTCTTTTCTTTCCTGCTTTATCTTTGTTCTCTGTGGATTTTTCTTTTCTGGTTGTTTATTGTGGCCTTTCTGCTTCATGGTGGAGCCTTTCCTCCAATATTAGGTGATCTTTGGCTGTCTGTTCTTATTTAAACGTAAGACATTAAAACTTATTTTGTTTATTTGCAAAGGAATAAGAAAAAGTCTGGAAGGATATGTTCTAAACTCCAGCGGTCATGGGAGGGTGGGTTGGCTAAGGTGGGTACTTTTATTTCAAAATTCTATACAATTTAATATTTTTGTAACAATCCTTAATTGCTTTTATGAGTTTTTTTTTCTTAAAGCTTTAATGAAGTTATCTGTTGCTATGTAATAATAGTTATCTATTGCTATGTAATACATAACCACAGAACATGGCTGCTTAAAGTAACAAACATTTAGTCTTTCACAGTTTCTGAGGGTCAAGAATTTGAGAGTGTGGCATCGCTGGGTGGTTCTGGCTTAGGGTCTCTGATGAAGTTGTAGTCAGTCTGTTGGCCAGGGTGGCAATCATTTCAAGGCTCAACTGTGGCTTCCAAGCTCGTTGATACTGTTGGCTGGCCTCAGTTTCTGAAGTGCTGTTGGAGTGAGGGCCTCAGTCCCTCACTTCATAAATCTCAGAGTGTCCTAAAAACATGGCAGCTGTTTGGCCTATTGCGAGTGACTTGAGAGAGAGTAATAGTGTAATTTTCCCTAGATGGAAGCTGCAGTCTTTTTTTTTTTGCGGTACGCGGACCTCTCACTGTTGTGGCCTCTCCCGTTGTGGAGCACAGGCTCCGGACGTGCAGGCTCAGCGGCCGTGGCTCACGGGCCCAGCCGCTCTGCGGCATGTGGGATCCTCCCGGACAGGGGCACGAACCCGTGTCCCCTGCATTGGCAGGCGGGCTCTCAACCACTGCGCCACCAGGGAAGCCCTGCAGTCTTTTTTATAACCTATTCTTGGAAGTAACATGTCATCATTTTCGCCATATGCTTGTTATTGGTCATACAAACCAAACCTGGTATAATGTGGGAGGGCACTACACATGGATTTGAAAAACAGGAGGCAGGGATCCTTGGGGGCCAGAAGGCAGGCTGTGATCGTCAGCCTCCAAGATGGCTCCTGATGATCCCCTCTTCCTGGCATTCTCGTGAGTAGTTCCCTCCCACATTGTACTGTGGCTGATCTGTGTAACCAGTGGCATAGGGCAGAAGTGATGGTATCCTACTTCAGAGATTATGTTGTAAAAGACTGTGTCTTCCATTGTGGCTGCTCTCTTCTTTCTCTCGGACATTCAGACACCTTGTGAGAGGCTCACATGACTGGAGGTAGAGGCCTCAGGCCTATAGCTATTGAGGAACTGAGACTTGCCAACAACCATGTAAGTGAGCTGAGAAGTGGATTCTCCATTCTCTGTTGAGCCCTGAGATGATTGCAGCTCTGGCTGACAGCTTGACTACAACCACGTGAGAGACCTTGAGCCAGAAAAACTCAGCTAAGCTACTCCTGGATTCCTGACCCTCAGAAACTGTATGGGATAAAGACTGTTGTTTTAACCTTCCAAGTTTTGGGTGAATTTGTTACATAGCCAAAGAACACTAATAAATAAAGCCAAAAAGTTTTTTTTTCAAACACACACACACACCCATACCCCACATTCAAAACCTCATTGGCAGGTTGGTATATGTGGGTTTGAAACCGCTAGGTGGCGTTTCAGGGGGCTCTGAGGAGCTCTGGTTCCTTATGTCTCAGCGCAGAAAGAATTCAGTGAGAGGCAAAGTGATAGATAAGAAGTGAGTTATTAGAGTAGGGCGCTTGTGAGGCTTACAAGTGGGCAGATGAGAAGGTGCTGCGCCCCAAGAACTTAGTGGGCTACAGTTTTATAATCAAAGGAAAAGTGGGAGGGGGAGAAGACCACCTTCTTCCTCATTCTTGAGTAGACATCACACTTCCATCATCAGTTCCTCCTCTGTGTCGGGCGGGGGAGTTTTCTTGTCCCTATGTGGTCAAACCGGGACTGTCCTGGCACTATGGAAAAATTATTCCATGTCTCAGTACAATGAGGGTCTTTTCACTTTGAAATGTCACCTTTCTATAAATTATGGTTTTTTATGTGTACAGAGAGCATGTCCAAGGGGTCATTAAGGGGGCAGGATGTGGGTCTCATGCCACCATTGTTTTATTGTTTGGGGGCATGTTTCATACTTCTGTTGCATGGTTTTGTTGCTAAGCAAGCCAGCTTGGTTTTGTGGTTAAGCAAACCTGCTTTCTTGAGTGATCAATAACTTATAGGGGTGTCCCATACTTTTTTCTTTACTTAAAATCCTCTGGTAGGATTAACTGTTTAATTACCTACTTCGTCCCTTTACTCTGTCCCTATCAGGTTGGGCTTGTTGACTGATGGGACTTTATTGTGGCTTGGTTATGCTAAAAACCTATTTTGGGGGGGTGGGGTGTGACCCTTAATGTTAGTATCTGAAAGTCTAAAGAGTCTGTTCAGTTTCTTTACAGAAAAGTCTTCCATTTTCCTTTCTGAAGGTTTAAGCTTGGCTGCTTTATTCTGAGTTGGCCAGGGAAAGGGGGCTAGAGGTACCATAATTAAGTAGGCAGTTTCACCTGTCTCTCCCTATTCCCCCTGGTTTGCCTGTTGTTCCTTAGTTCTGAGATACTTCTCTTTGGTTTCTTGAGGGAATAAACCTCTAATTTATCTCTAATTTATTTTAGGAATTGTAAGTTGTGATGGTGAGATGGTAGTCCATTCCCTTAGTTGTAGCTCCAGGCTTTATCTGTATCCTCTGAGATTTAGGGTTTCTGCAGGTGGACTAAGCTTGCTTATCATAAGTAGTCTCTTTCAGTTGCAAATAAGATTTTAGTTTCTTTAGCGTTGCTGAGTTCCTTATCTGCTTTCCTTTTTCTGAAAATTTGTGGAAACCTTTTGACCATTAATGCTTAATTACATTAGTATTCTTTTTGCTCCTGTAGGTGTTTGCCTTTTTTTGTGCCTTTATTATCATTTTAACAGTCTTGGAAGGAAGAGTAGATAATCTTTCTGCCATACATAAGTGGAAGTCCAAGGGGTGTGAGTGTGTGTATTTCACTATTAGTATATGTACTATAGCAGGAAATGTATAACCGTGGACTCATAGGATTTTTGAGACAAATTGGAATTTGGAGATAATTTAGTCTTCTTTATTCATTTTACAACAGTGGAACAGGCTCAGCAAAGTTAGATGTTTTGCCCTTGATTACAGTTAGCATTGCAAGCCTGAGATGGAATCTGTATCTCCTGACCCTATTTGTTTCTTTTTCTACCATGCCACACTAATTACCTTTATTTTTTAAACAGATGATTAAATTATTAACAGTTTGAACCTATTGTACAAACTAAGAATTAATAACTACATGCCAGATTTTGGGGATTCAAAATGGGTAAGCCTGGTTTCTATGTCAGAGCAGTCTCTGGATAAATAAAAATGATTTTCTTACTTTCCTTTAGTTCATATCTTTTGTTGATTACTGGCTTCATCTTTTGTTTTAACTGTTTAACAGTTTGTGTATTTATGTGATGATCTTAACTTATGATTTGCCAAACAAGCAGTGTTTTGAATAAAAGAGAGGGTTTTTTTCCCTTAAATTTACAATTTCCTTTGACTTTCTTGGCTCTCGTTACTCTCTTCTGCTTTCTAATTTCTTACTTGAGAGGAAGCTCAATATATATATTTTATTGTACTAGGTTTACAATTAAATATCCATAGTATAAGCCTTGCATGCAGTGTTTATAAACATTGCTGGGGAGAGAGGCAATTAAGGAAAGTATCTTACTAAATCTTTTCTATATACAGTAAGCTCTTGGTGCAAAGGAACTGCACTATGCTTTTTTCTTACATGACTCTTGGCATGGTGCTGGATACATGTTAGGCACTTGGTGAATAGTGTTTGGCTGAAAAACATTTTTTTATGAAAGGCTTTTTTTAAAGTGGAGTTTTAAGTGTTCAATGTTAAAAGTTAATGAGAGGGCTTCCCTGGTGGTGCAGTGGTTGAGAGTCTGCCTGCCGATGCAGGGGACACGGGTTCGTGTCCTGGTCTGGGAAGTGAGCCATGGCTGCTGAGCCTGCGCGTCCGGAGCCTGTGCTCCGCAACGGGAGAGGCCACAACAGTGAGAGGCCCAAGTACCGCAAAAAAAAAAAAAAAAAGTTAATGAAAGAATTGATATTTTCTTCACATACATTTTTGTGAAGATATATTTTTCACATGCTATGTTTGTCAAGCTTTTCAGAGCAGTTTTTTAAAGAACAAGAACCGTCATATTCTAATGGTCTTTGCACACTGGACTGGTATACAACAAAGGGTTGAATCTAAAGAAGGGCCATGGAGAATCCATCTGAAAAACTTTCAAGAGTAAGGAGAAAAAACAAGAGTATAATAATTTTTAACAATTATTGTCTGACAATAAAGCATTATTCAACATGATTGGGTACGTTTTTATATGGTATTAGTTTAGTCCTCATGATAACTTTATGAGGTAGTTATCCTCGTAAAGAATAACAGAGCTTAAGTCATTTGTTCATGACCAAAAAATGTATCAGTCATTGTGCAGTAATTTGAAATACATGCTTGTTTTAATTGTAAAACCTGTATTCTTTATTTTCTACTATCTTACTATGGAAATATTAATTCGAAAGTGAAAAACTCAATTATATATCCAGATTTTTTGAGTGTAAATTAAGTAGATACATAAAGGCTCATAAACAATGAAATTCTATTTTCCTTTTAGTATAGAGTGTAGATGAGAAAAATGTGTGTAGTTTGCTCCAAAAATTGTTAACATTTATTTATTTTTTTTTTTTTATAAATTTATTTATTCATTTATTTATTTTTGGCTGTGTTGGGTCTTCGTTTCTGTGCGAGGGCTTTCTCTAGTTGTGGCAAGCGGGGGCCACTCTTCATTGCGGTGCGCGGGCCTCTCACTGTCGCGGCCTCTCACTGCGGAGCACAGGCTCCAGACGCGCAGAGCTCAGTATTTGTAGCTCACGGGCCCAGCTGCTCCGTGGCACGTGGGATCTTCCCAGACCAGGGCTTGAACCCGTGTCCCCTGCATTGGCAGGCAGACTCTCAACCACTGCGCCACCAGGGAAGCCCCAACATTTAGTTTTAATTAGTGCATCAGATTAATAATTTCTTTGTGAGAGATTGAAAGACTCAACAATTCTCTTTTTGACTGAACTTTCAAAACAGTGCACTTCTTATGTTGGGAAGATGGTATGTTGTCTACAATTGACCTGTTTCCCCAATAGAGCAAGCATGGCCATGATTCAGAAATATCAACTAGATAATTATTTGATATTCAAAAGTTAAATTTCTTCTAGAGTATCCTAGTCTTTATTTGAAGATTGTAAAGCTGGTTTTTCCCTTGAATAAGAAAAAATTAGGATCTGAGAAAAGCAGAATTAAGTTAGTTTTGGTGTATCCAATTTGCCAAAATATTACAACTGAAAATAAGTAGGACACTTGTGGTAGGAAGTAGGCTATTGAGAATAATCTTTTCCAGCATATTGAAGAGACACAGTGGGTATGAGGAGAGGAGGAAATATGGAACATATAAATACTTCCAGATGAGTATTGGTGTAATTATGGGGAACAAAGGAAAGGAATGTATTAATAGGGATGGAAAACAAATATGTAAGACAGATTTGCCTTAATTTTTCCTGACACCATATAAATACCACAGAAGTAAGAGGAATGAGAGGATTAATGAAATGGTAATTGGGAAATAAAAGTCATCATTAGAAATAAAAATACTCAGTTTTAAGAAGGGAAGCTAGAGTAGTTCAGGAAATGTGTTTCTCTCACAGACATAAATCCTTAATAATATAATGATATGAACCTTAGGTAAATCTTGATTAATGTAAGCATACATGAAAGATATTACTTAATGTTTACTCTAAAAATACTCAAAGTAAAGTTGGTCATAAATTTCAATGCTGATTATTCAATGCCAGAAATTTACAGGTGAATTATTTGTATAAGCTAAAATGAATTACTTTGATAAATGATGTATATTAGGTGTGAAGGTGAAACAATATTTGGAGTGTCAAGTGAGACTCCTTATATACAGTTAAAAAGCTATCATTGTTTTGTTTAAAACTAATTGTGAGGTGCTCTGACACTTTTGTAGTTAAGTCTCTGTATAGCTATTTTGCAGTATTTTCTTCTACAAGTTATAGCATTATGCTTTGTGTATTTAGATCCTTAATTGATCCTGAATTGATTTTTGTATATGATGTGAGGTAGGGATCTAGTTTTTAAAAAGATTTTCCTTTTAGGGAATCAGCTATTATATTACTATATTGTGAATAGGCCAACTTCTACCCACTGATCTGCAATGACAATTTTTGTTTATCTATAGTCTGGTCTCTGGCTTCTTAACTTTTTTTTTTTTTCCCTTCTAGTCTGCTTGTCTGTCCTTGAACTAATATAGCCCTATTTTTATTTTGTTACTAAAGCTTTACACTAAGTCTTGATGTCTGATAGGGCAAGTCCCTACACTTTGTTTTTATTCAGGAATTTTCTTAGTTGTTCTTGGCTCTTTTCTTTTGTCCACAGATTTTAGAATAAGCTTGTCAGGTTCTACAAAAATTGTTTCTGGGATTTTGTTTGGAATTACATTACCTTTATAGATGAATTTGGGAAAAATGAGATCTTTAACATATGAGTTTTTCTATCTATACATGTATTTCTCCATTTAGTTTATGTATTCTTTTATATATTTCAATAACAGATAGGCTCTAAGTACATTAGATACAGGGTTGCAAAATGAATAGTTTTGATTTTTTAGACTTACACATCTTATGGAGTGGTCATTGCTAAATTTGTTAGCTTCAAAAATTATAAAAATAAATGATTCTTGGAAAAAATTCAAACCACGTAGAAGCGATTAAAAGTAAAAATGAAATCTGGGGTAACTTACTGTCTCTGCAGCAGTGGTCCACTAGTACTTTCTGCAATGCTGGAAATGTTGTATATCTGTGTTTTCCAATATGGTAACCAGTAGTCACATTTAGCTTTGAATGTTTGAAGTGTGGTTAGTGCAACTGATGTGTTTTTTTTTTTTGGGCTGTGCCGCAAGGCCTGTGGGATCTTAGTTCCCCGACCAGGGATCAAACCCGTGCCCCCTGCAGTGGAAGCACAGAGTCTTAACCACTGGACCGCCAGGGAAGTCTGACCACTGATGTATTGAATTTTAAAATTTTATTTTATTTTAATTAATTTAAATTCAAATAGTAATGTGATTAGTGGTTATAGTATTAGACACTGTAGCTTAGGTCTTATTGCAAAATTTAGTTTTCTTCATAAGTGTACATTTTTGTTAGGTTTATTCTAGGTATTTTTAAAATATAGTTGTTGCTATTGTGAGTAGAATTTTTTTTCAATAACTTTTTTAGATTATTTGTGGTATTTGGAAAGGCTACTGAATTTTGAATATTTCCTTTAGCTTAGTTACCTTTGCCCTTCATTAAAAGAAAGATGATCTTCGGCTATTTTGATTTTTTTTTAATGAATTCTAGATTCTTAGAATTTGAAATAAACTGGTATTGAAATTTGCATTTGAAATAAACTCTGAATCTTTATATTATTTCATATTAAGTAATTGGTTTTGAGTTGTTCTGGAGCTTCTTCAAATAAGACCTAAATTATGGACGCTAAATGAACATAGACTCATTTATGAAGATTTCATTTTGCCCCAGATATTATAAGATGGTATTCCTCGTGGCTTCTCTGATTTTCAGACCTGATTTTTTTTTTTTAAACAACCTTGGTCTGTCTGTCTTTTTTCTTTTTTCATATTTATTTATTTATTTGGCTGCACTGGGTCATTAGTTGTGGCATATGGAATCTTTAGTTGAGACATGTGGGATCTAGTTCCCAAACCAGGGATCGAACGCAGGCCCTCTGCATTGGGAGTGCAGAGTCTTAGCCACTGGACCACCAGGGAAGTACCTCCAGACCTGACTTTTGAGGAAATATTGAGGAAAATGGTATTCTTAAGGCTTACCTAAGCATGGATTCATTTTTAACAGTTCATTTGAGCTCAGTATACATTTTTTGGAGCACCTGCTTTGTGGTCAGCATTTTGCCAAATACTGGGACTACAGTGTTAAATAAGTTTCTTGCCTTTAAGCAGCTAGTAGTGTAATTGAGGAGACAAATGTAGAAAGAAATTGATTCATATACTGTGGCATTATAGAATACAGGTTAAGATTGTGCTCTGGAGTGACTTGTAGTTGTGTGACTTTGGTTATATTTCTTAATCTGTGGAAGCTCAGTTTCCTTGTGAATAAAATAGCAATATTATAGTAGGAATATTAAAATAGGAGTATTATAATGTGAGGATTGAATGAGATAATTTATGTATTTGCCATGTGCTAGCTAATATTATTGGCTACCAGAGAGCTTGGAATGTCTCACATCTCTGTTACAGACAGTGGAGACAACTTGAGGGGGGTTAATAAGCAGGCGGATGACATGGTCAGATTCACGTTTAGAATTCTGTAAATCACTGTGTCTGCAGTATGTCAGAGAATTTGAGGAGATAAATTAGAGGAGGCTGTAGTGATAGACGTGTTGCGAGATGGTGACCTAATCATTACAGTTAGGAGACAATGGGAGAAAGTTCAATAATACTTCAGTGTTATAAAGTTAAGACTTGATGATTGATTTAATGAAAAGGGCAAAGGAGTCAGGGATGACATTCCAATGTTTAGTTTTGGTAAATGACTAGATGTTATTTATAACTGAGTTAGGGAGTATGGGAGGGGGAGGACATGTTAGAGGGGATGGAGAGATTGAGTTGTTTTGTTCATGCATGAGATGAATGTGTGATATCTAGGTGGGCATATTTAGGAGAGAGTTTGATTTATGTTTCTGGTGGGTAGAGAATTCATGGTGAGAGAGATGTGTAATAAACATTATATTTAATTGTAATTTGACATAATGCCATTCAATAAATGTTAGCTATTTTTACCATTATCATCATCATCATTATCACCACCATTGCTGCCACCATTATTATATAGGTAGTGTTTAAAGCAACCAATAGATAAGCCTTTCTAGAGGAAGGGCATAAAGTAAAAGGAGAAGTGGGGTGGAAGATAGAACATTTAATGGATGGGTAGATGAAGAAGTATGGTAGGAGATGGAGAAGAAATGGTGAACTTGTAGCAGGAGAACTAAGATAAGGTCTCACAAAGAATAGTGACTTTGTATGGCAGAGTGGTTAATAATATCAGATGTAACAGATTGGTAACATAAAGCCTACAGGAGTCCACTGGACTTGACAATAGGATGTCAGTGGTGACCTCAGCTAAGTAAATCACAGTGGAGTGACATGTAGGGACAGAATCCAGACTAAAATGTACTTAGAAATATATAGGAAATGTGATACAACGTGGGCTAGTTTTGTTCATGTGGCCCAAGAGCCAAGTGGTGACATCTTACAAGTACCAAATTTAAAAAATTTCCTTTAATGAAAATATGTGGCTGGTTGTTATGAATAATTATCAATGATTTTTTTAAAATACAAAGAGTATAGTTCTATGTGCTTAGGTTTAAATCTAGCTTAATTATTATTTCCTCCAGCTTTCTCTAATTGAGTTTTAATCCTCATCTAGTTGTTTTTTTTTTTTTTTTTTTGCGGTACGCGGTCCTCTCACTGTTGTGGTCTCTCCCATTGCGGAGCACAGGCTCCAGATGCGCAGGCTCAGCGGCCATGGCTCACGGGCCTAGCCACTCTGCGGCATGTGGGATCTTCCCAGACTGGGGCACGAACCCATGTCCCCCGCATCGGCAGGCGGACTCTCAACCACTGCGCCACCAGGGAAGCCCCCCCCATCTAGTTTTTTAATGAGAATTTAAAATATTATTTTCGTAAACCTTGTAACTTATTGCTGTTATTTGCATTCAAACCCCATGGTTTATTCTTTTAAAAAAATAATTAATTATTTAATTAATTTTTGGCTGCCTTGGGTCTTTGTTGCTGCCCGAGGGCGTTCTTTAGTTGCGGTGAGCGGGGGCTACTCTTCATTGCGGTGCGTGGGCTTCTCATTGCGGTGGCTTCTCTTGTCGCGGAGCATGGGCTCTAGGTGCACAGGCTTCAGTAATTGTGGCTCGCAGGCTCTAGAGCACAGGCTCAGTAGTCGTGGCACACCGGCCTAGTTGCTCCGCAGCATGTGGGATCTTCCAGGACCAGGGCTCGAACCCACGTCCCCTGCATTGGCAGGCGGATTCTTAACCAGTGTGCCATGAGGGAAGCCCCCCATGGTTTACTCTTAATCTGTTTCTTTATAAGCCTCTTAAATTTCAGCTTTAGTGAAAGCTGAAATATTAGTAGATTAACACTTTTGATCTCCTTTTTCTTCCTTTCTGTTTTTTTTTTTGTATTTTTTTAAATTGAAGTATAGTTGATTTACAATGTTGTGTTAATTACTGTTGTACAGTAAAGTGATTCAGTTATACATATATATACCTTCCTTTTTTAATATTCTTTTCCATTATGGTTTATCGCAAGATATTGAATATAGTTCTCTGTGCTTTCTAATATGGTTTTTTTTTTTTTTAATTTGCTTTTTTTTTTGGCTGCACTGCGCATCTTGCGGGATCTTAGTTCCCTGACCATGGATTGAACCTGGCCCCTGGGCAGTGAAAGCACAGAGTCCTAACCACTGGACTGCCAGGGAATTCCCTCTAATATGTTTTTATAAAAAAATATTTATTTATTTTGGCTGCACTGGGTCTTAGTTGCACCATGCGGGATCTTCATTGCAGCACGTGGGATCTTTAGTTGTGGCATGTGAACTTCTTAGTTGCACCATGCAACCTCTTAGTTGTAGCATGCATGCAGGATCTAGTTCCCTGATCAGGAATCAGACCGGGTCCCCTGCATTGGGAGTGTGGAGTCTTACCCACTGGACCACCAGGGAAGTCCCTCTAATATGTTTGAATCAACTTTTATTTTACAATTGCAAGAGCCATTTAAACATGTTATGTTGTTTAAAATCTCACTATATCCACATTATCTGTATGATTGATTCTGTCAACTTCATAAAACTTAACAGGAACCATTAGGGTTCTTTGGTTTATATGGTAATATTTGTAGATTTCTAGAATTTTACTCATTTAATTCTCACAGGGCAATCTTAGTTGCAAGTATTTATGGAATATTTTATTATCATCCTGCTATATAGCAAGTCTTAGCTTGACGTTACTATCTGTGACATTGGTAGGGCATTTCATTTATGACTGGGCTGTTCTGGACTTCACAGTCTCTTCAAGGACCTTTCTGAGCCTGAAATTCTAAGTTATGCTAATCTTCAGGGAAAGAACACATCTGAATAAATAGTGTCTGTTTCAGTTTCTTACAAAAGGCCCAAACTTTGTTTTATTACTGTTACTTGTACACTACTGTTGTTCTAGCGTATCTCAATAGTTATCTATAATGTATTAATACATTTTATTTATGTGTTCAGATACTTAATTATAAACCTAAATAATAATACCATTTTCCCATTGCCCATGGTAGGAATGCCATTATTGGATTTTATTCTTTCTTTGCTTCAAGAGTGTCTTCCTTAAATAGCTCAGACAGGATTGAGGGAAGTATTTCTCCTCCTTCTCCTCTCCCCTCCTCCTGTGTCCCCTCTACCCCTCCTTCTCCCTCCGTTCCCACTTCCCTTCTTCCTACTTACTTGTCACCTGTTGCTGTCAATATTTATATAATAAAGTATTTAAATTAAGTTTATTTAAATTTTTTTGTACAAGAAAAGTTTTCATGTAATCTTTGGAGGCTTACAAGTTCATTGGTTGAAAAGTTTAAGTGGAAACTGTATCCGGATGAGTATCATAACCACATTCTAAAGTGTTGTATGTAATTGTTTTTAATATAGTTTTTCTAATTTCAAAATAATATCCTTATTATGTACATTTTAAAAACACAAAGAAAAAATAAAAATCATATGCAATGATATATAATATTTTGATATATATGTTTCCAATTCTTTTTGGGAGTATATTGCAAGCTTTTTCTTTTTTTAAAAAAAATTATTCATTCATTCATTTATTCATTCATTCTGGCCGCGCTGGGTCTTAGTTGTGGCATGTGGGATTTTTTTTTTTTGTAAATTTGTTTATTTTATTTATTTATTTTTGGCTGCGTTGGGTCTTTGTTGCTGCCCATGGGCTTTCTCTAGTTTCAGTGAGTGGAGGCTACTCTTCATCGGTGCGCGGGCTTCTCGTTGCAGTGGCTTCTCTTGCTGCGGAGCACGGGCTCTAGGCTGCGGGCTTCAGTAGCTGTGGCACGCAGGCTCAGTAGTTGTGACGCACAGGCTTAGTTGCTCTGTGGCATGTGGGATCTTCCCGGACCAGGGATTGAGCCCGTGTCCCCTGCATTGGCAGGTGGATTCTTGACCACTGTGCCACCAGGCAAGTTCCAGGATTTTTTTTTTTTTCATTTGTGGCATGCGGACTTCTTACTTGCGGCATGCAAACTCTTAGTTGCAGCATGTGTGCAGGATCTAGTTTCCTGACCAGGGATCAAACCTGGGCCCCCTGCCCTGGGAGCACGGAGTCTTACCCACTGGACCACTAGGGAAGTCCCTCTCCTTTTTTTTAAAAAAAACAATATTGAACCATTTCCCCATGGTTGAACTGTAATTTACTGATGCAGTTGGATACGTTTTGGATGGTGTAATAGTTTACAGTTTTACTTTTCCATAAATTATGCTCTAGTTGACATCCTTGTATACAACTGCCTGATGTTTCCTTAATGGAAATTTGTAGTTGTGCAGTTGTTTCAAAACAAGTGAAATACTTTAACAACCCCCCCCCCCCACCAATCTACTTTTGAGCTAATTTAATTATTGATTTGGTAGAGGTGGAGGCATTCCAAGAAAGGGGGGAGGGGTGAGCCTTTATATCTGTTAAATAATATGCTGGGCCCTTTTCAAGTATTATCTTTTTTTTTGTTTTTTTAAAATTTGTTTATTTTATTTATCTTTGGCTGTGTTGGGTCTTCTTGTTGCCCGGGGACTTTCTCTAGTTGTGGTGAGTGGGGGCTGCTCTTCGTTGCGGTGCGTGGGCTTCTCATTGGAGTGGCTTCTCTTGTTGCAGAGCACAGGCTCTAGGGGCGCAGGCTTCAGTAGTTGTGGCACACGGGCTCATTAGTTGTGGCACATGGGCTTAATTGCTCCATGGCATGTGGGATCTTCCCAGACCAGGGATCGAACCCGTGTCCCCTGCATTGGCAGGCAGATTCTTAACCACTGCACCACCACCAGGGAAGCCCCCTGAAGTATTATTTTTTTTGATCCACATAGCAACTCTGTCACATAGGTAGTTTTATCCTCTTTAGAGAAATTAAATGGCTTTTCTACTTAATGGCAGAATCAGGACAATGACACAGGTCTTTGACTTTCAATCTAATGTAGTTTCATTGACTCAGAGGCTCTCTTTGTGGAGACTAGAGGCAGGGTAAAGAGGGCCCTTCCCTGTGCTCTCTCCTGCTTCCTCATTTTCTGCTGATTGGTGTGTATTTCTTTTCCTTCTGGTAAATTCAGGTAGAAAAAAGGTTGAGAACTACCACTATACCATTTTGCTGTCTCTGGCTTTTTTAGGGACTATGTTCATGTTTGAATCAAGAAATGGATATAAAAGTAGAACATCTGTTTAATCATGTTTTTAGGAAACAAAACCCAACTAAAAAATAGTCTGTGCTTTGTATTATTTTGGAAAAGACGTAGTAGAAAGTTGAAATACAGCGCTCTACTTTCTACTTCCTACTAAGTTGAATTTTCCTTTTGACGTTTATTAATTTAAAACTGAATACTCAGAGAATAAGTTAAATGTAATAGATTCAAAAGGCTGTGTATCTTTTTTTTCTGCCAACAGCAGTTAGGTTGGCAGAACAGCATACATTAAATGAAAATAAGAACTACATACAATTATAGCCCCACATTTAAACAAACATTTAACAAACAAACATTAACATTAAATGTTTCAGTGAGAAATAGCTCCATTTCATTAGTAAGAATTAGGGACCTGATGGTGTATTTACTTTTACATTTATAATTCTAATTTATATCTTGCCTACTTCCGAAATAAATTTGAGGCAGTCCTTTTAGTATATAACTGTGTCCTCAAACCTAGCAGTCTGACTGATTCTGGGTAGTATATGTATAGGTCAGGTTCTTAAGAAGAAGGGTGCAAGAGTCAAGGAAGAGATAAGCAAGATAAAATTGTTAAAAAGCAGCAAAGATGAAGAAATGTAAAGGTTATTGAGATCTGATGGAAAATACCCTGGTTTGGGGCAGGGGAAAATCAGATCAGAGACAGAAATACTATGGGAAGACTGAATGAACATTTTGAAGTTTGGGGTTAGAGAACTAATTTGCCTGGAGGATAGTGCAAAATGGATCTTGCAAATTTATTGTTGAGGACCTGAAGATGTACTCTGTGAATCTGGCGAGTAGAATTTCCCTTTGGGTGATTTGATCACAATTAGGCTATCCTAGTCTGCTTCTTGGCTATACTATGGATCTTTTTTACGGGCCACCTTCACTATTCCCTTCAAATTCTTGTCCTCAGACTTTAAAAGGGAAGGTTGTTCATGGGGAAGGAGCAAAGAAGAGATGAAATAGGAGAGGAAGAGAAAGTTGGGCAACAGATAAAAGCTGTCCGTTTTTTGACTCTCTTATGAAGGAGACTTATTACTCCCTCTTTTCTTTATTATAATAAACATTATACTTAACTTTATTGTAATACTTATCACACTATGAGCAGTTACTTTTATTCTGATTTGTCTACTGAATTGTGAGGTCCTTAAGGGCAAGAAATGTTTGTTCTTTCTCTTTTACTAACCAGCTAGAGAAAGAAGGAAAGTAACATTGAGGTCCTATTTTATATGTACCAAGCACTTTGCTAAGACATAGATATCATCAAATCCACTGGTTGAAACTTTTTAGCTTCCGTAAAAAATTTTTTTTTTTTTTTTTGCGGTACGCGGGTCTCTCACTGTTGTGGCCTCTCCCGTTGCGGAGCACAGGCTCCAGACGCACAGGCTCAGCGGCCATGGCTTACGGGCCCAGCTGCTCCGCGGCATGTGGGATCTTCCCAGACTGGGGCACGAACCCGTGTCCCCTGCATCGGCAGGCGGACTCTCAACCACTGCGCCACCAGGGAAGCCCCATAAAAATGTTTCAATGAACAAGTACTTCCTCACTCATTAAATTAATATTTATGATTTTTATATTGTAATGTTAAATAAAACTGATAAATCACTCTTAGTGCATACTAAATACCATTGTGGTTTGATATCTACCATGATTCATTTATAAAAAGACACAAACAGGCTCTTTTTAAACATTTAAAAAATTTATATTCCTTTCTCTGTTTAAATTCGTATCTCTATTACACTTTTCCCCACCAGATTTTATCCTTATGTGGTGTATTTTTATGCATGGATTATGTTTTGCATGTAATATACTATGCATACATTATGAAGGCAATATATTTTTATGCATGAAAGCCTTTCGTGCATATTGATCACCCTATTGTATGTCTCTGCAACATATATATATGTGAAGTCAAGTTTAAAAAAATTTCCTAGATTTTAAATTGTAATTAGCATATAGTAAAACAACATAAATGTATTAAAATGTTAAATCATTATTAAACAAGAAAATAAGTTATTTTGGAAATGCATGTTTGGGTGAAGCATGAGATGGGTGAAGCTGATCTTCAGTGTTTTTCAATTAATTCAACCTTTTGTAGATAAATAATACTCAATGCTGCAATAAGACAATGGTCAGCATCAATTTTATTTCCCCCTTTTTTCTTTAAGAGGTGTAAATTCTGAGCAATTTGTTTACATAATTAATTGAATGGTAATGCACAGTTTTGTTTTAGTAGTTGTCACTCAGTTATTTGAACTCTTCTGTCATCAAATGATTTATCATCAAAATTATTTTTATTTATCTGTCAGCTGGTAATTTGATTAAGTCCTTCTTCAGTTTCGTTGAAAGCAAAGACTAGAAACCACCTGACTTGCCAGGGTCATTAGAGTCATTAGAGATGTGCAGTTCTGGGATGTATACCAAAAAAGGCTTTATTAAGTCTTCTTAATATAATTATATTAGGTAGTAATTATATCTATTAGTGTTTTACTTATAGGCATTGTTCAGGAGCTATTGAGAAAAGCTAAATATTGTTAACTTCAGTATACCTATGTCAAAAGGATATTTTTTTGATAAGATGTTTTTATCAGCTGCCTTAAACTTTTTTTTTGCCTTAAACATGTTTTAACCAAAGCCATTTATTCAGTTTAAAGCCATTGTCTGCCTTGGAACCTTGCTGGCAAAACTGTTCTTTCATTGTCAAAACAATCAGATTGACTTTCATGATCTAAGAAGTCTGACTTTATTTTTCAGTTCAAATAAATGATTTGATTTGTGTTCCTGTGACAGCCATGTTTGATATTTAATCCTTGGTAGATAAATGGAAGGCAAGGAGACTTGTTTTAAAAGTGTGTTGCTTGGGGCTTCCCTGGTGGTGCAGTGGTTGAGAGTCCCCCTGCCGATACAGGGGACGCGGGTTCGTGTCCCGGTCCGGGAAGATCCCACATGCTTCAGAGCAGCTGGGCCCGTGAGCCATGGCCGCTGAGCCTGCGCGTCCGGAGCCTGTGCTCCGCAACGGGAGAAGCCACAACAGTGAGAGGCTCAAGTACCGCAAAAAAAAAAAAAAGTGTGTTGCTTGGAAGAACTGTCTTTCTTGTTCTTTTTAGAAACTCTCTGAGCTTTGCTTCACAGAACTCTCCCTGAAAAGTAATGTAATCTTGGATGATGAACATGGGCTAGAAATGATGAACTTTTTAAATGAAAATTGTAACCAACTTCTGCCCCATTCTATAATATATCTGAAAATAGAACATCCTATCACAATTACTCATTTTTAATTTCTATCTTCATTCTTTACAGTAATTATAGAACAGGAAGCCCTATAGTCACTTTGTAGTACTTTAAGTAAAGAAGGCTTTGCAGACAAAATATTATGAATCATTCCTTGTTTAATACTTCAGAGATTTTTATATCTAGGCAATGCAGTACGGTTTCATTCAGGATGGATGAGAAGTATGCCATTCTTTTTATAAAGTGAGTAAAGACTTGTGGAAGGGGAGTCAAGTAAGGAGAATTTGGATGACCTCTCCGTTTAGACCTCTGATCCATTGTCAGGGAGATTAGTTTTAGGAAAGGAATGAATACAAGTGGAAATTGAAGACCTGTCCATTGTTGTTTATCTATTTCAGTGTACTCCTCAGAGAGTCTGTTTACCTTCAATAGTATAAATATATGATATTGGAAGATCCCTGTTCTAATATTTATGGTAGCCTCTATTTTATAGCCAGGGAAACTTAGACTTAAAGAGGTGAAAGAATTGGCTGTGGTCATTAAGCTAGTAAATGGTTTAGTCAAGAACTCCAAAACTTACTTTTCCTCATATGTCTCACTACCTAGTACATAGTCTGGTACACACAGATGTTTGCTATGTATTTAATAAAAGAATAACTTCATATTGTTTTGTGAACTATTAAATACTTAACATTTTAGTAGTCTCTTGAATTTTGAACTGCTGCGTGAAAGTAACAGATGATTCACTACAGAAGAATATTGAAGATAACTCATATTTTTAAAGTATGATCAAGTTCATCTCCCTTTAGTTCTTGAGGTGGTGTCTGTGGAAGTGACTAATAGACCATCAAAGAACTTAGGCACTTTGGGGGACTTCCCTGGTGGTCCATTGGGTATCCGTGCTCCCAATGCAGGGGGCCTGGGTTCAATCCTTAGTCAGGGAACTAGATCCTGCATGCATGCCGCAACTAAGAAGTCTGCATGCTGCAACTAAAAGATACTGCATGCTGCAATGAAGGTCCCACGTGCCTCAACTAAGACCCGGTGCATCCTAAATAAATAAATAAATACTAAAAAAAAAAGAACTTAGGCAGTTTTAAATGTTTTATCAATTAAGATAGAGACCTGTTAACAGTGTAGTAGTGTTTATTTGATAGGGGTCAACTGGCTGTATGTTGATATCACAGTCAGATGTCCATGAGGCAAACGTATGTTTATATGACCAGTATATTTTTGTTTCTGTGTTAACAGGTATTCTCTTAAACTGAATGACCAAATCTTGGCTGAAGAGAAACACAAGGAACTGTAAGTGCATTAAACCCTAGGCTGTACATAATTTACTCTGTCTATGGAGTAGATACATGTAAACAATCTGATTTTTAAAACTCTGTGGGGTATAAAATATAAAGATGTAATCAATATTATGACCTTAATCCTAGTAGGATTAGGATAATTTATACTACATAAGGTTAACACAGGAAATAATTGTTCCTATGCACACATTAGAATATGGAGTATTGTATCCCATCCTCTAGACTAAGGGCATATTCGGAAATAGGTCGTTTCATCTTCTTTCCCCAGATAAAATGTTAAATTGTCATTGTTAATTTTGGCTCTTGCTCAGTTGACTTCCACCCTTTGCTTAAGGTGGAGAAATATAATTTTGTTCGTTGTCTTATGAAAAAGTAAATGCCTAACTCTGTTTAGCACAAGGTAAAACACTTTAAATATAAATAAAATTTTGTTCCTTTAAAAAATTTTAATGTTTGTAGGATCCTATCTTTCGGGTAGGTTAGCTGTATACATGATTCTGGGATATCTCTGTTGCTATTTTTCTGCCCTGTGGTAGTATCTAAAAAGATTACTACCTCACAGGGACTGTGAGGTTTTTAGTTAAAAATTACAGACTTGGGAGTTTAAAAAATTCATCTTAGGGACTTCCCTGGCAGTCCATTGGTTAAGACTTCGCCTTCCAACGCAGGAGGTGTGGGTTCGATCCTTGGTCAGGGAGCTAAGATCCCACATGCCTCAGGGCTAAAAAATGAAAACATAAAAAACAAAAGCAGTATTGTAACAAATTCATTAAGGACTTAAAAAAAATGGTCCACGTCAAAAAAAAAATCTTAAAAAAAAATTTCATCTCTTTTCAATATCATAGGTTTGTCCAAAGAGGGAAGCTAAAATAAAGTATATGCTTCTGTTTTCTAGTAGGCTACTTTTTTTTTCTCCATTGTGCAGTAAGAAAGTTCTGATAATTGTAATTATTATTGAAACACCTAATGTCAAATAATAATGTAGAATTAAGTTTGAGGAATTTGAGGCTAACTACGTCTACAGGTTGGACCTCACTTATTATTATTATTATTTTTTAATTGAAGTATAGTTGATTTACAGTGTTGTACGGACTGCGCTTATTATTGATGATAGTCAACGTTCTATCTGTCCTTTTTATAAATACATGGGTGAATTTTACAAACTTCCTTGGGAGTTTCCTTAATGTTTGACACTCTCTTATGTTAAAGATATTTTAATATCTAACTCAAGTCCCTCGTGGTTTAGTTTAAATGTAATCTTCATTTGTACTCAAGTGATGGAGAATAACTTTTTCTGTAGATTGAGTGCTTCAAGACTATTATTTTCTTCTCAAGGTTAAGTAATGATTTTTCTGAGTACTTTTTAAGGTTCTATTTACAAACATTGTCCTGAATCTTTTCCAAATTATTTTCTTTCTTCTGTCTTATAGAAGAGATTATAGTAAGTGTTAATTGTAAAATGGTAGGCTCAATGTGTAAGAAAAGGATTTAAGACTTCTTAGAGTTGATATATCCCATTGTTATGCTAGCCTTTCATCAGTATTTTTATATTTGTTATGTCTTCATTTGATTATAATCTCCATCATGGGTTCTCAAATTTATTGTTAAGGAATTTTATATAATTTCTTTCTTTACTGCCTAGTCAATGAGGGTAGGTGATTGTAACTGTACCATTGGTTGGTTGCTTACTTATAGGTTTGGTAACAGAACTTTTTTGTTTTGGGAATTAGGTAGTCAACCTAGAGGTTCCTTTGGCCCTCAGAGACTATGACCAATATTAAAAATACCAGAAAACTGCAATACTGTGAATATTTTCATATTATTTAATATGTAACCCATATGAATGTGTTAATTCATTTACAGTTTCTTTAGCTGTCTGTGATATAGTTCACCCCCATGGATAGACTGATTTTTTTCTTAGATTTTATTATGAAAAATTTTAAATGTATAGTATATAATTACCCATATACTCGCCACCTAGATTTTATCATTAACATTTTACTCTCTTTTTCACCTTATCCATTCTTTTGTCTATCCATTACTTCATCTGCTTTTTGAATGCATTTCAAAAATAAATTGCAGACATCAATATGTTTCCCCATAAATATTTCAACATGCATACCATCACCTAGAATTCAATAGTTTAGAATTTTTTGCCTTTACCTGTAAATATTTTCATACAGTGAAATGCACAGATCTTAAGTGTACATTTGCTGAGTTTTGAAAAGTGCGTAAATGTTCGTAACCCAGTTCTCTATCAAGAAATTCCCTTATGCCTCTTTGTAGTCACTCTCTGCTCCTACCCTCCGAGAGGTAACCCTTATTATGATTTTTTTTCTACTATAGATTAAGTTTTTCCTGTTCTGGAATTTCTTATTAATGGAATCATATGTACGTTATGTTTTATATAATACTTCTTTCACTCAGTATAATATTTTTTAGGTTCTTTCATGTATTAGTTAATTTTTTTATTGCTGATTAACATTCCATGATTTATCTGTTTTCTTATTGGTGGGCGTCTAGGCTGTTTCCTTTCATTTGGATACTGTGAATAAAGTTGCTGTTAATATTTTTGTATAAGTCTTTGTGAACATGTTTTTATTTCTCATGGATAATTACTCAGGAATAGATTTGCTGCTGAGTCACTAGGGTAATAGTATATTTGGTTCTATAAGGAACTACTAGATTTTCTTTTAAAGTGGTACCGTTTTACATTCCTACCAGCAATATAAGAGAGTTCTAGTTCCTCTACATCCTCATCAACATTTGGTATTTGTTGGTCTTGCTAATTTTAGCTATTCTGGTGGATATGTAGTGGTATCTCAGAGTGGTTTAATTTGTATTTCCATGATGACTAATGATATTGAGTACTTTTTCATTAGCTTATTGGCCATGTGTATTTTCTTTGGTGAAGAGTCTGTTCACATCTTTTGCTGATGAAAAAAATTAGATTGTTTTCTCCTTTTATTGATGACTTGTTGGAATTCTTTATATATTCTGGATACCAGTCAATGTCAGATGTATGTTTTACAATTTTTTTCCTCTAATCCCAGGCTTACCATTTTTTCTTAATAGTGCCTTTTGATAAGCAAGTTTAAAATTTTTATAGTCTAATTTATCACTTTTTACCTTTATGATTATTACTTTGTTCATCTAAAAAACCTTTGCCCTCAACTTATGAAGGTACTCTTATTTATATTTTTCTTTAAAAACTGTATGATTTGAGCTGTTTTGTTTAGGTCTATGATCTATTATGCATTAATATTTGTATATGATGTGAGGTAGATTCCAATGTTCATTCTCCTTTATCTATATGGATATCTAGTTATTTCAGCACTATTTGCTGAATAGACTTTATTTGTCCACTGAATTGTTTTGTTGCCTTTGTTGAAAATAAAATAACTGTAGAAATATGGGTTTATCCTGTTCCGTTGATTTACTTGTCACTCTTTATGCTAGTCACACAGTATAGTAAGTATTGAAGTCAGGTGCTGTAAGTCCTCCCACTTTGTTCTTCATTTACAAGATTGCTTTGGATGTACTAGATCCTTTACATTGCCATATATTTTAGAATCAGTATATCAGTTTCCTCAGAAAAACCTTTTGGGATTATCATGGGGATGTTGAATCTATTTGAGAGAGAATTGACATCTTAACAGTATTTAGTCTGTCTTTTAATTTCTCTCAGCAGTGCTTTGTAGTTCTCAGTGAAGAAGTTTTGCTTGTCTTTAGGCCAAATGAATTTTAATACAAGCCTTGCTTTATGACTATGAATTTCGAAACAAAAGATTGAGGGTTTCAAATTATATTTTCACCTAGAATGTGTTAAATTTGGATAGATGATTTTTTTTTTCTCACAGTGCCTGATATGTCTTCTGGATATTCCGTAGCAGACCTTTGGTAGGGCAGTCCTGTCTCGTTAACGGTATCAGGTATAAAACATACTAGCTGAGTGTAAATAATATGTACTTTTCCAGAATTTTCTTTCTTTTATGTTAAGCCACTTGGAATATCTTCTGGATTTGATTGTTATATACTTTTTCTTGTCAGTGTCCTTGCAGATTTTTATTCCTCTTTGAATATATTATAATATATACATATATTCAAGTATGTATATTCAAATATGTATATAATATATAATATACATAGTAATTATTTTATAAGTTAGCATTTATCACTAAAAGTATATTGGAGTTATTATTTTTCTACCATAACTACATACTTAGCTGTGTAGGAAAATTAGTGATGTCCCTAATCTTTGCCAGCTATGGTTAAAATGAATATCATTAGGCCATACCACAGACTGGAAAAGAGAGATAGGTATTTAGCTCAAATCTGTCATAATTCTTAGAGAAACTCTTCAAGGTGTGTAGTGTGATGATGGATTAATAGCTCAAATTTTTAATCTAATGGAAGTGCTCTGGAAAAAAAAATTGTATGGCGTTATGACAGGAAAAATACATTTTATTGATTGAAGCAGATTTTCAGGTTAGACCTTTTCTTTTGTCACTATTTAGCACTAAAAAATCACATCTTTTCTAGGTTACTCTTTGCGTTACTTACTTTATTTCAATTAAAAAAAGATGTTGGAAAGGAGTCTAAATCTTATTAGGAGCCAAATGACCTGTGTGCATACTTAATATATACAAATTTTATAGAAAACACAAAATTTTCAATTCTCTTAAAAAGCAAGTGCCACACTATTGGATTAACCTTAAATGAGCTATTCTCTTTTTCTAGTGCAATTAACTAAATTAACTCTGTGGAATATTATGCAGTTTTTTATTTTATTTTATTTAACATCTTTATTGGAGTGTATTTGCTTTACAATGGTGTGTTAGTTTCTGCTTTATAACAAAGTGAAACAGCTATACATATACATATATCCCCATATCTCTTCCCTCTTGCATCTCCCTCCCTCCTACCCTCCCTATCCCACCTTTCTAGGTGGTCACAAAGCACCGAGCTGATCTCCCTGTGCTATGCGGCTGCTTCCCACTAGCTATCGATTTTACATTTGGTAATGTATATATGTCCATGCCACTCTCTCACTGTGTCCCAGCTTACCCTTCCCCCTCCCCATGTCCTCAAGTCCATTCTCTAGTAGGTCTGTGTCTTTATTCCCGTAGTGCCCCTAGATTCTTCATAACCTTTTTTTTTTTTAGATTCCATATATATGTGTTAGCATACGGTATTTGTTTTTCTCTTTCTATGCAGTTATTAAAATGTTTTTAGGAAAATATTTAATATCGTGATGATTTAAGTAGGTGAAAAAGATTGCTTGTAGATATCATAAAAGAGAATTGTAGTAGAATAGTAGATCTGTGGGTGATTGATAATGGGTGAATTTTATTCTTTGTACTTTTGTGTGTGTTTTATTTATTTATTTATTTATTTATGGCTGCGTTGGGTCTTCATTACTGCACACGGGCTTTTTTCTAGTTGTGGCAAGTGGGGGCTACTCTTCGTTGTGGTGTGTGGGCTTCTCACTGCGGTGGCTTCTCTTGTTGTGGAGCATGGGCTCTAGGTGCACGGGCTTCAGTAGTTGTGGCATGTGGGCTCAGTAGTTGTGACACATGGGTTTAGTTGCTCGGCGGCATGTGGGGTCTTCCCCGACCGGGGCTCGAACCCATGTCCCCTGCATTGGCAGGCGGATTCTTAACTACTGCGCCACCAGGGAAGCCCTATGCTGTTCTAAATATGAAGTATATTTTCCCTTTTGTTACTGAATGAATTCTCCTTATTGACTATTTTTTTACGTCAAAATTGAATTATTTTGTTAGAATTACCCCTTGAATTTAAAAGTTTTATCTTGGAATAAGTATATTTAAGTTTTTATTGGTTTAGGATTATGATGAAAGGGAAGAAAATAAATGAATTATGTAAGAGGTATGAAGCAGGAGTCTTGGAAAGGACACTCTTAGACCTTAATCTTTGGTTCAGTGTAAAAATATTATAATTTCTTAGAGAACAATGCCAATTTCTAAACCAGCAGGGGAGATTTTTAAGTATTTTAAGTGGCATGTTTCAGAACATGTTCAGAGCCCTTAGAGACAATCAGTAACATCTGATATGCTCTTAAATTCATTATTATTGATGGTGTGGCTTAGTAATTCTTTGAAAATATCAAGATTGTCTTGTAAGAGTAGTGTTAGAACTGATTGCCTATAAAGCTGATAGATTTTGTTCATGGCAAATGCCAAAGAGAAAAAAAACGCCTGGGAAGTGAAAAGTCAAAATTGAAATAAAGAACATCTAGGACCAGCAACAAGGTTAAGTGGTTAATATGATTTCAATATTCATAAAAGCTGCAGTATTTTAAATACCATGAACATTTTTATGATCCCTTTCTCAGGGCCCACTTTCTTTTACATATTTTAAGTTATAGAATTTAAGATTCTAGAAATGAACCCTATAACTAATTATTCATATTTTATGATGAATGGGTGAGATCCACATGGTAAAGTGACTTGCTATAGATTAGATTAGTGCTTTGCTCTTTTATTATTATCCATTAAGCAAATAGTTTCTTTAATTAGCTACTTCTCTTTTAGCCTATTCCGTAATCCCTCTGAATATAGTTTTTGAGTTTCAGGCATAAAATTGTTCAGAAAAAAATGGTAATGGTCTTTTTTGCTTTCTACCTCTTTGATTTTTTTAGTGGGGAAGGGTTAGGTGGTTCCTGAAACTTTATCCAGACCTTTTCAGTCCAAGTGTAGTTCATTGATCTTTTGCTACAAATAATTTACTTGACAGTATTTTACTATGTGGTGTCAATAGGGTGAATTTATTCGGGTCAACATGGGTTGAATAGAGTAGAAATTGCTGTGTTGAATTCTTTTTTCTTCTTGGTTACAACAGACAAGAATATTTTGAGAGTGCAGCTATGACAGATACCTACCTGAAAAACAATGTAAGGGTTATGCCGACATGGTCTATATTCCCTTAAGAATTGAGTCAGACTATTTGGGAATGATATGAATTTAGGAGTTTTGGGGAACTTTAGTATCTGTTAGCAGCTAATCTAGTTCTTGAAAACTACTAACTATATATAATTAGTATTTTCTCTACTAACTATAATTAGTGTTTTCTTTTTGGAAAGTATTGAAAAATTGAATAACACTTAAGAGCAAGGAAAGAGGACATTTCTTTAATTACTTTTATGCTCTAATTTAATCCTCACAGCAACCCTATGAGGTAGGTATTCTAATCATTCCCATTTTACAGGAAACTAAGGCTTGGAGAGACTCTATTACTTTTCTTATAGTAGGAAAATTAGGTTCCAATTTGATTTCGGATCTTTTTTATTGCTTTTTATTTTGCTTTAAGTTCAGTGACTTAGGAAAAAGAATATTCTAAATATTCTAAACTAACTAAATATTCGTTAGTTTTAATATGATTTACTAGAAAAATACCATAGTTTGTAGGTAATACTGTGGTTTTTTTGGGGTTGGCTGATGGCTAAGGTGTAAAACCTTAGAGGATAATCTGAGCTTAAGTTGATGACTAGAAATCCAGTATTTCCAACCAAATAGGTCTTCTTCTTGAAGTTCTGTGTATTATAAATTTATTCCTTGTGATGCTAGCTCCCTCTGTAGAACTTCATTAAGATTGCAACTTGGCTTTTTCAATCATTTTGCAAAGTGATTGAAGCATTATCTAGAATAGATTTAAAATTTTTCTTATAAAATTTTACTTTATATTCTGATCACTTCCAAGTGTTTTTTCTTGTGAAGATGTTACCTTTATAAAAATGTCTTACTTTATATATACTAAATTTTAGTAGCATATACAAAGGGAAACCATCTTCCCCAAATATTCCTATTACTTTAATGTTTTTTTGTTTGTGAAGGCCAGAGACACTTGTGATTTCTTCATCTGTAGGGTCTGTGTTGGGTAAGACCAGAGGAGGTAGAAAAAAACCAATGGAAGATTTGAAAAAAAACTTTTTTGGAAGTGTAACTGGTTTCCATATATCATATTTGAAATGATCTTTTTTAAAGAGTTTTTTCATTGTTAAATTGGATGAGAAAATGGTCATTAAGGGAATTTTTTGGGGGGAGAGGGTCTTGCAGAAAGGAGACAAACAAAATTTCTGTGTGCTAGAAAGATTCATTTATTTTCAAATTGAATTCAACAAAGAAAATCAAAGAAATGCAGAAAATATGCTTCACATACACAGTTTCCATAAACTTGTGTTCTTGTAGGAAAATCCTTTATTATCAAATCCTACCACCAGTTCTCCTCTGTGTGAGTGTGCATACTTCTTTCACCACTACTTTTTCTCCTTTCTCTTCCAAATTATTTTCTATTTAAAATATTAAAATTATATGTCTTCAGAGATGTTTTCCCCACTAGAATGAAGGCAGAGGGAATGTGACTAGCTTCCAAGATGGAATTTGGAAAAATAGGCGAACTGATGTCAACTTTAAAGCTAGGGACTAAAACATAATATGAAGATAGGAAAGAACTAAAATAAATGTGCTCTTTCAATTAAAAAAAATATACTCTCTTCTAAATAGGATTGAGGGACATTATTAGGATGATGCATGAATTGGCTTTTAAACAATTTTGTAAGATAATTACCTTTGAACCTTTTGTTAATTCTAAACATTTATTCTTTTAAAGTATAATATAGTTTACACAAACACAGGCGTGCATTATGGTGGCACGAATAACATCAAGGATGATTCTTATTTTTTTTTTTATACTTGTTTAGCTTGATGGAATTCGGTAACAGAATTGTTTGAAAGAATAGAATTGAGCTATTTTATTAATATAACAATATCCTTCATTATCTATAAAAACATTGAGATATAACTGACATGTAATGTTGTATTAGTTTCAGATATACAACATAATGATTTGATATATGTATATATTGTGTTTTTTTTTTTTTTTTTTTTTTTTTTTTTTTGCGGTAAGCAGGCCTCTCACTGTTGTGGCCTCTCCCGTGGCGGAGCGCAGGCTCACCAGCCATGGCTCACGGGCCCAGCCGCTCTGGGGCATGTGGGATCTTCCCGGACTGGGGCACGAACCCGTGTCCCCTGCATCGGCAGGCGGACTCTCAACCACTGCACCACCAGGGAAGCCCTGTTTTTTTATTAAGTATTTTCTTTAACATCTTTATTGGAGTATAATTGCTTTACAGTGGTGTGTTTCTGCTATATAAGAAAGTGAATCAGCTATACGTATACATATATCCCTTTATCCCCTCCCTCTTGCATATTAATTATTGATTTACAATGTTAATTTCTTCTGTACAGTAAAGTGATTCAGTTGTACATATATATACATTCTTTTTTTAATATTCTTTTGCTTTATGGTTTATCGTAGGATATTGAAGATAACATGTGTATATTGTAAAATGATCACCACAATACTCTAGTTAACATCTATCACCACATATAGTTGCAGATTTTTTTCTTGTGACGAGAACTTTTAAGATCTACTCTATTAGCAACTTTCAGATATACAGTTGACCTTTGAACAATAGTGGGGGTTAGGGGTGCCCACCCTTCTTACAGTGGAAATTCCACATATAATTTATAGTCTGTATGCGTGATTCCTCTGTATTTGCAGTTCCACACCTGCGAATGCAGTCAACCTTGGATTGTGTAATACTGTAGTATACAGTGGACCTGAGCGTTTATAAGTGGACCTGCACACTTCAGACCAATGTTGTCCAAGGGACAACTGTACAATACGGTTGTACCATATTATATCCCCATGACCTATGTATTTTATAACTGCACGTTTGTACCTTTTGACCATCTTCATTATGTTTAAAGCATATATTTCACCCTTGAAACCGAACTGTTGTTTTCCTTTATTAGTAAAAAATTGTAGTGCTATATAAGCATTTTGCTAGGGGTTCTAATAGTTTTTATTTTATTTATTTATTCATTCATTCATTCATGCTGCCCTGGGTCTTAGATGCGGCACACAGGATCTCCCTTGTGGCATGTTTAGTTGTGGCATGCATGTGGGATCTAGTTCCCTGACCCTGGATCAAACCCAGGGCCCCTGCATTGGGCGCGGAGTCTTACCCACTGGATCACCAGGGAAGTCCCGAGACTTTTGTTTTTATATCTGTCTTTGAATATAATCAAATTTAACAGCAGGCTTCTTCAAGAAAATCAGATAGACTCCTAAGATACAATTAGGGGCCTATCTTGTTATTCCTTAAATATTACCAATTTAAGTTTTGTTAGCAGAGAACAAAATCCTTCTGTTTTTTCTCCAACAATTGGAATGACTTTGTATATAAGTACCTCTAATTCTAGCAGCCAGCTAGTGTCAGTGATCAAGTTTGGAATAACTTCTATGACTGCCCTTTTAAGTCTGGATTCTGAGAGAATTTTTTTAATGCCAATTTTAGGTTTCTTTAATTGTAATCGTTTTCCTTTAAAATATGTGGTAGGTGAAAGCATAAACTTTTTCAGAACTGGTTTTCTCTAAAGTCAGGAGATTTATATACTACCTATATTATGATGCCTTTGGTCGTGAGTAATGGACACTCAAAACAAAATGACTTTATATATAGAAAAATTTATTATTTAACCCAATTTTATTATTTTATTATTTAACCAACCCTTATATGGAGGTAAGACTTGGTTAATTCGGTGCTTCAGGAACATAATCAGGGAGCCCTGGGCCTTTTTGTTTTTCTGCTCACCATCCCCAATGTTCTTTTAGGCTGTTTACTCCTCATGTTTACAAATGGCTATTTGCAGTTCCAGAGGTCGGATGTAGTTGATGATATCTAGAGACTCTCAGGAAAATCTTGTTCTTTTTCAAGTGCAAGAAGAACTTTCCCAGAATTACCCCAGCAGATTTCTTCTTAATTTATCATTGACTTCCATTGCATTGTATATTCATTCCTAAACCTCTGACTGGCAAAGAAGATAGAATTACCATGATTCTAATCAAGAGTCACTCCATGGGTCAAATCACAGACTCCCTAATAACTGAACAAAATTTGGGGTTCTTCTGGAAAAGGGAAATAGCTGTTGGTTTGAGAATTAACAATGCATTGCTTACAATGTTTAAATAAAATGGCTATGTCACATTTCCCTGGGTACACAGCAACCAGGGTCAAACTTACAAAATGCTGCAGTGAGAGATTTTGTAAAACTGTTTTCTGCTGCAGTCTTTATTCCTTGTTACTGTGCACATTGAAGAAAATTAAAATTTGTAAGAATTGAAAATTTAAACCCATTCCCTGATAGTAGCAAAGATATAAAAGTGTATGAAATTTGAGTGAATGTTTTTTAAAGCATGGGACATTTTTGTTATACTCAGACTTGAAAGGGGATATGCACAATTATGTGACCTCATGGGAACTATTGCTCCCTTTTGTCTGACATAGTTTTCAGCCTTTTCTTTGATTTCATTCTCAGCAATCCAGAAGGACACCTTTAAAAGTAAAGAAACAAAATTATTTACTGTTCTCTAAACCAGGGGAGGTAGAAAAATACATTCAGAAGAATGGTATACAGTGTAAACTGCTGCTTTGGTTAGTGTTCTGTATTTGATATGCTCTATATTTGTTATATATTTATATTGAGATGTGTATTTTTAGAGGATCATAATGGGGAATATTTCTACTGCTTCCTGAAAACATCATTATAATATGTTTTTTTGTGTGTTTTTTTCAAAGTTTTAGTAGTTTGGGGAATTTTATTCCAGACTATTATAAGTTACTATTCAATATCTTATTTCGGAATTATTTTACTGAGTCACCTGACAAAGGTAGGATTATATGTTTTCCATAAAATGAAGAATATTATCTCCTGTTGCAAAGAGGTATAGATTTGCAATGGATGAAAGCAATGACTCTGGCTTCAGTCTACCTTGAAGAAAGAATAAAAGTAGAATTGAATAATCTGTGGAAAAAGGAAGGTGGACTGTCATATTCTAGGACTTACTATATTAAGAATGTTTAATATTAGTAAGTGATTTTATAATTAAAGTTTTCTAATTTAGGGTACCTTTAAATCAGTTTGTAATAACCAAACCACAAAAATTCAGTTTGCTTTAAATATGAAGAACTTTTAAAATATAAAGTCCTCCCTTAATTTTCATAATGTTTCTATATAGTGATGCTTTCCATTTCTCTACAAAATTTGTTTGTTAATATATTAGACTTGGAAAATAATAGTAATAATACTGCAATTCCTTAAAGATTATAGTAGTATCTAATTTTACAGTGTTTACCAGAAGTGGATAATTTTCAGCCTCTCTTCAAGACTTTGATTATTTTTAGCTGTTATTCTTACTTTCTGCATCTTTCTTATTTGTTTCCTTTGTTGGTTCTAATTATGCCCTCAGGACTTAGCATAGTATAAATTTATTATGTTTTCTGTAGGATACCTCATCAGATATTTGAAAATGATTACACATTTTTTAGGAGTAGAAACTGTCATTTGTATCCATAGGCCTTAGTAGGCATTTATGATTGTTGATTGACTTGATTGATAATGTGTAATAATATTTCACAGTCTTCCATTGGTTTGTATAATTGAGGGAATTTTCTGTTGTTCTTATCTTAGATTTGTGATCTGTAAAGCATATTATAAAATTATTTATGTATTTCATAATAGTTTTATCTGGACCTGCATAAAACAAGGGCTTATTTTAAAAACTGTAATAATCTAACCTTGTAAATCCATTGTTAGTTATTTGGAAAAATGAATACTGTATGATATGAAGCACTTCTTTTTATTGCTAATTTCAGGTTTCACTATCTGGGAAACCTCTATGTGAAAGTATAGGTCTGTTAACTATCTTCTCTGTTCTGTCTGGGATGATTTATTGATAATTTAAAATAAAATTTTTCAGTAAGACTGTAGGATTCTGGGGATCATCTCATTGACTTTGTACCTGGTATTGTTGACAGAATTATCACTGTTATTAATCCTTATCCTTTAAACATTTACACTTGTAAGGCAGAGTAAATAAAGCCATTGTACAGGTTGGAATGGTGGATAAAAAATGTTGCCTGCCATTCTGGTAAACAAGCCATCAGTCACCGCAGCTGCCCCTGATGGTGTGCCCTGATGGGAATTCAGGATGGAGAAAAACAGGATAGTGGCCCTAAATTGTTAAGATGCATGTCACAGAACTAATTTCAATGAGCCCAGACTCTTGCATCTTTCCATGCCTAGAAAAGCAGTAAAATCATTAATTTGAAGGTCTGTATTTTGTGATTAGCAGTAATCTTTTGATGTTTGACTACTTATTTTTGTCCCCCTAGCCAAAACTCCTATATATCCAGGCTCCTCCTTTACCTCTTTGGAACAGTTCTACTCCCTTACCTCTTTGGAACAGTTCCTCAGAGCTATCTGAGAGACTGTCTCTCAGGCTGTAGTCCTCAGTAATATCCTCAAATAAAACATAATTCTCAACTTTTAGGTTGTGTGTTTTTTTTTCCAGTTAACAGAAGGATTCTAGGAATGACTTAGCACACTCTTTAGTATAAACTGTAGAAATCTTATTTAAAACCTTTTTTTTTTTTTTTTTTTTTGGCCTTAAGTTGTTACGGTTCTAAGATCCTCTGCTTATGGCCATTTTACGTGCAGAATTTTTGGTGGTAAAAATTGTGTTTTATCAGCTTAAAGTGAATCCATTTCCCATATACAAAGTATTCATAGGGTATTACTTAATGCTTAATTTATGCCTGAATATTTTTGTTACTGAACTCAGGTTTAGCTGCTTGCCACTCAAAAGCCAATAATTCGAGAGGCAGGTGTCAGTAGAAAGGGAAATTGCTTTAATCAGAGGAGAAGGTGGACTCGTGTCCTGAGACCAACTCCAAAGATTCTGCTCAGCCATGACAGTTTTTAAGGGGAAAAGTGGGGGAAGAATCTCTGAATCATCAAGGCAGGAGGTTGGGTTCTGCATCATTCTCCATTGTGGGCAGGCTGGCTGACTCTTCAGATGTTATTTTACCCGAGTGATCTGCCTGCAGGATTGCTAATGGGGTCTGTTGGAGGTAGAGAGCTAGTCATTCTTTAACTACTAAATACTTCATTCTTACTTCTTTTAATCTTGGAAAAGAATCAACAGGTTAGGCAAGGCATGGTGTGCATTCAGGAGAGCATAAGTCAGGAGTTAGTTTAAATTGCCTAGTGATCTCATTTTTTTTTTTTTTTTTTTTTTTTTTTTTTGCGGTACGCAGGCCTCTCACTGTTGTGGCCTCTCTCATTGCGGAGCACAGGCTCCGGACGCACAGGCTCAGGGGCCATGGCTCACGGGCCCAGCCACTCCGCAACATGTGGGATCCTCCCAGACCGGGGCATGAACCCATGTCCCCTGCATCGGCAGGTGGACTCTCAACCACTGCGCCACCAGGGAAGCCCTATTTATTTATTTTTAATTTATTTTTGGCTGTGTTGGGTCTTTGTTGCTGTGGTCAGGCTTTCTCTAGTTGTGGCGAGCTGGGGCTACTCTTCCTTGTGGCGCATGGGCTTCTCACCGTGGTGGCTTCTCTTGTTGCAGAGCATGGACTCTAGGCACGTGGGTTTCAGTAGTTGCAGTACGTGGGCTCAGTAGTTGCGGTGCGTGGGCCCTAGGGCACGTGGGCTTCAGTAGTTGTGGCGTGTGGGCTCAGTAGTTGTGGCGCACGGGCTTAGTTCTGTGGCATGTGGGATCTTCCTGGACCAGGGATCAAACCTGTGTTTCCTGCATTGGCAGACGGATTCTTAACCACTGCGCCACCAGGGAATTTCTCCGTCCCTCAATACATTTTTATTGAATAAATAACATGCTTTAAATGTCTCCAACTCGGACTTCCCTGGTGGTTCAGTGGTGAAGGGTCTGCCTTGCAGTGTGGGGGACACGGGTTTGATCCCTGGTCAGGGAGCTAGGATCCCACATGCTGCGGGGCAACTCAGCCCACGCCCCACAGTGACAGAGCTCCTGCACCTCAGCTACAGAGCCCACGTGCTGCAAACTGCAGAGCCCATGCGCTCTGGAACCCACACACTACAACTACAGAGCCCACGCGCCCTGGAGCCTGCCCACCACAACTAGAGAAGAGAAAACCCACAAGCTACAACTAGAGAGAAGTCCACGTGCTGCAATGAAAGATCCCGTGTGCGTCAACAAAGATCCCGCATGCTGCAACTAAGACCTGACACAGCCAAAAATAAATAAAATAAACAAATAAATAAATCTTAAAAAAAAAAGTCTCCAACTCTATGTATTCTTCTTTTCATAATTCTTGCCCAGAATGTTACAGTAGAACCTTATGTAACTACCCTGCCTCTATTCTCACCCCTTCTCTTTACTTCACATTCACATTCTTTACTTCACATGGTTGCACTTTTGTTTCTGTCCTATTGATTATCCACCTTTCTAAGACACTAGTTTGTCCCATCACTTGACCATGTTGTTAAAACACATTAATAGTTCTCCATTGCCTACTGGATGAATTTCAAGTTATTATGCATGACTTGGAAGCAGTTGATGATCTGAAACTGGCTTTCCCCCTTTATCGCTATCCCCAGCCAACAGCTTTCTTCTTCCTTAAGCTCCCTTAAGATCTGATTGCTTGTTTTTGTATCTGGGTCTTTGAATGTACTCTTCTACCCTTTCCCAATCTTATCTGCCTGATAACTTCAAAATTCAACTGCTTCTGCCAAAAAGCTCCCTCTTCACCCCTAATAAATTTACTTTTGTTATTGTACTAAAACTTGTCTGTTGTCCATATTAGACTGAATTTGAGACCTGTGACTATTTCATATCCAGTTCTGCTTGTGTGTCATACACAGGTCTGCTTATTAAATGCTGTAGAATCAAATTAAATGCCTGTGGGTTAAGGAATAAGTATTAGTTGAATTGGAAGTTAATTTTTTTTTTTTTTTTGGCTGCATGGTGTACAGCCTGTGAGATCTGAGTTCCCTGACTAAGGATGGAACCCATGCCCCCTGCAGTGGGAGCTCAGAGTCTTAACCCCTGGACCGCCAAGGAAGTCCCGGAAGTTAAAGTTTAAGAAAATGATGCTTTAGGAATTTTAGGAAAATGGTGTTAGTTTTTAAAGCATGATGTCCAAAATGATGGTACTTTTAATTTTTATTTATAGAAGGATTTTTAGACAACATAAAATGATTCTGATTTCTTTGTATTGAATGTTCTAGGAAAATATAAAAAAAAAATTGGTCCATAATTTAATCCTTTTAAAAATAGAGGTAATTATCAGAACATTTCTAGAGCATAATTTTATTCCCATGCTGACTTCATCATTCCACCTTATTTGTTGTCAAATAAGGATGAGAAAGAAAGTGGGGAAGGGGGAAGGTGGAAGGTGGAAAGGAAGAGATAGGGAAAGGGAAAGGAAGAGAGGAGGAGGGATGGGTGTGTGGAGGGGTGTGTGTGTGTGTGTGAGAGAGAGAGAGAGAGAGAGAGAGAGACAGAGAGAAGTTTATTTTGCCATTCAATGTGCAGACTTTTATTTAATCTGTTTCCTTTTTAATATGAATGCATATCCCTTTCTCCAGAAATTGAGTCATTTGGTGATGCTGCAAATAAATTGACTTGCTTCTTATTTCTTCTTTCCCTTCTTCCTCCTCAGTCTTTGGTTTTAGATTTTGTCTGGTGTGCTGGTTTAGCCATCAATATTTGTTACTCTAAAGACTTCATCATCTTATGGACATTTTTCACCAAAAATGTTGTTTTTGTAAGCTTCTTGTCACTTTAGTGCAAGGAGCAGAGATGAGCTTTGCTTTAAGTCTTTTGTGTTGAAGTAAAATAATGGTCAGTGTATTTTTAATATGAAAGCTATATAAATTGAAATATTCAATTCCTTTACATTAGGAAACAGCAGCATAATTAAAAGGGAGATGAATTGCTCCATCTGCAAGGTGCTCAGGAAGTGGAGAGAAAGATAGCTACATTGTAAGCTCCAGGAGAGAATGGGTTTACATCTTTGTGTATTTGTCTTTCCTTTCCATTGTATACATAGTGCCTAACTTTGTGTAATGTAGTGTGTGGTTCACCAATAGTTATTGAAAAAATATAATATGTAATTTAAAAAATCATTTTAGATAGAAAGTACATCAAGAAATATGCTACCCTCTTTTGGACTTTTTAGTATTTTGATCATGCTCTCATTCTCCATTTCACCTTTAAAAGCCTGTAATTAGTGTCCTGATTTTTGCCTTTAGTTTGTTTATATTCCTTTTCATAGTTGTTACTGTTAGCTCACAAAATTGTGACCTAATTTATGTTTTCACCATTATCCAGCACAGTTAGTATTCAGAAAGATTTTATTGTTAATCAACCTTGAGATCAGCCTTAACTAATTTCAGTTGATTTGGACACACCTATTTTTTTAAAAAAATCAACCCTGATATAAACACAAGCAACAGAGAACACTGTCTTTCCTGCAGATTATGTTCACATTTCATCCTCTTCATTGAGTAGTGTAGATGTATTATTTCAAAAATAAAAATTATTTTTTGTATTAAAAATTGACATTTCTTTTCTTTTTTTTAAACTAAGACCACAAGGTTCTGAGGAGATTTTATCCCGAATGACCTTAGAATAACGGTTAACTTCTTAGTAATTAAAAAACAAAATAATGCTGCAACCTTGATTCAGTTTTCAAGTATACTTTTGCTTGCTAGTCAAGCCATTTTTTATTATTCATTTGTAGCACTTTAAAATGAGTCCCTATTGTTGTGCAGGTTTTCCAAAATAGTATTAATAATGTAAATGCAGAAATTTATTTTAAAACTAAGGTGATACCCACCAGATGGTGCTATTTCGCCTGTTTTGTCTGTGAAAAAAAAAAAGGTGAATATAGAATTTTTAAAGAGTGTGTGGAATATCTCCTAATATTTTGGGGGACATAGTATTTTGGGGGACATAGTATTTTGGGGATAGAGGAGTTCAATGGAGAGAAGTATTCAAGTATTATAAACTTACAGAATATAGAATAAATTTACATATATGTTATACTAATATGTTTATCTTAATAAAGGTAGAGACCATTGCTAGCATTAACATGGCTGAGAACTTTTTATTTCGTGTAAAAATATTAAGTAGATACTCTTCTTAAGGTTTACATAATGCAAATGCTATCAGCTGTCATAATTCCATAATCATAAAAAATGTAATTATTTCTAAAAGGAGGTATTACCAAAATTTATATTTCAGTTTTCTTTTTATTTTGAAGTAAACAGTATTACAGTCCAGCGGAGTTACATAGTTATTTACAAATAAGAAAACATTTTGATTATTTTTTATGTTCTTGAATATTTCCCAGATCAAGGAGAGAAGATTAGGCTTGAATTCATTATTTTTACAAAGGAAAAATAACTCTTCTAAATTAATTTGTATATTAGGAAGAAGGCAACCACGCGGCACACTAGTCATTTAGATGCTGCAATTGAATGATTGACTATCCATTATAGTTTAATTGGCTAGCTAATATACTTTTCAGTGATGTATGAAAGGTTCAGCCAGTGTTTCTAGGATTTTAATATACTTAACTTTTTCTGGTCTTATTATCACTCTGTATTTGCATCTGGCCATGAGACTGAAGCATAAAGGTGTGTAGGTGCTGTTATAAGTATTTGCCAAAGTCATTGCTGATAATAGCAACAATGATTTTATTTGCATGTGTGAAATTAGAGATTAAACTTGCTTTTATATCTTACATTTGAATTTTTCCCCTGGAAAGGTATGTGTGTTACTTTGTAGGGGAGGAAGATTTTTTCCTCTACTCTTCTTGGTTATTTTGGCTGGTCTGCTAATTCAGTTGACTAAAGACGGATTAACAGGAGAAAAACAAATTTAATTACGTAGGTATGGGAGCCCCATAAAAATATGAAACCCAAGGACAAGTCTGGCAGTTGAGGCCTTCCTGAGCTAAGGAATGGGATAGGGGACTGGGGCTTTAAAGGGGAGGAGGGTAATTCACAGAACAATAAGAAGAGCAGATGTTTGGTAATTAGATGCCATAGGGATAGGTCTTTCAGATAAACTGTTAATCTCTGGTAGCTCTCTCTCTGAGCCAGGCCCCTTATGCAAAATTTTTTAGGTACTTAAGGGAGAGGTAAAAAGGTCTTCCTGAGTCTTTTGGGCCTTGGTTGTCTTCAGTTCAAAGTAATCCAAATGCCAAAGTGTCACATTTTGGGCAGGCTTGTTCTGAACCCCTTCAACTTTGGATTCAGTGAATGGAACTTACTTCTATAGGCTAGGAAATACAGACAGTAGATTTTCTTGTATTTTTAGACTTTGTGAATGAATAGTTTAATCATAACTGTATTAACATTGTTGACATTCTCATAACAACCTGAAGATTGTGAACCACCATATTGCTTTATCTTAACTTGTTTTATAGCATTTTAAAAAAACTTTGGGTTATAGTTTTTGAGTATACCTCAGATCTCTCTTGCAAGAGTATAAAGCTCTTCCTGCTTTATTTCCCTCACTCCGCTTAGCACAGTGCTTTATATATAGTAGATGATCTGTGTATATTTATTACAAAAAAGAGTTAATTTTTTCATGCCTACTATTAGTAGTAGTATTATAATACAAAGGAAGTTATTTAGATAGATTTTCCTCCTTGTACTAATTTCCATAGTAACAGAATATACTATGTTCTATTATTTTTTTTTTTTTATGTTCTATTATTTTTAATCTTAAACATCTTTTCTTATATGACTTTTTTTTTTTTTTTTTTTTTTTTTTTGCGGTATGCGGGCCTCCCACTGCTGTGGCCCCTCCCGCTGCGGAGCACAGGCTCCGGACGCGCAGGCTTAGCGGCCATGGCTCACGGGCCCAGCCGCTCCGCGGCATGTGGGATCCTCCCGGACCGGGGCACGAACCGGTGTCCCCTGCATCGGCAGGCGGACTCTCAACCACTGCGCCACCAGGGAAGCCCTATATGACTTTTTATAGTTGGTTTAAAAGGACCATCTCACTGAAATCTCTTAAAATCGTACTAGTGATGCATTCTATCCTGGTGAAGATAAGTGTATTTTCAGTTTTCTTAAAAATAAAAAATCTTGTCATCAGTCTAGTTTCATGTGGATCTTGCGAATTAGAGATGGTCTTGTCCAGTAGTTGGTTCAGGGCCTCTTGGGGGGGGGTTCCTAAGACCTTTTCAAGGGGGTCCACGAGGGCAGAGCTATTTTCAAAATGATAGTAAGACATTGTTTGCTTTTTCATACTCTATCATGAATGTAAGTAGTTTTCCAGAGGTTACATGACATGCGATATTGATTGAATGCGTAAGCATATGAGAATGTAGCTGTCTTCTATTAAGCCAGACATTAAAGAGAGTTGCAAAAATTATAAAACAATGTAACCCTTGGCACTAAATTTTTTAGTTTGGAAAATTTTTTCTTTTTCCATAAAATGTTACTTGTTTGACATTTAATGCTTCTATTATTAAAAATAATAAATTAGTAAACATTTTAAAATATGTTTTAATTTCTAATATGGTAACCAGGGATAGATATAAAAGCTCTTTGAAGTATTCAATACTTTTTTTTAAAGTATAAAGAGGTCCTGAGATCAAAGCATATAAGAACTTCTGATCCTAATTCTTTATCTTCATTTCACAGATGAGGGTCCTCAGTGGCCCAGAGAGGTGAAGTGGTTTAATCAAGTATACTCAGCCAGTTTTTGGCTTAGCTCATACTTGTATCACTGACTTCTGACTGCTTTGATTTATTTTATTAGCTGTTTTGATATTTAGGTATTTTCCAACCTAATACCAATTCTGAGTTCCTTAAACTGTTTTTTAGTTTGATATTTTGATTGACTTTATTAAGTATATGAATAAATTGGGAATATTGACCTGATTTTTCAGCTACAATAAAAAAGTTTTTTAACACATAAAATTTCTAGTATAACCTTGCTATAAAGTATGAACTTCCTAGCAAGGAAAGTGAATTGATAGATGAAAAAGTGTAGCCTTAGTGTCAAAAAAAAATAAAGTTGAGGGCAAAGAGGTAGCCTCTTGTGTTTTAGAGACTCTTTTACTACTCTTTACTTGTTTTCTTCCCACTCATCCACAACAAAACATTGGTTACAGGCTTCCCTTGACATTTATGGCAGTCCACTCATAGAAGAATGAAGTGTCCTATTCTTAGGTTTCAAAAATTAATAGTATAATAATTCTACATTGCTATTCTGGTGGATATGCATTATTTCTCATGTTGAATTTCATGCTTGGAGGATTGAATTCTAAAACATTCTCCATTTTTTGAAATTGATGAAGGAATTTAAAACCACATCATGAAGATAGATTGAAAACCTGGATAGTTTGAGCTTGAAGAGCGAGAATCAGGAGATCCATATATTAGCCATCTTCATTTGAAGGAATTTCTTTATGCGGAAATAAGATTAGATTTATTGATTTATATGTGAAACCTCAAGGATAGAAGAACCAATGGGTGGGTGACACAGACTGAATCATTTTAGCTCGATAAAGGGAAAGTCTCTAGAAGTAAAGAAATACAAAAATAGAATCAACTTGTATTGGTAATAATTTCCCTGTGTCAGGAGGTGTTAAATTGCAGACCAGATTCCCTGGTAGGAATGTTGGCAAACGAATAAAGGAGTTCTGATTAATTGGGTTAGATGACCTTTCATAAGATTCTTTCTATTATCTGTTTTGGTATACTTGTTGAAAATAACTTGTTTAAATGATAAGAGTTTCTTTTAAAAAGGTAATTGGTTTAGCAGATATATTCTACTTTTATATTAACTAGTCAATAAACTTTATGGATCTGTGGTCTTGGCATGAGCAGTATAATCGATTCTCCTAGAAGGAGTGTGTGTTTTCTTTGTTCCTTTTATTGCAAGCCATTTGAAGAGATGATGGATTGGTAGCAGAAATTTAGAAGTGAAAGGAATGATAAACATTAGAAAGGAAGATGAAAGCCATTTTGAACATGTACATTGAATTGGTGATATTTTGAGATTTATTTTAGTATTTGCTCATTGATCACAAATATTTTCTGCCTTTTGTTACTACTCTTTTCCTGTCTGGTTCTTTTCCAAGTATTCCAACAAAGTAAACTATTCTGTAACTAATATTTTTGTGAAATTCTTTCAGTTGTTGCTGGTTTTACGAGTTATAGGCTCCTTTATAATATAATCAAATGATGACTGCATTAAAACATTCTTAATTTAACAGAGTATGGGTCTGGGGAGGATCTAGACTAATATTTTTAACTGTTTTTTTCTTGGCATACTAGATGAAAAGACATGTTCATACTATTCCTAGAAGTAAATGGATTATAGCAAAATATTTGGCTTTATTTTCATTTGTGAGTGGGTGTCTGTGTTTTTGTGTCTATGCATGTATCTTTCTCTGTATATCATGTATATTCTTAATACTTCCAAAAATAACTTGAGATCTTATAATGTCTTATTGTACACATAAACACACACACACACACAGCGTGATTCATTTTTCATCAGACTTTTATTGAAGGCATGGCATAGGGGTTAAATTAAATTATTACAGGGTTCAGGTAGGAAATGAATGGGGGAAATGAGCCAAGTTGGAGCAATAGATTTTGATTGATAGGTAGATTACAGCCTCTTCAAAATAAGATTTGTCGCACTGTGGAATCTTGCCCTCTGTTATACAATGTAAATAACATTGTTGTATGTGATATTTAAATAGTTAAGAAATTCTACCAGAACTTAATGAAAGGACTTCTTGGTCAACTTGTCATTAGACAAATTAAGTAATATACCCATTCTTCAAGTATGTTGAGGTTTTAAAAAATTTATTAATTCATGTATTTATTCATTTCATTAACATTTATTAATCTCCTACAATGTGTGAAGCCTACTTTAGACATTGGATACAGTATCAGACAGTAATTTTCCTTCACTCATAGTGTTTATAGTCTAATGGGGAAGACATATTTGAGCATTAAATTTCTTATTCAATAAATATTTCTAGTAAAACATAAAGTACAAAAGCAGAGAACTTGGAGTCTAATGATTTGAGTTCTTTCTTTTTTTCTTTTTCTTTTTTATGATTTTATTTATTTTTGGCTGCGTTAGGTCTTCATTGCTGCGTGCAAGCTTTCTCTAGTTGTGGCATGCGGGCTTCTCATTGTGGTGGCTTCTACAGGCTCTAGGCGCGCTGGCTTCAGTAGTTGTGGCTTGTGGGCTCTAGAGTGCAGGCTCAGTAGTTGTGGCACACAGGCTTAGTTGCTCCACGGAATGTGGGATCTTCCCGGAACAGGGCTCAAATCCGTGTCCCCTGCATTGGCAGGCGGATTCTTAACCACTGTGCCACCGGGGAAGTCCCTGATTTGAGTTCTTATTCAGCTACTATTTACCTCTTCATCCAGTTAATGCTTTTTATTAAGTGTTTATTATATATACCTGAAATGTGAAAATTAGTAAGATATAATTCTGCCCTGAACAAGTTCGGTGTCTCCAAGATTATAGACAGGCAATAGCTAGTTATAACTTCTGTGATTGAATTATGTATAAAATCCTACAAGAGTAGTACATTCCTCTAGCTATGAGGGACACAGGAAACTATCTCAAAAAGCTGATATTTGAGCTAGGCCTTGAAGGATGAGTAGAAATTATTTGGGAACAGAGGAATCTGTGTGAACAAAGGAGGAGTTACCCTTGTCGACTGAACAACAATAACAAAAAACATCCCGCAATGTGAGGGCAATGAGTTCAGTTTTATTTGGGACTTACTGAGGAGTATAGCATGGGAGACAGCCCCTCAGCTCTGAGGAGCTGCTTCGAAGAGGTAGTGGGGGAGGTCATTATATATGTGATTTGGTCAAGGGGGTATGTGCAACCAAGCACACGTCTAAGCAGAAGGTTGCTGCTGGTCACAAGAAGGTTGCTTCTAGTCACAAGGAGCAGATGTCTTCATAAATGATTTAAGTGCTTTTCTAGGTATGAGAATATGCAAGAAATTGGATTCATAAAATTTTCTACTGAAACTATCTAACCAACTGAAGGTCTGTTCTGCCAGTTTTTCTCAGCACACAGAGTACCTCATTCCTGATCTCCACCATGAAATCCTTTCATGGTGTGTTAAAGTTCTGGGACTTCAGTGGCTAGTGACTTCATTCTCTCTCTCTTTTTTTCTTTAAATTATATTTTATTTTTGGCTGCGTTGGGTCTTCGTTGCTATGTGCAGGCTTTCTCTAGTTGCGGCGAGTGGGGGCTACTCTTCGTTGTAGTGCGCGGGCTTCTCATTGTGGTGGCTTCTCATTGCGGAGCACGGGCTCTAGGCACGTAGACTTCAGTAGTTGCAGCACACATGCTCAGTAGTTGCGGCATGTGGACCCTAGAGCGTGCAGGCTTCAGTAGTTGTGGCGCGTGGGCTCAGTAGTTGTGGTGCACAGGCTCTAGGGCACACAGGATTCAGTAGTTGTGGCACGCGGGCTCTAGAGGCTACAGGCTCAGTAGTTGGCACACAGGCTTAGTTGCTTCGTGGCATGTGGGGTCTTCCCAGACCAGGGATTGAACCCATGTCCCCTGCACTGGCAGGTGTATTCTTTTTATTTTTTTCTTTTAATTGGAGTAAAATTGCTTTACAGTGTTGTGTTAGTTTCTGCTGTACAATGAACTGAATCAGCTATATGTATACCTATATCCTCTCCCTTTTGGACCTCCCTCCCACCCATCTAGGTCGTCACAGAGCACTGAGCTGAGCTCCCTGTGCTATACAGCAGGTACCCACTAGCTGTGTATTTTACACATGGTAGTGTATTTATGTCAAACCTAATCTCCCAATTCGTCCCACCCTCTCCTTCCCCCGTGTCCACATGTCCGTTCTCTACGTCTGCGTCTCTATTCCTGCCCTGTTTAGGTTCATCTGTACCATTTTTCTAGATTCCACATATATGTGTTAATATATGATAATTTGTTTTTCTCTTTCTGGCTTACTTCACTCTGTATGAGAGACTGACTCTAGGTCCCTTCACATCTCTGCAAATGACCCAATTTCGTTCCTTTTCATGGATGAGTAATATTCCATTGTATATATGTATCACATCTTCTTTATCCATTCATCTGTTGTTGGACATTTAGGTTGTTTCCATGTCCTGGCTATTGTAAATAGTGGTGCAATGAACATTGAGGTACACATGTCCTTTTGAATTATGGTTTTCTCAGGATATATGCCCAGTAGTGGGATTGCTGGATCATATGGTAGTTCTATTTTTAGTTTTTTAAGGAACCTCCGTACTGTTCTCCATAGTAGCTGTATCAATTTACATTCCCACCAGCAGTGCAGAAGCAAGGTTCCCTTTTCTCCATGCCCTCTCCAGCATGTTTTTTTTTTTTTTTTTTTTTTTTTTGCGGTACGCGGGCCTCTCACTGTTGTGGCCTCTCCCGTCGTGGAGCACAGGCTCCGGATGCGCAGGCTCAGCAGCCATGGCTCACGGGCCCAGCCGCTCCGCGGCATGTGGGATCTTCCTGGACCCGGGCACGAACCCGTGTCCCCTGCATCGGCAGGCGGACTCTCAACCACTGCGCCACCAGGGAAACCCCATGTTGTAGTTTTGATTTGCATTTCTCTAATAGTGATGTTGAGCATCTTTTCATGTGCCTCTTGGCCATCTGTAGATCTTCTTCGGTGAAATATGTATTTAGGTCTTCTGCCCACTTTTTATTTGGTTGTTTTTTTTTTTTTGATATTGAGCTCCATGAGCTGTTTGTATATTTTGGAGATTAATCCTTCGTCTGTTGCTTCATTTGAAAATATTTTCTCCCATTCTGAGGGTTGTCTTTTCATCTTGTTTATGGTTTCCTTTGCTGTGCAAAAGCTTTTAAGTTTAATTAGGTCCCATTTGTTTATTTTTGTTTTTATTTTCATTACTCTAGGAGGTGGATCAGAAAAGATCTGGCTGTGGTTTATGTCAAAGCGTGTTTTTCCTATGTTTTCCTCTAAGAGTTTTGTAGTGTCCAGCCGTATATTTAGGTCTTTAATCCATTTGGAGTTAATTTTTGTGTATTGTGTTAGGTTGTGTTCTAATTTCTTCTACATGTAGCTGTCCAGTTTTCCCAGCACCACTTATTGAAGAGGCTGTCTTTTCTCCATTGTATGTTCTTGCTTCCTTTGTCATAAATTAGGTGACAGTATGGGCATGGGTTTATCTCTGGGCTTTCTATCCTGTACCATTGATCTATATTTCTGGTTTTGTGCCAGTACCATACTGTCTTGATTACTGTAGCTTTGTAGTATAGTGTGAAGTCAGGGAGCCTAATTCCTCCAGCTCCATTTTTGTTTCTCAAGATTGCTTTGGCTATTCAGGGTCTTTTGTGTTGCCATACATATTTATTTTATTTATTTATTTTTGGCTGTGTTGAGTCTTCATTGCTGCACACGGGCTTTCTGTACTTGCAGCTAACAGGGGCTACTCTTCATTGCGGTGTGTGGGCTTCTCATTGCAGTGGCTTCTCTTGTTGCGGATCACGGGCTCTAGGTGCGCAGGCTTCAGTAGTTGTGGCATGCAGGCTCAGTAGTTGTGGCGCATGGGCTTAGTTGCTCCCCGGCATGTGGGATGTTCCCGGACCAGGGATTCAGCCTCTGTCCTCTGCATTGGCAGGCGGATTCTTAACCACTATGCCACCAAATAAGTCTCTTGTGTTGACATAGAAATTGTAAAATTTTTTGTTCTAATTCTGTGAAGAATGCCATTGGTAGTTTGATAGGGATTGCATTGAATCCATAGATTGCTTTGGGTAGTATAGTCATTTTCACAATATTGATTCTTCTAATCCAAGAGCATGGTGTATTTCTTCATCTGTTTATGTCATCTTTGATTTATTTCATCAGTGTTTTATAGTTTTCTGAGTACAAGTCTTTTGCCTCCTTAGGTAGGTTTATTCCTAGGTATTGTATTCTTTTCGTTGCTATGGTAAATGGGATTGTTTCCTTAATTTCTCTTTCTGGTCTTCTGTTGTTAGTGTATAGGAATACCAGAGATTTCTGTGCATTAATTTTGTTTCCTGCAGCCTTAACAAATAAATTGGTTAGTTCTAGTAGTTTTCTGGTGGCATCTTTAGGATTTTCTACATATATTATCATGTGTCTGCAAACAGCGACAGTTTTACTTCTTCTTTTCCAATTTGTATTCCTTTTCTTTTTTTTCTCTGATTGCCATGGCTAGGACTTCCAAAGGATTGATAGTGGCTAGAGTGGACATCCTTGTCTTGTTCCTAATCTTAGAGGAAATGCTTTCACTTTTTCACCATTGAGAATGATGTTTGCTGTGCGTTTGTCATATATGGCCTTTATTATGTTGAGGTAGGTTCCCTCTATGCCCACTTTCTAGAGAGTTTTTATCATAAATGGGTGTTGAATTTTGTCAGAAGCTTTTTCTGCATCTATTGAGATGATCGTATGGTTTTTATTCCTTAATTTGTTAATTTGGTGTATCACATTGATTGTGTATATTGAGGAATCCTTGCATTCTGGGATAAATCCCACTTGATTATGGTGTATGATCCTTTTAATGTGTTGTTGGATTCTGTTTGCTAGTATTTTGTTGAGGATTTTTGCATCTATATTCATAAGTGATAGTGGTCTGTAGTTTTCTTTCTTTGTGATATCTTTGGTTTTGGTATCAAAGTGATGGTGGCTTTGTAGAACGAATTTGGGAGTGTTCCTCCCTCTGCAATTTTTTGGAAGAGTTTGAGAAGGATCCGTGTTAGCTCTTCTCTAAATGTTTGATACAATTCGCCTGTGAAGCCATCTGGTCCTGGACTTTTGTTTGTTGGAAGATTTTTGTTTTGTTTTGTTTTTTGTTTTTTGCGGTACGTGGGCCTCTCACTGTTGTGGCCTCTCCCATTGCGGAGCACAGACTCCGGACGCGCAGGCTCAATGGCCATGGCTCACGGGCCCAGCCGCTCTGCGGCATGTGGGATCTTCCCGGACCGGGGCACGAACCCGTGTCCCCTGCATCGGCAGGCAGACTCTCAACCACTGCGCCACCAGGGAAGCCCTGTTGGAAGATTTTTAATTACGGTTTCAATTTCATTACTTGTGATAGTTCTGTTTATATTTTCTAATTCTTCCTGGTTCAATCTTGGAAAGTTGTACCTTTCCAAGAATTTGTCCATTTCTTCGTGGTTGTCCATTTTATTGGCATATAGTTGGTTGTAGTAGTCTCTTATAATCTTTTGTATTTCTGTGGTGTCTGTTGTGATTTCTCCTTTTTCATTTCTAATTTTATTGATTTGTGTCCTCTCCCTTTTTTTCTTGATGAGTCTGGCTAAAGGTTTATCAATTTTGTTTGTCATTTCAACGAACTAATGTTTAGTTTTATTGATCTTTTCTGTTTTCTTCATTTCTATTTCATTTATTTCTGCTCTGATCTTTATGATTTCTTTCCTTCTACTGACTTTGTGTTTTCTTTGTTCTTCTTTCTCTCGTTGCTTTAGGTGTAAGGTTAGCTTGTTTATTTGAGATTTTTCTTGTTTCTTGAGGTGAGATTGAATTGCTATAAACTTCCCTCTTAGAACTGCTTTTGCTGCGTCCCATAGGTTTTGGGTTGTTGTGTTTTCGTTGTCATTTGTTTCTGTGTATTTTTTAAATTTCTTTGATTTCTTCAGTGGTCTCTTGGTTATTTAGTAGTGCACTGTTTAGCCTTTATGGATTTGTGTTTTTTACAGGTTTTTTCCTGTAATTGATCTCCAATCTCATATTGTTGTGGTCCGAAAAGGTGCTTGATACGATCTTAGTTTTATTAAATTTTTCGAGGCTTGATTTGTGACCCAAGATGTGATCTATCCTGGAGAATGTTCCCTGTGCACTTCAGAAGAAAGTGTGTTCTGCCACTTTAGGGTGGAATGTCCTATAAATGTTTCTCCTGTTAAATCTGTCTGGTCTATTGTGTCATTTAAAGCTTGTGTTACCTTATTTTCTTTTTGGATGATCTCTCCATTGGTGTAAGTGCGGTGTTAAAGTCCCCTACTGTTATTGTGTTAATGTCAGTTTCCCCTTTTATGGTTTTTAACATTTGCCTTTTATATTCAGGTGCTCCTATGTTGGGTGCATAAATATTTATAGTTGTTGTGTCTTCTTCTTGGATTGATCCTTTGATCATTATGTAGTGTCCTTCCTTATCTCTTTTAAGAGTTTTTATTTTAAAGTCTATTTTATCTGATACGAGTATTGCTACTCCAGCTTTCTTTTGATTTCCATTTGCATGGAATATCTTTTTCCATCCCTTCACTTTCAGTCTGTATGTGTCCCTAGGTCTGAAGAGGGTCTCTTTTAGACAGTATATATATGGGTCTTGTTTTTATATCCATTCAGCCAGTCTATGTCTTTTGGTTGGAGCATTTAATCCATTTACATTGAAGGTTATTATTGATATGTATGTTCCTTTTACCATTTTCTTAATTGTTTTGGGTTTGGTTTTGTAGGTCCTTTTCTTCTCTTGTGTTTCCCACTTAGAGAAGTTCCTTTAGCATTTGTTGTAGAGCTGGTTTGGTGGTGCTGAATTCTCTTAGCTTTTGCTTGTCTGTAAAGCTTTTGATTTCTCCATCAAATCTGAATGAGATCCTTGCTGGGTAGAGTAATCTTGGTTTTAGGTTCCACTCTTTCATCACTTTAAATATGTCACGCCACTCCCTTCTGGCCTGCAGAGTTTCTGATGAAAAATCAGCTGATAACCTTATGGGGATCCCTTTGTATGTTATGTTTTGCTTTTCCCTTGCTGCTTTTAATATTTTTTCTTTGAATTTAATTTTTGTTAGTTTGATTAATATGTGTCTTGGTGTGTTTCTCCTAGGGTTTATACTGTATGGGACTCTGCCCTTCCTGGACTTGGGTGACTATTTCCTTTCCTGTGTTAGGGAAGTTTTCCACTATAATCTCTTCAGATATTTTCTCAGACCCTTTCTTTTTCTCTTCTTCTCTGTAACCCCTGTAATTCGAATGTGGTGCCTTTAGTGTTGTCCCAGAGGTCTCTGAGATTGTCTTCAATTCCTTTCACTCTTTTGATCTTTATTTTCCTCCTTGGCAGTTATTTCCATCATTCTGTCTTGCAGCTCACTTATTCGTTCTTCTGCCTCAGTTATTCTGTTATTGGTTCCTTCTAGTGTAGTTTTCATTTCAATATTGTGTTGTTCATCTCTCTTCTTTAGTTCTTCTAGATCTTTGTTAAACATTTCTTGTATTTTCTCAATCCGTTCCTCCATTCTGAGAATCTGGATCATCTTTACTGTCGTTACTCTGAATTCTTTTTCAGGTGAGTTGCCTATTTCCTCTTCGTTTATGTGGTCTTGTAGCTTTTTACCTTGCTCCTTCGTCTGTGACATATTTTTTTGTCATCTCATTTTTTGTTTTTTGATGGGTGGGATTGTGTTCCTGTGTTACTGGTTGTTTGGCCTGAGACTTCCAGCACTGGAGTTTGTAGGTTGTTGGGTAGAGCTGGGTCTTGGTGCTGAGATGAGGACCTCCAGAAGACCTCACTCTGGTGAATATTCCCTGGTGTCTGAGGTTCTCTGTTAGTCTGGTGGTTCAGACTCGGAGCTCTCACCGCAGGAGCTCTGGCCTGACCCCCCGGCTGGTGAAGCAAGATCCCGCAAGCCACGTGGGGCAGCAAAAAAAGAAAAAAGAAAAAACAGAGCAGAACAACAACATAGAGTAAAAAAGAAAATAAGATTAGAAAACTGATACCTTAAAAAGAATTAAAAAATTAAAATATAGATGAAACAACAACTAGAAGGTAAAACAACCACAATAGTAAAAAAAGAGGAGGGGGGAAAAATAGAAGCCAGAAAGGGCCTTGTCTGTAGGGGATGGGGTGTAGGTAGGGGTGGGATTTAGGTGTTGGGTGGGGCCTATGCTTAGGACCCACAGGGCTGGAAAAGGCCCTGGGGGTGGGGGTGGGAGGTGGGAGGTAGGGCTTAGGAAGCCCTAGGGGCCCAGGTGTGCCTGTGGCCTGGAGGGCTGGGGACCAGGTCCAGGACCCCAGCAGGCTCAATGGGCCCAAGTGGGTGGGGTAAACACTAGGTGCGTTCCCACATCCTCCAATCCCATAGGGCCCCTCCCCAACCCATGCCCCTAGGACCCATGTGGCCAGAGGGGGGCCCCAGAAGGCAGGGCACCAGACCTGGAAGCCCAGCAGGCTTCCTGGGGCCCAAGTGGGCGGGGGAAACACCCACAGCATCTCCCCTGATCCTCCGGTCCTGGAGGGTCCCTCCCCAACCATCCGCCTCTCCTCTTCTTCCCCCTCCTCCCTCCCTCCCTCCTAGGACCCACGAGTCCGGAGGGGGCCCCGGAGAACAGAGGACTAGGCCCGGGAGCCCAAGAGGTTTCCCAGACACCCTCTGTGCCTCCCCTGATCCTCCGATCCTGGAGCGCCCCCCTCCGTCCACCTCTCCTCTTCTCCCCCCACTACCCTCTGCCTCCCTCCTGTGCCCCTACAACCAACATGGCCCAGAGGGGGCCTCGGAGGACAGAGCTGGGAGTCCCGCAGGCTTCCCGGGCCCGATTGGGCAGGGGAAGTGCTAGGCATGCTCCCCCCCCAATCCTCTGAGCCCTCAGGGTTCCTCCAGGTGTAGGAACCCCTCCCCCTTCTCAGCCACCCCTCAGTGGTGCCAGTCCTATCTGTCCTCCACCACTTCTCCCTCCTCACTCCCCCCACATCCTCCCCGGTCGCTTGGGCGTTCCTCTTGTCTCCTTGGGTGTCGAGGTCCCCCACCAGCGTCTGGCAGGTGCCCTAGTTGTGGGGAGACACACCTGGCAGGCTGATTCTTAGCCACTGTGCCACCAGGGAACTCCTGTGGCTTCATTCTTTAGAACCAGATGGCAAGTAACATTCTTTAGTTTGCACCCCTATGCCCCAGATAGAGGGATCTACATGAACACACAGAAGCATGAATGAGTGACGTGTATGTAGAGAATGATGAGGTATTGTTTAGTTTGGTTTTAACACTAGGTATGCTATGGAAGGAGAGGTAAGAGAAGAAGCTAGCTACACATGTAGGTTGGAGCCAAATTATGAGAGAGGTCTTATATACTAGGCTAAGTTTTTGGGTAAAGTTGAGAGGTATGTGGGACCTGTGAAGGCTTTAAAGCAGGAAAACCTGCTTAGTCTGCATTTTACAAAGATAATTGATAGAATACAGGATGAAGTGGAGAGAAGTTGAGGCTGGAGGCGGGTGTACTAGTTTAAAAACTCTTCCTAATAGATATGAATGAGATACTGAGGATCTCTTGCAGGGTAGTAGTAATGACTTCAGAACATAGGGAATGAATTTGAAATACAATTCAGAGGTTGAATTGACAGGATTTAGTGACTGATGAGGAGAAAGGACATCCAGGAAGGTTTTGAATTTTTGTCTTTGGCATCTGTATAGATAAATGATGGTCCTATTAAATTTGAGAGTAAAAGCAATTTGATTTGGGGGAAGTAATAACTTGGGTTTTGTAATGTTGAGTTTGGAGGAGTGAACCTAAAAGGAATGCTGTAAGGTATTTAAGTTGTTAAGTGGATGAAATGCCTATTATAGAGAAAGGAGAAGAATTAGGAGAGAGATAGCTAGCTGTTAGGTATGTCATTGAATCTCTTAAATTCTCAGTTGAGCAATTCTCGGTTGTTATTTATAAACTATCGGAGGTGGGATCAGTAATCTTTATGGTTTGGAAATAAGCAGTGTTTTAGTTATCACAAGTTCTAAATTAGTGGTGCAGAAATCACAATAATTATGTATGTTATAGACTAATAATATTAGTTAAAATTTATGGAGTGAGTTAAAATTGAGTGCTTCCTATGAAGCTTAGCTGAAATACTAAGCATTTTATGTTCATAATCCTGTTTAATTAAATATTACAACTCTCTGAATTTTCAGAAGAGAGAACAGGAAATAAGTGGCAGGATGGGTATTCAAACCCAGGTTAGTCTAACTTTAAACTCCAGGCTCTTAACCAGTATGCTAATTGCCTGTCTTTTAGAACATGAGAGCTGTAATAGATCTAAAGACATTATCTAGCCATGCCCTATAATCCAGTATATGTCATAGCTAAAATCTGTAACTAATGTCAAGATTAGCTCTCCAATTTACTTAATAAAAAGCTTACCCAGCCATTCATTACTGCTGTTGTCCTTGAGGCAGATCTTTCGTGTGTGTGTGTGTGTGTGTGTGTGTGTGTGTGTGTGTTTACCCCTCTACTGTGTGACTTGAGTAAAATCCTTATCAGTCTAGGCCAGTCATGGTTGTCCCATTTTTTTGCGCTAGTAATTAGTTAAGATGTGGGCATGTGACTCATATCTGGCCAGTGAGAAATGAGGGAGGGGAGGTTTGATGAGGGGCTTCTGGGAAAGTTTTTTCCCCCACATATTTCTGGATGTTACCCATCTCTGTGGGTAGTTGGAATAGTGGGGGTTATCTTGTAACCATTTGAGGGCTAGTTGAGCATAAAAAAAAACAAAAACAGGGGCTTCCCTGGTGGCGCAGTAGTTGAGAGTCTGCCTGCCAATGCAGGGGACACGGGTTTGTGCCCTGGTCTGGGAAGGTCCCACATGCCGCGGAGTGGCTTGGCCCGTGAGCCATGGCCGCTGAGCCTGCGTGTCCGGAGCCTGTGCTCCGCAATGGGAGAGGCCACAACAGTGAGAGGCCTGCGTACCGCAAAACAAAAACAAAAACAAAAACAAAAAAACCCCACTGTATGGCAGAGTGAAAAGTTGGAGAGAACCTGGATCCTTAATGATTTTGTTGAGCTGCTAGATTACCCAACCTTAAAGCTACTCTGCCTCAGGACTACTAAGTCTTACGTGAAATTCGAGGAAATTTCTTACGCTATGTGAAATAAATAAGGAAATTTACTAGGCCATTTTGAATTGGACTTTTCTTTTTTTTTCGTAAGTACTGCTGAAGGAAACCCAATTGGAGTCTAAACTATTTACCCTTGATCTGAAGTACAATAGGAAACATTATAAGGCTTGCATTACTATTAAGGTACAATTAAAACAGGAATAATAGTTTTTAGTGTCAGTGTGCCTAATTTAAATGGGTAGAACCTAGAGATGATTATGTTCTAGAAAAGAGATATTATAGGTTAAAGTAGGAAAGTGTCATTGAGGAAATAAGGCTGCTTTTCTTGACAGTTTCTGTAGTTAAAAGGAATAGAAAATAGGTCTTCAAATTAGCGTAGGGAATAGAGTCGGATTTACTTTGTAGTCAGTTAGCTTAAGTTCCAGGGTTTCTCACTTATACAGGCCTTTCCAAGGCCCTGAGAGGATCCCAAGCAATGTGTTTGCATAGTTTTTGTTTGTTTGGTTTTTGTTCTTTTTTTTTTGTAAAATTTGCAAGTGTTAGATATTTTAACCAGTTAAAACTGTTGTCTCTTTTCACTTTGACTTTCCCTCTATCTAGTACCCTCATTGGAATGGCATTAGAGTGGCCAGAGGCACTTTTGGGATCTAGTTAAGGGGAAGTTTAGTAGCGGACATATTTATATGGAGTATGTGGTTTGCTGTTTTTTCTGTGTATAGTTATTACTAGGTATGACTTATAGGAATATTCTTATTTTCCGCTGATACATAGATGCAGGGCCAAGGGTCTTAGAGCAATGAGTATGTTCTTTGTGTCTGGTACCAGAAGTATCTAGGCTAAGGAAGGGAAACATGATTTAAGTATATGGAGTCAGAAGCTAGTCTGGAAAAAATTTCCAAATCTTCGAAAGATTGAAATATATGAAAGAAACTTCGATAGGGGTTTTCCTAAATCCAACAACATTTCTAACAATGCACATGACCTTATCTGTAGTAAGTTGTAAAACTGATGTAAGCTTTCCTAAATTATTCATTGTAATCATTGATCAAATACGCTAGCAGAAAGAATTCTCTTTCTATTCTCTTGATATTACAAAATTGTTTTATGAAGAGGCAATAGATGTTATATGAAGAGGCAATAGAATATGCAACCAGAAATGTAGGAAATATGGTCACTAGAGAGGTTGGTCAGGTAGTTGATAAGAATATGCCATTCTTTCTGAAATTTATGATGTTTGTGGCCTCTGCCAGCTTTTTAAAGTTTGTAATTTGTTGTAATTTATTTTCACATTCTAATTAAATGTTTACTTCATACCAAATTTTGTATTCTTTTCCTTAAAGAGAATTCCCCAAGTTGTAAAAGATTCTGGCCCACAAAACCTGGATCTATTCCTCATAGGAAACAAAAGCTAAGATTTCTTTCGTAGAAGTGTTGAAATAGCCAAGTCAAATGACAGTTAAGCGAGTCCCATGTTTCATTGTTACGGCAGAATAAGATAGAGGTAAAAAGTTTGAAATGAACACAGAGAATTGGGGGGTTTTAATAGCTATGGTGGGTTTGAATGATAATAGTTTCCCTTAACATTTTGTCAGATTATTTCCGGTACATGGCTGTGGCAGCCTTGATGATATTTTCTTTTTTTTTTGATCTTATAACGTAATTATCTTATTTTGATCATGTCTTATGTTTTCAAGTATAAAGCTAGAGTCTGATTCTTTATTGTTATCCCAAAATACACAGCATATTATCTTGTGCATGGTAAAAATATAATAAATATTTGCTTAAATGAATGACAGTCTCCATTGTTTTGCTTTTTTTTTTAAAAAAAGCAGTCATTTGTAGCTGCTGACAGATTGTTTTAGCCATCTTAGACTTTATCTCAACCACTAAACTATGCCCTTGACTAAGATGTAAAAAGGAATAGTTTAAGGAGATACTTTCTTCACTAATATTCTTCAGGAATTGGAATGGGAGAGATTTGATGAGCGGAAAGAAGGCCTCTATTTTGTGCCAGCTAATGAAGAACAGACAGAATCACTCTTTCTTGTATAACAAAGAATTTGTTTGGTTTTTAGTTGCTGGGTCCTGGGTTCCTGGTACTGAGCAACTAAAACCCTTGGAATTTCCCAAGTGATGGAAGTGTCTTTGTTATTCATGAGCTGCTTGGATCACTGTACTATCACTGTCATGCTAATGAGGTGATGCAGGGTGGGCCCCTAGATAGCTTCAGGTGGGCGTAGCTGGTCCCCTGGGAAGACCAGGCCATGTGATCCCAGGGTTGGGACTTTGAACCACCCCACCTCTGGGAAGGGGGCTTGTAGATTGTGTTCAGTCATGTGGCCAGTGATTTAATCATTCACTGTACATGAAATCCCAACTCTGGGCATTGAAGCTCAGTGGGATTTCCTTGTTAGTAAACAAAGTAGGTGCCAGGAATGTGTCCAGCCCTGATTCCACTGGGGGAGAGGGCATGGAAGCTCCCTGTTTGGGAACCTTCCAGACCTTATCTTATATGTCTGTTCATTTAGGAAAACTGTAAGTATGGTGCTTTCCTGAGTTGTGTGAGTCTTTTTGTGAATTAGTCAACCTGAGAGGGTAATGGAAACCCCTAAATTTGTAGGCTGTCAGTCAGGAGTGTGCGTGGCATCTTATGAGAGGAAATCCTGCTGTGAACAGTGTCCTTTAACTTGTGGGGTCTGCACTAACTCTGGGTGGTTGGTGTCAGAATTGAATTGCAGTACCTAGTTGAAATTGGAGGAGAATACCTCCAGAAAGACAGATTCTAAAATTCTGTGCCAAAATACTGAACACAATTTAGGACTTGGTGGTTTGCAGCACCAAAACAAAAAACCTGAACAGACAACTCACATATGAGAAGATGTTCAACCTCATTCATAAGAGATGGAACTTCTTATTTTTTGTTCTATTATGTGTTTCATTTTCAGGAGAATGTTAATCACCAGTTCATACTGTAACAGAGCAGGACACTATGGGGCCTTCCCAGGACAGGCCTTCCCCCAAATCCTCTGCTTTAGCTCCTCTCTAAAGTACCTAGATAACAATATTTGATGCAAATTTCCTGAGCTGTTTTGCAGATGTGAAAGGAAGAACTACTTGATGATCTTGAGCACATAGCCCCAGGCCTCCTGGAGCCTAAGGATTGATAATGTTAACCCCTGCGACACCACCCTGCTGCCTCACCATCAGCCAATCAGAGAATTGTGCACAACTGACCACTTACCCTGCGACACCCCCTCTCCTGGCCTTTAAAAATGCTTTGCCGAAACCCTTTGGGGAGCTCGAGGCTTTTCAGGGCGTGAGCCACCTCGTCTCCTTGCATGGCCTTGCAATAAACCTTTGTCTGCCCCAAACTCTGACGTTTCAGTCTTTTTGGCCTCACTGTGCGTCAGGCACACGAAATTGTGTTAACAACGTGTTATGTCAGTTAGGGTTGAGTTTGCATATACTTGGAAGTCCAAAATCACAGTGACATAAACAAGATAGAACTTCATTTTTCTTTCATGTAAAAGATATCTAGAGGTTAGCTAGTCCAGGTTGGTGTAATAGCTGTACAGTTATCAGGAGCCCAAGCTCCATTTTCTCTGTGCTGGCTTCCATTTTCAGGTTCACTTCATGGTGACTGTTACTTCAAGAGATGTTAAGTCTTGTGCCTGGTCCTGTTAGAGTAGTCTGTAAAAAGACCCAGTCCCTGACCTCCTGGAGCTTATAATGAGTGAAGAAGCAGCTTGTAAAATTGAAGATGTAGTAGTAGTAGGCATCAAATAGTGGCTTCTCTTGCGGAAGGCAGCTAAGGAGAAGGTGATTTCTGAATAGGGGAGATTAGGAGCAAAAGTATCGATAATTATGATAATATAATCAGAGAACTGTGAGTGAATTTAATTTAAACAAACAACAGTAAGATAATCATATAGTATGCTAAAGGAAGTAATAAAGGAGTTTGTATATGATAGCGAGCCAGCTTTGAGGAAGGAATGATTAACTTTGTTGGGGTAGGATCAGTGATTCAAGATGAACAGGACAGTCTTTCAAATGACTTGAAAACCTCTATCTGGTTTCTTCCTTAGCCTCTTATTTATTCAGGCTTTCATTTTCTGGTTAGCCTCAGGTACACTATTTGCAGTTTCTTTTTTTTTTTAATAATTTTTAATAGATTTATTTATTTTTATTTATTTTTTTGGCTGCGTGGGGTCTTTGTTACCGCGAGCGGGCTTTCTCTAGTTGCGGCGGTGGGGGGGGCTACTCTTTGGTGCGGTGTGCAGGCTTCTCATTGAGGTGGCTTCTCTCGTTGTGGAGCACAGGCTCTAGGCACGCGGGCTTCAGTAGTTGTGGCATGTGGACTCAGTAGTTGTGGCTCACGTGCTGTAGAGCACAGGCTCCGTAATTGTAGTGCATGGGCTTAGTTGCTCCGCGGCATGTGGGATCTTCCCGGACCAGGGCTCAAACCCGTGCCCCCTGCATTGGCAGGTGGATTCTTAACCTCTGCCCCACCAGGGAAGTCCCTATTTGCAGTTTCTTGATTGTGCCCTGACTTCACTGCTTATATATAATTCTCTGCCTGGAAGTTCTCCCCACAAGGCTAATTTCTGTTTATTCTTGAAAATTTAGAATTCCTTAAAAGGTTACCTGAAAGCCTTTCCCCTGTCTTTCTCCCTCCATCGTGCTAACCTCTCCTGCATTCCCATAGCATGTTATTGCTTTTTTGCATTATATTTAAGCTGTTTTCAGTTTGTCGCTTCCTAAAAATTGTTTATTATTTGAACATAGAAACTGTGTTTGAATTATTTCATCTCTACTGGAAATAGTAAAACATTTACATGAAAAAAATTTTTTTAATGTGGTGTACTCACCTGTACATGCTTTCTCACTGTCTCAGTATGTCTAAACATATAAAGAACTACTATAATTTTAAATATCTTAAAGTATAATTTTCTTAAAATATATGGGCCTTTTGGTCACTTTTGTACCACGTAAGTTATATAATTTTATAAAATCTATTTAAATGCATTTGTACTGAACATGTACATAAAAGTTTTGTTGTACATTTGAAAAATACTAGTATAACCAAACTATTAACAGCTTTCTCTGGAGAGTGTGAATGTAGTAAACTCTCATTCTATTTCTTATTTTTTAATTATTTTAAATTACAGTTGAAAAATTCATTTTTCTTTGGTTATAGATACAAGCATATTGCATGTTCCTTGTGAAAGATCAAGATGATTCATAAATATATAGAAAGAAGAAGTTCCCCACAATTCCTTATCCATGAGACAACCAATGCCAATAACTTGGTATATATTTTTCGAACATCTTCCTTAAAAGTATTTGATATAAACAAAATAATAGGTGTAAGTCAGGCAGAGAAAGACAAATACTATGTGCTTTCACTTATATGTGGGATCTAAAACACAAAACAAATGAATAAATATAACAAAACAGAAACAGGCTCACAGATACAGAGAATAAACTAGTGGTTGCCAAAAGTGGAGGGGGGTGAGGGGTTGAGTGAAATAGCTGAAGAGGATCAAGAGGTACATACTACCAGTTATAAAGTAAGTGAGTCACAGGGATGTAATGTACAGCAGAGGGAATATAGTCAATAATATTGTAATAACATTGTATGGTGCATGACTATAAAATAACAAAGCACTCACACAAAAAGAATATGTATAATGTTGTGAAGCATACTAATGAAACTGTCATGGACCCATCACCCAGTTTAAGAAGTAAAATGTTTTTAATAGCTTTGAGACTCCCTGTGTGTTCCCTGTGGGTCATACTCTCTCAAATCCCCCAAAGAGGTAACCATTCTCCAGAATATAGGGTTTTTTTTGAGGGCGGGGTTTGTTTTTACAGTTCCCTTTCTGTGTAGTTTTATTATCAATGTATATTCCTAAGCAATATGTTCTTTAGTTTTGCTTGTTTTGAAACTGTAAAATTAATACATTTTTGTGTTTCTCTGATTTATCGTTGTTAGTACATATAGCTGAAGGTCATTGATTTTCATTGTTGAGTAACTCGTATTCCATTGCATGAACATATATCACTTTATTTTTCTATTCACTGGTTGATGGACATTTATGTCATTTCCAGTTGTGTGATTATGAAAAGTAATTCTGTGAACATTCTTATATGTAACTCCTGTTGTACATATGCAAGAGTTTTATTTAGGGTAGTGCTTATCAAAATACTGTGAACTGCAACTTGGAGCAAGAAACACATTTTACATTTCAGTGCATGCATGCACACACACACCCCTACAATTGGAACTAACTTACTGCTTACTGTTAATAAATATAATAAAATAAAAATATAAAAAGTTAATGACAGGGGCTTCCCTGGTGGCTCAGTGGTTGAGAGTCCACCTGCTGATGCAGGGGACACGGGTTCGTGCCCCGGTCCGGGAAGATCCCACATGCTGCGGAACGGCTGGGCCCGTGAGCCATGGCCGCTGAGCCTGCGCTCCGTAACGGGAGAGGCCACAACAGTGAGAGGCCTGCGTACTGCCCAAAAAAAAAAAAAAAAAAAAGAATGACAAATAAGATTTAAAAATCTCCAGAACGAGCAATAAAGAAATGAATGTTTAGAAATATTTCGTTTTGGAAATATTTATACAATTTTGGAAATTTTTATTATCAATATTCTTGCCTATTCATAAATTCATTTCAATTCACTGCATAGAAAAACAGTGTAGTATGTTTAGTTGGTACACTACTAGTTTGAAATCCTTATTCATTCTAGTAGGTTGTTGTCAGTGGTAATATGCTCTTTCTACTTAGAAATTTCTTTTTGGTCCTAATCTAAAATAATTCATTCTGTTCGGGTATCAAATTTAATGTAATGAGTGATTCAAGGTTTATTATCCAAATGTTTTTAATAGATCCAAATAGATCCATTTGGATCTATTATCCAAATGTTTTTCTTTAAAGTTTCAAATTTCTCATTCAGAAATTAATCATGAAATGTTTTACACAGAGAAGTAAGAATTAACAATACAACTATTTAGTTCAAACCTGTCTTCATTAATGTTCTCTTCAGTAAGCTAGGGAACACTGTCTTTTGGTGTCTTTGGCTATGTCTGTTTTATTAAAATATATCATTACTTGTTCCCTACAGTTTGACATTTATTTCTTTAAGAGTGTTGAAAATAATCAAATATGCCTATTTTGTCCCCCAGGTTTTCAGTAATATTTGCCAGAAAAGATTTTTTTTCACTTGAATAAAAAAAAAAAGGTATCTTATTCCTGCATTTCATACCATCCCCTCTGCTTAATATTTTCTTTCTCAACAACTAATAAATGCACTTCAAATGTAATTCTAAGTGGGTACGGTTAGTTCCAGTCTTTGAACAAAATATTTTAGAAAGTTAGCTATTCAGTTTGCCTCCTTTCATTACATTAACAGCTTTTATTACATTTTACCCATGAGATTTGGTGGAATTTCTGTGCTAAAGCTTTACTACTACATAAAACTGTGATTCCAACCAACTCTTTGTTTTAGTAGCCTCGTAATTTTTAAGAATAACTCTGCTCTTTTCCAGACAGATTTGCTGCTCCATCACTTATAATTCCTGTAAATTATTTTTAGTTTAATTGATCAGCAGTGCACTTTATTTAAAAAAATTTTTTTACATTTTCCGTAAAGTTTTATTGGAAATTATTCTAGTAATTTGTCCTAAATATATTGTCTAGTATATCTGTAGTAGACCTTTGATATTCATGAGGGTTATACCCGTTATCTTTATGAAACCCCAGACTACCAAATGCTTCTCTAGCGTATATTATCACCCATAAAATGAAACCAAGTACAATTGAAAAACATATACGTGACTCTTTTAGGTTCTGTTCTATAAATAAGGAACTAACCGTTAATAAAGCTGTTAAGTGTTGCCAAAGCAATTGGATGAATTGTTCTCTTGTTTGCTTTGGACTTTATCACATCAGAGGGCTGAGCCACCTCTGAATGCTACCTTTTTAATAAACCCAGTCATCTGAAAGTTAACATGTCCAAACCTGTTCCTCCCACCGTCTGCCTCACTTTAATAGATAATTCCACAGCAGAAAACTGGAAGCTATCCATGGCACCACCCTCTCTCTCATTCCCTACCTGCAGTCCAACAGCATGTTTTGTATATTTGTTCTTCTTTCAAAATGCCCAAGTTCACATACGTCTTTGTATCTCCACCTGCACCACTCCAGCCTCTTCTCTTTCAAGAGCCTCCTGTCTCTTGCTAACACTGCACTTTATAATGCAATAAATATATTTAAGCCAGTTGTATGAGAGGTTAAAATTGCTACAGTACAAAATCTTACATTAAATGATCTTCCCACATGTATCTGAGATATATTGAAGGAATTCTTATCAAGTTGGGTCATGAAATTTATGCCATACTAAAACTGAGAAGTAAACACTGTTTCTTGATATTTTGCAGTAGTACAGATTTTATGTAGTTTAGTAGTATATCATCACGAAAAGATATAGCTATTAATTTATCAGCTCTTTCCAAAAAATACATTTTTTGCCTGTACAATGCTAAAAGTAAAAAAATGTTCAGCGGCTGTATGAGTCATTTTCTTTTGCCGTAAGTTAGGCAACTAAATGATGATAATAAGAATGACTAAGAATTGGTCTTAACTGTCTTTTTTCTTTCTCTGAAACTATTTCAGGAATGTAGAGCATGCTATTTTTCCAAGTATCTTTACTTTTAAAGAGTTTAATCTTTTATTTATAAAATATCATTATACTCTTGGGTTTACCATTTTTATTAATTTATTGATTTTTTTGTACAGTACTTTCAGTATTTACCCTTCTGGGTCCAGCAACTGAATTTGAATATGCCTCTTTATTTTTTACTTCATTTTTTCTTCTAAAAATAAAACAATCTATTTTAATGTCAGTGTACTTTTTTATTAATTAATTGTTTTGGCTGCGTTGGGTCTTTGTTGCTGAGTGCGGACTTTCTCTAGTTGCGGCAAGCGTGGGCCACTCTTCGTTGCAGTGCATCGCGGTGGCTTCTCTTTCTGCGGAGCATGAGCTCTAGGTGCACGGGCTGCAGTAGTTGTGGCGCGTGGGCTCAGTAGTTGTGGCTCACGGGCTTAGTTACTCTGCGGCATGTGGGATCTTCCTGGACCTGGTCTCAAACCCGTGTCCCCTGCATTGGCAGGTGGTTTCTTAACCACTGAGCCACCAGGGAAGTCCCAGGGTCAGTGTATTTTTGTTTAAGATGTTTAATGTTAACATTGTTGTGAACTTGAAAAAAGTTATTATAGAATATACTTCAAAAAAGATTTTTAAGCAAAACATGGTTGATACTTTTGTGGCTCATGGATAATAATTGTTCCCAACTTTTTCATAGCTATAGTGAATTTTGTTAATATTAAATTACACTGTACGATATTAACCCTCATTATAGTGATGATAAAAATGAACTATCAAAAAATTAGATGAGACATCAGTGAGCAAAATATTGAACAACTTATTATCGTCTGGTATGTATATTGATTACAACATTTTCACTATATTAATGCCATCCCTAGACCCTCTTACAGCTCTCTCTTGGCATTTAATAGATCTTAGTTGAACAAATAAAAGTGGGGAATAAATGAAGGAAAATGAACTGAATGTCACATAACTTTAAGTTAATTTTTATCAGAATTGCCACTAACAAACTGACTAGCATTTGGTACTAAAAGGAACTAATTGAGCAAACTTAACTTTTGCAGTTATATCTCCATGAACTGTCAGGACAGTTATTCTTCATTTATCAAAACAAAACATCTTTAAGACCATTCATTTGGCACTATAGAATGTTAGTTATTTTTCTAGACATTTATTTGTTTTATTACTCACCTAATATCAAGTGCAAGGGATTCAGAGGTAAATAAGGCAGTGTCTCCTTTTTGAGGAGCTCTTAGTCTAGTGGGTAGCCAATGAACAGTCACAGTGCAGATGTGGAATTAGTGTTTAAGGGAGTACAAAACTGTGGGTGTTGTTATCAGACAGGCAAAGCTTCACAGTGGAGAAGGACTTAGGCTTAGTTGAAAGAAGAGTAAGATTTTTCATCAAGTGGAGGTGGAAGAGATAGCCTTCTGACATAGACAGCATGTGAAAAGGCAGGGAAGCCTGAATGCAGCATTTTTATTAGTTGTGTCTCCCTGGAGCATTTTGTAACTTGTATTGAATATTCTGAGATGACAGAAAAGTGGGCAGGGTTCAGTTCATAGAGGGTGATGCTAAGAAAATTAGAGTATTGTAAGCAGGTGATGTGTTCAAAGTTTTAAAAAAATAATTTATTTATTTTTGGCTGTGTTGGGTCTTTGTTCCTGCGCGTGGGCTTTCTTTAGTTGCAGTGAGCGGGCTTCTCATTGCGGTGGCTTCTCTTTTTGTGGAGCACGGGCTCTAGGTGTGTGGGCTTCGGTAGTTGTGGCACACGGGCTCAGTAGTTGTGACTTGTGGGCTCTAGAGCGCAGGCTCAGTAGTTGTGGCACATGGGCTTAGTTGCTCCGCAGCATGTGGGATCTTCCCGGACCAGGGCTCAAACCCGTGTCCCCTGCATTGGCAGGCAGGGTCTTAATCACTGCACCACCAGGGAAGCCTGATGTATTCAAATTTGCAGCTTTGAAAGGGTGCTTGATATTATCCTGGTTATACTTTTGGCAGTTTGGGCAGGAACTGATTTTTACGATTTGATAGTAAATTAATACAAAAAGGAATTTGGAATTCTCTTTGTCTTCAGACACCATGAACATTATCTAACCTAACTTTATAAACTACTTAGTGAGTTAGATGTCTTTAAGAAAAAAAATTTTTTTTCTGAAACTTTAAAGATTTAAACCTTTTCAAGGTTTATCTTTCTCAGATAATTGGACTAATGAGTTACGAGTAGAAATGTGTTTTTCTGGGCTGGAGCATTTAATTACCAGTGCAGTTCTGTTCAGAGCTCTCTTTCCATCTATCCTGATGACTGGCAAAGTTTGAGATGGTGATTGCTGCATCATCTTGGGTAGTGAGATGAAAAGACATGGAGTGGAGCCTTTAGGAAGACCCATGACCGTCTAGTGTAAGTGAGAAAAGGACCATATCATCTTAAGCCACTGAGATTTTGCAGTTTTTACCTGATAAATGTTACCTGAACCTAGCCTGACCTCTCTTCATTGATGCAACCTGTATATTAAAAGTCTTAGCTTATAATAAAAATATTTTAGAAGGAATCATTGTAATATAAAAATATGTAGAGAAAATTTTCCTATCTGATTTAGAGATATTTAAACCACAATAATTCATGTATGTTGTAATGTAAAAGTTTTCATAATATATGTAGACTATGAGTTATTGCAAGTATCTATAAGAAAAGTCATTTTGAAAGAGATTAAAATGACCTTATCTTTAATTTTTAAGATAAATACAGTAAATGTGATATAAATCCATTACAAAACAGGGTAAAAATTGGAGACAGCTGCAATTTTATAAGTCACTGAATTAATTTTTACACTCGATAATTATTTTCCAGTAAGTTTTTACGTAATCAGGAACTTAAGGGGTTCATATGTACTTTGATATTCAGAGTTCCAAAGTAATCTATAGGTACATTTTAAAATAAGGAGTGTGGTGGTATTAATATTTATTTGAAAACATAAGAGTTACTAAAGCAGTTTACACTTCATTGACATCATGTAATCATTTTGGATAATCATCATTATCCAGTATCATTAGTTTAATCATCTATATAGATATAGGTAACTTAATCTTTATATAAGATACTTTTGTGATATTTTGGTTATTATCCTAATAATAAATAATGAGTAACAATTTTACTACAAAATGTACAAACCAATATATGCTTAGGATTGTTACCATTTACTGATAGTAAATTAGATTTCCACACTAAATGATTTTTGCCTATCTAGGCAATACATTTAAACTATAGAAAAAAAATGCAGTGTAACTTGTACTGTAAATAAAATACTAGTAATGAGCATCACAGTGAGAGCTGGTAGTATATGAATTATTCACTGCAAACTTATTATCTCTATGTCATTAGCATGTAAGATAATGAATCTAATTACCATGGCTTTAAACTCAGAGGAGTTAGCAGTTTATGTGTGGAACTTTCTGGGCTGTAGTCACCCACAAGGGTATTGAGAGAACTACTACTTTTGTGTTTTGTTGCTGAGATACTCTTTCTCCTTACTTGCTTCTTTGTTGGTAAATTAGTTTTCGTTTATTTTTGGGTAAAGATGAGATTTTTCTGTTTGAATACCTTTTAAAGGAGTTACGAGAAATACTTAGTTTAATATGGGTTTTTTTTAGTGTAATTTAAGGTAGTAGGTAGACAAAATAATATTGGTTTGCTTTCATTAACCCACATAGGTTACCATCACCTATTATAGTAGATTACCATAAATAGTGTAATTACTTGAAAAATCTAGGCTAAAAGGTTAATAATCAATTTTTTCCTTTTATAGAACGTGGGGTAAAATGCTTTACTTTCAAAGTACTTGGTATTAGCATATAGCCCTTTCAAATCTATGATATTGTATCTCCGATCTTAATTTAAGGTTTTGATGAACTTCTTGATTTTATTTTCTTATATTATAGTGTAAATTATCTGTAATAAGCCATTTTAATTAAAGTTGGTAAATCTACAACTGCTTCAATTATACACTAATCAATTATACACTAATTTAATTCTACTTAGCAGGGTACGGCACATCATTAATCGGTTTCAGACTTAATACAACAGATTTAGAAGTAAAAAAAAAAATTTTTTTTTTAAGTTTATTTATTGGCTGTGTTGGGTCTTCGTTGCTGCGCGCGGGGGCTACTCTTCGTTGTGGTGCACGGGCTTCTCATTGCAGTGGCTTATCTTGTTGCGGAGCATGGGCTCTAGGCACATGGGCTTCAGTAGTTGTGGCACATGGGCTCAGTAGTTGTGGCTCGCGGGCTTAGTTGCTCTACAGCATGTGGGATCTTCCCGGACCAGGGCTGGAACCTGTGTCCCCTGCATTGGCAGGCAGATTCTTAACCACTGCAGCACCAGGGAAGCCCGAAGTAATCAAAATTTGTGAAGTATTTTTAGCTGGGAGAAAGTGAAGGATCATAATGTCAAGTAATTCACATATTGATTCTGCTAAACTAAGAGGTTCATCACTTTAAAAATGAAAGCATGCAGCTGCGATTTATGTTCATTGTTGAGTGCTGTGGGCTGCAAGAGTGATTATATAATATCTTTAGATATTAATATAGTAGTTTTGTATTCTACCCTTAAAATTTTTGTTACCAACTTAATTTCTATAGCATGGTTTTATCTCTGTATCTTATACATATATTATATATATAAATAATATATGAGTATACCTTAATTCATTGCTTTTCAACCTTCTCCTTGTCATGGCCCACACAGAATATTTATTAGTAGTTGGTTTTGAACATGTAAGCATGTGCTAAAGTGTATTTTTTCCAGAATTATGTTAAAGAAATAAGGTGATTAAATATAACTAACTTAAGTCTTTAGCAAAGTGATCTTTTGTTATGGTTTTATTCTTATTGAGGTGGTGACTTAAGTGTGCCTCAGAAGTCTTAGGAATGAGTTATGAACTCAGTGTAATAACTTTTCTCAATTAACTGCTCATTGAATTAAATGATTAAGATTAAATTTCATTACTCATTTATTCTCTGCATGTTCATATTATTAGGAATACTCCTTGCCCTGCCCAGCTTTCTTCCCAATAAATTCTTTGTTAGAATATTATAGATGGGGATTTTCTAGTTTGTGAAGACTGTGTTAAATGCATTCCACTCTTTTGAAAAAGTTATTTTTGGTAACAAGTTTAAGGGAACCCCATGGGCCTTTGATCTGTTATATCTCAGGGCCACTTTAAAAAAAACTCCAAGTTAATATATGCACATGGTTAGAACTCAGATAGAACAGATGGTCTTATAATGAAAAACAAGAGAAATCCTACCCCACATTTCCTCTTCTCACTCCCCCAAAGGCAGCTACTTTTAACTCAGTCTGTTTTGAGTGTTTGTTGTGGTTATCTCTACCTATATTAGAGACTGTATATTATTTCTTGATATTTCTGCTCTTCTATGTTCTTCGGTGATTAGATGAATCTTTGTCTCATACAATCTCTGCCTTTCCTAGTTTTGATCAGTTTCAGTTCTTAAATTGTTTACTTTGTATTTGAAATAATAATAGGAATGTTACATTTCATGTTTTATTAGCTGTTCCCTGCTTTCTTTCTCTCAGCTTCTTTTAATTTTATCATTATCAAAGTTGATAATATCAATATTAAGAATATTTTTGTATTAAAATAATTCTTGGCCTTCCCTGGTGGCACAGTGGTTAAGAATCCTCCTGCCAATGCAGGGAACACGGGTTCGAACCCTGGTCTGGGAAGATCCCACATGCCACGGAGCAACTAAGTCTGTGCGCCACAACTACTGAGCCTGAACTCTAGAGCCCGTTGAGCCACAACTACTGAGCCCGTGTGCCACAACTACTGAAGCCCGCGTGCTTAGACCCCGTGCTCCGCAACAAGAGAAGCCACCAAAATGAGAAGCCTGGGCACAGCAACAAAGAGTAGCCCCCGCTCGCCACAACTAGAGAAAGCCTGCTCACAGCAATGAAGACCCAATGCAGCCAAAAAATAAATAAAATTAATTAATTTTTTTAAAAAAAGAAAGAAAACTGGATACCCTTAAAAAAAAATAATTCTTTCGTATAGGTAAAAAACTGATTAGTGCCAAAAGGTTTACAATAAAATATAGCAGTTTCCTACCTTCCCCTCAGTTTTCTACAAGCGACCGCTTTTAATGCTATTAATTTCTTCCTTATTATACCACTTTATTTCTAAATAATATGGTTATTCTGCTTTTCTTGATTAACCAATTTTAGATGTAATCTATTGAGCTTTTTATGGCAGTTTGTGATTTGGATCATATTATGCACCTACTCCTCCAGTTTAAAAAATATATATAGGGCTTCCCTGGTGGCGCAGTGGATGAGAGTCCGCTTGCTGATGCAGGGGACACAGGTTCGTGCCCTGGTCCAGGAAGATCCCACATGCCGCGGAGTGGCTGGGCCTGTGAGGCATGGCCGCTGAGCCTGTGCGTCCGGAGCCTGTGCTCCGCGACGGGAGAGGCCACAGCAATGAGAGGCCCGCGTACCGCAAAAAAAAAGAAAAAAAACCCAATAATTTTGGTTAAATCTGTGAGTAATCTGTAGTTAATATTTACATTGTAATGACCTTGTAAGCATTGAATAACTAATGCACTATTATATCCATTAACTTAAGCAAATGTTTGTGTCCTTTCCACCTCCTGTATGGTTTATTGCCTTGCTTATTCATTTGCTTAGTTTCCTGTGGACTAATTTGCTAGTTTTTCCCTCTGTTTCAACAGATCTCTTAGGCACTGCTCAATTTTTTGTGTTTAAGTGTAGTTCTAAAAGCTCAGGTTTTTTTTTCCCTTAGAGCTTTCTCTCCCTCAACCTGATGTTTTGCTTCAATCTTTTTTTCCCAATTTCCACAGCCCTGATCCTGATCCTCTGACTTTCTTTTGTTGGATAATTTGCTTTTTTGGTTGTTTTCTCCCTTATTAGTTTATTCTCTCATTTTACTGAAGCATATCTTTTGAAGATTTCTAAAGAAAGAATGTGTGAGAAAAAATTTTTTTGAGGACTTGGAAGTCTTAAATGTCTTCATTCTTTCTCCACATTAGATTGGTATTTCAACTAGGTATGGAATTGTAGGTTGAAAGCAATTTTTCCTCAGAAATTTGAAGGCCTTGCTTCATTAGTAGCTAGTGTTGCTTGTGAGCTTCTATACATGACCTGCTTTTTCTCTTAGGAAACATTTTGATAGAATCTTTTCTTTCCCTCTGGTATTCTGAAATATCTTTATGTGATTTTTCTTAGGAGCATTTGATAGGCCCTTACTATCCAAAAACTTTAATGTCCTTTCTCCCTTTTTTTTTTTTTGGCTGTGCTGCACAGCATGTGGGATTTTAGTTACCCACCCAGGGATTGAACCCACGCCCCCTGTATTGAAAGGCAGATTGTTAACCACTGGACCACCAGGGAGGTCTCCTTCCTGCCATTTTTGTTAAACATTTTTGGTAATTTCCTCTCTACCATTTTCTGTGTTCTTTCTCTGTAGAACTGTAAATTATCTTTATTAACCAGTTTTCTGTTACTGAACACTGTTTTTTTTTAGTTTTTCATTACCAAAAGTACATTTATTATCTTCTTGCATGTATTTTTACACAATTGTGTCAGTTTTTAAATAAGATATAACTTAAAAGGATACACGTTCTAACTCTTGAGAGATGCCAAATTGTCTTTCATAAAAGTTGTATCACTTATGATAGAATATAATGGTGTTTATTTACACATGCTGCCAATGTGACAGGTGAAAATATGACATTTATCAGTTCTAATAAGCTTTCTTTCCCCTGATTGTTGCTGAGGTTGAGAACATTTTTGTTTTATTGGCCATTTATAATTATATATTTTGCCAATTGTACTCAGTCTGCAGGCAGACCTTTTGGGCCATTTTCTTCTATATTTATAACCTGTTATTGGTATTAACATTCTAATAGGGGGAAACATCATGAGAGAATCTGTTTAAGTGTTAATGGGGCAAGGAAAAGATCTCTTTTCCTTTAGGGTGAGAGTTGCTGGCCTAAACCATCCATTCCAAGCCTTTCTCCTGGCTTTGTCATTTTTCAGACAGAGGGATTGTTCCCAAGTTTAAATGTACCAGCAAAATGGAGCACTGACAGAAGACCTGGCTGTAAAACACGAGATTTTAACCTTAAAATCGGGATTGTGGGCTTCCCTGGTGGCGCAGTGGTTGAGAGTCCGCCTGCCGATGCAGGGGACACGGGTTCGTGCCCCGGTCTGGGAGGATCCCACATGCCGCGGAGCGGCTGGGCCCGTGAGCCATGGCCGCTGGGCCTGCGCGTCCGGAGCCTGTCCTCCGCAACGGGAGAGGCCACAGCGGTGAGAGGCCCGCGTAACGCATAAAAAAAAAAAAAAAAAAAAAAAATCGGGATTGTGCTTTCACCCTGTTTATCAGTGCTTCCTCTGAGAGGTGGAGGGGTGGGGGGCAGAAGGCAGTGAGAAGGAGAAGTTTTGAGATTCTCCTACTCATATTCTGGTGTGAAGCTCCAACATGTAGAATTACTTTTTCAAACATGTTTATTTTCAGTTTTTCATATTATTTTGTCCTACCAAGTCATGAAGCGTAACAAACAAACATGGAACACATTTGATACTGATCATAGATAGTTTCATTCATTGATTATTCATTTATTCATTAAGTCACTTATAGTAACACTATACTTGATCTCATGGAACATACAGTCCTAGGGATTGGTAGGAGTCTAATTGATAAAACATGTAGTTTGTGCTTCTTGACAATAGAAGGATTGAATAATTCAGGAAAACTTGAATCGGACACAGACTTGCTTTAAAGTGGAATGTCATATTTGCTTGTTTGTATTTTCATAAATACATTTCTTAGGTTTTGACTTTTAAAGCTAGGAGAGAGCAGAGTGTCTTGGTAGAAAGACCTAATATGTGATCCTTATGAGTTTCTCAATTGTTGCAAAACATAAAACATTTAATAAGGCATTCAACAAAGTAGATTAAGTGTTATTCAAAACATAGCTTATAGTTGACCTAATGGCTAAATGACCTGGTTTATGAACCTATGAATTATTCCAAGGGTAATTCTTATGTAACAAAGTTTTTTGTTTTGTTTTGTTTTCATGCTGAAATACTTGATTTCTGCAAATACTACACAGGGAATTGAATAAGAAGTCAAAAAGTCATAAGAAAAACAGAAACCTTGCCTTTTTAGTGCTTTAGCTAGGACATAGAGAACATTTTTAGTAACAGGCTACGCTTCATTGTGAAAATACAGTTGGGTGTTTTAGGCCTTCACAAATTTGATTTCATTGTGTTTAGTGATGAATGTTAGTAAGCTGAATGAGATGGGAAGAAATTAAACAGGAACTCTCAGACTGTCATGTGGTTGTGTTCTGCAGTTGGTAGCATGGATTTTCTTGCTTTTAGATTTTCCTTATGAAATATTTTTAGTGTACAGAAGAATTTAACAATACTGAAACATGCACCCATGTACCCAATATCATAACACTGTGCTATGTTTGTTGACGGTTTTGAGTGTGGCAGCGAGGGGGAACAAAACAGATACAGATACAGTTAGGACTTTGTATATACCAGTCTGCAATCCCTTTCTCCCTCTTATCCCAGGTCACTGGTATTTTTAGCTGTTTTACATGTTTTTTGTTGTAATACATTTCTTAATGCTTAAAGTGAATATATATTCATAAACAATATCAGAGGTTGATTTGAAGGTTCTAAAACATTATGTAAATACTGTTTTACTGTGTCTGTCCTTCATGGGTTTTTTTTGTGCAGTATTATATTTTGAGATTTATATATGTTAAAATATTATTTGTATGTTGTATAGTATATTTTATGGATATATATGTTATAAAATATTTATTTTCTATATAGTACTGTATGAATGTGTCACAATTTATACTCTGGTTGAGGACTTTAAAAGTTTTTCAGTTTTAGAAACTGCTGCATTTAAGGTTCTTATATTATGTATGCATATGTGAATGATTCTCTAGGACTGTACTGTCCACTACAGTAGCTACTAGTCACATGTGGATATTTAAATTTAAATTAATTAAAACTTAATAAAATTAAGTTCCTCAGTTGCACTAGACACATTTCAAGTGCTCAGAAGCCATATGTAGCTAGCAGCTAATGTACTGGGTATTGTAGATACAGAATATTTCCATTTTTCCAGAAAGCTCTGTAGGACAGTGCTGCCACAGATTTATACCTGTGTGTAAAATTGTTGGTTGTGCACATCTTGCACTTTACTACATGATGCTGAATTGTTCTTGCCAACAGCATCTGAGCATTCCCTTTCTCAACTGTCGTGCAAAGAATTGCTCTCAATAGAAATTTTAATTTATTTGTATTTTGATAAGTGTGAAATGTGTCTCATTGTGGTTTTCACATGCACTTTAAAAATGTCTGGTGAGGTTGAGCATATTTTCCTACATGTATATTTGCCTAAAGATTCCTGTTTTGTGATTGCCTCTTAGTGTCCTTTGCTCACTTTCTTTTTTCTGCTGTAATATTTAAAATTACTAATTTTTGTATTTTTGTATTTTATGGATGCTCATTCTTTGATTGTATTTGTTACATATATCTATCTGTGCCCTGTGTGTGACTTGTCTTTGTGGTATCTTTTGTTTCATGTAAGTTTTATAATTTGATGTAACTAAATTTACCAGTCTTTTTCTTTTATGCTTTATGTTCTTATGCTTTGTTTAAGAAATTCCTTCCTACCTCCAGGTCAAAGAATTTCCGATATATGCTCTACAGAGTTTGATCTTTCATCCATTTGAATATAATTTTCGTGTATGGTGTAAGGTAGAGTTTGAGACTGAATTTCTTTGTATATGTATAACCATTTGTTCTGGCATAATTTTTTGAACAGTCCACTGTCATATATTGAGTTTATAAATATGTGTGAGTCTGTTTCTGGGTTTTAAGCTGTTTCATTTGTCCACTTATCCCTATACCAATATTTCATTTTAATTTTCTTAAAAGAACAATAGTGGTTAAGTCTAAGTCCTTCAGATCCCAGAGTTGATTTAACTGATGTTAAGATGGAGGATTATAATTCATAATACAAAATATTAGAAAATGATATTAGTATAACCAACAGAAGTGAACAAAAACTTGTGATGGTATTTGAGGAAAGCTTGGCTTAATTTTTGAGGATTGGGGAAAAAAAAGATAACATTTTGAAAGTCAGAACTTCTAGACTTTAAAGTGGTAGATTAAATTTTTTAAAATCTAATTTTCACTTTTAGTGCCTTTTGTTTTCTTCTGATACACAGATGAATCACTTGTTACCAGTTTTATAAATGGAGTTTCTGGTTTGGTCATAGTATGAAAAGGAGAATTAACAAAAAGCAACATGGGTCTTAGGAGTAGTAATTAAGCAAATGGGTTTTGGAGTCTTACTGTCTGTCCAGTGATTTGTGATCTTGGGCATGTGAATGGGATACTCAGAGTAGTGACTTTACAGAGTACTTGTGATGATGACCTACATTAAACACCAAGTGCCTGGCAAAGGTAATGGGCATTCTAAACAGTTGTTCCTAAAGTAACTGGACAATTATTGAGAGAAGGATGAGGGGAGGCTTAGGATAACATGTATGTACATGTGAATAATAAAGCAATGGACTTTGGAATAGTTATTAAATACAGAACAACAATAGGAGACTAGCCTTTGCTTTAGGTGCAAAGGGAAGTAGAAGACAGTGAGTCTCAGATGGTGACCAGTGCAGGACACTAGGTGGTGCCATTAGTCTAAACTGCTTATTTGATCTCTCTGGAGCCTGAATAGCCTCAGGGTAGAAAGATAGAAAGGCAGTCACAAATTAAAAGGTTAGTCAGGAATTGCTTGTATATTAAAGTGTGAATTGTTTTATTGAGTATATTTCAAAGTAATATGATAGTTCTTGATATTTTCTCCTCCAGTGATCATTTTGAAAAATTTTGTTTTAAAGCAGTTTGTTACTTTTTAAATAGTTTATTTGGTGGACAATCATTTGTTTCTAATTTTAAATTAAAGATTATATATAAAAATGTACTTCTATTTAGAATTCATGGTAAACCAACAGGTTTTCATATTGAGATGATGAAGTCAGAAGGAATGTGGTGTTTTAATAAGGTTTAGTGACCTTATTTCGGATTGGTGTACAACTCCATTAAACTTTTTGAAATACTGAAAATAGTTTGTTGATTCCTGTTAATTTCTTTTAAGATTCCAGATTGAGAATAATTAAATGCATTATTTGATTTCTGTTGGTGATTTACACCACTAAGTTTTTATTGAAACATGCATTGAACAAGTGACAGAAACCCCCAATTCAGACTGGCTTAAGCAAATGGAAATTTATTGGGTCATGTAATTTAAAAGATCATATGGCTTTGCTGATTTCAGGTGAAGCTTGACCCAGTGGTTTAAATAATATTTTTGGACACTCTTCAACTGTTAGCTGTGTTTCTCTTGGTATTGGCTCCTTTTGCGAATAGGCTCTCATCTCCTGGAGGTAGGGTAGCTCTCAGCAGCTATAGGTTTATATCCTTCTCATGTTTTTGCATCTAATGGCTCCAAGAAAAGTTGTAGCTTTAGGTCGTGTTAAGTCTGTTTGGCTTGGCTTGGGCTACATATCTGCTCCTGTGATTGGAGATAGAATTAGCACTCTTGGAAATTTAGGAATTAAGAGTGTTGGAGGGATGGTTTCTCAAAAGCAAATTTGAACCTTGTTATGGGAATAAAGAATGGTTGTAAAATGACAGTCATTTCATTAAGAAGGTTGTTTTTAAAACTGTTTTCATTCCTTTGATTTTATTTTGCTAGAGTTTGTTTTTACTTTAATCCCATTTCTGCTATTTATTAGTTGTGCAACTTCTCAGAATCCATTTCCTTATTTCCTCATACCTAGCCGAGTGCCTGGAATATATTAGATATTCCAGAAATGTTTGTTTACCTCTAAGCATGGCTATTAGCCAGACACTTTTAGGTTTAATCAACACTTAATGTGTATCTCATATTAGTCTATAATCAGTAAATATTATAAGTGTAGTAACTTTTAATGATAAATTTCTGAATTCTTAATGTAATCTATTGATTACCACTTTCAGTGATTAAAATGATAGTTGATAGATGCCATCCTGTTCATGACTTACCTGTATTTTTTTTATATGTATAAATTTATTTATTTATTTTTGGCTGCGTTGGGTCTTTGTTGCTGCGTGCAGGCTTTCTCTAGTGAGCGGGGGCTACTCTTCGTGGCGGTGTGCGGGCTTCTCGTTTTGATGGCTTCTTTCGTTGCAGAGATGGGCTCTAGGCATGCAGGCTTCAGTAGTTGTCGCACGTGGGCTCAGTAGTTGTGGCTCACGGGCTCTAGAGTGCAGGCTCAGTAGTTGTGGCACGTGTGGCACACGGGCTTAGTTGCTCTGCGGCATGTGGGATCTTCTTGGACCGGGTCTCGAACCCATGTCCCCTGCGTTGGCAGGCGGATTCTTAACCACTGCGCCACCAGGGAAGCCCCTACTTACCTGTATTTTTATATTTGTATTGAATGTGCAGATTTAGCTCATGAAGATTTTTGTGATTAATCTATGTTGGGAAATATTAATTATCTTTAAAGATAGCAATAAATATAGTGAAATTATGATAAATGTTTTCATTGTTTGGGGAAATAACATAAACCGTTTCATGTGTTTGAAGAATAGAAGGAAGTTGGCAGCAAGAGAGAAAGATGAATGATTATGGTTTAAACTTGTCTTTTTAATTAAGGTGCCTCATTGCTGTGTGCAGTATTCAGAAATGTATTTTAAACGTAACACTAATTTTCAACTACCATTAATCTTTATTAGAAAATATTGCTTATATTTATCATAATATTTTTTCACCAACTGTATGGCTTTTATAATCCATTTAGGTTAACTGGTGTGTAGTCTCAAGAAAAGAACCTCTAATGGTTTTTGAAGTATTTGAACATTAGATATTTGGTAACCTACATTTCTAATAACTAGCAATACACATAAAACTCTTGATAGTGATGGCATAGAACTAATTATTTTCTTTATAGTATAACATAGTGGTAAATGTGGTTAGCAATAAACTGTGTTATACTGAAATCTTTTATTCAGAAGTGACAAATATCAATGTCAAATATATAAATATTTCAGTATATAAAATTTTGCAACAAAAAATAAAGCCACATCAGATCAAAGGATGTTGTAAACTGATGTGGCCCATCATTTTATTGTTGGTTATTGTGTTTATTATTTGTTTGTGTCTTAATTGCAGTTTATTTTTTAAAACACTGTACTAAGTATATATAAAAGCAGTAAGAATATGAAGTGCTAATAAGGAGAGAGGTATCAATCTGATGGTAATTATAAGTAGAGAAAATTTTTTTAATTGAAAATGGTGAGGGCTTCCTCGGTGGCGCAGTGGTTAAGAATCCGCCTGCCAATGCAGAGGCACGGGTTTGAGCCCTGGTCTGGGAAGATCCCACATGCTGCAGAGCAACTAAGCCTGTGTACCACAACTACTGAGCCCGTGTGCCACAACCACTGAGCCTGTGCTCTAGAGTCCGTGAGCCACAACTACTGAGCCCACATGCCACAACTACTGAATCCTGCACGCTTAGAGCCCGTGCTCTGCAACAAGAGAAGCCACCACAATGAGAAGCCCGCACTCTGCAACGAAGAGTAGCCCCCGCTGTCTACAACTAGAGAAAGCCCGCGCATAGCAACAAAGACCCAATGCAGGCAAAAATAAATAAATAAAATAAATAAATTTAAAAAAAAAAAGGAAGGTGAAAAATCAGTTTGTGCAACAACAGGAATTATTTTGAAGACAAAGCCAGTGATTAAATATGTGAAAAGTAGTGTGCCTGTAGTAGTAGAGAGCTCTTGCTTCTTGGTTATATCTCTTGATATTTACCATATCAGAAACTAACATGAAGACATTTAAATTACTTATTAATACATTTAAAGATAGCTGTAATAAACCCATTATACGTTAACATAAGTGACATATTTTTGTGAAAAATGATTATATTTTCCAAACAGAAAATAGTATAAAAAGATTGGTATTGTTTTACTTTTTTTTGTTTTACAATTTTGCTAATCTTTTTAATGTCTGACATAATAATATGTCATAATAGAAGCAGGTGGATTTTCATCTTGTACATTCAGTCTCTTTCAATATATTGTTTTGATTGAAGTATACGGATGAAATAATGGCCTCACACCGAGATTATAGCAGGTATAGCTAGTAAGAGCACCTTATAGAAGTAGCAAGAACAAATTTATTAGTTAATCTTTGAAAATGCACGTATTAACATCCTAGCTGTATTACGTTAAAATCTTCTCAAAACAAAATGGAACACAAATACATAATCATTCATTCCATTAGCCACCCGAGTGATGTCATCACTTATGTAGCCTCTGCAAAACTTTGCTATATAATCATGCAAGAATAAGTTATAAAAGGAAAATAATCTTAACCTGTGGATTCTCTGAAAGAATTGTAGGGACTCCTGTGGTCCATGGACCACACTTGTGAGATCTGCTAGCCTACACAATTTAAAATAATCACTATGAGGCATTGGTAGAAATTCTTTTTAGTTTACAGTAAAGTTTGGGAGTTAATATTAGATGTCTATTGATTTTATGTTAAAAGACTAAGAGTTAGAGAATTTGAAGTCCAACACGGTTTGTGAGTGCTGCTAATCAGATTTGTCACAGCCACGGATAGTCCTTTAGGGTTAAGGTCCTTTAAATTTATGTGATACCCAAGTAAGTGGCGAGGCAGTAATTGTGGATACCATAGCTGCTAAAAAGTTTCATATGACACTTGTGCAGAAATCATCAAGAAGAGAGAAATTATGTCATGACCAATTTTTACTGTGAACAAAACTGGAATATTTTGGAGAAAGAGACCAAATTAGAGTACATGTACCAGCAAGTTAGGAATAGAGGATAACAATGTATTCTTCTGTTTGACAGGGCTCTATATAGGAGCTGGACATGTTTGATTAAGAAACAAATGGGATTTAACCTACTTAACATATACGGGCTTCTGTATTGAGATCTTTTCTTAGTATAACATAGATTCACCCCAATATCAAGTTGTGGGGGATTTTAATACCTCCAGACTGGCAGTTGTTCAGCTGAGGCATGGAGACAAAACAGACCTTGGTTAATATCTTGCAGTAATTGTCATTTCTAATGTTGGAAATTTTAGCTCTTAACACTACTTGTTAAACAATTTAATATTTATGTTTTCATGCTTAGAGATTAAAAGTATTTCTGTTTTACACTTTTATCAGGTATGTTTTAAGGCAGTTTTCTTTTAAGTATATCGTTTGTTTTTCTTTCTTTATAGTGTTTATCAAAACTAATTATTTGGTATGACAAAGCTACTTGGCACTGTCATATTAGCTTAAACTTCCCTTTGTTATGTCCAGCAAATAAATACTTGCTTTTCCTGAGTAGAACTCAACTATACTGTAAATCCATTGATACTAAATTATTTGCGGAGGTTTAACATGTAGGGAAACCTTAATTATGCAGAATATACTTATGAAGAGTAGGTGATTTGTTTACTGTCTTTAACTCAGTCAAAATACATGTAGATATTTGCATAAAAGGGAAGTGTCACTAATATAGTTTGCATTACTTAATGTTACATGTAAAATTAATTTTTCTTGCAAGAGATATGAGATCTGGCAAGATCTGAAAGTGCTGGCTTATCAGCTTTCAGTCTCAAGTATTTACATAATTGTTTAACAATAAACAACAGATTAAGTAGGAGGAAGAATGGTTGATCCTGACAGACACTTTGAGTATAACTCTTACCTCACTTAAGAGCACTCTTGCTCACAATGCTTCAATGATGCTGGTCTTTGTTTTGTTTCTTGAACAGCTGCTGATTCCTACATTGGGACCTTTGCATATGTTTCCTTTTTCTGGAATACTCTTCCTTTTGGTATTTTTGGGCTTCCTTCAGTTGTCAGTTTAAATGACACTTCTCATAGCACTTACGGATATCTGAAGTGACTGTTTCCTTGTTTATTATGTGTCTCGAGTATAAGCTCCTTGAAGGTAGGAGCTCTGCCAATTGACTTCTATATATATTCTGCTTCTAGGAGTGGCTGGCACACAGTAGGACCTTAAATATTGTTGTAAGAAAGAAGGTTATATTTAAGTGTTATAAGATGAAATCATTTAAAAATGCCTTAATTTCTAATTCTCATTATAATTAAAAGATAGTATTATAAATGCTTAATTTTATGCCTCCAAATAGTGATATTTTACTGTTCCTTGTTGTGATGGATAAATTATAAGCCATCCTGTGTTTAATTCTAGTTGGGTTTAGTGGAAAAGTTTTCTGCTTTCAGAAGTTTGCTGTTAGATCATTTTGTCAACTATTCTTATGTAATTACTTATTTCATTTACAGGCTTAGCTAACAATTTACAAATAAACTTAGGTCAGTAGGGCCTCCTGTTGCTCCTTCTACTCATATGCAACTTCAGTTTGCCCACAGTCTGTGGTGTACCTCTTGTGAGGTCTTTACAGTTCAGAGCTTCTCTGCTTGGGCTTTTGCCTTAAGCAAGCACAGGAGTATAATTAGAAGTAGAAAAGAGGAGAAGGGAGTAAAGTGGAAGAAGGAGAGGATTTTCAGAATGGATGAAATGGGTTCCTAAGTGGAAGCATGGTAGACATGGAGCTATGCAGCCCAGATGCTTCTTCAAGGAAGAATTACAGCCCAGATGTTCAGAAGAAGGTAATCAGAAAGGCTTCAGCTGTCAGCTCCTTCAAGGTTAGCTTCTGGTAGAGACAGCCTCCTTGCCTAAGGTCGTGCCTTTCTCAGGGCACCTCTCATCATGCAGCTGAGCAAGGCAGAGGTATAAAGGCCCAACCTTTTTGTTCATACCTGAGACAACTCTGACAAATAATTACCTCCAGAGATCCCTGTCAGGTTTCCTGAGGCTTTGTGAGGTCTATATTGTAATTTGACTTCTCTATCTCTCTGCAATCCTGCTTCTCCCCCTCCCCCCCACCCCCTTCCTTTCACAGGAATGATCCCTAGTAAACATCTTTTACTCCAAACTATTTTCAGTGTCTGATTTTAGAGAATCTTGGTTGCAACAGGGAGATGTATGGGCATCATGTTGTCCTTGAATCTTTAATAAAATTTATGCAAATTTGTGTGTGTGTGTGTGTGTGTGTGTGTGTGTATCATTCTGAGAGGGTCTGCAGCTTTCATGCTATTCTTAAAGCTAGATTGAAAACTACAGGTCTTTTTTATCAAGGAATTAAGGAGGAAAGGCTTTTGATTTTTTTGGATTCAGTGTCAAACTAAATATTGTGAACCTCTGATTTTGGTTAACATGTAAGCCAGAGCTCTGTTAAGAAGGGAGCATTCTCCAATGACGTAGCAATATAAGCACCCTGGCAAAAGCCATTTTAGCTGGTTCTAATATGCTGCCGTAGTGGCTCTTGGAAGCTTGGGAAAAGTGATGGCCCATGTTAATTGAAGTAGATGTGTGGGAGCTGCATGGCAGACAGTGGGGCAAGGGATCAACAGGCTCAGAGAAGTGAGCATGCTAGAATGGACCTACTTTATGAGACTGGAAAAACACTCTGTTTATCAATAATGCACAAGGAAATACAATAATGAGGGGGCACCAGCATCATAGAGAAGCCTCAAGTGGCTGTTTACTGTAGATGGAGGCTGATGGTAGAAGATGCCTTTACAAAACTGGACTCTTTAGTAGCAAGGGAGAAGATGGGATCCCGGAATAGTAAACCCTAGGGAGCAGCAATTAACTGTCAAGCAAGGATGGTATATTAGTTTTCTGTTGCTGCCATACAAATTGCCACTAATTTAGCAGCTTAAAACAACACCCATTTGTTATTTCATAGCTCTATAAGTCAGAAGTAGGTGCAGTGTATCTCACTGAACTGGTTCTCTGCTTCAGGTTTCATCAGACTGAAATCAAAATGTTGGCAGGACAGCATTCCTTTCTGGGGTCTCTAGGGGTGAATGCTTCCACGCTCATTCAAGTTGTTTGCTGAGTTCAGTTACTTGGAGTTGTGGGACTGAGGTCCCATTTGCTTGCTTGCTGTTGACCACAAACTTGTATCTGTTGAATCTCTGTTGTTTCTGTAGTTATACATGTGTGTGTTTTCTAAGTTGATCTCTGTTGTACCTTTGCTTTCTGTTTCCTTGATTTGTGCTCTTATTTCCTTCTTTTTACTTTCTTTGGCTTATCTGTTGTTCTTTTTCTAATATCAGTGAACACTTGGTTTATACATTTACAGATTTATTTTTTTTTCCTTTTCTAAGATTTGCAATTCAGGCTATACTTTTTTCTCAGTACACCTTTAGTGTGGTATCATCTGCATTTTGAGAGATAGTGTTGTAATTATCATTCATTTCTAAATATTTTAAATTTCCCTTAATTTCTTTTTGACTCTTTAATTGGGAATCTTTTAAATTTTGAAAAATGGGCTTTAAAGAAGTTATCTATTTGTTTTTTAATTTAATTCCAAATTGTAGTTACAGAACAAGTTACATGGGATATTTGTTCTTAGAAATTTTTGTAATCTGTCTTATGTCCCAGTATACAATTACTTTTGTAATGTTTTATGTATACTTGATAAGGATATACATTCTCTAATTGTTGGATGAAAAATTCCATATATCATTGTATGATCCACTCATGGTGTTATTATTTCTTTTTTTTTTTTTTTTTTTGTGATACGCGAGCCTCTCACTGTTGTGGCCTCTCCCGTTGTGGAGCACAGGCTCCGGACGCACAGGCTCAGCGGCCATGGCTCACGGGCACAGCCACTCCGTGGCATGTGGGATCCTCCCGGACCGGGGCATGAACCCGTGTCCCCTGCATCGGCAGGCGGACTCTCAACCACGGTGCCACCAGGGAAGCCCGTGGTCTTATTATTTCTCGCATATGTGTGTGTGTGTGTGTATTTGTTTATATGCTTGACTGATCAATAATGGAAAGACGTATGTAGAAATCTACTGTGATGCTAGATTTGCAAATTTCTTTTTCAGATTGTTTTATTTTTGTTTAATATAGTTGACCATTTTATTAGGTGCCATATACTTTTAGAATTACTATTCTTCCTTGTAAACTGAGCTTTTGAAAAACCATTATGTAGTGACCCTTTCTATCCTAATTGATATCTTTATTGTAAAGTTTATCTGATAATAGTTACAGTTAAACTTATTTCTCTTCATTAACATTTGACCAGTATATCCTTTTCCTCTTTTTACATTAGAAAGTTAGATGTCCTTATGCTTTTTTAAAATAAATTTCTTTCTTTATTTTTGGCTACATTGGGTCTTCGTGGCCTTTCTTTTTAGTTGGCGGCAAGCGGGGGCTACTCTTCGTTGCGGTGTGCTGGCTTCTCATTGCGGTGGCTTCTCGTCGCAGAGCATGGGCTGTAGGCGCACGGGCTTCAGTAGTTGTGGTGCGAGGCCTTCAATAGTTGTGGCTCGTGGGCTGTAGAGCACAGGCTCAGTAGCTGTGGTGCGTGGGCTTAGTTGCCCTGTGGAATGTGGGATCCTAGCTCCCCGACCAGGGATCAAACCCGTGTCCCCTGCACTGGAAGGTGGATTCTTTACCACTGGACCACCAGGGAGGTCCCACTACATTCTCTTATTGTTCGTTAAGTTTTCTGTTAGTTCTTTTTGAATTTTTTTTAGCTATGCAATTATTTTAAACTATGCAACAACATATTCCAATATTTATACCTCCAATTTCCTTCATTTTGTTTAATGGTGTTGGCTAGTATTCTAGTATGATGGTAAATGGTGATAATAGACTTTCTTGTTTTATTTCTAACTTAGTAAATTAATGGTATGTTATGCATTTCATGGTACCCCTCCCACCTTCAAAAAGTATATTTTCACAAACTCATTTCAGGGAATTTCCACCAGTGAACTGCCTTGCCACACTTTGTGCTTTCCTTCCTACTGCATGGCAGTTGCTTTTGACAGCTTACAGTGTGTACTTTTAGTTGTTCCATACCATCATTGATTACTCCATCTTTTTCTTATTAATTTGCAGTAGTATTTGTCTCCTACTTTTACTGAAAATAAGGTGCTGTTTTCATTATCCTTAATGTTGCATGATTTCCAGTAGGAGGAACAGAGTGTTCCATGAACGTTAGAAGTTCTAGTCAGAAGTTTCTAATAGACTTGGGAGCATCCTACATTAAACCACAGCTCCACTTTTCTTGTTCTCTGCATGGAATTGAAATATTTAGAGTTGCCGAGATTTGAGTGCTCTTACTGCTTTCTTGGAGTACTGGCTATTGTAAAACCAGCTTACTCGAAGCGAGCATTTTTGGTGCAAAGCTATTCTAAATCTCAGTAAGTGTATATTTTGCTAAAATTGCCTTTGTGTTTTCAAGGCAATGCTCCATTATCTTCTAGTTTTCAGTGTTGCTGTGGTGAAATCCGATGCCATTCTGATTCTTTATCCTTTGTTCAGAACACTTTTTTTTTTTTCTGCAGAAAGCCTTTAGGCTCTTTGTCCTGATAATGTCTTTGTATGAATCTCTTTCATCCATTTTGCTGGACACATTGGTGGTGGATTCTTTTGATGTGGATCATGTCCTGGAGTTCCGAGAAATGTTCTTGAATCATTTATATGATTTATTCCTATTTTCTCTATTCTCTTTTTGGTTGGGGACTCCAGTTATTTGGATATTGGACATCTTGGATTGGTCCTCTAAATTTTCTCTTCTAATTTTGTTTACTTTTTGAGAAATTTTGATTTTTACTGTCATATGTTTGATTTCAAAGTGTTCTTATTTATTCTGATACTTTTCTTTTAGTAGTATCTGTTCTTGTCTCATAGATGCAATATCTTCTCTCTGAGGATTTTAATGATAAGATAGGTTACTTATCAAGGTTTTTTTCTAATGTAGGTCTCCCTTTCCTCCAAGTTGTTATTTAAATTTTTTGTTTGTTTTGGCTTTTGTCTTTCACAGTGGAGAGTTTCAGATGTCTCGCAATATTCACCTCTTTTTTTTTTTTTTTTTTTTTTTTTTTTTTTTGCGGTATGCGGGCCTCTCACTGTTGTGGCCTCTCTCGTTGCAGAGCAGAGGCTCCGGACGCGCAGGCTCAGCGGCCATGGCTCACGGGCCCAGCCGCTCCTCGGCACGTGGGATCCTCCCCGACCGGGGCGCGAACCCGTGCCTGAACCCGTGCCTCCTGCATCAGCAGGCGAACTCTCAACCACTGCGCCACCAGGGAAGCCCTCACCTCTTTATTTTTAAGAGTGGGAAATTGAAAGACAATAACTAACTGTACTTGGGTTGGAGTTGGTCACTGTTAAATGACCTGCTGTGCTGTTTTGTAGCAGAATTCCATGTTGATGTCATTAGACCATTTCTTAGACTAGGTTGATTATAGGAAGGTTCCTTTTCCAACTTCCTGCCTTCTGGAGCCAAGAAGAAGAAAATTGGAGGTCTGAAAGTTTAGTATATCAACTTTTGGTTAATCCTTGTGTTTTCAGTATGTTTCCAGCACCCTCCTGTCTGTTATAGAAAATAGGCCTCTAGTCTTCTGCATGGCTGAGAAAGAGGGCATGTTCCCTGATGTGCAGAGTGCAGCGAGGGATCTTAAGCAAACCTTTATGCCCTACCTTCACTCCCATTCCTAGAAATTCCCAGTGCCACCTAGTGTGGTGCCTTAGGGAGTATGGCAGTGTAAATTTGATTACTCCCAGTTTCCTTCTGCTTTTTCCCACTGTTGTTTGATTTAACTTCCTTGGGTCTGTTAAGTGAATCACTACCCCCCCCACTCTGTTCTCTAGTGTCCAAATTTTTGTCACCATTGTTTCCTTTTCTGTAATTTTTGTCCTTGAGAATAGTTTTAGTGGGGTTCAGGAGGAATCAGAAGTTTATGTAAGTATTCAATTCCTTTTTTATTTCCTGAAAGTATGACACATTATTGCTTTTATCTTATTTTGTCTCTTTTAATTTAGATGGAAAATTATTGCATTATAGTTTTTTGTTTTTTTTTTTTTTTTTTTTTTTTGTTTTTTTAACATCTTTATTGGAGTATAATTGCTTTACAATGGTGTGTTACTTTCTGCTTTATAACAAAGTGAATCAGCTATACATAGACAGATATCCCCATATCTCCTCCCTCTTGCATCTCCCTCCCATCCTCCCTATCCAACCCCTCTAGGTGGTCACAAAGCACTGAGCTGATCTCCCTGTACTATGCAGCTGCTTCCCACTAGCTATCTGTTTTACATTTGGTAGTGTATGTATGTCCATGCCACTCTCACTTCGTCCCAGCTTACCCTTCCCCCTCCTGGTGTCCTCAAGTCCATTCTCTACATCTGCATCTTTATACCTGTCCTGCCCCTAGGTGCTTCAGAACCTTTTTTTTTTTTCCATTATAGTTTTCTAGTGAGTTATTCAATTAATCAGAATTGAGATTTTTAAGAGTTACAAAGAGGGTTTTCCATATTATATATAATGTTCATTTGAAGTATGTAAAGGAAATAATGATTCTTGTATATTATATGCACTGTATGAAAATAGTGTTAATGTGATGCTTTACTTTTTATACAGTTGCTTTGATACTTAGTTTTTATCACTTATCAGATGCCCATGTGCTTTATGGGAAGCTAGGTTTTTCTTTACCTTCAGGGGCTGAATCTGAATTAGTCTAAGCCAATCATTGTTTTTATTTTTAAAATTTTATTATTTATTTTGGTTGTGCCTGGTGTTAGTTGCAGCAGGAGGGCCCCTTAGTTGTGGCATGCAAACTCTTAGTTGCGGAATGCATGTGGGATCTGTTCCCTGACCAGGGATCAACCTGTGTTCCCTGCATTGGAATGCGGATTCTTAACCACTGCGCCTCCAGGGAAGTCCCATAAGCTAATCATTGTTATTTCATTCCTTTTGATTGACTTAGTAACAAGTGGCCAATGACACTTGAAGAAATTTATTGGGAAAGTTTTTCTTCACTTTTTTTTTTCTTTTTTTTAATGTAATGCATAAGGAAGGGACCGTCTCTCTCCTGATCTTTGGATATTAGGTAAAGTGATAACTGTAACTATTGCCGCTATCTTGGACCATTAAAGGACAAAAGTCATCACACTAAGGATGGCACAGAGAACACATAGAAACAACCAAGGTCAATGATGATGATGTTGAGTCATAAATTAACTAATCCTGGAGCTGCTCTAGTTCTGGTGCTTTTTATGTGAGATGGTAACTCCTCTAATTGTCTTAAAATAATAATCAGAATAACCATTACTTGTAGCTAGTTAAAAAAAAGAATCCTTAGTAAATAAACATTCTAAAGTTCAAATTACATAAATGTTAAAGCTTAAAACTGCAGGCTGGGCTTCCCTAGTGGCGCAGTGGTTGAGAGTCCGCCTGCTGATGCATGGGATGCGGGTTCGTGCCCCGGTCCGGGAGGATCCCACATGCCGCGGAGTGGCTGGACCCGTGAGCCATGGCCCCTGAGCCTGTGTGTCCGGAGCCTGTGCTCCGCAACGGGAGAGGCCACAACAGTGGGAGGCCCGCGTACTGCAAAACAAAACAAAATAAAACCCTGCAGGTTTCTGAGAGGTTCGTGGCGCAACCCCCCACCCTCGCAGCCAAATAAGCTGAATTGGGAATTGGGAATTTATATTGTATTCTTTCATTCGTATTGTCTTTGCCCATAACTTGTATGGCTTTGACATTTTAATTGTTTGGTAAAACTGGTAATTTTATTCTTTTGTTGTGGTGTGACTCAGGTTGACCTGACGTTTTAATAAATCTGACTCCTAGGACTGATTAAAGAAACATCTTATTTCTTGAAATATGTACATTTTCTACATGAAATTGGTTGCTTTTTTTTTTGGTGACTTGCCTTGCCAGAGCTTTGGGATCATACGTGTTTCATACTGACGTTACATTTTTTCTTTAAAAAAAAAATTTAATTAATTAATTTTGGCTACATTGGGTCTTCATTGCTGCGCGCAGGCTTTCTCTAGTTGTGGCGAGTGGGGGCTACTCTTCATTGCAGTGCGTGGTCTTCTCATTGCAGCAGGCTTCTCTTGTTGCGGAGCACAGGCTCTAAGCGTGTGGGCTTCAGTAGTTGTGGCACATGGACTCTAGAGCGCAGGCTCAGTAGTTGTAGTGCACGGGCTTAGTTGCTCCGCGACATGTGGGACCTTCCCGGACTACGGATCGAACCCGTGTCCCCTGCATTGGCAGGCGGATTCTTAACCACTGCGCCACCAGGGAAGTCCCTGATGTTACATTTTTAATTAATATTTAAATGCAAAAGGTGACTGTTTAAAAGATTGTCTTGTTTGTGACTTATCCTTAAAAGCAAGTGTCATTTGGTTTTATTTTACAATAGAATTTAATCTTACATGTTTTTTGTTATAGTAATGTTACCAAAAAATCTCTTATTGAACTATTTGTGGTGAGCTTTTTAAGGATGTTTAAGATTTCACATGCAGTTTAACTGATCACAGATGAAGTTGTAAATTAATACCTCATGAGTGCATTTGACTACAGGGCATTGTTTGTGAATCAAAACTCCTTTCTTCCTGTAAACTGTGAAAGAGGTTTAAGCATATGGATTAGAATTGCATGGTGATACCAGTGTACTTATGAAAAGACACTGTAGTTGGGTCATTTAAAATGTACTAAAATATTATGAACAGCCATTAATCGTAGTAATTCCCTTAAGCTTTTAAGAGTTGTAAGGTTTAGTTCTATTCCTTTGTTGGATTTAACCACCTTAATAAGAAATTGTTTTGTTGCTTTTAAAGCTGTACATAGTAGTAAGAATAACCATTGATATAGTATGGAGGTAATAAGAATAGCTGAAGTTTCTTAGAGAACACTTAGAGAACATGTATTTTTACAGAAGTGTTCACAGTTGTATCACATACACACGTGAAGTTTTTTCTTGTTTTCATTTAAGTCATTCTGTTAATAAAACCTGTAGAATGAATAATTGTTCATTGATACCTTCTAGTATAAGATTATTAAATGAGCATTGTTCAGTGTAAAATCAGATTTTTTTTTTTTGCTGTAATTTTTGTTTTACAATATGTGAAAGTCACCCAATGTGGAATGTGCTCTTCTGGTTATGACAGACTGTCACATATTTATTGAAAAAAATATCAAAAAACAGGGACTTCTGGAAGGCGATGATAGGTTAGAGGAAGCAGAAAGAAGCTTTAGTTAACTTCTTTGAGCGAATAAGGCAAACACTAGATCTTACCAGGAGAGGTGGTTGGGAAGCTTTTGGGGTTCTGATATGTGTCACCCCTTTAGGCTCCTTCATTCTTTGAAAACTTTGGTACCTGTTTTACAAATATTCTCTTTTCTGCTGTCTTCTTAGTTCCCATATGGATGACATTTCCAGTCCCAGTCATCACACTTCCTTAAACTCCTCTATTATAATTACCATTTTGTTCATTCCACTTGAGCAACCCTCTTTTCACATTCTGAACTTACTCCCTGCCCAGAACTGCTTTAACAAAAAAGATTCTGTATTTTCCTTATTAGTTCCTGACTATTTTCACCTTATTCTCTTTATCTAGCCTGAGTGGCATGGTTAGTTATTTCAACTACATCTTACCATTATCTTCAATTCTCTCTCCCCTTTGACCAAGCCAATTTCTAAACCTGGGTCAATTTGTGTGCCTTACTTTTTTGACTTATCACAATTAACTTATTTTGTCATAGTAGACATTTTCAGCCATCTTTGATCCTTCCCCTTAAGCCTTCATAAGTAGGTTATTCACCATCTGTTATTACCATCTGAAATGGATCGCAAATCTCACCTCTGTTTGCAACTTTCATGTTTACTGCCCATATTATCTCTTGGATTAAGTACTGTAGCCCTCTCCTCTCTGGTTTTATTTCTCCAGTGGTTCTCTCTTTCCACTTTTTCTCTCCCAACAATACATAAGGGATTAGATCTCTATCTAACCCTTTCCCCCCTAAATTAAGAGAGTCTCCCTTCAGTAGTAATTCTCAATTGAGGTGCCAAATCCTCTAGGTCTCTGTGGGGTATGTATTTGGTTTTGAAAACATCATAAGAGTGATTCTCTTCTTTCTGAAATGTCTGTTGCAGGACTTCCTTAATTGCATCATCTGTAGTGCTACAGAAGTTGTCTTTCTGAAACATGGATTTTTTTTGGGGTGGGGGGCGGCCAGGGATTGACCCCGGGCTCTGGCAGTGAAAGTGACAAGTCCTAACCACTGGACTGTCAGGGAATTCACTTAAACATGGATTTAATTCATTTTACAAATGTACAGCCACTTATTTTTTGCCACATACTGGATTAGCTGCTGGAGTAAGGAAGATGAATGCTAAGGCATTTGTCTTTAAAAAAAATATTAATGTCACAATACATCTGTCATTTAGTGGAACTTTAACAGGTACTTCCTGAACTTGTCTTTGTAATAGTCCTTCAGTGTAGATACTGTTAGTTGCTCTACAGATGAGCAAACTGAGTCTCAGTGAATTCTAAGTAATAAACAAGTGATTAATGTTATGATAAATACTTGAAAAGGTACCTGTAAGAGCATCAAGGAGGGATATCTAGTCTAGGATTAGAAGATTAACAGTTAAGGCTGGCTTCAGAGAGAAGATGGTGTCTTAAGCTGAGTCTTTAAAGACAAGTATGAAGTTAGACAAAGAAAGTGATAGGTAAGAAGGTATGTGTGTAGCATGGTTATACTGTGAACATCCTTTGCAAAAGACATGCAGAGACTTGAGAAAGCATTTTATGGGAACACCTCAGTATGACTGAAGCATAGTACATGAGTTGGGGAACCAAGAATGACTTTAGTAGATAAAAGATGTTAAACCAGGCTGCATTTTATATATATATTAAAATGCAGCCTGTTGTGTGTGTGTGTGTGTGTGAGTGTCAATCCTGCTAAAACGTTTAGATTTGTTTTTAGTAAGTGATGGGAATGATTTTAAATAGGAGAGTTAATTGATTAAACAGTGTGGAGAATGGATTAGACGAAGGCCTTTCTGCAATCATGAAGACATCTTAGACTGTTGGAATACCCCAAATAAGAAATATGGAGGGGGCTTCCCTGGTGGCGCAGTGGTTGAGAGTCTGCCTGCCGATGCCGGGGACACGGGTTCGTGCCCCGGTCTGGGAAGATCCCACATGCCACGGAGTGGCTGGGCCCGTGAGCCATGGCCACTGAGCCTGCGCGTCCGGAGCCTGTGCTCCGCAATGGGAGAGGCCACAACAGTGAGAGGCCCGTGTACTGCAAAAAAAAAAAAAAAAAAAAAAAGTGAGTGAGAGGAATGATTTCTCAGGTTATATTCAGTGTGGGAGAGTGGTTGTGTCAATCTGAGATAAAGCATATTAATATTATATAGTACATAATGTAGATGGCATTAATAGGCTCTGAATAAATATTTGTGGAAGCTGCTTCCTAAATTGTCTCTCAATTTTTATTGGAGTGTGTTCTTAAAACATCTGGACAGCTGTGGCCATTAAAACCTTTTCATTTATCAAGCCTTAACTAAATAAAATACCTAGGGCCCAGTTATACTGAGGTTCCTGGGTGGGGTAAGGGTGTGTGTGGGGCACAATAGAAGTTCTAGGACTTGCCCATCTAATTGAAATTCTTGAGTTTAAGCAGCTTAGGAACTTCCAGTTTTCATTTTCTCCAGTACTGAAAACTAACTTACTGGAGGTCATGTAAGTCACTATTGTGGTTTAAAAAAGAAAAAGAAAAAAAGTGACCATAATATGTAGAAGGAAACTTTTAAAACTTCACTATAAAGGGATTTACCTGAAAGTCTCATTGTTTTTTGCCAGAATTTATATACTATTAAAATATTACAGTGAAGATGAGCTGCATTAAAGTTATCTCTTTAGATACCTCTGGAGTGGAACCTTTGTAACTAATATAGTAGAAAATATGATCTAAAATGGGTAACAGGGTTACTTCACTTTTCTTTTAATATCCATGGAAATTAGTTGGCCTTAAATTATTTGAGAGATTATTTATATGAAAAACAAGTAATGTTTTATAAGCCTCTATTGCAACTGACTAAGGCAGGAAAAGAGGAGAAAATTTTCTCCTCTCTTTTTTACCTTAGTGCAGAGACTAGGATCTCCAAGCATAACATTCAGACTGGGGGACGGTGAGTACTTTGAAAATTATGTCAATAGGTAGGAAATGAAAATATCAGAATGAAGCAGTTTACACGTCATTGTTGAATTGAGCCATAAGGTTGTGGCATAATGCCTGGATTAAACTTTTTTTTTTTTGCGGTACACGGGCCTCTCACTGTTGTGGCCTCTCCCGTTGCGGAGCACAGGCTCCGGACGCGCAGGCTCAGGGGCCATGGTGCTCACGGGCCTAGCCACTCAACGCATGTGGGATCTTCACGGACCGGGGCACGAACCCGTGTCCCCTGCATCGGCAGGCGGACTCTCAACCACTGCGCCACCAGGGAAGCCCTGGATTAAACTTTATTGCAACTCAAACATGCCTCACACATACACACATATACACACATACACACACAGACCACACACACTCTAAATACTATATATTCACTGAGGTCTATGGCTTCTTCCATGAACTATCGCTGCAAGAGACAACTTCAGAGCCAAGTTTTTTGAAAAGCGCCAATGTAAGAAAGTAAATTGATAGCATATCACTTTTTTTAATGACATTCTGCTTTACACATAGTGTTTGATAAACATTTGTTGAATTGAACTAAATAAACACTTCTCAAAGTTATGTGAAGATTAAGCCCAAGTAAGGGTGTCTGTTGAACCACGATGAAGGTTAAAATTATGTAAAATATACTCTTAATTAAAAAGTAATGTTTCTTTCTGATTGTTGAGAATTTGGAAAATACATTAAAATACAACAAAAAATATAAAGATCATCAGTAATTCCACCATGAATAAAGTATTTCTGTTACCATTTGTATTCTCTTCCAACTAATTTTCTTTAAAAATGGTACTACAGACTTGCAGTTACAAAATAAATGAGTCATGGGGGATGAAATGTAGAGTGTGGGAATGTAGCCAATAATAATATAATATCTTTGTATTGTGTAAGATGGTAACTAGACTGTGGTGATCATTTTGTAGTGTATAGAACTGTTGAATCACTATGTTGTGTATCAGGAACTAACATAATGTTGTAGGTCAATTGTACTGTAAAAAACAAATGAACGAAGTTATAGAAAAAGAGATCAGATTTGTTATTACCGAGGTGGAGGTGGGAGGAGGGGTGTTAGGGAGGGGGAATTGGATGAAGGTAGTCAAAAAGTATAAACTTACAGTTATAAGATAAGTAAGTACTGGGGCTCCCCTGGTGGCGCAGTGGTTGGGAGTCCGCCTGCCGATGCAGGGGACATGGGTTCGTGCCCCGGTCCGGGAAGATCCCACATGCCGTGGAGCTGCTGGGCCCGTGAGCCATGGCCACTGAGCCTGTACGTCCGGGAGCCTGTGCTCCGCAACGGAGAGGCCACAACAGTGAGAGGCCCGCATACTGCAAAAAAAAAAAAAAAAAAAAAAGAGAAAAAAAAAAAAAGTAAGTACTAGGGATGTAATGTATAACATTAATATAATTAATACATTAATTTCGCATATGTTAATACCAAAAGTTGTTAAGAGAGTAATCCTAAGGAGTTTTCATCACATGGAAAAAAAATATTTTTTCTTTTTATTTGGTATCTATATGAGATGATGGATAGTCACTAACTTACTGTGATAATCATTTCATGATGTATGTAAGTCAAGTTGTTACGCTGTACACCTTAAACTTATACAGTGCTTTTTGTCAATTATATCTCAGTAAAACTGGAAGAAAAAAAGTGGGACTACAGTTTTGAAAGATGAGTACTTCAGGAAAGTTAATGTCAATTTACTTTCTTACATTGGCGCTTTTCAAAATTTGGCTCTGAAGTTGTCTCCTGTAGTGAATCTTATTTTGATGCTTAAAAAAAAAACTGTCCCCTTCCCCTAAAATAAAGGAAATAGAGTTCTCCTTTGTGGAAAAAAGAGAGAAGATGGAAAGTATGTATGTCATCATATACCTGAAAATTGATACATTTCTATAAATATATGGACAATTGGTAGTTTACTCTTTCTTAAAATAGTATTTTTACATTCTATTAAGATTTTTGGGTACATGTGACAGTAAACTTAACTAGCACTAGCTTAGTCTAAAAAAGGAACTTAGCAACTAGTCACTAAAACTGCATACAGACAAAAAGTATGTGTACAGGTAGGGCCTTAGTTCTTTCCTTTGTCTCTGAGAGTTATGTTCAGTTTGTCAGACTTCTGTGTTTTTACTTTGACTTACTGTGTGTGTGTGTTATGGTCTTCTGTTGGCTTTCCTTCTTGCTTATTTGAAAAGCTGTCAGTACTGTTGATTAGTAATTTCAGATATTATTTTTTATATTTTATTTTATTTTACTTTTTAAAATTAAAAAATATATATTTACTTATTATTTAGTTAGGTGTTTTGGCTGCACCGGATCTTAGTTGCGGCATGTGGGATCTACATTGCGGCACGCGGGATCTTTATTTGCGACATGCAGGATATTTTGGTTGTGGCATTTAGACTTCTTGGTTGCGGCATGCAGAGTCTTAGTTGTGGCATGCATGTGGAATCTAGTTCCCCAACCAGGGATTGAACCCGGGCCCCCTGCATTGGGAGCGTGGAGTCTTACCCACTGGACCACCAGGAAAGTCCCTACATTTTTATTTTATTTTACTTTTAAAATTTATGTATGTATGTATATATGGCTGCGTTGGGTCTTCATTGCTACGTGCAGGCTTTCTTTAGCTGTGGTGAGTGGGGGCTACTCTTCATTGCAGTGTACGGGCTTCTCACTGTGGCGGCTTCTCCTGTTGTGGAGCACAGGCTCTAGGCGCGCGGGCTTCAGTAGGTGTGGCTCGCGGGCTCTAGAGCGCAGGCTCAGTAGTTGTGGTGCACGGGCTTTGTTGCTCCTCGGCATGTGGGATCTTCCCGGACCAGGGCTTGAACCCGTGTCCCCTGCACTGTCAGGCCGATTCTTAACCACTGCGCCACCAGGGAAGTCCTTACATTTTTATTTTATATGCAAGGTAAATACCCAGAAAAAATAATTTGGTTTAATATTTTTGTAAGATTTATGGTGTATTTCATTATTCTTCCTCAGAAGAGTAATTTCAAGTGAAATAACCATGACTGGAGTCTCATTTGTTTAATGGCTGAAAAAGCCTTTCAATTTACACTAGGGACCAGCTGATAAATTTTACTATTTGTGACACCAGTATTCATATTCTGAGGTGTTAAAATGCTTTTATGAAAGAGGTAAGTGTTTTACTTAAAGAATGAGGAAAAAGATTCATTTTTTTTGGTAATTTGCAGTGTTTTTCCATTTTTTGCTGAATGCTTTAAAAAAAAAAAGCTTTGCATTGTTCCAGGTTTTTCTTCTTGCTGATCAACTAATGTGCTAAATGTGTTTTGTTAAGGTGACCCTTTAAGATTGCTCTTATAGACTAAGGAGAGGTGCTGAATTTTCTAATGTTGTAGAAGAGATTATATTTAGTTGTTGGTATTTCAAGTTGGAACACTTTATTCTACTTTGCCTTTAGTTAATGAGTCATCTGGAGAAAATGGGTGACCTCTTGCTTTTAGGAAGAGTCTGTAGCAAATAATAATAAGTTAAACGCTGTGGGAGATATTCTACCAAATAACAAACTTAAAATGGAAACTTTTGTAATACATTTTAATGCCCATATGTAAGATACAAGCTAAAGGATATAGAAGCATTTTGCTCATTATTTTCTTCAGCTGATAAAAACAAACAAAACATAATCTCGATATAATCCTTTTTGTCACATATAACGAAAAGAAAGCTTTTTTTTTTTTTTTTTTTTTTTTTTTTTAAACCAACGCACCTTCTGGATTGTTATCAGTTACAGACAAGTGGGAAGCCAGCTTAGGTCTATGAAATTCTTTGATATACAGGATATACTGCAGTGGTCAAATCTGAATAATTTTCAGTAATTGGGGAAAGTATTGTGATGATAGACGTACTGAATGTTTAAAAAATATTTTTATATTATATCTGCCAAATTTTTCCCCATTTAAAAAAATTGTGCTAAAATACATATAAAATTTGCCATCTTAACCATTTTTAAGTGTACAGTGGCGTTGAATACAGTCATAATGTTGTGCAGTCATCACCACCATCCATCTCATAACTCTTTGCATCTTGTAAAACTGAATCTCTATGCCCATTAAATAACTCCTCTTTTTCCCTTTCCCCAGCCCCTGGCAACCACCATTCTGCTTTCTGTCTCTATGGTTTTGATTACTCTAAGTACCTCATAGAAATGGAATTATACAGTGTATGTCTTTTTCTGACTGTCTTATTTCACTCAGCATAATATTCTTGAAATTCATCCATGCTGTAGTATGTGTCATAACTTTCTTCCTTTTTAAGCCTGAATAATATTCCATTGTCTTTATATACCACATTTTGCTTATCCATTCATCTTTTGATGGACATTTAAGTTGTTTCCATGTTTTAGCTATTCAGTAAATAATGCTGCTATAAATATGGATGTCCAAGTATCTCTTTGATATCAGTTGTTTTGGGTATATACCCAGAAGTGAAATTGCTGAATCATATTGTAATTGTACTTTGAATTTTTTGTGAATCATTATACTGTTTTCCACAGTGGCTATACCATTTACATTCCCACCAACAGTGTACAAGTGCTCCAAATTCTCCCTGTTCTTGTGGAACACTTACTGTTTTCTGATTTTTTGATAGTAGCCATCCTAATAGGTGTGAGGTATTATAATTTCGATTTGCACTTATCTAATGATTAGTGATGTTGAACATCTTTTCCTGTGCTTATTGGCCATTTCTGTAATATGTTTTTTGAAAAATGTTTTATTCAGGTCCTTTGCCTGTTTTGAATCAGGCTGTTTGGTTGTTTCTTGTTGCATTTTAGGAGTTCTCCATAAATTCTGAATCAAAATCCTTTATCAAATATATGACTTATAAATATTTTCTCCCATTCTGTGGGTTTTCTTTTTTACTCTGTGGGTATTATCTTTTTTTGTTTTTTAATTTAATTTAACTTTTGGCTGTGTTGGGTCTTTGTTGCTACACGTGAGCTTTCTCTAGTTGTGGGGAGCGGGAGCTACTCTCTGTTGCAGTGCGTGGGCTTCACATTGCGGTGGCTTCTCTTGTTGTGGAGCACGGGCGCTAGGTGCGCAGGCTTCAGTATTTGTGGCACATGGGCTCAGTAGTTGTGGTTCGTGAGCTCTAGGACGTGTGGGCTTCAGTAGTTGTGGCACGTGGGCTCTAGAGCAAAGGCTCAGTAGTTGTGTCGCATGGGCTTAGTTGCTCCCCAGCATGTGGGATCTTCCCTGACCAGGGATCGAACCTGTGTCCCCTGCATTGGCAGGTGGATTCTCAACCACTGTGCCACCAGGGAAGTCCCACTCCGTTGATATTATTTTTTGATGTACAAAAGGTTTTACTTTTCATGAAGTCTAATTTGTCTATTTTTTGTTGTTGCCTGTTCTTTTGGTGTCATACCCAGGAAGTCATTGCCAAATCCAAAGTCATGAATCCTTTGCTTGTGTTTTCTTCTAAGAGTTCGTAGTTTTAGATCTTAAACTTAGGTCTTTGATCCATTATGAGTTAATTTTATATGTAGTGTTAGGTAGTCCAGCTGCATTCTGTTGCATATAGATATCCAGTTTCCCTAGCACAGTTTTTTGAAAAGACTGTTCTTTCATTAAATGCTCTTGGCACCCTTGTCAAAAATCATTTGACCATATATGCAAGAGTTTATTTCTGGATTCTTTATTGTATTCCATTGGTCTATATCTCTGTCTTTATGCCAGTTCACACTATTTGATTATTGTATCTTTGTAGGAAGTTTTGAAATCAGGAAATGAGTCCTCCATCTTTGTTCTTTTCAAGATTTTTTTGGCTATTTGGGGTCCCTTGAGATCTCATATGGATTTTAAGGTGTGTCTTTTATTTCTGAAAAAAAGGTCATTGGAATTTTGAAAATGTGCTAAATTTTTATAGTTTTCTTCATTTCTTCATATTTGGTTTAGTATGACAGCTTTGCAATATTAGCAGTTCTTTGAGAGAGTAGCAAAGGATGTGGGAGATACTGATTCTAATTTTGGTTACCTTTATGTTATATACGTCACAATATTTGCATACTTCAGTTTTCTCATCTGTGCAATGGGATAAAGAAAATATATCATATTGAAAAACAGGAAGTTTTAAGATCTTAGAGTTCAAAATTTTTTTTTTTTTGCGGTACATGGACCTCTCACTGTTGTGGCCTCTCCCGTTGCGGAGCACAGGCTCCGGACACGCAGGCTTAGCGGCCATGGCTCACGGGCCCAGCCACTCCACGGCATGTGGGATCTTCCCGGACCGGGGCACGAACCTGTGTCCCCTGCATCGGCAGGTGGACTCTCAACCACTGCGCCACCAGGGAAGCCCAGAGTTCAAATTTTTAATACCAGATGTCTTTTTGAAGTAAACTTTCCAGGTCTTCCCTTGGGCACAGAATGACTACATCACTAGCACCATGAACTGTGAGGTTTTTTCCCCGTTTCTCAAATGTATCTATTTAACACGCATCCATCTATCTATCTATCTATCTATCTATGACTATTGTGAGCCTAGTGTTGTCTGCTATACCAAGGATACCGGTCCATTACTCATTCTTTTCATTTACAAAGATCATATGGAATATACTGGAGGGGAATTTGGGTCTTTTGGTTCTGCTGTAGTAAAGCCTGTATTTTGGTTCACCCTGCACATGGCAGTCCAGATATAGGACGGTTTCTGCCATAGAAAGATGGCACCTGCTGTGACAACTCTATCCTTTTTGGTGGATCTCATGGATCATTTCTTTGCAGTGAAGTAGAGTGTCCTATGACATAATTCTGTCCTTAATCATAGCAGTTTTGGAATATTGGAGAATCAGTCATGTTTGAGAGATTTTCTAATTGGTTTGTTCTTTCAGCATTTATTTAATGAACGTGCTTGTATTTTTGATATCCTAAACTCAACATATCCCAAACTGAACTCCTAATCTTTCGCCAAAATCTGTTCCACCTGCAGCCTTCTTTTTTTCACTTCATGACAACTTTATCCTTCAAGTTGTTCAGGCTAAAAAACCTTAGCGTTATTCTCGATTCTTCTCTTTCTCTGATAGTGCATATACAATCCTTCACAAATCCTGCTGGACGACTTTAAAATATATCCTGAGTCTAGTCAGTTGTTTTTTTATTTAAATTTAATTTTATTTATTTTTTTATACAGCAGGTTCTTATTAGTTATCTATTTTATACATATTAGTGTATATATGTCATTCCCAATCTCCCAATTCATCCCACCACCACCACCATCCCCTTGCTGCTTTCCCCCGTTGGTGTCCATATGTTTGTTCTCTATATCTGTTTCTGTATTTCTGCCCTGCAAACTGGTTCATCTGTACCATTTTTCCAGGTTCCACATATGTGCGTTCTGTATGACAGTCTCTACATCCATCCATGTCTCTACAAATGACCCAATTTCATTCCTTTTTATGGCTGAGTAATAATTCGTTGTACATATGTACCACATCTTCTTTATCCATTTGTCTGTCGATGGGCATTTAGGTTGCTTCCATAGCCTGGCTATTGTAAATAGTGCTGCAGTGAACATTGGGGTGTTTGTGTCTTTTTGAATTACGGTTTTCTTTGGGTATATGCCCGGTAGTGGGATTGCTGGGTCATATGGTAGTTCTATTTTTAGTTTTTTAAGGAACCTCCACACTGTTCTCCATAATGGCTGTATCAATTTACATTCCCACCAACAATGCAAGAGGGTTCCCTTTTGGCCACACCCTCTCCAGCATTTGATGTTTGTAGATTGTTTTATGATGCCCATTCTAACTGGCGTGAGGTGATACTTCATTGTAGTTTTGATTCCCATTTCTCTAATAATTAGTGATGTTCACCAGCTTTTCATGTGCTTCTTGACTATCTGTATGTCTTCTTTGGAGAAATGTCTATTTAGGTCTTCTGCCCATTTTTTGATTGGGTTGTTTTTTTTTTTAATATTGAGCTGCATGAGCTGTTTATATATTTTGGAGATTAATCCTCTGTCTGTTGATTTGTTTGCAAATATTTTCTCCCATTCTGAGGGTTGTCTTTTCATCTTGTTTGTAGTTTCCTTTGCTTTGCAAAAGGTTTTAAGTTTCATTATGTCCCATTTGTTTATGTTTGTTTTTATTTCTATTACTCTAGGAGGTGGATCATAAAAGATCTTGCTGTGATTTAGGTCAAAGAGTGTTCTTCCTGTGTTTTCCTCTAGGAGTTTTATGGTGTCTGGTCTTACATTTACATATCTAATCCATTTTGAGTTTATTTTTGTGTATGGTGTTAGGGAGTGATCTAATTTCATTCTTTTACATGTAGCTGTCCAGTTTTCCCAGCACCACTTACTAAAGAGACTGGCTTTTCTCCTTTGTATATCCTTGTCTCCTTTGTCATAGGTTAGTTGACCACAGGTGTGTGGGTTTATCTCTGCACTTTGTATCCTGTTCCACTGATGTATATTTCTGTTTTTGTGCCAGTACCATATTGTCTTGATTACTGTAGCTTTGTAGTATAGTCTGAAGTCAGCGAGTCTGATTCCTCCAGCTCCGTTTGTTTCCCTCAAGACTGCTTTGGCTATTTGGGGTCCTTTGTGTCTCCTTACAAATTTTAAGATTTTTCTGTTCCAGTTCTGTAAAAAATGCCACTGGTAATTGGTTAAGGATTGCATTGGATCTGTAGACTGCTTTGGGTAGTATAGTCATTTTCACAATATTGATTCTTCCAATCCAAGAATGTGGTATATCTCTCCATCGGTTGGTGTCATCCTTGTTTTCTTTCTTCAGTGTCTTATACTTTTCTGTGTACAGTTCTTCTACCTCCTTAGGTAGGTTTATTCCTAGGTATTTTATTCTTTTTGTTGCATTGGTGAATGGGATTGTTGCCTTGATTTCTCTTTCTGGTCTTCCTTGTTAGTGTATAGGAATGCAAGAGATTTCTGTGCATTAATTTTGTATCCTGCAACTTTACCAAATTAACTGATTAGCTCTAGTAGTTTTCTGTTGGCATCTTTAGGATTCTCTATGTATAGTGTCATGTCATCTGCAAACAGTGACAGTTTTACTTCTTCTTTTCCAAATTGTATTCCTTTTATTTCTTTTTCTTCTCTGATTGCCATGGCTAGGACTTCCAAAGCTATGTTGAATTGATAGTGGCTAGAGTGGACATTCTTGTCTTGTTCCTGCTCGTAGAGAAAATGCTTTCAGTTTTTCACCATTGAGAATGATGTTTGCTGTGGGTTTCTCATATATGGCCTTTATTATGTTGAGGTAGGTTCCCTCTATGCCCACTTTCTGGAGAGTTTATATCATAAATGGCTGTTGAATTTTGTCAGAAGCTTTTTCTGTATCCAGTGAGATGATCATATGGTTTTTCTTCTTCAGTCTATTAATATGGTGTATCACATTGATTGATTTGCATATATTGAAGAATCCTTGCATCCCTGGGATAAATCCCACTTGATCATGGTGTATGATCCTTTTAATGTGTTGTTTTATTCTGTTTGCTAGTATTTTGTTGAGGATTTTTGCATCTATATTCATCAGTGATATTGGTCTGTAATTTTCTTTTTTTTGTAGTATCTTTGTCTGGTTTTGGTATCAGGGTGATGGTGGCCTCATAGAATGAGTTTGGGAGTGTTCCTTCCTCTGCAATTTCTTGGAAGAGTTTGAGAAGGATGGGTGTTAGCTCTTCTCTAAATGTTTGATAGAATTCACCTGTGAAGCCATCTGGTCCTGGACTTTTGTTTGCTGGAAGATTTTTAATCACAGTTTCAATTTTATTACTTGTGATTGGTCTGTTCATATTTTCTATTTCTTCCTGGTTCAGTCTTGGAAGGTTATATCTTTCTAAGAGTTTGTCCATTTCTTCGTGGTTGTCCATTTTATTGGCATAGAGTTGCTTGTAGTAGTCTCGTAGGATGCTTTGTGTTTCTGTGGTGTCCTTGATAGCTTCTCCTTTTTCATTTCTAATTTTATTGATACGAGTTCTCTCCCTCTTTTTCTTGATGAGTTATCAATTTTATCTTCTCAAAGAACCAGCTTTTAGTTTTCTTGATATTTGCTGTTATTTTCTTCATTTCTATTTCATTTATTTCTTTGTGTGTGTGTGTGTGTTTGTGTGTGTGTGTGTGTGGTATGCGGGCCTCTCACTGTTGTGGCCTCTCCCGTTGCGGAGCACAGGCTCTGGAGGCACAGACTCAGTGGCCATGGTTCACAGGCCCAGCTGCTCCACGGCATGTGGGATCTTCCTGGATTGGGGCACGAACCCGTGTCCCCTGCATCGGCAGGCAGACTCTCAACCACTGCGCCACCAGGGAAGACCTCTATTTCATTTATTTCTGCTCTGATCTTTATGATTTCTTTTCTTCTACTGACTTTGAGTTTTGTTTGTACTTCTTTCTCTAGTTCCTTTAGGTGTAAGTTTAGATTGTTTATTTGATATGTTTGTTGTTTCTTGAGATAGGATTGTATTGCTATGAACTTTCCTCTTAGAACTGCTTTTGCTGCATCCCATAGGTTTTGGATCATCGTGTGTTTGTTGTAATTTGTCTCTTGGTATTTTCTGATTTCCTCTTTGATTTCTTCAGCGATGTCTTGGTTATTTTGTAACACATTGTTTAGCCTCCATGTGGTTGTGTTTTTTCTCCTGTTATTGATTTCTAATCTTATAGCATTGTTATTGGAAAAGATGCTTGATATGATTTCAGTTTTCTTAAATTTAGCAAGGCTTGGTTTGTGACTCAAGATGTGATCTATTTTTGAGACTGTTCCATGTGCACTTGAGAAGAAAGTGTAATCTGTTTTTGCATGGAATGTCCTATAAATATCAATTAAATCTATCTGGTCTATTGTGTCATTTAAAGCTTGTGTTTCCTTATTAATTTTCTGTCTGGATGATCTGTCCATTGGTGTAAGTGAGGTGTTAAATTTCCCCACTCGTGTTGCTGTCGATTTCCTCTTTTATAGCTGTTAGCAGTTTCCTTATGTATTGATGTGCTCCTATGTTGGGAGCATATATATTTATAATTGTTATATCTTCTTGAAGACATAACTATTATGTCTTCTTGATCATTATGTAGTTTTTTTCCTTGCCTTTTGTAACATTTTTTAATTTAAAGTCTATTTTATTAGATATGAGTATTGCTAGTCCGGCTTTCTTTTGATTTCCATTTGCATGGAATATCTTTTTCCATCTTCTGACTTTCAGTCTGTATGTGTCCCTAGGTCTGAAGTGGGTCTCTTGTAGACAGAATATATATGGATCTTGTTTCTGTATCCATTCAGTGAGCCTGTGTCTTTTGGTTGGAGGATTTAATCCGTTCACGTTTAAGGTAATTATGGATATGCATGTTCCTTTTACTATTTTCTTAATTGTTATGGGTTGTTTTTGGAGTTCCTTTTCTTCTTTTGTGTTTCCTACTTAAAGAAGTTCCTTTAGCATTTGTTTTAGCACTGATTTGGTGGTGCTGAGTTCTCTTAGCTTTTGTTTGTCTGTAAAGCTTTTGAGTTCTCTGTCAAATCTGAATGAGATTCTTGCTGGGTAGAGTAATCTTCGTTGTAGGTTCTTCCATTTCATCACTTTAAATGTATCATGCCACTCCTTTCTGGCTTGTAGAGTTTCTGCTGAGAAATCAGCTATTAACCTTATGGGAGTTCCTTTGTATGTTATTTGTCTTTTTTCACTTGTTGCTTTCAGTAATTTCTCTTTGTCTTTACTTTTTATCAGTTTGATTACTGTGTGTCTTGGTGTGTTTCTTTTTGATTTATCCTGCCTGGAAATCTCTGTGCTTCCTGGCCTTGGGTGGCTATTTCGTTTCCCATGTTAGTGAAGTTTTCTACTACAATCTCTTCAGATATTTTCTCCGGTCCTTTCTGTCTCTCTTCTCCTTTTGGGACCCCTATAATGCGAATGTTGTTGTGTTTAATGTTGTTCCAGAGGTCTCTTAGGCTGTCTTCATTTCTTTTCATTCTTTTTTCTTTATTCTGTTCCATGGCGGTGAATTCCACCATTCTGTCTTCCCAGTCACTCATCCGTTTTTCTGCCTCAGTTATTCTGTTATTGATTCCTTCTAGTGTATTTTTCATTTCAGTTATTGTATTGTTCATCTGTTTGTTTGTTCTTTAATTCTTCTAGGTGTGTGTTCTTTCATTCTTCTACGTCTTTGTTAAACATGTCTTGCATTTTCTCAATCTTTGGCTCCATTGTTTTTCCGAGGTCTTAATGCATCTTCGCTATCGGTATTCTCAATTCTTTTTCAGGAAGATTGCCTATCTCCACTCCATTTAGTTGTTTCTCTGCCTTTTCATTTTTTCTACCTTTCTGTGAATGTGGTTTTCCTTCCACAGGCTGCAGAATTGTAGTTCTTCTTGTTTCCGCTGTCTGCCCTCTGGTCTGTAGTCACTTCTTAACCATCAACAGCACTACAGGCATCTGTCCCTTGCTTTGTGCCACCATCATTCTTTGCTTAGGTTGTTATAGTAGTCTCTGTTAGTCTCTCTTTTTCCATCCTTCCCACCTTCATTATGTTCTTGGCACAGCAGATGTGTTGTTTTTAAAAACAAAGGTTAGATCATGATGGTCTGATAAAAATAAGGTATAGAAATGGTAAAGAAAGGAAATATTATTTGCAGGTGAAATGACTGTGTTTTTGTAAAACTCAAAAAAAGTGAACTGACAAATAATTAGAAACAACATTTACTTGGTGGAGGATTATAGAATTGATACATAAAAAGTATTTTTTATACTTTTCTATATACAAAGAACCATAAATGATAAATTAACAGCAACATAAACAGAGTACAACTAAATATCAAGAGAGTAGTACCAGTGGGGTTTATTCTAAAATGAAATGATCATTCAGAATTAGTGAATCTATGAATATCATTTACCATGCTGTCCCCAGCTGCTTCCCAGAGGTTACTATTGTTCACTCATCAACTCCAGACCAGCTAAACCAATGAACCCTGCTATCTGGTGGCTGAACTACACCTTCTGAAGTGAAGTGTGATCCTTTACACGTTTTTCCTTCCTTAGGCATTTTTCAGTCAGCCCTACAGTACCATATGGAGCTTTCTTGTATCTTATAGTTACTCTTTTATCATAGTTAATCCTTTATGTTAAAATTCCCCCATTTAATTTACTGTGGTTGTAATCTTTTTATTGAATCAAAATAATACACTATATTAGTATGTTTTTGGAGACATTTTATATGATTATTTTCATAGATGCTAAAAGTACATTTTCAAAACTCAAGATTCATTCTTTTATTAACTTTTTATGAATTGAAGTATAACACACATAGAAAATGGTACAAATCATAAGTGTACACCTGAAAGAATTACCGCAGAGTAAACATACTGTTTAACTGCCATCCAGTTCTAGAAATAGAACTTGGCCAGCAGCCCAGAAGCACCCCTGGTCCCCCTCTTTCTTCCCCAAAGGTATCCACTATCCTGACTTAAACACCAGAGAGTAGTTTTGCTGTTTTTGAACTTTAAATAAATGGAATCATATAGTATGTATTTTTTGTCTCTTGCTTCTCTGGCTCATCTTTGTGTGATTTATCCACATCATTTTCGGTAGTAGTGCTTTATTCACTGTCTCTTCTATGTCCTATTCCACTGTAAAAATCCATCTTAGTTTACTTTTGTATTCTACTGTCGATGGATGTTTGGGTTGTTTCTAGTATGGCTCTATTTGAAATAATGCTAGTGATGAACATTATTGTATGTATCTTTTGGTGTTCGTGTGCACACATTTCTATTGGAATTATATGTAGCATTGGAAATACTGGGTCACTGAGTATGCTTGTCTTAAATTTTACTAGATATCATCAAAAAGATTTCCAGAGTTTTGTATTCCCATCATCAGGACTGAGAATTCTAGTTTTCCCACTGGTGTTTTCAGTCTTTAAACTTTTGTTTTAGCCATACAGTTGGGTGGGTTGTGATGTCTCATTACTGTTTAATTGTATTTCCTTGACCATGATCACTGTTGAAGTTAAGCATTTTCTCTTTTGTTTATTTACTGTTTGTATATACTTGTCTGTGCATTGCATGTTTAAGTTCTTTCCTCCAGTTTTCCCTTGGGTGTTTAATAATAATATTTGATTGATTCATAGGAAATTTCTATATATTCAGGTTATGGCCCCTTTTGGTTGGCAGATGCCCTCTGTGGCTTTGATACTTGCCTTTTCACTCTTTTAAAGGTATCTTTTTGTAAGTAAATATTCTTCATTTTAATCTGTATACTCCTTTTGGTGTTCTTCTCTGTATTTACTCTATGATTTTGACTCTCGTTGGTGTTACTTCATTCTAAAATGTTGTGTAGAATTTAGTGATAATGCTATCTCGACCTGGAGTTTTCTTTGTGGGAATATTCCATTAAAAATAGGTAAAGGGGGGCTTCCCTGGTGGCGCAGTGGTTGAGAGTCCGCCTGCCGATGCAGGGGACACGGGTTCGTGCCCCGGTCTGGGAGGATCCCACATGCCGCGGAGCGGCTGGGCCCGTGAGCCATGGCCGCTGAGCCTGCGCGTCCGGAGCCTGTCCTCCGCAACGGGAGAGGCCACAACAGTGAGAGGCCCGCGTAACGCATAAAAAAAAAAAAAAAAAAAAATAGGTAAAGGGGGCGTCCCTGGTGGTTCAGTGATTGAGAATCTGCCTGCTAATGCAGGGGACACGGGTTCGAGCCCTGGTCTGGGAGGATCCCACATGCCGCGGAGCAACTAGGCCCGTGAGCCACAACTACTGAGCCTGCGTGTCTGAAGCCTGTGCTCCGCAACAAGAGAGGCCACGATAGTGAGAGGCCCACGCACCGCGATGAAGAGTGGCCCTCGCTTGCCACAACTAGAGAAAGCCCTCACACAGAAACGAAGACCCAACACAGCAAAAAAAAAATAAGTTAATTAATAAACTCCTACCCCCAACATCTTCTTTAAAAAAAAATAATAATGATAATAATAGGTAAAGGACTTTTTATATTTTTCTATTTATTCTTATGTCACTTTTGGTAAGGTTTGTATTTATAAGTATTAGTACATTTTGTCTAAATATTAAAATGTGTTGGCATACCCTCGTTCATCGTATCTTCCTGTGATTCTCTTAATTTGTATATAATCTATGAAGATATACCCTTTTGCGTTTCTGCTACTGGTTATTTGTTACTCCTAAGGGTTTATCAATTTTATAAACCTTTTCAAAAACCAACTTTGGCTTTGTTGTTCCCCTACAGAGCATGCTTGTTTTCTGTTTCTACTTATTCAGCTCTTTGTTATTTTCTTTTTCTACTTCCTTTAGGTTTAGTTTGCAGTTCTTTTTTTTTTACCTTCTGGAATAGACACTTGACCATTAAAAAAATACATTTTTTTTATACATGGCAAAAAGTTTGCATGAAGTCAGAAGACAATTTACAAACTGATTAAAATAGTTGCCAATTAAATCAGAGTCCAGGTCCTACTTCTTTAATATGTAAAGAGCTTCTAGAAGTCAATATGAAAAGAGCAACAGTTACATATTAAAAATGAGCAATGTCTATGTACAGATAGATGATGGATAGGAAAGTTAATATTAATGGCACTTAAGCATATGAAAGGATGTTCATCCTCTCTCATAAGAGGAATTCAAAATAAACATATTCTGATAATTCTTATATAATATATTGGCAAGGATATAGAGAATAGGCACTTGCATAATATGGTGGGGATATAAACTGCCACAACCTCTTTGAAGGCACAATTTATATTTATCAAAATTTTAAAAGCTGTTTGATCTGTGAATTTTATGTATGCATAAGGATGTTGGTTCCCTTGTTAACTGTAAAAGAAAAAAAAAAAAGCTTAGAAAACACCTATATGTTTATGTAGCTATGCAGTGGGAAGCTATGAAACCACTGAAAAGAGGTAGACTGTAGGTGCTGATTGTTATGGAACAAGCTCTAGGAAAGATTGGTTGCTGAAAAATGTATCTTGTTCAAAGAGTTTATGGGTGAAGTGTATGTGTTTCATGTGTGCATAGTGAATTTCTGAAGTGCCAGTTAGTGTCAGTGCAAGGTAAAGGCTAAGTGTTTGTTTTATGTTTATGGAATTGAATTGACTTCATCTTGTATTTCATACAGGCTATTCAGCATTTCTTTTACTTATGTTGTATTTTCTCACTTATATTATAAACTCAATGAAAATAGAAGATATGGACCATGTTATATGCTCATTATGTGCTCTGCACTGCCTGACATAATACATTGAATGCTGTACAGCCAATATTTTGTGAATGCAAAATAGAATTAGTTGACACTTAGACACTCATTTATTTTATAGTTTCAGAACCTGGTCACATATTTAGCCCCCTGTGGTAGATACAACAGTCATTATTTTATTTTCATGTTTCAGAAGAGTGAACTGAGCCCAAGTGATTAAGTGATTTCTCTAAAGCAGGGATTGGTAAAGCCTGTGGGACAAATCTGTGCCATCACCTGTTTTTGTATGGTCTATAAGCTAAGAATGGTTTTTATATTTTTTAATGACTGGGGGGAAAAAGAATAATATTTTATGACATGAAAGTTATATGAAGTACAAATTTCAGTGTCCATAATTAAAGTTTATTAAACTATATCATAAACATTCATTTATGTATTGTCTGTGGTTGCTTTCCCACCACTGTGGCTGAGTTGAGTAGTTGCAGTAGAGATTTGATGTGGTATTCTCATTGATTGCTTCATTCACACTGCTGCCTGACACACTGCACATCTCAGTGATGCAGTTGTGATTCAGTAGTGTTTCAGGTGTCATGCATATTGCTGTGCCATACACTTTACTTTTCATTACTGTTGCGTATCCCATTACGTCAAAACAAGAAAAGGAGAGAAAAGGGGGCTTTGAATCTTATGGCTTTAAGGGAGCATGGACTGTGGATTATTTTATTAAACTAGATGGTAAAACATTGTGTTTATTATGCTCTATTAAAAGAATATAATATACATTGCCATTACCAGGCTAAGTGCTTACATTCCAAACACAGGAAAGCAACTCTCATAAAAGTTAGAAAATTTTAAATATTTCATCATAGCAGATTTTTTCCACAAGTACAAAAATGGTGAAAATGAGTTGGCAGTCAAAGTAAGGTGAGGAATGGCTCATTTGTTAGCCAAGCAAAGAGAGCCACTTACCAATGGTGAGCTAATTAAACTGTGTTTTTTTGTAGTAGCCAAAGAAATGTGTTCAGAAAAAATAAATTTGTTGAAGACTATTAGCCTTTTGGCGACAATAATTGCTTTAAGGATCTAGGACATTGGTAGCAACATCAGTAGTCAATTAAAGAATAGGATAATGATTTTGACTGGTTTTCCTGACTCTTGATGAGTCAATAGATGTTTACTGAGAGTGTTCAGTTGTGTATTCAAAGAGGTAATGCTAAGTTTCAAATGACTGAAGAATTAATTAGCCTCCATGATAAGTGTTTGTAGAACAACTGCAGGCAAGATTATTTTCAAAGAAGTTGACAACATTATTTCAGTATAGTCTGAAGTAGAATATTAAGATGTGTTACAAGTGATGGCGGTAAAAATAATTGTGGAACAGAGAAAAAGTTATTTGGACAAATTTATAAAGTTTGTGAAAATGTAAAGTTTTTAAAGCCTATGCTTATTCACTGTTATTACTATGATTACAAAATTATGGAAAACATTTGTGTCTGTCATTTATTATTGAACCAGTAATATAAATAGTGAACTTCATTTGATTTCATGAAGAGAGAGTTCCAGTTTTTGTCAGAAATTTGAGCTATTTCACATGGCCTACCCCCGTAAGTTTGATAATTACAGTTTTTTGACCTCACGGTCAAGATTCAAATTTTTCTAGACATGAACACGCTCGTTTTACTACTCTTACGGAACACTGAATGGCTTGAACATTACCTTTTGCTTCAGTCTTTATATTGTTTCTTACCGATATAATTGATAGTGTTTCTTAATTATGAGGCAAACCAGCTCTTATATGTGAAACTTATACCATGGTAGTCATTTGACAGCGACTGAGGTAGTTTGAATTACAAGTAGTATCAATCTGTATACATCACATTCTGTCAGAAGCCAAAGCAAAGAGTGATATCTCCATTCACACACAGATTTGTAGCAGACATATTTTCCAGGCTGAAACTACAGTTCCAACAGTATTTTTCAGACCTTGATGGAAGTGCAAAGAAACTTCCTTATTTCGGAATCTTCCAACCATGCAGTTCAGGAGCCTCTACCTAACCTTGAGTTAGAAGTGATTGATCTAAAATGTGGTGACATGCTAAAAGGCAAATATCAAGAGACCTCTGTAATAGAATTCTGTGAATGCCTTCTAAGTGATTAATATACTCAATTAAAATCATGTGCTTGTGGATTGATATCAGTATTTGGCAGTATATCTGTGTGAAAAGACATGTTCAAAGTTGAAATATGTAAAATCTCATTATAGATCAGTGTTAGTAGATGAACATTTGCAGTGATTTTTGAGGATATCGAGCAGTAACTTTGAACACCCATTAAATGAAATGTTATTCCCCATAAAAGAATTAGTTCTGCTACTAATAGTAGACCTGAATTACCAAAAATTTTTTGGAAATTCTTTTCTCTTATTTTATAACTACCTAAATAATACTGTTATCATTTGTTTTTCTCTTTATGTGGATCCACAAAGCCCAAAATATTTATTACCTGACTTCTTACAGAGAAACTTTTCTGAACCCACTCTCCCCCTGAAGGAATAATAGTATGTCTAATTAGAAACCAGTTATGCATTGAATTGATTGTCTTTTATTCTCATTTTACAGTTCTTGCATTTAGAAAATACTAAAAATATTCAAATTTGGAGAAGTTTGTTGTCTATGTAATGTAATTTAAATCTCTGAAGTGTTGGAAACAAGATTCACTTGTTAATATGTCAGTAGAGTATATCGTATAGGGTTTCTTGCAACAAACACTCTTCTGTAGTAGCTGTCTAACTTTGGAATTCACAGCTTTGCCTTCTTTACCTTTTTTTGTTTGCTTTTGCTTCCAAATTGACTGATGACCGTTGTTCAAAGTTTTTTACTTCTGAAATCCAGTATATACTGAAAAGGATTTTTATTCCACATTATGCTGAGTCTAATGCTGGCGGTTGTTTTAAAAAACAGTACGGGGACTTCCCTGGTGGGGCAGTGGTTAAGAATCTGTCTGCCAATGCAGGGGACACGGGTTTGAGCCCTGGTCCGGGAAGATCCCACATGCCACAGAGCAACCAAGCCCGTGTGCCACAACTACTGAGCCTGTGCTCTAGAGCCCGTGAACCACAACTGCTGAAGCCCACATGCCTAGAGCCCATGCTCTGCAACAAGAGAAGCCACCGCAGTTAGAAGCCTGCGCACTGCAATGAAGAGTAGCCCCCACTCGCCACAATTAGAGAAAGCCCGCACGCAGCAAAGAAGACCCAGATGCAGCCAAAAATAGATTAATTAAGTAAAAAAAAAAAGAGTATGAATACCTTCTGCAAATTACTAAGCTTCATGGGCAGTTTTATTTTAAATTCTGTGAGAAATAAGAGTTTTAGGATCTCATATAACATGCCTTGATACGTTCTATAATATATATATTGGTAAATACTCTTTTATGAAACAAACACATTCATATCTTGATTCAAAAGAACAATACATTTTCAGATTTTTAATATAAATTAATCCATTTTTTCCTTACAGTAGCTTTCTGAGAGCTTATTGCTATCTCTTGAGAGTTTACATCTTTGACAAGAATATTTGTAATTTGAAGTCATCACCCAATATTGTTCAGTTAGCAATTACAAAGGATTATTGACAGTTACCTTCTGGTTGCTGATACTTTTAAAATCATTATATTCTCATGATTATTTTGTAATTAAGTCCTATATATTGAGCCCTAGTGTTTGTTTTTCAAGTTTTCTTTTATGGAGCATTTTTGTCTTTTGGTACTTTACTTCTGAATTATAGTTCCTTTTTTCTTTTTTTAAGTCTGTTTATATTCAATGGGATTAAAAACACACTTCCACTTTTAGAGCAGATTTATCATCTACCCTTCAGGCTGTTCTTTAACATGGAACTCTTAAGAATGAATATCTTAAGCTATTCCCCAGATGTTTTAAACTCCAGCAAACTTGTGGTTTTCTTTATTGGGATCTCTGTTGGTAGTATTCAGAAGATGAAAGAAAACATCTCCTCAGTCTCTAAACACTTTTCATACTGATTTTAGTGTCTTTTGCTGCAAAGACATGCATAAAATAAAACTTCTATACTGATAAATTTTCAGAACCCTTCTTTTAAAATGTAATATCAAAATGAGAATTGCATTAACAATAATGTAAAAAATAATATTGTGTGTTGCATGTGCTTTTGAATCAACTTTGTTATGTGATTCGTTTTTGGTTTTTTATAGCTGTGACATTTGGTCAGTTGTTTAACGGGTCATGCAATAGATTTTATTCTTCATTACTTAGTAGAGATTGAGGATGTTTTGCTTCAAGTGTTTTTCCGAAATGTTGGGAGGCTTAAATTTAAACTTTTAAAGATGTCAGTCATTTAGTTCTTTTTTTAGAGGGCAGCCAAATTGCAAATTCTTTGAAAAATCAGCAACTAAATTATTCCTCAATAGTTATAAAAATAGTTGGTAACATTTATTGAGTGCTTACTATGTTCAAGGCACTGGCATAATACTCACAACAGAGTGATAATGATTCATACTAATTGAAAGAAAGATAATAAAGAGTTAATAAATGAAAGAGTGAAATATTGCACTACAAACACAGGGGCTTTTCTCTTCTTGAGCCTGTTGTAAAGGAAGCAAGTAGGAGCATCTTATCTGATCTCAGTTGTTTAGAAATAATCTGATTTTTTTTCTCACCAGGTAACATCATATCTAAGTGTTAACCTAAGATTTATGTCTTATAGTTAAATTTCTCTCTAATAACAATGTTGTACATTCTTTTTTTTTTTTGCCTTCATAGCCCACCTCGTGTCTAGTAGGTATCTGGGACATAGGCAAAATCACAATCAATGTCAATATTGGGTTCTTTTAAAAAATATTCAAGAAAAACTTAATTTCCTTAAAATGTGTACAGGTTGGTAATCTGTACCTTAAAAATCCAACACCACCAGCAGCAGTAGCAAGAAGACTCTCATTTAATCCTTCCAGAGTTCATCCATCCATTTATTTATCAGACTATTTTTTGGTGTGTATGTGGCATGTCAGGCACTATGCTTAAATATTGTGGAATGCAAAAACAGATATGGTCTTTAATACCATGTTTTATGAATGAGGAAACCTAGTCTTAAAAAATAAATTACTTGCCCCATGTCAGACTACTAGATGAACATGAAGTTAAAGCAAGGTCTGTCTATACCAGAGCCTTTGTTTGAGGAACACTGCCTGTCCTGATGCCTTGCAGTGTAAAATCATATTTTGACCATATTGGTATCAAATTTGTCTTATATGTCCTTAGTAAGGAATTTGACTATGCTGGATGGACCTTCCTTCGTCCCTCCCCTCCCCTCCCCTCCCCTCCCCTCCCCTCCCTTCCCCTCCCCTCTCCTCCCCTCTCCTCCCTCCCTCCCTCCTTTCCTTCCTTCCTTCCTTCCTTCCTCCTGTTCCTCTTAAATACTGATATTCCACCTAGTTCCACGCTCTGGGTTCTTCTCATTTGTCTGGGCATGGATTTCTTTGGCTTTATAATATTTGGGGTTTTTGAGCTTCTTAAGCCTGTAAGAGTGTGTCTTTAATCAAATTTGGGAAGTTTTAATAATAAGATGTTATTTCTTCAAAACTTTTTTCTGCGCTGCATTTTTTCTCTTCTCCTGACACTCTCTGGTAACATAAATGTTAGATCTTTTAGTATTATTTCATAGGTATCTGAGTATTTGTTCATGTTAAAAAATCATTTTTCTCTCTGTTGTTCAGACTGTAACATTTTTATTGATCTGTCTTCAAGCATACTGAGTTTTAGTTCTGTCTTCTCCATTTTGCTTTTGAGTCCATCTAGTGAGTTTTAAATTTTCACTTATTTAATTTTTATTTGGTCTTCTTTACATCTTGTATTTCTTTGCTGAGTCTTTCTTTTTTTCCAGATATTTCAAGAGTTTTAGTAGTTTTGGTTCCTTGGAGTTCTCCTCTTTGGTCCTCTAGCCAGAGAGCCGGGGCTTTATTTTCCCTGTTCTGCCACAAACTTCCATGACTGAGACTTGTCTGGGGCTAAGTAATAGGAAGATATAGAGAGAATATTCTAGATTTAAACTTAATAAATTCTTAAACTCATATCAAATTATTCAGTTCTAGATGTTTACTCTTTTTTATAATTTTAATCCTCTGTTGAAATTCTCCATTTTTTCATCTAGTTTATGCATTCTTTTCTTTACTTCCAGTATCTAAATCATTTTGAAAACGTTTTCTAGTTTTGTTTTATTTTTAATCAAATTATTTTGCCTCTTTCCATAACTATCAGTTGTTATTGTTTGCCAGACACTTTACATAAGAACTGTTGATCCTTCAGATTGTATATTCTACCAGAGTGTTCACCTTTTTGTATACAAGGCTGATGTGGAGTGACAGGAGAGCTGATCACCTTAATAAAGTTAAGGATTAAAGCTAGGTCAAAGTTGATTTTTGGTTTTGATAGATTCAGTCTACACTGTTTGCCTGTTTCTAGAGCTTGACTCTCTAGGACTCTTAGTTTAGACCACTGGGGTCTTTGTCGCATCAGCTGTGTGAAACAGTCCACCAGAGCTGCCTTCAGAGGTTTCTAGCTTAATTCCTCATCCTTCTGTCCAGCACACCTTCAAAATTTGGCAAATAGCTCAAGTGGGAGACTGACATTATAAAATTTGTTTTTTAAAAACTGAAGTGTAGTTGATTTACAATGTCAGGTTAGTTTCACCAGTACAGGACAGTGATTCACTAATACATATATTCTTTTCCAGGCTCTTTTCCCTCATAGGTTATTAAAAAATATTGAGTATAGTTCCCTGTGCTATACAGTATATCTTTGTTAGTTATCTATTTTATTAATAATAGTGTGTATATAATAATCCCAACCTCCTAATTTATCCCTCCACCCCCTTTCCCTTTTGGTAACCAAATGACATTTTGTTTTAGACACTCAGTTTCCAATTTTATCACTTTAGTACTATGTAATAACTAAAATTCCAACTTTTTTTTAACCCCCTTGCCCTCCACCTCCATACCATTGTTATGCTAAACCCAAAGTCTGAATTTTAAGCTTCTAGATATAACCAGGATAGATTCATGTCCTCTCCCAGTCCCCAGCAGAAGAGTGTCTTAGTTTTTATTCTCCACTCTTCCTAGGGATTTCATTTCTTGCCTATCATGTTTTTAGTTCCTTTGCTCTTAGCCTTTGTTTTGTAAGCACTGCCAGACTGGGCAAACTTTCTGGTTTTTAGGTGATTTGGGTTAACCCTCTTAGCTTACATTTGATTTTCAGAATTCAGCAGATGTGTTATGGGACAAACCAGCTGTGTGTTTGAGGTCCCTGAAATGTCAAATTTAGACTTTCTAGCCTCATGCTGCTGAGTACAAATTTGGACAGGTCAGGCAGACAGCTACCAGTGTTGGCCTACCCTTTGAACAGTTCTAACCTCCCTGGAAATTTATTCATTTGATGCTCGTTGCTTCCATAGATCTTTTCTACCTTTAATGATTTATAATTTGCATGACTTTTCTAGTTGTTGTCAGTAGGAGTGCTGCTTATGACCCACTATATGGTAATCAGAATCAAAAGTTCTATATGTTATGTTTGGATAAAAGATTTAAATGTTTGAGTGTTTCTGATGAGTGATATATATATTTTTTTTTTCTGCGGTACGCGGGCCTCTCACTGTTGTGGCCTCTCCCGTTACGGAGCACAGGCTCTGGACACGCAGGCCCAGCAGCCATGGCTCACGGGCTCAGCCTCTCCGCGGCATGTGGGATCTTCCCGGACTGGGGCACGAACCCGCGTCCCCTGCATCGGCAGGCGGACTCTCAACCACCGCGCCACCAGGGAAGCCCATGAATGATATTTTTTATAGTTGTGTAGAGAAAAATGATTAATTATTGCTTGAATACTATCCATATCTGTTACATATGTTTATAGAATTTTTCAATCAGAGTAACTAAGGCCCATTACAAACCATGTATTCTGTGATAGAAATAACAGCCAAAACCAAAGCAGTGAAGGAGGGAAAAAGTATAATTTGTGTTTTGGAACTTCCTGTGGACATATGGATGACATTCTACGTTTATCAAGAGACTATTCATCTCATTTTGAGAAACACTGTCTTACAGTATTTCTCTTTTCCTTATATGTGGCTATTTCTTGTATAGTTTAATAGTAAATATCAAGCAGTTTTACTGTTTAATGAAAATTATACTTTGGTTTAGTGAAATTTTGTTGTGTGTTTTTATAATGAGTAGAAACTTAATACATATGCTGTACATCTGAATTTAGGAATAATTCATTTATTTTAATCATCTATACTTATGTACAAAGTACTTTTCAACAGTATATTTAATTATTTCATGTGCAAAAATCTTCATCTTCAGAGTTATAAATGGGAATAATTAAAAACTAAAACATTTTAGAATTGAATAAGGACTTATCTAAGCAACACATGCTTAAAACTGCTTTCTTATCAAAGAAAATAAAATTAGAGGTTGGAGAAATACCTTTAAATTACAATCCTTATGAACTAATAGCTTAACCCTGGTTTTGAATGACTGTTACTTTTTCCATCTTTTAAAAATATGCTTAAATATAAACACATGTGGGAAATGTTCTTTTGGCTTTTATCAAACTGACATTTAAGTGAATTTTTTTGAACCTCACTAAACATTTGTGGTAAAAGATTTCAAAGCTTTGAATCTTTCTATTTGCCTATGGATTTTTTTCCCCCCGTGTTATTCTATTAACATTTGGTCTTAATAAGTATAACCTGTTTAGAATTACTGATGTTTTTTCATTTATTATTTGTTTAGATGAGAAGTTTAGGAAAGAACTTCATCAAAAACCCTACTTGGCAGTTATGAATGCTTTCTTAAGGAAGTTAAATTTTTTGAGTTTTACTCTAAAGATTTTACTTGTGTCTTATCCCTAATATGTCTTCTTTATGAAGTTTTCAAAATCGTTGATGTTTGGTTTCTGTGCCATGCTGTTAGCACAATGTGAGATCTCCTTTATCTTATGATGTACGATGAGCTCTCTCTCTCTTTTTTCCCTCCAAGACTGGGGTAAAAGAGGCTGTAGTTACTGTGAAAGTGGGAAGCAATTACCCTAAGATAGAACTAGAAGCTATAAATGATGGTTTTATGGACACTTTCCTATTGATATTCTTTCTTATATTTTACTTATAAGAACTTTTATTTTTCTTTTGCTTAAGGATGATTGGTCCTACATTAGGGTAGAATCATGAAATCTTTCTCATTTGTTTAATATCAGTTAACTAGAAAAATTACACATTAAAATTTAAGGAGCTATTTCTTTTCTTTAATTTCTTCTCTCCCATTATTTTTTCCCTTATCATTCTTCCTTTTATTTTTCTGGCTTTTTAGAATGATTTTCTGGATGCATCTTAAAAACAAGCCCCCAGCTGCCTTTTTATTAAAAAGTAATTCATTGGGGCTTCCCTGGTGGCGCAGTGGTTGAGAGTCCGCCTGCCGATGCAGGGGACACGGGTTCGTGCCCCGGTCTGGGAGGATCCCACATGCCGCGGAGCGGCTGGGCCCGTGAGCCATGGCCGCTGAGCCTGCGCGTCCGGAGCCTGTTCTCCGCAACGGGAGAGGCCACAACAGTGAGAGGCCCGCGTAACGCATAAAAAAAAAAAAAAAAAAAAAAAGTAATTCATTTAGTTTTGGGCCACAAGGTGTTTTATTCTAAATACTCTTATTTTTATTTTACATGATTTTAATTTTTTCTTAATTTTTGGATGGATCTCCTAGTCCTGAGTCTGCCACTTACTAATTGTGAGAAATTCATCAAAAATCATTTAACTGGGCTTAGAGGATAAGGAAGGTGAATTTACTCATTCTTCTTAAAACAATGTACACAAATAGAATCACACGTAACCTGCACTTCAGAATTGCTAGGAGACGGATCATACTAAGAACTCAGATTTCTTATAAGTATTGGAAGAAACATCATGTTGCAATAGAGCAAGCTCTTACTTACTCCTGTACATCTTTACCTCTGGAGAGCAGGGGTGGAGGGTGGAGGGCCTTAAGAGCCTATGAAAAAGAAGGGAGAGATGTGGAGAATATAGTTCAAGAACAGACCCAGTCATTCCTGAAAAGGAAAAGTCCAACACATGTTCCAGACCTGTGTTTTAAACATGGAGTAGGATCAGACAGGCCCTCTCACCAGTCAGTGCGCCATCCCCAATCCATTCCAGTTAGATTTCCCTTTTTGCCCTTCAAGTGGCTTGCCTGGGAAAGCCACTGAACCCTGTCCTGATCCTTAGAGCAAGGGATCTCATTGTTGAAGAGAGAGAGTTTTGGGCAATTTCCTTTGGTGCCCCCCTAGATGGTATGTTCTTTTTTTAATTATTATTTAGTTTTAAATTTTATTTATTTATTTGTTTGTTTATTTATGGCTGTGTTGGGTCTTTGTTGCTGTGAGTGGGCTTTCTCTAGTTTTGGCGAGCGGGGGCTACTCTTTGTCGCGGTGCGTGGGCTTCTCATTGCAGTGGCTTCTCTTGTTGCGGAGCACTTGCTCTAGGCATGCAGATTTCAGTAGTTGCAGCACGTGGGCTCAGTAGTTGCAGCATGTGAGCTCAGTAGTTGTAGCCCGTGGGCTCTAGAGCGCAGGCTCAGTCGTTGTGGTGCACAGGCTTAGTTGCTCCACGGCATGTGGGATCTTCCTGGAGCAGGGCTTGAACCTGTGTTCCCTGCATTGGCAGGCGGATTCTTTTTTTTTTTTTTTTTTTTTTTTGGCGGTACGCGGGCCTCTCACTGTTGTGGCCTCTCCCGTTGCGGAGCACAAGCTCTGGACGCGCAGGCTCAGTGGCCATGGCTCACGGGCCTAGCCACTCCGTGGCATGTGGGATCTTCCCGGACCGGGGCACGAACCTGTGTCCCCTGCATCGGCAGGCGGACTCTCAACCACTGCGCCACCAGGGAAGCCCGGCAGGCGGATTCTTAACCAGTGCGCCACCAGGGAAATTTTTTTTTTTTTTTAAATAAGTCAGGTTTATTGAGGTATATTGAGATATACTTGACATAGAGTAAAACTCACTGGTTTTATATTCTATGAGTTTTAACAAATGTATACCGTTGTGTAACTATCACCAAATTAGGACATTTCTGTTGTCCTCCAAACTCATACTTCTTTGTAGTCAATTTATCCTCTCTGATTTCAGTTCCTGATAATCACTACTCTGATTTCTGTCCCTATAAGCCTTGCCTTATCCAGAATGTCAAATAGATAGGATCATATTGTTTTTACGTCTGGCTTCTTTCACATGGCATGATACTTTTGAGATCTACCCATGTTCTTGAATGTGTGGATGTACCACAATTAGTTCATCCATTCACTAACTGATGGACGTTTGGGTTATTTCAAGAGTTTGATGATTATAAATAGGACTGTTATAAACAGTCACGTACTTGAGTCAGCTGGTAAGTATATGTTTAACTTTTTTTAGAAATTGCCGAATTGTTTTCTGAAGAGACTGTAGCCATTTTTCATTTCTGTCAGCAATGTGTGAGTTTCAGTTATGCTGCACCCTTGTCAGCACTTAGTATTGTTATTTTTATTAAAGCCATTCTAATAGCTGTGTCTCCTTATGGTTTTAATTTGGATTTCCCTAATGACTGTGATGTTAGAATCTATGCTTATTTGCTGTCTGTATCCTTTCTTTGGAAATGTTTCTATTAATCTTTTGCCCAATTTTTTATTGGATTGTTTTCTCATTATTGAATTTTGAGAGTTCTTTATGTATTCTGGATAGTATATACTTCTCAAAGTTAATATTTATAATAAATGTTGAAAAGTATTTTTATAACAGTAAGTATATTTTTGAAATGGTAGGTCAGTACTGTTTAAGTCATTATGAATTATGAACGCTGCTTTAGCACCCTTAGTTGCTAGGTTCACTATGACATATTCAGACTGAGCATAGGTTGTCAGACTTGTCAGGAATTAATATTATATAATATGAAAAATATCATTGCTTGGTAAGTCACTTTTTTTAGGAATGTTAGAGAATAAAAAGTTTATATTTCTAAAGTTTTCTTTTAAAATTCTCACATTTATATCTTTGCCATTTGTCATACCAGTTTACATCATTGATTGGGTAATTTATTTAGAGTTAAAAAAGAGGTATATTTGGAAGAAATTTCTTAACTTAAAAACCGAGCAATGATACGAATTAAAAATGCCCTACTTTCTAAAACTTTCTTTAGATCTTACAAATTGAACTAGATGATGTTTGATCCCCAGATTACAGGAATAAGACTTAGTTTTTCATTCATATCCTTATGTGTGGGTCACAGTCAATGGAATTAATAGTACTGTGATTGTTTTTCTAAGGTATAGTGAATATGCATTGTTATAGTATCATCTTCCAACAAGTACTGTTCTTCTTACTCTTCACACTCCTGATTTTCTGTACTTGTGTGTGGCGGGTATTCTTTATTCTTGAGTGCTAAATTTTCTGAGCAGAACATAATATATCACATTGGATATATTATGTTAGACTTTGCTTGTGTTTACTTCTTACAACTCATTGAAAAATCATTCACTGTTTGTTCCTCACTCAAACTTTGTAAAGTAGAAACTAGTTGGAAATTTCATGAAACGAACAGTACACTATGTTAACAAGCAGCAAAATGTAGATGCTGTCTTCAGTATAGCATCATAATTCTCTTCCATTAAATATTTCAGTTATTGACTTTCCCATAACCTATCTGACCATGTTGTAGTTAGTATAATAATTACTGTTTTTAAAAAGGTGAATCTCTTTGTAGTATATACTATCCTGCATTTATTTCCATTAATACTTGTGGCTTGACTTAAATGCCAAAATGGCTTTTATGCTAAAGGATGGATTATGTTAGCTAAGGATGGATTATATTAGCTTGCCTATGTTTACTTTGGTCATTTAGTCACTACCCAGCTGTTCCACAATTAGAAGCTCTTGCTGCTGTGAGTAGCATGCTTGTGATCATCAGTAGTAGTATTATTTTTATCAGAAGTCTGTGCTATCTTTTTTTTCAATTTATTTTATTGAAGTATAGTTGATTTACAATGTTGTGTTAATTTCTACTGTATAGCAAAGTGACTCAGTTTTACATATATATATATATATATACACATTCTTTTAAAAAATTTTGTTTTGGAGCTTAGCTGCTTAACAATGTCCTATTAGTTTCTTCTGCACAGGAACTTGAATCAGCTATACATATACATATATACCCTCTTTTTCTAGTTTTCCTTCGCGTTTAGGTCACTACAGAGCATTGAGTAGAGTTCCCTGTGCTATACAGTTATGTTCTCATTAGTTATCTCTTTATTATACATAGTATCAACAGTGTATATATGTCAATCCTAATATCCCATTTCATCTCACCCCACCCCCGCTTGGTATCCATACGTTTATTTTCTATGTCTGTCTTTATTTCTGCTTTGCAAATAAGATCATCTATACCATTTTTCTAGATTCCACATATATGTGTTAACATATGATATTTGTTTTTCTCTTTCTTTTTTTTTTTTTTTTTTGTGGTACGCGGGCCTCTCACTGTTGTGGCCTCTCCCATTGCGGAGCACAGGCTCCGGACGCGCAGGCTCAGCGGCCATGGATCACGGGCCCAGCCGCTCCGCGGCATGTGGGATATTCCCGGACCGGGGCACGAACCTGTGTCCCCTGCATCGGCAGGCGGACTCTCAACCACTGTGCCACCAGGGAAGCCCTGTTTTTCTCTTTCTTATTTTACTCTGTATGACAGTCTCTAGGTCCATCCACATCTCTGCAAATGACCCAATTTCATTCCTTTTAATGGCTGAGTAATATTCTCCTGTGTTTATGTACCACATCTTCTTTATCCATTCCTCTATTGATGGATATTTAGGTTGTTTCCATGTCCTGGCTATTGTAAATAGTGCTGCAATGAATATTGGGGTGCATGTGTCTTTTTGAATTGTGGTTTTCTCGAGTATATGCCTGGGAGTGGGATTGTTGGGTCATGTGGTAGTTCTATTTTTAGTTTTTTAAGGACCCTCCATACTGTTCTCCATAGTGGCTGTATCAATTTACATTTCCACCAACAGTGCAAAAGGGTTCCCTTTTCTCCACCCTCTCTCCAGCATTTATTGTTGTAGATTTTTTGATGATGGCCATGCTGACTGGTGTGAGGTGATACCTCACTGTTTTGATTTGCATTTCTCTAATATGATGAGCATCTTTTCATGTGTTTGTTGGCCATCTGTATGTCTTCTTTGGAGAAATGTCTATTTAGGTCTTCCACCCATTTTTTGATTGGGTTGTTTTTTTGATATTGTGTGCTATCGTTTAATAGACTTTAAATTTTCATGTTCGATCATTTTCATATGATACCTTTTCTGTGCATACTACCATTCTGAGGTATGGTCTAATACTAAACTAGGATTAAAAGACTAGTATTTAGTCATTGCTTTCCCTACCACATTAGTGTTTGAAATCTTCTCCACTCTCTTGTATTTTACTTTTCTTCTCAGAAACAAAACAGATATATAGATAGCTTTCATATTATTGTCAAGAATTATCAATTGCTTATAAAGTATTTAATAATATGTGATATGAGAGTGGAAAGCATTACTTAGAATTTAAATTCTCCTATATACTATCAGCACAAGTATTAAAACTTCTTTATAAGTATATGGTATATTGCTTTCTGCTTTTTCCATAAGGTTAGTCTTCCAAGAAATTCTGAACTACATTCCAGTGACATTCATCTTTATTTAAAAGTTTTCTTTAATAAAAATACTTCCATTTTAAAATGAATATAAATACATGATCAAATTGTAGAAAATATCGAAAAGGAAAAGGCTTATGTCTAAAATGCTGATGGGCTGTTAATGCAGTTCTTCTGTTCATTTTTGTTAAATTCTAACGAAAAATACTGAACATGTTGAATACCTTTTTATGTTCTGATAATCTCTTTGAACAGTAAATATAAGAACATCCCTTATTATATTTTGGTTTTCATAAACTACAAATGTTCATTTCTTACATTTTGTGTTCTTTCGACTTTATCTTAATTTGCTACCTATATTTTCAATGTCATTTTCATACATTTGTTTATTCATTCACTCTATTTTAATTGTATCATCATAAGCTGCCAGAATTCCTTCCTAGAATAGTACAGCATATAAACAATTATAATATGAACTATATTATATTTTGTCCAATGATAATCATTATAATTTAATCATTCCACTATTTTTGAATATTTTGTTTTAAACTTTATTATATCTTATGGTAATATGTTCAGCTCTTACATATAGCATTATTTATGATTTGGATTACTTCCTTAGGGTAGAGTCCTAGAAATGGATTTTTATGATAATAGTATATAAAAATTTTTGTGATTCTTGATATGTATTGCTAAATTACCTTCCAAAAGAGTTCTGTCACTAACACTGTATGGTTATATCAGCTTTTTCACATCTCTAGTAATGCTGAGTATTAATAGTTTATGCTCAAACCAATTTAATGTGCAGAAATCTGTTTACATGTTTTTGATTACTAGTGAACAGGGCTGATTCTTCTTCAACATTTATCACTTTTCTTTTGTTTATTGTTCATTTTTCCATTTATATGAGCCATAATAGTTTCTTTTTCTCATATGAGAATATTAAAATAGTATTTTAAAAATATTGAATCAATAAATTCATTAAAAGTAAATGTTAAAATATATAAAATGATAATTAAAATATTTTTTAAATCTTTTGGGTAAAGATAACCATTTTTCATATTTGTTAAACAGGTTTTATCCTTTATATTTCTAGTTTTTAATTTGATTTTGCTTTTATTTAGAAATGCTTTAAATATTTTTGTTATCAAATTTGTTGTTCCTATTCTTTGTTTCCTTCTGTCAACTGCAAACTCTCATGCAGAAGTTTGATAAGCACTGAATCCAGTTTTCTCTGGCATTTTATTTAAGTAACGTTGCTCTGGAATTTTTTAGCATCATAAAAGCTGCATACTTTATTAATTTGAGCTTCATAAATCCTACCAGATTGCTGGTAGGAAAATGTATCAGCTACTGTTCTTTCAATTGTGTTTTTGTTTGTTTGTTTTTGGTTGCATTGGGTCTTATTTTCTGAACGCGGGTTTTCTCTAGTTGCGGCGAGCGGGAGCTCTTCTTCGTTGCGGTGCGGGGACTCTTCTTCGTTTCGGTGTATGGGCTTCTCCTTGTGATGGCTTCTCTTGTTGCAGAGCACAGGCTCTAGGCACACGGGCTTAAGTAGTTGCAGCACGTGGGCTCTAGAGTGCAGGCTCATTAGTTGTGGCGCATGGGTTTAGTTGCTCCACGGCATGTGGGATTTTTCTGGACCAGGGAACAAACCTGTGTCCCGTGCATTGGCAGGTAGATTCTTAACCACTGTGCCAACAAGGAAGTCCCAGTTGTGTTTTTTGATTGAGGTGTTTGATATGCCAACTCCATTCCGACAGAGAAGCTCAACCAAATGGAGAAAGTAAGAATGTATCTATAAAGTACTAAAATTGCCACACATCTCTCCCTATAGAAAAAAATCACATACTGGAAATATATAGAAGTTCCCTGCAAATTATAAAGATATCATAAACTCTGTCATCACTAAACAACTTAGAAAATAAGGTTTTTATATAATTGATTATATCCCTGCAAAGCTGTAATCATGGTTTTGAGGCTTATTAATGTTTTAGCCTGAACTTTTTTGTTCTTTCATTAAATATACACAGTCCTTCATCTTTTCCTAGCATTTTCCACTGTGTACACTGATGGTTTTGACACAGATAATGTGGACCATTCATACACAAACCAGAGATTTTGTATCAACTAGAAAAGTGTGTAGAGAAAAAATGTGCCGAATCCATGCAAGAGATTAAAGAAAATAAATTTTTCCTCAATGCAGTTAGTTCTGTTAACAGAAAATTTTCTGGGTTTGATAATCAACTACTTAGGAGTTCCCTTTTTTTTAATATGATTTTTCTTCTCTTCTGTATTTCCTAACACCATCGAACTGATAATCCGAAGTAGAAGTCTCAGAATTGTTTTCCCTCTGCCACATCTTTCACCTCCAGTTATTTATCACATCTGATGTCTTAAACTTCAGAAATGATTCCTTAGCTTGATCACTTCCCGGTAGCCCCTTAACTCAGCATCTGATCTTAGGTATGAACTTTTCCAAAGATTGGCGATCTGCCTCTTTTTATTCTACCCTGTCCTCAGAAGAGTGCTATCATCATTAAAAAAAAAAAAAAATCTGCCTTTCACACTATTAGTAAACAGATGTTAAAAATTCCTAGTTGCCTACTGAAGAATGTCTAAATTGATTAGCCTGGCACAGAGAGTTTTGTCAGTTTTTACTATTTTACCTACATTACCTGTTACTTATTTTCTGAATATGTTTTCGTTTTACCCCTACCATTGAATATTTTTTCTCCCTTATTTGTCAAATTATTGTTCAAATGTTAAACTTTCCCTACCTCTTTCATTCAGAAACACTTATTTCTCTGCTCTGTGTTTTGTTCTGTATATAGTTCTATTTATATAATTGTATGGAAAGTTGCTCTTTTCTTCCATTATAAGATGAAGTAGATTTTAAAATGTTTTTATTAGAAAACAATTTATATGCTTATTACACAATCAAAACAAATGTATATAAGATCCATAATTGCTTGTACTTTGGAGTGAACCACTGTTAACACCTTGGTTGTAGTCTTTCAGGTCCTTTTTACTACACATCTATATTGGATAATTTTGTTTGCAGTATACATATATATATTGCACTTTTCTTGGATTATATTGTGCATATGTTTTGGTTACTTAATATTTCTAAATTGAAATATATGAATATCTATCAGTAGTATAAGTCTACAACATTTAAAAATATTTAACTCTTTAGTAGAAGCAATGCATACACACAGTAAAAATAAATCAAAGTGAAAAATTAAGCATTTTTCTCTAAGACTTCCAGTTTTCTGAAATGGACTTACCCTATCATTCATCAGAATTCATCAGGATTTATTAGGCCAAAATTTGGAATAAGACTGATTTGCCCATTGATTCTCACTGCTATTTATTCTCTGTGCGTATTATGCTGGAGGTTCTAGTGTCTGCACTAAGGCAGGAAAAGAGGAGAAAACATTTTTTCCTTATTCACAAATTATGACTATATATGTATGGCAAAAACAGAAGAATCATTGCTATTAATTAGAGATGTTGGCAACTTGATTGGATAAAAAAAATTGATGTAAAGACTATATATTTCTAAATACCAGCAACAAATAAAAATTAGGTTTAAACAAATATCATTTACAGTACTGTTAAAACGTAGGAAGCATGAAGTCGTGACTATAAGAGATGAGCAGGATTTATGGCACAAATTATGAAACTAATAGGTGTTAAAGACCTAAATAACTATACTGTGGTATATACCATAATCATGGATTGGACAGTTGTTGGGGGCGGGGGCTTGCTTCGTGGATCTTAGTTGTGCACCATGTCGGCTACAAGTGGACAATTTAATATTGGAAAGATATCACTTTTCCGTGTGTGTGTGTGTGTGTGTGTGTGTGTATATATATATAATTGCAATCCTAGTCAAAATTCTGACAAGTTATTTTTTGGAAATGGACATCTAGTTGTGCATTTATGTGGAGGTCCAAGAGGGCCAAGAATAGAGCACTCGTGAAGAACATGAAGAGAGCACTTGTCCTTCCATTAAGACTGATAAAACAATAATATCTAAACAGAAATGGAATTTTTGCAGGGGTAGGCATATGGATCAATGAGTCAGAATAAAGAGCCCCCCCTCTCCTTCTCTCTCTCTCTCTCTCTCTCCACACACACACACACACACACACACACACAGTTGTCTGTCTATTTGTCTGTCAGTCTTTGGTAATGGTGATGGTCATGGTAGTTACACAAGCGCTGAATTTCAAAATACTATTTTAAAATTGTATATTTATTTCAGGTACCTTTAAGAAATTTATAAAAATTAAAGCTGAACTAAAAATGAAGAAAGAATTTTAAAAAACCTTCCCTTCTTCTCCACTCCATACAGGGGCAAACACTAACAGGTTTTTTTTTTTTAATTAAAAAAAAATCAATTAATTTATTTTTGGCTGCGTTTGGGTCTTCGTTGCTGCATGTGGGCTTTCTCTAGTTGCAGCGAGCAGGGGCTACTCTTCATTGGGGTGTGCAGGCTTCTCATTGCAGTGGCTTCTCTTGTTGTGGAACACGGGCTGTAGGCGCGGGGGCTCAGTAGTTGTGGCTCGCGGGCTTAGTTGCTTCGCGGCATGTGGGCTCTTCCCGGAGCAGGGCTCAAACCAGTGTCCCCTGAATTGGCAGGCGGATTCTTAACCACTGCACTACCAGGGGAGTCCCGTGACTTTATGACTTTAAACAGTTTACTTAAAGCCTCTTTTTAAAAAGTTGGTCATTAACACGAGATACTTGTGGACTCTTTTCAAATGAAGGAATAAAAATAAGAAAACTTTTCATCTCTCCATTCTTCCATCTTCAAAATGTCAGTGTTAAAAAAAAAAAAAGTCAGTGTTATAGATGATGTTTTTACATTCTGTTTTATAAGTATAATTAAATGTTACATATTTTATCTCTGCATAGATTCAAAAGTTGAAAACCAAACAAAACATCATTACTGAATAACTAGGTAGATATTTTTCTCTGTAGAACAAAGTAGTGTGATTGAATCAACTCCTAGAAGAGAAAATACAATCCTTTGTTATTAAAATTTGGACTATGTAGGGGAGAATTTTACATGAAAAAAATATAATAGTCCCTCATTTAAGTTTCTTTCAAAATACTTACACTTTTCCAAAGTCATACACAGTTGTCACTTTTTCCGTTTTTTTTTAAACTCCATGCAATTTTTTTTCTTCCTCCCTTTCTCCTTTCCTTTCTTTCTTTCTTGGCCGTGCTGCAGGGCTTGTGGGATGTTAGTTTCTTAGTTCCCCGACCAGAGATTGAACCCGGGCCCTCAGCAGTGAAAGCACCAAGTCATAACCCTTGGACCATCAGGGAATTCCCCCTTATGTTTCTTTCTGATTTATACACCAGCATAGAATATAGTAGTTCTTTGTCTTTTAGCTTCCTGTATTAAGTCTGATGTTATTCTGATTCTTATTCCTTTTTATGTAGTGTGTTGTTTTTCACCCCAGAAGCTTTTAAGGTTTTCTCTTAATATGAGAGTTCTGAAATTTAACAAGGTATGTCCAAGTGTGGATTCCAGTCCCTACTTCCAAGTGTAATTGCTTGGTGTTTAGAGATATCTGAATATTATATATATATATATCTTTTTTTCTCTTTTGACAACTTCTTTTTTTCCTAGTGTTTCTTTCTTACCCTTTATTATCTCTGTTCTCCTTTTCTGTCATTCATGTTAAATGGATCTTGGACCATCTAATTCATTCTCTGTTCCTTTTAAGTTTTCTTTCATACTTTTCATCTCTTACATTTTTGATCCAATTTCTGGGTAGTTTTCTTAATTTCAGTTTCATTCTCTTCATCTTTTTAAAATCTGTGTCCATTTTAATTGCTTAGGTCATTGATTCAACTATTAATTTTAAAAATTCAATGGTGGTAAAGTTAATTTATAGCAACTCTCTTATTCTCTAATTGTTCTTTTGTCATATAACTAGGCAGGTAGGTTTCCCCGAATTGTCTCTGAGAAAAAACTAGGCAGAAAGTGAAAAACAGTGTGAGAGTTCCTCAAAAAGTTAGACTTAGGGTTACCATTTGACCCAGTAGTTCTACTCCTACCTATATACCCAACAGAAATGAAAATGTTATATCTACACAAAACCTTGTACATGAATGTTCATAGCAGCATTATTTCCAATAGCCAAAAGATGAAAGCAACCCAAGTGTCCATTGTTGGATGAAGGGATAAACAAAATATGGTATATCTATAGTGGAATGTTATTCAGCAATAAAGAGGAATAAAGTACTTATATATGCTGTAGCATATATGAATCATGATAACATTATGCTAAGTGAAAGAATCCAGTCAACAATGCCATACACATATGTATTATTCCATTTCTGTAAAATGTCCAGAATAAGTAGAAATACAGAAGATAGAAAGTAAATTAGTGTTTGTTTAGGTCGGGGGAAGATGATGTAAGATTGGGTTTTGATAGCTAAAGGGTATGGAATTTCTTTTTGAGTTAATGAAAATATTCTAAAATTGATAGTGATGATGGTTACAGAAGTATAAATATATTTTAAATGATCAGATTGTAGACTTCATGTGGTTGAATTGTATGATATGTGAATTATATATCAATAAAGCTGTTATCAAAAAAAAAAGAAAAAGGCAGGCGAGGAATCCCCACAGTTGCTAGATGAAAGAGGACTTTTTCATGACAGGTTAGAGCATTTAAACAGATCTGACTCTTGTGGGTAAGGTAGGAGTAGTTGGGCAGCTACCCTCGTGTACCAAATGTAGTATTTAAAGAAATTGCTCTTACTGTTATGTCTCCTGTCACTGCTTTGTCAATTCTGTTACATTAGCTTTCTGTTAAATTAGAATTTGTTATTTCTCAAATTCGTTGTCTGTGTGTGGCATCTTTCCTTGATTTGTGGTGCTGTTATACTTTTGTTCATTTTCATATATAAAAAACATATTTTTTGACATTCAGTCAGATTTGGAAGGGGAAGCAAGCATATGCTTCCTCTACCATCTTGAAATGTGAGGTTCTATAATTTTTACACCCCTTGAATGAATTTTAGAGATAATATTAATAAGCAAAATGTTGGTTTCTGTAGAAAACTCTTAGTTGACTGGAATGAGGAGAAATACACTGATTTCTATGTGTTTGTAATTAACAAGCAATTCTGAGACTGCAGTTCTGAATTTGACTAACCAGTGAGTTGTATATGACCTTTGTTGGACAGTCTGCTCAAATACTTTATGACTCACTTTCCTTGTTTGTTAAATAAAGGCATTCTGTTTATCCCTTTTAGTTTTAAAATTGATCATGTTTACAGTTGACCCTTGAACAACATAGGTTGAACTGTGTTGGATCCACTTAATAAGTGGATTTTTTTTTCAATAAATATAGTTTACAGGTCTTTAAGTGTGGGGAAAATTTGTGTTTGGTTAGAGATCACAGTATGTGGAATCAAAAGAATTAGGGTTTGAGTCCTGACTTTATCCAAACTGCTTTAGCATCCTGCCTTTGGGTGAGTCATTTATCAATTCCTTTATTTTTGAGGCAGAGATAACTGTCCCCGGGTTTTTCCACAGAGGGGTGGGGGATTGGTGTGTTGACACCCTTCTTCCCCTTCTATCCTGCCTGAACAACTCGCAGTGGAAGACCTTCACATAACTTTTACAGTCTGCCTTCAGTGTCCGTGGTTTTACATCCATGGATTCAACTAACTGTGGATTGTGTTGTACTGAAGTATGCAGGTATTTATTGAAAAAAAAATTGAAAAATATAGGAGCTAATAGTACCCACCTCATAAAGTTGTGAGCATTTTAAAAAATGATGATTTGGATAAAATGTTTAAAACAATAACTTTTAGCACACATAATAAATATTATGTAAATGTTAGCTGTGGAACCTCACCCTAAAACATCAGAGGGTTCTGAAATCCTGTAAGTTTTAGAAAAACTGAATAATAGTCAAACAGGTTTCTTTGTTTCAGATATCTCAGTGCCTTTAATATGCTGATATGCACTATGAAAATTCAAGATGGAAATAGAGTACACACATTTCCTACGCTTATTTGGTCACATAATCCTTTTTCTCTAGACCGTCTTGCAAAGCTAGTGTTCTCTTTATTTATTTTTTATTTTTTGTGGTACGTGAGCCTCTCACTGTTGCGGCCTCTCCCGCTGCGGAGCACAGGCTCTGGACACGCAGGCTCAGCAGCCGTGGCTCACGGGCCCAGCCGCTCCATGGCATGTGGGATCTTCCCGGACCTGGGCACGAACCTGCGTCCCCTTCATCGGCAGGCGGACTCTCAACCACTGCGCCGCCAGGGAAGCCCGCTAGTGTTCTTTTTAAACCGTAATAGTCTAGAACCATATTGGTCCAGTAAGGTAGTGGCTAGCCTTGAGGTTATAGATACTCAAATTTAAGTTAATAAAGTTAAATAAAATTTAAAATTTTATTTAAAATAAAACTCATCAGTCATACTAGCCACCTTTCAAGCGTTCAATGGCCACGTGTGGCTAGTGGCTGTCAAACTGGACGCACAGATACAGAACATTCCCACTGGAGTCAGAAAGTTCCGTTGGATGGTGCTGGTAGAATTTGATAACAAAAACTAAGTAAACAATAGAGTATATAGTTGGTTTACTGTAATTTTAGTAGCTATAATAAATTTAGGCCCATCTAGTTCTTCCCGAAATATTATAGTTATTTGATTCTTAGTCACTGGAAGAAATTAATGATGATGGAACGCAGAAGACTATAACTTAAGGAAAGTTCTTGAGAAAGTGAGAAAGGATGGTGTTGCTGTAGCAACAACAAACTGGGTGGCCTACATTAGAAATTTATTCTCTCAGTATTCTTGGGAGGCAGAAGTCTGAAATCAAGGTGATAGCATGGTTGCACTCCTTGTGACCAGCCTAGGGGAGAATCCTTCCTTACCTCTTCCAGCTTTTGGTGGGTGTTGGCATTCCTTGGCTTCCTTGGCATATGGCCATATCACTCCAATCTCTGTCTCCATCTTCACCTGGTCTTTTCCTCTCTGTCTTCTCTTTTGTCCATTGTAAGAAGACCTGGCATTGGATTTAGGATTCACCTGGGTAATTCAGGAGGGAGGATCTTACCTGAAGATCCTGAACTTAATTATGTCTGCAAAGACCCTTTTTTCAAATAAGATTACATTCACAGGTTCTGGGGGGACATATCTTTTTGGAGAAATTGGCTTTTGAAAGTGGAATGGCCTCAAACGGACATGGCAGTTGATCACTGTATGTTTACTTTGTCTATTCATTCTTCCTCTCCTCCAATCTCTCATATCACTCTTAGTTGTTACATAGTTCAGAAAGTAATTAGAAGAGAACATTTCCTAAACTACCGCAACTAGCCACCTATCTGCATCTGGGACTGTGTACTTTGTTTTCTCTCCTGTTAGTATTAGGTGAATATTATTAGTGGTATACAAATACTGCTGTTAACATTTTGGCAGGTTTGCTAATTGTGTTTATTGGCATCTCAGGGTTTTATAGATGGGATCTGAAGGCAATTGGAAGTATGGAAGTGGGTATAATAACTGTGTTTTTCCTACTCCTAATGTAACCATTTCTGTATTTATCTCTTTTTATATTTTGAAGTTTTGTGAAATGTTTAATTTGAGTACAAAGATCTACTTCCATACTTAAAAATTTAAAGTTTTGAAAATACTTTCCAAGACTGGCATCTTTTTTGAATACTCTATTCACATCCCAATCTCTCTCTTCATTGACTGATCTTCTGTAGCACTTGCTGTCTACGTTGCATACATTTTGTTCGCTGATAACTTGGTATTTAAAATTTTTCTTTTTCATGTGTATTCATCCTTTTGTCCCTCCAAGGTCGTAAATTCTTTGAAATTAAAGTGTATACGTATGCCCTTTGGTTATCTCCGACAGCATCTAACATGTTAGAGACATGTAGTAGGGAATATTGACTTATGATCTGGATTATTAAAATGCTATGTAGTTTGAGACTTATTAGAATCAGTATCCATAGCCCGTTGTCTGGGTATGTGTAATTCTAGGGGTTTATATGGTTCATCTTGTATGAAAAGTTTTACGTATAGTTAGTATATGTATTTTCCTGAAGAGAAGTTCTCTAGCTTTTATCAGATGCCAAAGTAATGAAGTATCAAAGGTTTAGTTCATCTCTCTCTGTCCCTATATTTGGCAGATACAGAAATTGTGTCACTAAGCAACTTTCCTAGAATCATACAACCCAATGTAATTTCCCAATTCTTTAAGTTATAAAGTAATAGCCTTTATGATATCTAAAACTTTTAGAACTTATTAGAATATACATTTGTAAGGATTTTAGAGTTCAGTACTTAATATAGGAAAATATGCATTGCTTATAAATAATAATTTATGAAGTTATTTTTACCTTCTGTTTAGTTTAATGGCTAATTATGGTCAGCCTATATATTTTAAATTCTTATAGTTGTACACTGTGGAAAAAATTTCTTAAGTATGGAAATTTAGCAAAGTTGTTTTTTATACAACATTTTAATTCATTTATTCAACATAATTATGTAGTTCAAAAAGTTTCACTAAATGTGATTTAACGAACTTCTAATCAGAAAAATTTGCATTGTGACAACTGACAAATGCTAACTTACTTTTTTCTACTGTGATTTCCTTTTAGGTTTGATGAACTTGTAAAAAAATTCAAAGTTGAATATCATGCTGGTGGCTCTACCCAGAATTCAATTAAAGTGGCCCAGGTTGGTTAATTATTTTAAAGGTGATAAAGAAATGGATTCAGAATGATTCTAGACTTTTGGTCATTGTGCATAATAATTCCAATCTATATTTTGTTGCTATAGAATATTTCTGTTGGTTTTGAATGTTTATTATTCATTTACATTTCTTCTTAATTTCCTGTGGAATCCTTTGATTATTATTTTATATTTCATGTTATTGATTTGTAGAAATTCTGCATATTTTATAGATAGTATTCTTTTTTATTCTATAAATTCGAAGTATTCCTTATTTGTCATTTGTACTTTAACTCTGCTTATCATGTCTTTTACTTTTCCAAAGTTCTTAGTTTTTTTTAATATAGTTAAACTTTATGGCTTCTGCATTTCATATAATACTTAGAATGGAATTCTTACAACAAGATACTATAAGTTTTCTTGTTGTATATATAAATACATATATACCTATATATCTATATAGTTGTATGTATGTATGTGTAAATTTATGTATCTGTGTCTATATCTATATACGTCTTCCAGAAGGTAATTGGATAAACTCATTTTGACGTATACTCTACAAGTTACCAGGGTGACCTAATTTTAAGTGTGAGCGTTAGTGTTCTATTTAAAGTTCCAATTATGAAGGACATGAAAAAGCTTTACAAACTTCTGGTTCTTGCCTCTACGATTTGTAAACTAGCTCAAAATCCCACTAACTGCAGTCAAAGGTCAACTCTGATGGACTCAGGTCATTTTGATTTTTTATTGATTAATGCTTTCCCTTTGAATTGTGATTATGGGCCAGAGAAGTGGAAAATTGACAAACAAAGGTTGAACAATTTCTAGTTTTTTAAACTAACTTTTATTAGATTTAGACTTACACTGTATAATTATCCTGCATACTTCCAAAGCTCAAATTTAATCATAGTATTAAAATATTGTAGGTTGTAAAATATTGTGTGTAGTGGCCTGAGGAGATGAGGTCTTTGTATTTGTCAGCTGATTTTGTTTGTTTGGTCACTTTGTGAGCTCAGGTTAATGGAACAAAGACAGTTTACTTCTGTATTAGTTTCCTCAGGCTGCCGTAACAAAATACCACTGACTGGTTAGCTTCAACAACAGAAATTTATTTTATTACAGTTTTGGAGGCTGATACCATCTAAGAAGAAGGTGCTGTCAGGTTTGGTTTCTCGTGAGGGCTCCTTCCTGGCTTGTAGATGGCTGCCTTCTCACTGTGTCTTCATGTGGAGGTGGGGTAGTAGGGTGAGCGTTCGGTTCTCCAGGAACCAAATCAACTGTATCTTAGTCTTGGATTTTCCAGCCTCCAAAAAAATTTTTTTTGTTGTTCAAGCCATGCAGTCTATAATATTTTGTTATGGCAGCCTGGGCAGACTAAGACAAGTTATATACCCAAAAGAATTGAAAGCAGGGTGTGGAAGACATACATGTAAACCCATGTTCATAGCAGCATTATATTCACAATAGCTAAAATGTGGAAGCAACCCAAATGTCCTTCAGTGAATGAATGGATAAACAAAATGTGATATATGCACACAATGGTATATTTTTCAACCTTAAAAAATAAGGAAATTCTACCACATACTACAATATGGGTGAATCTTGAGCATATATACTAAGTGAAATAACCCAGTCACAGAAGGACTAATGATGATGATTCCAGTTATATGAGGTACCTAGGTTAATCAAATTCATAGAGATGGGAAGTAGAATGGTGGTTGCCAGGAGTTGTGGGAGGGGGAAATGAAGAGTTATTGCTTAATGGGCATAGCGTTTCAGTTTTACAAGATGAAAAGAGTTGTAGAGATAAATAGTGGTGATCGTTGTACAACAATGCAAATGTACTGTATGCTTTAAAATGATTAAAAAGGTAAATTTTGTATATATCTGTTTTACTACATTTAAAAAATAAATCGAAAATAGATTCTAGGAATGCTTCAAAAGGGAGTGATATCAACTTGATTCAAGTTACGGATTTCATTTGTTTATTCAATAATCAAATGAGGCGACATAACAAGTCAAAAGCATGGGCTTGCTCTTGGGGCCATGGGAGTCCATTAGAACTGGGTTTGAGTTCAAGCTTTGTCACTTTATTGGCTATGAAAGCACGAGCAACTTTTATGGGCCTTTCACCTGTAAATGGAGGTTAATGCTTATTGCAGGTGAAAGTTGTAAGGATTTATGAGATAATGAATGTTTTAAAAAATTATGCTTCTTTTTGTTTTAATTAATTTATTTATTTATTAATTTTTTTTGGCGGTGTTGGTCTTCGTTGCTGCGCACAGGCTTTCTCCAGTGGCAGTGCACGGGCTTTCTCTAGTTGCGGTGAGCGGGGGCTACTCTTCATTGCAGTGCGCAGGCTTCTCATTGCAGTGGCTTCTCTTGTTGCAGAGCACGGGCTCTAGGCATACGGGCTTCAGTAGTTGTGGCACGTGGGCTCAGCAATTGTGGCTTGCGGGCTCTAGAGTGCCGGCTCAGCGGTTGTGGCACACGGGCTTAGTTGCTCCATGGCATGTGGGATCTTCCCCGACCGGGGCTCGAACTCGTGTCCCCTGCATTGGCAGGCAAACTCTTAACCACTGCACCACCAGGGAAGTCCGTATCCTACTTTCCAAAAGAAAGTTTGGAAAGTTTTGAAAGGGCCTTTTCCCCCCCCATTTTTATGAATTTTCTTCATCTTAACAGAATGTAAATTTACCCATTCATGGACAGAACAACCAGTTTTTTGGCTCTCATTCACATAAAAATACTTATTTCAATGTAGTCTTCAGTTGAACATCTTGTTTGGGTTTTTAGTTCCCCTACTATTTTGAGAGGGCTTTTCTTTTACATCTGATTGATGATTCAACTACATAATTGCCCAGTTATAATTTATGACTCGGGTAACCACAGAGTTTTGAAGAACATTCCTTTAGAAGTACTTTTCTTTAGAAGGAGAATTCTTCAGATTTTCCTTGGCAGTCATTAACAGGAAGAACTGATTCCTTTGTACATAAAACAGATATTTGTTGGGCATTTGCTATGTGCTAGTCATTGTGCTAGGTAGTAGCTGGTAACATAAGCTATGTCATCTAAATTTTAAGTAAAATGTGATAAAATATTTAGAGCCTTAGAGTGAACAATCTTGATATAATCTTGCTTGAATCTATTGTGGTGAATGAATGAGGTTGAGCTTTACGCTGTTTAAGAAGTCTATCCAGGGACAGCCCATCCGGGAAGGTTCTGGTTTTTGTTTTCTGTTAATGTACTTGATTGCTTGATTTTGGGGTTTTGTCTTCTTTTCTTATTTATTTATGTTCTCCTTCACCTCTGAGAACAACTGGATTACAGTCTTCCATTTTCTCTATCACTCTAGGTTACTGAAGAAGCAAATACTGCACAACAAATACCAGTTCAGTGTAGCTACACTAACTGGATGTATGCTAGGTGCTGTGAACTGTAGATCTAAAATTAGGGCCAAGAATAAGAGTAAGAATTCAGTCATCATCAAAGTATTCATAAACCATTTTTTAAATTTTTTGATGTGGACCATTTTTAAAGTTGTTACTGAATTTGTTAAAATATTGCTTCTGTTTTATGTTTTGGTTTATTGGGTGCAAGGCATGTGGGATCCTAGCTCCCAGACCAGGGATTGAACCTGCACCCCCTGCATTGGAAGGCAAACTCTTTAACTGTTGGACCGCCAGGGAATTCCCCATAAACCATTTAATTCTATATGTTTTTCGTTAGCATATGCCACCTGTAATACGTGATTTTTGTTACAGGTATTTTGAAAATAGTTCAGTTCTTCTGTAAAGACAAGAATAATAACAAGGTAGATGAAATTCATAGATAGTAACCTGGTAGGTTTTAAGACTGAGGCAAAACTCATAGGATATTTTAAGTATAGATAGTAAATAAACAAGTAGCTTGGGAAACAGGCAAAGTTGATACAATTTGTTAAATATAAATAACAAGTAAGTTTGTAACCTGTAAGACTGCTAAAGACAGAATAAAGAAAACCTGTGTTGTAACAAACAAGAGTATTACTGATACATAGAAAGAGATGGAAAGACCGTATTATGATCATATACCACTAGGCTTACTTCTCCAAAGATCACTCATTAGTGAAACTTACTGTGTTCTCATTCTAACCTCCACATACATATAACCCAGGAAAGGCAAATAAAGCCATGGCTGTTCAGGCTCTTTTCCAAAGTGTTCCTGATTTTTAATATCTCCCAGGGACTCCTGTCTGTAAGCCCCCTTGCTCAAACTGTGGCCTTGTTCTCATAATGATACCATCATCATCAGGGAAGGCAGATGAGGTGAAAAGCAGATGATGTTTGAACATTCAGGCAGTGTGGTCCTTATACTTGTTTGCACCCTGTGTGTTAACTTACTCCAACTCTCTCCCTTGCTTCTTGTGTGTTTTAAATGGATACATCTGTGTTAAACATCTTAATTTGGTTGGTAGGCCCTTTCCATTCTGTGTCCTCTGGGATAGTTTGCTTATGTATGTATTGATACTTGGAGTCTACCAGGGCTTTAAGATAATTTCCCCACATCACACCAGGTTTAGATCAATTTTTCCTTGTTCGGTAGTTTAACAACAATAACTGTCATGGTAGCTATGGAAAAATATGCTGAAACATTGAAAGAGAATGTTACTTGGCAAAAATCATCACCTCTATGAAAGAAGAACTGGAAGTCATATGAAGAGTAAAGGTTAACATTGACAATGTAGAGCTCATTCTGTCAGATCTTACCAACAATCATACTTTGATATATCAAGTGATGTGACAAATCATGTCAACAAGAAAATGTTCCCATTAGCTCTTAGATAATTTAATTTGTTAAAACATGTTTTTGAAGATTTTAATGAAACCACAGGCAACATAAAGCAGTATTGTTGATATCATTTCCAAATATAATTTCTAGACTTTTCTCATCTACATACTTGACAGACAGTGCAAATTTAAATTTTGACAAATTCTATTCAGTGTAAACTTATTAATGAAAATATTTTATCTTCTCAATATCCTGCACACCTTGTATACAACACTGCTAAAAAAAAAAGGGATGTGATTTGCTTACCTATGATATTGATGCTTTCATGGTGAACATTTTTGGTCACTTTTCAGTTTTTTAAAAATGTACAGATGCACTTAATGTGATTTTTGATTTAAAAAAAATGGAAAGAGATAGCCTCCTTGGACATGTGCCTAAAAGATGGCTATAATTGTTGCTGGACCTAGAAAATATGTCCTGCAGTATAATATTTTTAGAATGTGAGACAAGAAGAATGTCCTTATCTAATGTGGCAATACATTGAAGATGAGAATGCAGAGAAAGATTACAGTAAAACAAAAATTTATATGCCATTTCTCCAAAAGTGTTTGATGATATTTGAAGAGGCCATAAGGAGGCTAGGAAAAACTCATATAACAAACAAATGATTCATTTTTGTGTAATATGACTGCTTTATATCTCAAGAGGGGAAAAAGTTTACTATAGAAGGGCAGCCAACTTAAATAGGGCTTTCTCAATGTCTTTACTAAAACTGTAAGTTACTTGGACTCCAACTTTGATAACAGAAATTGCAATCACCATTGTGGTTTGGAGTATTTTGAAATAATGTTCATTTTAGGCATGGATAGTATATGTAATGAATCTGTAAATGCAAAGGACATGATTGAATAAGCAGTTGGAATACCAAAACAAGAATTTAGATAGATTCAAGGTAGGTGAATATTTTGTAGAGCTAGAAACTAATTCTTGTATATCTAAATGCCTGCTATTGCTAGTAAATAAAATTCTAAGTATTCCATGCTCAAATGCTTTTGTTGAAAGAATGTTTAGCTTGATGTCATCATGTTGGACTGACACCAAGAATGTGGAGATAACAGCAGAGCCATAAGTCAAAGTGAAATTTACTTTTAACTATATTCAGTTTTACCACACATTAAAGAAGGTATCCTATGGTTTTAATCAGTTCAAAGAAGTATTATTGGAAGGGAAACACACAGAGTTAAAATATTCTTTTATTTCATGGGACAAAAAGGAACACGTCATTGTTATTTTTTTCTAAATTTTGGTAACATCTGTTTAATCCAACTGTACTTACTCTTCTTTTTAAAAATCTTATATTTATGTACGTTAAGAACATACAATATGGCCTATAGAAATTTAAATACGTAAAAAGAGTTTTAAAAAATTAAAATGAGTTGCCATATTTATTTAAACAAAAGAAATGATTGTTAAGTTTTCCCATACATACACTGTTTAGTTAGTCCTTCTTTTAATTATTACTAATTGCCACTTGTTAATTATTCATATTGTTTCATTTAAATAATAGCACTTATGTAACAGTAAAGGAAATAATACAGAATAGTATATAATTTCAGTTAAGTACTGAAATAATAACCATGGACTGGGTGGCTTAAACAAGAGAAATTAATTTTCTCACAGATCAAGGAAGCTTAGAAGTCTAAGATCAAGGTGTTGGCTACTATGGTTTCTTCAGGGTCCTTTCTTCTCTTGCTGCTTCTTCAAATATTTGTTCTTCTGTGCATACCCTTCGTGTCTCTGTGTATGTTCCTATTAATTCTTATAAAGACACCAGTTAGATTGGATTAGGGCCTAACATAAATGCCTCATTTTAACTTAATGACTCCTTTAAAGCCCCAATCTCCAAATATAGTTGCATTCTGAAATCTTGGAGGTTAGGGCTTCAACATATGAGTTTTGGGAGGACACAGTTTGTCCATGACAAGTACTCATTTGTTTATATTTTTAAATTTTTGGTAGTATACCATTTTGATTCCCATCTTATTTACTTTTTTGTATGTGTTTTAGTTATTTTCTTGGTTAATATGGGGATTACAATTAACATTCTAAACTTATAACAACCTAGTTTGAATAGTACCAACTGAGTTTCAGTGGCATAAACACTGTGCCCCTTTATATCTCCATCCTCCCCCTTTATATTGTTGTTGTTCCTGATTATATCTTTCATTGTGTGCTCATTAACACAGATTTATAATTATTGTATAATTCATTTTACCTTTTAAATCCTCTAGGAATAAAAGAGGAGTTGCAGACCAAAAGTGTGGTAATACTGGCTTTTTTTTTTTTTGCCTTAGAATTCTTCATTAATTTTCTTCTTCAGGCACTACTTGGCCATTTTAAAGGCACATCAAGTTTCTTTTTAACGTCTTTATTGGAGTATAATTGCTTTACAATGGTGTGTTAGTTTCTGCTCCATAACAAAGTGAATCAGTTATACATACACATATGTCCCCATATCTCTTCCTTCTTGTGTCTCCCTCCCTCCCACCCTCCCTATCCCACCCCTCTAGGTGGTCACAAAGCACAGAGCTGATCTCCTGTGCTATGCAACTGCTTCCCACTAGCTAGCTATTTTACGTTTGGTAGTGTATATATGTCTATGCCACTCTCTCACTTTGTCACAGCTTACCGTTCCCCCTCCCCATATCCTCAAGTCCATTCTCCAGTAGGTCTGTGTCTTTATTCCCGTTTTGCCCATGGGTTCTTCATGACCTTTTTTATTTTTAGATTCCATATATATGTGTTAGCATACAGTATTTGTTTTTCTCTTTCTGACTTACTTCACTCTGTTCAGCCACTATGGAGAACAGTGTGGAGGTTCCTTAAAGAACTAAAAGTAGAACTACCATACGACCCAGCAATCCCACTACTGGGCATATACCCTGAGAAAACCATAATTCGAAAAGAATCATGTACCAAAATGTTCATTGCAGCTCTGTTTACAATAGCCAGGACAGGAAGCAACCTAAGTGTCCATCAACAGATGAATGGGTAAAGAAGATGTGGCATATATATACAATACTGGCTTTTATATTTTCCTATGTAGTTACCTTCATCACTGTTCTTTATTTTTTGTTATGTTTTTAGGTTACTGTCTAGTGTCCTTTCATTTCAGTCTGTAGGACTCCTTTTAGCATTTCTTGTAGGACAGGTCTACTATTAACAACCTCCTTAAGCTTTTGTGTTTATCTGGGAATGTCTTAATTTTTCCTTTATTCTTATTTATTTATGTATTGGCTGTGCTGCGCAGCTTGTGGGATCTCAGGTCCCCAACCAGGGATTGAACCTGGGCCACAGCAGTGAAAGCCTGGAATGCTAACCACTAGGCCACCAGGGAACTCCTTATCCTTCACTCTTAAAGGATAGTTTTGCCAGATGTAGAATTCTTGGTTGATGGTTCTTTTATTACTTGAAATATGTCATAGCATTGCCTTCTGGCTTCCATGGTTTCTGATGAGAAATCAGCTTGCTTGCTTGCTTATTTATTCATTTATTTGTTTGTTTGTTTGTTTACTTGTTTGTTTATGGCTGCATTGGGTCTTTGTTGCTGCACACGGACTTTCTCTAGTTGCAGCAAGCGGGGGCTTCTCACTGCGGTGGCTTCTCATTGCGGAGCACAGGCTCTAGGCACATGGGCTTCAGTAATTGTGGCACGTGGGCTTCAGTAGTTGTGGCGCACAGGCTTAGTTGCTCCGTGGCACGTGGGATCTTCCTGGACTCGAACCCATGTCCCCTGCATTGGCTGGCGAATTCTTAACCACTGCACCACCAGGGAAGCCCGAGAAATATTATTAATATTATTGAGGACCCCTTACTCTTGACAAATTGCTTCTCTCAGCTTTTAAGATTCTTTCTCTTTCTTTTGATAATTTAGTCAAGTCTTGGTGTGAATCTCTTTGGGTTTATTCTCCTTGTAGTTCATTGAGCTTCTTGGATGTGTAGATTCATATATTTCATCTATTTGGGAATTTTTTGGCCATGTGTCTTCAAATATTTTTTTCTGCTCCTTTCTCTCTTCTGCAATTCCTCCAGTACATATGTTGGTGTACTTGATAGGGTTTTGTTTGTTTATTTTTGTTTTAGTGCTTCTTTGGAAAGAGTTTGGAGCCGCATACCCCATCAAGTTGCTCCATAATTATCATTATTTATGTATTTTTTGGTCTGTTATATTTGTTCCTGTGTTGGGATTCTAAAAAGTTGGTCACTCTGTTTTAAGGCCAGTGACCTATTGTTTTCTATTCTTATGCTGGGCTGTTGGTTTTCATAAACCTTACCTACTTAACTTATTTGTATTACCTCTTTGCAATCTTTATTTTATACTGTTGTATACACTCTCAACCTTTAGAGCCTCATAACAGCCTGTGAGATAGGAAAAAAGATGTGATCTCATTTTAATGAAAAGGATTCTGATTAAATAAGATCGATTAAAATGTCATGGTTGGTAACTAAGCAGATCAGAATTGGAACCCAGGTCTTCTAACTGGAAACTTCTGATTGCTCTCCTTACTGGAGATTTCTCTCTCTTCCTTAGTGGACTTCAGTTTTGACTTGTCCATATATGTTAGATTTGAGTAGCGTTTCACATACTCTCTCCACTTTTTACAGTCTGCTTCAATTTGGGAAGAATTGGAGGTTGTCAGAGAGAATCAAGTAGCCATCATTTTTAATACAGTCCAAATTAAACCAACTCTTTCCTTCATGCTTTTGAGGGACAGCAGCTTTTTTGGTGTTTGGACATCTTTTTGCTCCATTTGCAGTATATGCTTTTTTCTGACTCGTATTTTTCAGAAGCCTCATGACCAGCTACCTGTAGTATTCCTATATTGTTTTAAGTTATATAAGTTCACTATTAAGTTTCCTGCAAATTGATTTACTGATCTTTCTAATGTTCTATACCTGTTAAAAATTAGTCATTTTTGCATATGTTCTGGGCAGCTAATCAAATATTTTAAGTGCCTTCTCAGTCTTTGTTACCTGAAGTATATATAAGTAGATCATCGTTGGACTCAATTGTTTCTTCTTCCTCTCATCCCCCAAAGTGTTGAGGCTATATGGATTTTTATGATTTGCTATTCAATAATAAAAAGTAATCATTTTCTTACTACTTTAATAACTGCCATTTTTTTCTAAATAAAGTATATTTTTCTCATTTAAAGCAAAGATCTTAGGGATAAAATAGTATTCATTCTTTGCTATAATTGAAATCATTTATTAAAAACTACTAAATGTGTATATGTTCCTTGCCAAATAGCCCTCTCTCCTCCATTTTTCTTCAGGAAGTAAAATATGTTCCTAATTACAAATTTTCTTCCTTAATCATTTATATAAATCCATCAGTAATAGATTTGATTCTTTTCTTCATGTAAGTATTAAACGTTTCTCTTGGTCACTTGAATTCTTATATCCTTACTTCTAATTCCTCACTGGTTCTCTCATTATTGACTTTTCAATCTTCCTTTTTGTCACCTCTCTCACAGTTAGATAAGCCTCTATGTTTAACTTCTAGTGAAATTTTAAGCAAGCTTTTGTTTTGTTTTTAATGGAATTTTGAGAAAACTGTCTTGTGCCAGTATTTTTATGTTTTATACAGGATAGCTGCTGGGGTGTGTGGAGGGGGGAGAGGTGCTTTAATTGTTTTTTTCCTACAAACATCATGTAATGAACCAGTTTTCAGAATTGTGTTTTAAAGTTTTCCCAAACTCTTTGTATATTGAATACCTAAAAACATTTTTTATAAAGTTTATACAATTATGTTTGAATGAATAGAAACATGTTCAACGCAGAATTGTAAAGTTGATATTTTAAGAACCATGTAGCATTTCCAATTAAGTCATAGTATTTAGAAATTAAAATTGAGAGCCTCATGTTTTCTTTTGTAGACCTTTTTTTTTAAAAAAAAAAAACCAGTTAATCTATGTGGCTTTCCTGTATGAATAAATATTATTCTGATTATCTCTTTTTATGACCTATTTCACCTGAAAAAACTATATAGAGATTAAAAGGCATTTTAGTAGATATATCTCAGAATCTGGGAACAGTGCAGACTGCTTAGATCTAAAGAGAAGAAACGACATTGGAGTGATCAAAGAGAATTCTCCCTTCTAATGCCTTACACCTGGAGCAGTTGCAGAACTGTCAATAGCACAACTACATTTATAAATATCAGAGCAGGCTGTGGCAGACGGTGGGTGATACAACACAGAGTCTTGTCAAACCTTTATGTCACTAAAAAGGAGGTTCCTTTTAGTGCCAATTTTAAGATTAATGAATAATTTTAAGTAACTTAGGTCTTAAAAAGTAAAATTGACTATTAAAATTGTGAATTTCTCCTTGCAGTTGAAAAATTTAAGTATGAATTAACACCTCCCTTCTTTGGTAATCTTTTTCTTTGTTGAATAAGACTGAGAGATTTTAGTAGCTAAACTAAGGTGAAGAAAGTAGTGTTTTGTTTTCCTGAAGGATATTTTTAATGTGTTTGTGACATCCTTCTATGTTAAATCAGATTCTTTAATGTAAAGCAAAACCTATATTTTCTCTCTTCCTTTCTATCTCCCCCTCTTCTTTTCTCTTTCCGTCGTCTTTTCTTTCTGCTTTTTGTCCTTTAAGCCTTATTTTATGTCTTGTGTTAAGGGATTCTTTTGCCACTGTTAGTAAAACATGCTTTTTGTCTCAGTAGTTAAGGTGTGCTCTGAGGTTGTTTAGTATAAATCTACACCTACACATCATAAACTATCCACTTTATGAAAGAAAGCATACCTTTTACACTTATGAACCTTAATGTGGTACATTGTCTTGCAGTATGACATTAAACATGGGTACAGTTTGGGATTGTGTCTCCTGCCTAAGAGCAAAGCAACAAGTGCTTCAGTAAGGAAAACCACAAGTTGCAGGATCTTCTTTCATTCAGGGGATAAAATTCTTGCCTTGATTCCATTCCTTTTCATTCTATTTTGTAATTAGGTTTCAGGAACTTTAAAAAATAAATGTCTTGTTAATTAATATATTTATCTGAACTGAAAAATAAAGTCAGATCTTTTCTGGGAGAGAAAAATGTCTCATTTGTTTGGTTGGTTGGGCAGTGAATATGGTGTTTGCCATTTAAATTAAATAGTGGTACTGTCAACTGCCATGTTTTTAAAGACAAGCTTTTCTAGAGTACTTCTGTTTTCTTTGGTAGTTTTGGCAACAAGATACTTGAGAGAAAATAAAAAACAAAATAGTCTAAATTTTAGCTTAGCACAGCGTAGTGGCTTAGGGAATGTGCTGTGCAATAAGCAAAGCTGGGCAAGTACAAACTTGGGCAAGTCACCTAACCTTTTTTTTAATATAATATGTTTTATTTATTTATTATTTATATTTTATTTATTTTATTTATTTGTTTTTTAAAATTTATTTTTGGCTACGTTGGGTCTACGTTGCTAAGCTCAGGCTTTCTCTAGTTGTGACGAGCCAGGGCTACTCTTCGTTGTGGTGTGCTTCTCATTGCAGTGGCTTCTCCTGTTGCAGAGCACAGGCTCTAGGCACGCGGGCTTCAGTAGTTGCAGCATGCGGGCTCAGTAGTTGCGGCGCGTGCACCCTAGAGCGTGCGGGCTTTGGTAGTTGTGGTGCATGTGCTCAGTAGTTGTGGCACACAGCCTCAGTAGTTGTGGCGCACGGGTTAGTTGCTCTGCGACATGTGGGATCTTCCCGGACCAGGGGTCAAACTCCTGTCCCCTGAATTGGCAGGCGGATTCTTAACCACTGCACAACCAGGGAAGTCCCAAATCACCTAACCTTTTCAAGTTTCAGTTTCCTCTTCAGTAAAATGGGAATAATGGTAGTACTTTTATAGGCTAACATTCTTAAAAGGGAAAATGGGACTCTCAGACATGCAATGAACACGTCAACAATTTTATTTAACTCTAATTAGTGTACAGGTAAGATGTTGCAATTTATTTAAAGGGGAATTCAAAGACTGGAGGTATGTGTGGTCCATGAAATCAATCTACAAATATTACAAAACTGACTTTGGTGGGGTGGTGGATTTCATTTGTGTCTCTACAGGGCAGATTTTATTTTCTGATTTTTTTTTATAGGCAATAATTATTGCTATAAGTAATACACAATTTACAAACTCATGAAATAGCTCAAAGGTATATGCTTCATGATAGGGAAGAATAATTCTAATCCTTGTATTTTCACAGATTTTATTAAGAATAGTTGTTGAGTTGGTAACATAATTGTTTTCCCTTTTTAGCCTATTGCTATAATTTATTATTTTAATATTTTCCCTTTTATTAGTTTTGTATTCATTAAAATATAAGCATCATGAGGGCAGGCACTTTCTTTTGTTCCCTGCTGTATGTCCTCAACATCTCCAATAATCTCTGTGACTTGGAAGACTTTCAGTGAACATATTTTGAGTGATTGAAGTGATTAATAGATACAACCCTATATGAGAAAGTTGTATTTTTCTTTACTGCTCGATTCTCTGGTTTGTATTAATTTTATTTTGTTTTTTGACAGGGCAAAAGCATAATTTCTGTACAAGCATAGGTATTTATTTTAATCTAATTATTGAATTTTTTCTTTTAATGTCATGCGTTGGTATATTTTGACAGCGATATAAACAAAGTTTATAATGAAGAGTATTACCATTGGAGGCAAAGATCTGGATTCTAGACCTGGTTCTTCTCTGAGTGGCCGTCAACTCTTTGAGCAGTAGTTTCTTCACAAGTAAAATGAGATGATAAAACACTATAACCTTGGAGTTTATTAAGAGAATTAAATGTGATAATACACATAAATTACCTAGGAAGGTTCATGGCACATAGTAAATGATCAAAATAGTTCAGCTGTGCTGTTAAACTATTATTTTAGTTGGGTTTGATTTTTGGTTTATTATTTCATGGAGTTGTAAAAGTTTATATTTATTCTGTAAAAGCAGTCATTTCAATAGTGTCCTAAAAATCTGTGCTTACATATACAGTTAGTTATATAACTATCTCTGATTTGAAGGACTCACACGTGTAATGTAATACAATGGTGATTTGTTACATAAATAATAGATACAATAAAGTAAAATGTGGGACCCTAATGAATACCCTTTTATAAGTTGGTATTCAAGATGTTTACATTCTTTTTAATACATGCTCTCATAAGATATTCACCATACTGAATAAAATAACATCGTGATTGTTACTTGGAACAATGAACAATTTAGCTAACTTCTGAAGCTTAAATCAAAGGTTTGAATTTTGCTTAACAATACATTTTGAGCTATATAAATAAGGAATTTTAAAGCATTTGATAATCATTTAAGTTTCCCCATTAAGCCCTGAATTTAGTTGATAATATCCAAGACAAAGCATATAGGAAAATAATGGGTTTTTTTAAATTTTAAGTTGAGTATTATTGCAAAATGTTCTTGATTCCACTGGAAGAAATTCAGATTATGTAAAAGAAAATGTTTCAGACAGTTTTTATTGTAGCAGTACTTTATGAATAGGCTCTTAAATATAGCAGCTTATTGATAAAAATTTTGAATTTGTAAATGAATCAGGCATCTGTCTTAAATCTTATGAAATTGCTCTTCATTCTTCATAGATATAGTCTGCATATTGTAGTTCACTATCAACTTCTGGAATCTATAATAATGAATTGTCAAGTTGAGAATCTGTGATATTACTTTCCAGGTTCTACTAATTTGCCTGCTAGTCATCTTTAACTGTAAGAAAGTGAGCCAAAAGCTGGCTTCCTAGGTACTATCCTGTTACTCTATCCTGTACATTGCTGCTTATAGGTGACCAAATACTGAGAACCCCCATTCCCCACTTCTTGTCTTTTGTTTTCCCCCTCAGAGGCATTGTTGCCATCCATTAAGAGCGAGTAACTTCCTATTTTCTAAGTTTATTTCTGTACCAGTCAATATTCTTATTCCACCTTTGGCATTTTCAGGAGCATGTATTCACATTGATTTATAAAGTTATTTAAATATATACCTGTTTAATATTTGTATTATTAGGAAATGAAAGACCTGATCTTCTGTTAATGAAATTTGAAATAAGTGCAAGGTAAATAGGATGAGGTATATTTTCTCTTTTTGAAATTAAACTGTGTGTATGTTTGGCCCTGAAGATATATATGTATGCATGTATACACAGAGTTTGTGAGGTAAAATGAAGAATTGACGTAAGGAACCTTATCTCATTCTACTGTCCTACCTGGATCCCTCCCATGTAAAGCGTTTAGAATCCAGTATGCAGTGATACAGTGCTTGGCCTCATTTTCATAGACCTTACTTGATAGTAATTGTGGTCCATCCCATCATGACAGCTATAATTTCCTCCTTTCACAAAGTCTCTACGTGGAAATTAACGGCTATGCAGTGAGCTTTTCAAATAAGGGAGAAGAAGATTGGATGGATGGGTGGAAGTTAGCTGACCATTGAGAAGCTCTGTTCTTGGTAGGCGTAGCAGGTTGATTGCATGTGGTGTCTAGTTAAATTGAAGAACTTTGCCGTTTACTGTTTGTGTATTTAGAAGTGATTTAACAACATGTAACAGAAAACTGAAAATTTTGAGGATTTAAAAATTTGAGATCTGGCAGAATAAGAAACTTAGGTTTGATTTTTTTTCCCCCTAATAATCTGCTTATTATTTATTTATTCCTCCACAGAGCCCCCTTCCCCCACCCCCCCCACACACATACACGGACACTGAGGAGGTTGTTTGGAATGGGTTACAACCTGGGGCCTGGAGTCTTGAAATCTGAGGCACCCTCTTCCGTCATTCTGTGGCTTAGGTGGGGGTATTGTCCAGGCAGAACTGGTGTCTCCGTTTGGATACTGCAGAAGGAAGGGGAACCTAGGCACACCCATAAAGGTGGCCATACCCAGAGGAGTTGATTGGCAGGCTGGAAGACAAATCTTCTCGATAAAGGCACTTTTACCTCAGTTGTGGGCTGGGAGGAATTATTTCGATGGTGGTGTTATTTGCAGGTTGCTGAGAGAAATGAAGGGAGTTCACCTACATTGGGCCATCTGCAGGGTCAGTAGGGGCTGCTGTATGTCTTTGCTGCCGCAAGGGGAAGGTAATGTAGGCATCATAGCCAAAGAGTAATGTAGGGATTAGGCCCAGTACCCCTGCAATGATTTTGGAGTGGTTTCCTCTCTCACCAAGCACAACAATGGAGGTGATCAGGTAGAGGATGACCGCTATGAGGGTTCGGAAGAAATCACTCCAAGGCCAGTTGATCTGTATCTTGGTGTGCAAGTCACACATGTAGACGACAAAGAGAGCAGCACAGATCATCTCTGTCACCGACAAGGATGAGTATCCTGATGTCGAGGCACCGAAGCAGATCAGAATCACCAGGCACAATATAATTTCAGCAAACAGGAGAATTCCCTGTCGGGGGCGTGAGAAGTTGGAGCAGGCGGCCCAGCAGCCGGGGCCGAGAGGCGCTCGGAATCCACCATGGCGTGGACCGGAGTCCTGAGAGGCACGAAGGATCTGCTCTCTTGTGCGTTTGAGGACGGTGCACACCCAGACATCTTGCTCGCTGTCTGACCGGAAAGGGGGCCCTTGGGCGAAGGGAGAGGTTTGATTTTATGAAAGCAATACCAGTTATAGTCCTTTATGAAGATAGTGTACAATTTATGCAAATATAATAATAATTTAAAAATATGTTTCATTAGATAGATCAGATTACTTTCAGTTATGTTCAGAATAGTAATTATTCATATTTATGGACCACTAGGGATTTGTGCTTTATGTAACAGTTGTCACCTTCTCTCTCTCTTTTTTTTAAAATAAATTTATTTTTGGCTGTGTTGGGTCTTTGTTGCTTTGCACAGGCTTTCTCTAGTTGTGGCGCGCAGGTTTCTCATTGCGGTGGCTTTTCGTTGTGGAGCATGGGCTCTAGGCGCACGAGCTTCAATAGTTGTGGCACACGGGCTGAGTACTTGTGGCTTGGGGGTTCTAGAGCGCAGCCTCAGTAGTTGTGGCACACGGGCTTAGTTGCTCCACAGCATGTGGGATCATCCCTGATCAGGGCTCGAACCTGTGTCCTCTGCATTAGCAGGCGGATGCTTAACCACTGCGCCACCAGGGAATTCCCGTCACCTTCTCTTGTATTAAAAATTGAATGAAATGTTCATCAGGTAGACTAATATAACTCACATAGGAAAGTAATATTTGAACCATGTGATTTATCTAAAAATACTGGGGAACTAAAAAGTAATACCTCTGTGAAGCATTCATATAAATGTGTCATTTGTCTGAAATAGTGAAAGTCTAAGTATATAGAGCAGTACTTTAAATTATTTAGAGTAGGTCATTTTCCCTTCCCCAAACTTACAGATTTAATCCTACCCTGAGGAAAATTATACTAAATGTGAAAGATTGTAGTCAGTAATAACGTAGTCAGTGTTGCATTTTTTTTAAAGCAGGGACTATCAATTCTTAACCATCTCCTTTAGGCCCCTGTGGGATGAAGGTTAATTTTATAGCAGCAGTGACTACAAGTAATGTACATTGCTGGGGACATGTACAAAGCTGACTTGATAGGGCTTGTACTTTTGGAGTGACTGTATAGTAGGTGGAAGTAGCAAGCTCAGCCTTTGGGCTCTTCTATGTGTAATCAAACCTTTCATGTAGGAATTTGTGGCAGGTTGGTACTTCCCCCTCATACCCCCTTATTTGTAGGGTTTCTTAACATTTTTTAAATGGTTTTAATTGTTAAACTTAGAACACATTTTAGAAAATAGAAATGTAAAGAAAGAAAAAATGACAGTAACCTCTTTTTTATTTTCCAGTTGTATGTGAGTCAGTGTGTGTTTACATAGTTCTACAATTAGAGAACTTGGGGGAGAAAACAGTTTCCTTTGTTTTTTTTAAGTAAATTCAGTTTGTGTCATGTAGTTTTACAGAGCCACCAAACCACAATCTTAGGGAAAATAATGTAAAAAGATTATTCAAAATGAAGGAAAATGGGCAAAGAACAGTATATTTCTTGAATGTGGTGCTTAGTTCTGGGAACCATATATTTAGGATACATGACAAACTTCTCGTTGTAGATGACGTTGGGCAAGTTTTCCTATAGCTTCCTGTGCCTCCGTTCGCTCATTTGTACACTGTAAAATGCACACTGTACACTTGGGATTGTGAGGGTAAAATGTAAAATAAAAAATGGAAGAGTATGTACTACTAGGTAAGGTGCTGGCACATGAAATCGTTATCACAGTTATTAAACTTCAGTGTCATCATCATTAAAGATTATGTGATTTAATTTCTCAGTGTTTTCACAACATATTTATATGAATAGGTGGTACACATTGATAATATTGCACTGTTGAGAGCCATTTTCAAAATAGTCCTTTAGTTATACATTTATTAAATTGCTGCTCTGCCTACTGTGACTTCTCAGAAGTATAGTGTTATGGGTGGGATGTTACATAGAAATGTAGGGATTGAAGCAAGTGTTGTCACGTAAATCTCCCAGTACTCTCTGTCATCCTTTTGGTTAATGATAAAAGTTTGTTGGGAATTCCCTGGTGGTCCAGTCATTAGGACTCGGTGCTTTCACTGCTGAGGTCCTGGGTTCAATGCCTGGTTGGGGAACTAAGATCCCACAAAGCTGTGTGATGCAGCCAAAAAAAAAAGTTTGTCTTCCACAGAATTAAATGCATCTTTTAATTTAATTTTCTAATGTTACTCTCTTTGTATTTACCAAAATGCAATATGCATGTTTTGGTTTTTAAAGTATCTCTCTCAAGTTCTTTGACATTCTTTCATTTAAAAGGTAGAGCCTAATTTCCCTGTTGTTGAATATGCCCAGACTTAGTAACTTGCTTCTAACAAATAGAATGTGTTAGAGTTGTGTGTGGCATTGATGATGTGCATTGATGTGTGGCATTGATGATGGGCTGTTTCTGAGGCTAGGTATTGTTGCTTCCACATTGTTTTCTTTTGGATGCCCATAATAAGAAAGTCAACTGCTGTGTCATGAGGACACTCAGTCATCCTACGGAGAGGCCCTCATGACAGCGAACTAAAGTTTTTTACCACCAACGAGCACCAACATGCTAGCCATGTGCAGGAGCCAGCCCCAATCACCATAACCTAATGAGATACCCTGAGACACAACTCCTTTGCTAAAACACTCCCAAATTCCTGACGCATAAAAAAAGCTATATAATGTTATGTTTCTTATTTTAACTCACTGTGTTTGGCAGCAACAAATAACTAAGAGGCAAAAAGTCCAAAATTTTAAAAGGTCAAGAGTATGTAGGGAAAAGTAGATTTTCTTCCTGTGCCCATACTCTGCTCACCCAGTTCACATAGTTAGATGTGATTCCTGTAACAAGTTTCTTGTGTTCTTCCAGAAATATTTTATTTCTTTACAGCTATGTGCGTATCTGTTAATGTGTATTTTCTGCATATGTTATACTGTATACACAGTTTTGTATTTTCATTTTTTTTTCTTAATAGTATATTTTGGAGATTGTTCCATACCAGTATGAAATAGATATGGCTGATTCTTTTTAATGGCTATAATGGTCCATTCTATGATAGTATTATAATTTTTTTTTAATAAATTTATTTATTTATTTTTGGCTGCATTGGGTCTTCGTTGCTGTGCGCGGGTTTTCTCTAGTTGTGGTGAGCAAGGGCTACCCTTTGTTGCGGTGCGCAGGCTTCACATTGTGGTGGCTTCTCTTGTTGTGGAGCATGGGCTCTAGGTGCGTGGGCTTCAGTAGTTGTGGCATGCGGGCTCAGTAGTTGTGGCATACAGGCTCTAGAGCGCAGGCTCAGTAGTTGTGGCACACGGGCTTAGTTGCTCCACGGCATGTGGGATTTTCCCGGACCAGAGCTTGAATCCATGCCGCCTGCATTGGCAGGCGGATTCTTAACCACTGCACCACCTGGGAAGTCCCAGTATTATAATTCGTTTAATGAATCTCTTACTGTTTAACATTTAGATGGTTTACAAAGATACTTTAGGAGTACCTTAATATGCATGTTATTTTCCATCTGTATATCTTTTTTTTTGCTATGTGGGAGTCACATAGAAGGTTACATCCGAATAGGTTTTTTTTTTTTTTTTTTTTAATATTTATTTATTTGGCTGCACCAGGTCTTAGTTGTGGCATGCAGGATCTTTAGTTGCAGCATGCAAACTGTTAGTTGCAGCATGTGGGATCTAGTTCCCTGACCAGGGATTGAACCTGGACCCCCTGCATTAGGAGCATGGAGTCTTAGCCACTGGACCACCAGGGAAGTCCCTTCCATCTGTGTATGTTTATAATTTAGTCTTAGAAATAAGAATTGCTGGCTGAAAGAGCATAAGCATGGTAGATTTTTATACAAATTGTCAAATTTGTCCACATAAACATTTTACCAATTTTTATTTCTATCAGAACTGAATGCATATATTTGTTTTAATACATCCTTACCAATTCAGAATATAATCAGGGTCTTCTTTATCAATATGCTGTGTAAAAAGTAAAATCTCATTGAAAGTTTACATTTATATTTCTCTGGATGACATGAATTACTTGGATGGAATGAACTATTTTCTGAGAGAAATAAATTACCAAAATTCATTCTGAAAAGAGAAAAATCTGTGTGGTGTAATGCTCATATAAGAAATAGAGCAGATTATCAAAGAGCCTCCTCTCCACAAGAGTAAAAATCCTAGGTGACTTCACTTGGCAAATATACCAGACTTGTGAACATCAGATTATTCTAAGATAATTAAACCATTGAGCAGCATAGGAGAAAAAAACCCTTCTAGATTCTTTTCTTTCAAGCTGGTCTCCATTGATACTATAACCCAACAAGGATAGCAGAAAGAAAAATAAGCAAGCATAAAACTAAAAGTATAGATTAATACTGTTTTTGACTGTTGTGAAAAAAAGCCTAAATACAATATTTGGAAATAAATTTAGTACCACATTAATAATTGTCAGTGACCAAGGTGAAAAGTTAATTCTGGGAATGCAAGGATGGTTCACTGTTACAAAATCTGTAATTTGTTCTTATAGCAATAAAACAAAAGAGAAATAGGATCTTCTATGGAGATGCTAAAACAACTTCCATTAAAGAAAACAGATATATGTTTTCTTAATAGAATCTGTCTCTCTCAACTCCAATGCCAGTATCATATTTTATAGATAAAATAGGGAAATAAAATTAACACTACCTTTGTTGAGTCTGTTGTGGAAAACCCCAATAGAATGAAGTGAATACTGTTGTAAACAAAGAATTAATAAATTAGGTGGATTTAAAATTTAGGTGCTTAAATTAATAGATGGGATAAACAACTATAAACCTCATTTACAGTAGCAAACAAAAAGATAAATACCTTTTGGACAGGCATTGTTTTTATTCTGGTTTTCTGCAATCTCTCCCCCACCACCCCCCTTTCATATTTCCTGTTTTTATTTAAGTGTACTTTTTCTTTTCTCTTATTTTTATTTCTATTTGTTTTCTGTCTCTATCCTTCCATTGCCATGTGACTTTATATATTCATTGCTTTGAGCTGTAAGAATAATTTAATACCAGAAACATTACAGATAGCTATATTACAATGCATACAGAAAATATAGTTAATATAATTTACTATTGTAGCTTACATCAAAAAGTACAAAAATAGGGCTTCCCTGGTGGCTCAGTGGTTGAGAGTCTGCCTGCCGATGCAGGGGATACCGGTTCGTGCCCCGGTCCGGGAGGATCCCGCATGCCACGGAGCAGCTGGGCCCGTGAACCATGGCCGCTGGGCCTGTGCGTCCGGAGCCTGTGCTCCGCAATGGGAGAGGCCACAACAGTGAGAGGCCCGCATACCGCAAAAAAAAAAAAAAAAAAGTACAAAAATAAGCTAATTCTTGGGCTAATTTTTGTTTTTTACAGATGCAGGGAAATGCCTGAATTTCAATCTTATATACCACAATGTGTTTTGAAAGTTTCGTATCATGCTTCTAGTTTTGAAAGCCATTCTTTATTTTTATTTCTCAGAAATATGATACTCTAAAATAAATATATTGATAAATGATTATTTAAATCATTCTACTTCAATTGAAGTAGGAAAGCCAGAATAATTTAATATCCCAGAAGAATAATAAAATAAAAATCAGTGGTAATTCTGTGTAACATTAGCCTATATTTCTATTTAACTTTGAAGTCGTTTGTTGCCTTTAGCTGGATCATATTTCTCGAGTTTTACTTTAATAGTAATTTTGCTAATGTAAAAAGTTACTATATAATGTCATTAGTAATGTCATGCTTTATCAAGCTGATGCTCTCTTAAAAATTGTTGATGATAACAATATGAAATGAGGGAGGTATATGTAGTTATGAAAGACCTTAACATTACTGTGTATCTTTTTATTTAAGTGCAAAGTATACTCATATTGTTTCTATCACCAGTATTTTTTTTTTAATGGTATAAGCACAAAGAGCTATATTATGATGGTGAGACTATGAAAAGGTAAATTTATGGTTAGCTTCCAAATCTGCTCTAGTGTTTATTACCATCTGGTCTCTTTGGAGACTATTATAACTATTCATGGGAGTGTTTTCAACACAAAAAAAGGATGGTTTGTGTATTGGCAGAAAGCAAAAACTACCAGTGGTTTAAACCATATGTAGTTTTCTTAGAATTAGGCAAGGGAAATGAACTGAAGAACTAATTGAGAATCATTAGTAGTTATATGGTTTATCTCAATTTTGTCAGAATTCATTCATAAAGGACAAAATATTGTACAAGAAAAACTGAAGGTAGTAGAAATAAAACAATAACTCCATTTGGCATATTATTTTCGTTTTAATCAGTGAAATGTTAAGATGGTCTCAAATCTTGATGTAAACCTCAGAAATAAAATGAGGAATATATGTCAAATTTGAGGACTTTTTAAGAATAAAAACAGAAAGATTCATGTTAAAATAATTATAGAGATGAACACTTGAAGAATGCCTTTATTAAAGGTATTTGTCTTGAATTTAATGCAAACATATTATTTTAAATAATTTTATGTGTGTCCTAGACTTATATCACTCTTAAGGAGTAGAAGTAGTTTGCAGTGTTTTAAGCTTAAGTTGATAATAGTAAAAGGATAAAAAGAAATATCTTTTCACTTTTCCATTCTAAGAGTTGGAGAGAGGTCTATAAAAAAAATGAGATGACAAGTCAAAAAATTGAATTCATCTATTTTTATTCAGCAGTTTTAAACAAAAAATGCCTGGTGGGCTGGGAATATACAGGAAATTTAAATTTGTGATCAAGAATAAGAAATGCATTTGTGGTTTAAAAAAGAAATACCAGCATGTCACATTAAAGTTATGGTGTCTACAGTATTGTACAGTTAGCAGGAAAATGTATTACATCAGGGGCTATGTTGCACTTTAGAGAGCTAGTATGGGGATGCGGATGAAGAGAATAACTCCGTAGAAGGCACGACCATTAATAATCCAGTCAGAGAGGAAGAATTTTGCTGTCTCCCATGTAACATAAAACAGATGTTACATTCTATTAAAAACCTTCTTAACTAGAATGAATGTTTAGATCACTGGTCAATAGGAGAAACATGAACAATGGTAATTTAATGATTTTGAAAATTTATTGTTTGTCAGTTAATATTGGTGGTAGGGAGGGTGAAGGGAAGCTTGCTAAATGTTATTGTATTTTGGGTATCTTAATTTAGAAAGCTGAAAGGCAACAGTGAACTATATTTTTAATTTATTTTACAAATTTAAGCTATTTTCTTTCTCAGAAATTGTTGTAAAAACCAAGAAATTTAGAAACTGTGAGTTCTGATTTAATAAATCTGAATAGGTGATTTAAATATATCTAAAGGTATTTAATTTATTAACTTTAAATGAAAGCTGGAAACATTGTTAAGTAGTTGGCAGTCGAAAGAAGACATATGGAGAAAAGGCCACTGGGGATGTTTCCACAAAGTCCTAGGTATCGTTTCCTTTTCTTTTTTTAAAAGATGTACGTTTTTTCCCCCAGTATTGTTTTGCATAAAAAAAATTTTAGGTGTAACGTACATAAAATAAAATTGACCTTTTTAATGTACAGTTGTAAGTTCTGACGTAAGCACACAGTCATGTAGCCACTACCAGGAGCAAGATATGTTTTAGTTCCAGCACCCTAAAACTTCCCCTGTGCTCTTTTGTAGTCAGCGTTTCCCCCACCGCAGCTCCTAGCGATCACTGCTCTGTTTTTGTTGGCAGAGACAGACCTCCTTGCTTGGTGTGCCAAGACTGTAAGGCTCTGACTGCTCTCTTTCCTAGGACATTTCTCAGTATTATTTATATAGCTGGTGGACTTAAAACATGAGGTAACTGTCTCTCCCCAGACAAAGAGCAGACTTAGTTACTGTTTGCTATAAAATTGGTAGATTCCCCAAGCTTTATGTTCCTCACCTGCCAGTGCAAACCCAGTGAGTGCATGCATAGCATCTATCTGAACCATCCTGTTACCTGCATAGGACTTGGGGCAAGGGGAACTGGTGCAAATATGCCCATGTTCATGTGCCTTGACTTGAGTAAAATATAATCTTTTGCCTTTCATCCAGGGGTCTCGTGTCTTCTGCCTTTGTCTGTGAATCAGCATCAGACCTTTTTGTTGTCGTTAGCTTTTAAAACAAGGTAGAATCAAATTCCATACCATAGTTTTCTGTTTCTACAGTTTTGCCTTTTCCAGTGTTTCATATTGATGAATCTAGCTCCTGGCCAAAAACCTGTGTGTGATTTTTTCAGGCCAATCATAGGGATCTACAAAGGTTTTACTTGGTGGGGTTTATGTGGGAAAACTGCCTTCCCCACACCAGACTTGGTGTAAAGCCAATGAATTGCTGTCTCTGAAGGGAGTTGCAGTCAAGGACTCATCTCACCTGGCCAGCTATGCTCTTACACATGTCAGTATTCCTAGCCCAAGCACCTTAATTTGGAGGTCCCTTTATCTGGGGCTTTTGTTGAGGCCTGGCTTAGATGCTTCTGTCAAGACTTTTTTATTAGGGAAGTGACAAAGAACTTTGGAGACACCTTTCTGTACTGTGACTTAGAACTCAATACTATTCTACACCTAGCTCTCCCTCTTCCATCTTACCCCAGACCCAGGGTCTTAAAACTTCAGAACCCTTTATTGGGGGCTCCCTTGGCAGTGAAACAACTCCCGCATCTGTGCAGATTCACCTGATCCTTGACCAGTGTACTGGTCCTTGGGGGAAAGTGGAGCAGTGGGGAGCTGACACTTTCTCCGATTTACCGTCTTTCTTATAGTATCACAGTAAGTGATGAAAGACTTAATTATTACTTTCACTTTGGCTTGTCTTTTTTGTTTGTTTGTTTTGTCACGAGGCTTGTGGGATCTTAGTTCCCCGACCAGGGATTGAACCTCACCCTGAGCAGTGAAAGCACAGTGAAAGCACAACTGGACCACCAGGGAATTCCCTGGCTTATTGTCTTAATTGACTACTCTGAAACCTGGCAGCTCGCCTCTCTCCAACTCACTTGAGTTCCTGACACACATAAATAGAATCATATAGTGCATAGCTTTTGAATCTTGTTTTGTTTAGTTGGCATAAGTGCATCAGAGATTGTCATCCCTTTTGTTGAGTATCCGTAATTTGTTTCTTTTATGGCTGAGTAGTGTTCCGTCATGTTGATGTACTGCAACTTGTATATCCATCCCCAGTGGAGGAATATTTAGATTGTTTCCAGTTTTGGTGATTACTAATAACTCTGCTATAAACATTTCTGTATAAGTTTCTTTATACAGACATACATTTTCATTCCACTAGAAGTAAGATTGCTGGATCACATGCTTCATAAGGAACTGCCTAAGTGGCTATATCATTTTACATTCCCACCAGCAGTGTATGAACAGTTTTATTGGCTTCACATTTTTGCCAGCACTTGGTATTGTTAGCTTTTGTTATTTATTCGCTGTAACAGGGGTAAAGTAGTATCTCATTGTTTTAATTTACACTTCCTAATGATGTTGAATATATTTTTATGTTTTTTTTACTATCTGTGTATCTTCTTCAGAGCAGCGTTCAGCTCTTTTTTAAAAATCGTGTTCATTTTGTTATTGAGTTTTGAGATTTGTTTATATTTTCTGAATATGTCTCTTGTCAGATATATGATTTGCAAGTATTTTCTCCCATTATATTCTTGTCTGTTAATTTTCTTAACAGTATCTTTCAATGAGCAGAAGTTTTTACGAATGTATCAGTCTGTTTTTTACAGATAATGCTTTTATGTGATACTCTGCCTAATTGAGGGTCAGAAAGATTTCTTCTATATTTTCTTCTAGAAATTTTATAGTTTTAGTTTTTACATTTAGGTCTGTGTTCCATTTTGAGTTAATTTTTGTGTTTGTAGGATGAGATATGGAAGTGTTCTTTTTTTAATCCCCACTTTGGCATATGGGTATCCACTTGTTCCAGCCAGTACCCTTTCCTGAAGTCTTTTTAAATCACTTTAATTGCCTTTGTACCTTTTTCAAAAATCAATTATATGGTTGTTTTTCTGTACTGTGTGTTCTGTTCCATTGATCTATATGTCTATCCTGTCTCCAATATGCTGCCCTGATTACTGCAGCTTTCTAATAACCCTTGATATGTTTGTTTTCTGTGGTCTCTATAATCATGTTACATTGCATCTAGAAGTTGAAATTATTACATTTCACAGGTTGAAAATTTCTTACATTTGTAGTCATAAGCATCTATAAATTTTCACTATTGAATTTTGATTTAATGTACATATTAGAAATTGTTTCAATATGCAAAGTGCTGTTAACTTACAGTTGAAGAGTTTTGTAATAGTGACTTTATTTAATAGTAATAAGTAGAAAAATTAAATAGATAAAGGAAAATTTATATGTCTTATTGTCACTGCTTTTTTGTCACTACTTTTTTTAAATGTTTTTATTTTTAATGAGACTTACTTTGTTTTTGTGGGTGGTTTAATTTTTATAGGTTTTCCCAGCAGGAGAACCTAGAACAAGGATTTTAAAACAAATAGCCAATTTGGAAGGTGTAGGTAACTTTGGCAAGGGTGGCAGGAGGTGATTCAGGGAACACAAAGCAGCTAATAAAAAGTCATTAATCGAACTACCACAATAAGTTACTGGGGCTTTATCCTGTGGGGAAATTTTGAGAAAAATCAGTGTTGAAATCGATTTCAGAATTAACTCACTGGAGATGCAAGTATATTTCCTGTTATTGGCTGTGGAGTGCAATTTGGAAGGCTGTGCACCTGCCTAGTGCCCAGGTGGGCATAGCAGCTTTCACCAGTTCAGGAGAAAATCCCCCTGGCACAGAGAGGAAGCTCCTAGCTTTTGGAAGCCTGGAGCCAGGGGAAATTGTTAGGTCCAAAGGATATGAGAGGGGCACTGACAGCATCTGATGCGTGCCCTACGACTTTTAAGTCCCTTTTCTGGGTTATCATAATAAATAGCTTTAATCAAATGATCCCTATAATGATATTTTCTAAATAAATTAGATTATATTTTCTGTACTTATGTGTCTGTCTCCACTTTTTATTCATAAAACTTCATTAACTTTTTGTATATTTATCCTTGTCATACTATGTAAAAGAGCTAATTAACTACACACTTGGAAATATTGTATATTCCCTTTTCAGGTAATGTTAAAATGTTAAATGATAAAAGAGGATACATAAGATGGTAAACAAGCATATAAAACATTTTCAATATCTTTAGCCATCAGAAGAATGCAAATTTAGAAAATGTGATAATTAGCTAAAATTTTTAAATGATAACAGTGACAAGTGCTGATGAGAATGCAGAATGACTGGATCTCTCATACATTGCTAGTGGGAATGTAAAATGGCACAGCCACTCTAGAAACAGCTTGACATTTCTTATAAAATTGAACATACATTTTCATGACTCATCAGTCAGATTCCTGACCATTTGTCATAGAAAAATGAAAACTTACGTACACGCAAAAACTTGCTACACATATAGTCATAGCACTTTATTTGTTATTGCCCCAAACTGGAAACAATACGAATAACCTTCAACAAGTGAATGGATAAACAAACTGTGATACATCTGTACAATGGAGTACTACTCAGCTTTAAAAAGGAATAAAATATTGCTACAGACGACTTGCATGGATTTCAAGGGGGTTACACTGAGTGAAAAAAGCCAATCGCACATATTTACATTCTGTATGATTCCAATTGTATAATGTTCTTGAAATGAAAAAAAATTACAGTCTTAGAAAACATTACAGTGGTTGTCAGAGGTTAAGGATGAAGGTGAAAGGTAGATAGTGTGAATGTAAAGGAGTTGCGCAAGGGACTTTCTTGGTGGTGATGGAAGAGTTCTATATCTTAATTGTGGTAGTGGTTGCACAAACGCATACAGCGTATAAGATCTCATAAACTGTACACATACAGAAATGAGAGTGCATGTAAAAACTAGTGAAATCTGAATGGGGTCTTCAGTTTAGTATTGTACCAGTGTCAAGTTCTTGGATTTGAAAATGGACTATGGTTATGTAATACGTTATCTTTAGGGGAAGCTGGGAGAAGGTAATGTGGGAGCCTTCTATATTATTTTTGCAACTTCTTGTGAATCTAAAATTAGTATTTGGTCATTCAGTATGTTCTATTTATTGACACTCTTTTCATCTTATATTTAAGCTGATTATTTCTTCATGACAGAATAATCTCATGATACGTACTTAAAATTTTTTTTTTAAGTTAGGGCTTAAAAGACTATGAGACTAATTGTATGAAAATTAATTTTGTAAACTATTTGTCCCTTGGGTGTTAATTTTTAACCTTTTCACAGAATTTCAAAATTGCAAATATAATTAGAATAGTTTTATTTTTTAAATGAACTCCTTTATAGACTGTATTACACGACACTCATGTCATCTTCAGAATTCTAGGCTATAAATCGAAACTTTTGGTGGTGACCCATCTCATTGATATAAACATGTAATTTTCTCTTCCTGTAACATTCTTTTCCTTCATTTGACCAGTTTGTGCCCATTTCATATGTCTCAGCTTAAATGTGACTTTCTTGTGGAGGTCTTACTTCTGACACTCCTCTTTTCCCAAAAATCTGTCTTTGGTGCTACTCAGGTATGCTCCTATACCAAGTTGGATTCATTTTACAGATGTACAAAGTGACCAGATAATGGACAAGTTAATCAGCCTACAGAGACGGTGGCATTTGGCATAAAATATCAGAATACACCCTAAATCTTAAATGTGTGAATCAATTATTTAAAACAGGAGACCAGCCAACCTATTCTGGTGATGCTTGACAGAGATGTATTTGTAACTGGTAGAAGAAGAATCACTCCCTGGGTACAAGATCAATTGCTGTTTGTCTTATTCACCTGAAGATAAATTGCTTTCTCAGATTTTGCAGACTTCCTTTTCCTAAAAAAATGATTTATTAAAGTGGAGGTTCCTTTATTATATCACTTACTCTTCGCTTTATAATACTTTTATATTGAAGGAAGCCCAGAGGTCAACAGTAAGTAGTCTTGTCTCTTCTGCTCTTTATTTCACTGTTATTTTTAAACCAGTTGGTGAAATTCCCTTCCATTTTGAAGAGCCGTTTTTCACCTACATATGAGGGAATTTAAACTATTAGAGCTGATATTAACATTCTATTACTATAAATTGTCTTTGGTTTGTTAAAATATATATATATATATATTTATATTTATTAAGTGTAATTTTAGGATTCAGATCTATTGACCAGAAAAAGTAGGTTTTTTTGGTATGAGGGAAAGAAACGGTATAAAATACTGGTTAATAATCTAAGGAAATGTTTTCAATGTTTCATTATGTTATCTGAATTTTGCATTGTTTGTATTATATGAGAAAAACTTGGTTGTTTCCCTATATTCCCATATATTTTTTTGACAGTTTGAGAAGTATGACAGTTTTCATTCTTAAAATATATTTTTTAAAATATTTATTCAAAAAAAATATTTATTCATTTAAATATTTAAATAAAAATATATATATATATAGCTAGCTGCACCAGGTCTTAGTTGTGGGACATGGAATCTTCGTTGCGGCATGCGGAATCTTTAGTTGAGGCATGTGGAATATAGTTCCCTGATCAGGGATCTAATGCAGGCCCCCTGCGTTGAGAGCACGGAGTCTTAGCCACTGGACCACCAGGGAAGGCCCTTAAAATATTTTTTAAACCAGGTTTCAGAAGATGTATTCTGGTTCCTAGTTTGGGAACTCTGAAAGTTACTATTCAAAACTGTAAGCAAATAGATCTTTTATGAAAATGAGGACATATGTCCCATTTGCTTTGATAGAAATGTGAATAGAAATATGGACTGTTCTGGAAAATCTAGGATATATAGTTTCAATGTATATATATAATCTAGGTACATGGATTAACATCGGGGAATCAAAATAGAGTCAAGAAATAAACTCAAATAGAAATGGAAATTCAGGAAGAATATATATAAAACTGGCAACCAGTGGAGGAAAACTAAGGAATTGCTATTTGTGGGAGAATTTTTTTCCACTCAATGTGCTTTCTTACTGTTTTAATCATTTTTATAATATGCCGTGTATTACCAATTTTAAATAAGTACATAATTTTGAAAAATTAAAATGAGTGGCAAATTTTTATAGGAGCAATTTATTTAATCAATATTTAATTGTCCATTTGCAAAATATAATTATACCAGGATTACTATGATCTGTAGAATATTGGACGCTGTCTTTCAAATACTTTTTTAAAAAATTGTCAACCTTCTTCCATAAAAAATATTTCTTAGTAATTAACTGTATTTATTAGACATTTACCGTTATCCTTTATGTCAGAAATTTAGAATGAGAGAAATTTTATGACGACTTGATTGATGAACATTTGTCCTCATTTTCTTGTGCTATAGCCTTTGTGACATCCAAAGTTACAGTTTTCTACTTACAGTTTTTTCCCTTCTCTTTGGTAGTATACTAACACAAGTATATTCAAAGTAATAATGTCTGTCTTACTTTCTTTTCAAAGTAATGTCAAAAATCATTTAAATTTTAATTTTTACTATGCTTTTGCCAAAATTTATTATACTTGCCATAGTATATTTTACACATTGAAATAATTTTTGAAATTATTACTTTTGCTTCTTGCTGTCTCTGGTTTTGTTTGTTCATTTGTTTTGCTATTTATGCCCTTTTCAGAGTTTTATATGTGTTTGGACTTACTTATTGCAAAATCCACCATGTGTTAGCTCTCCTAATAGTTCCCCGTGTCATGCAGTTGCTTACATAATACAGGTAACTATTCTTGGAGTTTTGTATATTTATTTATTTGGCTGTCATTTTATTGAAAATTGTTTGACAGTTGTTTATTTATGAACGTCCTTAGTACAGAAATATGCAGTGCAAGACCAGTGTGCTCAGGTTTATGCTTAATTGTTGCTATATGTGTATTTTCAAATTTTTGAAGACTTAACAGTAAAACATGTACTTAGCATAAATGTTACTGCTGCTTGGTACCTTTAAACTGTCCTTTAACTCTTTAAACCTTTGTTCTCATTCAACTTTAAAAAATAGTTTTGTTGCAATATAATCCACATACCATACATTTCATCATTTAATGGGTACAATTCCATTGTTTTTAGTATATTCATATGTATGTGTAGCTACCACCAGTGTCAATTTTAGTATATTTTCATCACCTCAAAAAGAAACCCCATACTCTTTAGTTATCACTCCCTGGTCCTCCCCCATCCCTATTCCGCATGAATTTTGGAATCAGCTTGTTCATTTCTACAAAAAATACAGCTTGGACTCTAATTAGGATCAATATAGGTATTAGTGACCGTATTAACAGTGTGAAGTCTTCTGATTCATAACATGGGGTGTTTTTCCATTTATTTAGATCTTTAAATTCTTTCAACAGTGTTTTGAATTTTCAGAGTATAAGTTTTGCACGTTAAAGGAAATATTTGGTATTTCCAAATATTTTTTCTTTTTGATGTTATTGTAAGTTGAATTGTTTTCTTAATTTCATTTTTGGACTGTTCATTGCAAGTGTATAGAGACACAGTTCATTACTTAAATATTGATCTTGTTTCCTGTACCTTTCTGAACTCATTTATCAGTTCTAATATTTTTCAGTGAATTCTTCAGAGTTTTCTATGTACTAAATATGTCATCTACAAATAGAGTTTTACTTCTTCCTTTCCGATTTGGAAGACATTTATTTATTTATTTTGCTTAATTGCTTTGACTAACACCTCTAGGCCTCTAGTATAATGTTGAAGAGAAGTGGTGAGAGTAGACATCCTTGTGTTGTTCCTCGTGTGAGGGCAGAGGTATTCTGTCATTCACTATGTTGTTTACTGTGGGTTTTTCTTTTCTTTTCTTTTCTTTTTTTGTTTTTTTGCCGTATATGGGCTTCTCACTGTTGCAGCCCGCCCGCTGCGGAGCACAGGCTCCAGACACGCAGGATCAGCGGCCATGGTTCATGGGCCCAGCCGCTCCGCTGCATGTGGGATCTTCCCGGACTGGGGCACGAACCTGTGTCCCCTGCATCGGCAGGCGGACTCTCTACCACTGCGCCACCAGGGAAGCCCACTGTGGGTTTTTCTTAAATGCCCTTTATTATATGCAGGAAGTTTCCTTCTATTACTAGTTTGCTGAGTCTGTTTAACTTGAAACAGTGTTCGATTTTGCCAGATGCTTTTTCTGCATCTGTTGTCATAATCATGTGAGTTTTGTTTTCTGTGCTATTGATATGATTATTATATTAATTGATTTTGGGATGTTAAGCCAACCTTGCATTCCTTGGATTAAATCTCACATGATGGTGTTATGTAATTCTTTTCATATGTGCCAGATTCATTTTTGCTACATAGAATTTTCAGAAGTGGAACAAAAAGGGTATATTGTCCTTAGAAGGATTTTTAGCATTGCCCAACTTTTTCATTAAGATATTTAGCCCTTCTAACTCAGCACTGTCTCATTTTTTTCTTTTATAATTTAGTCAGTTGTTTTTATCTTCAGTTGAAATTTGGACAGTTGATCCATATCTTTTCTAATTTTCATTATATTTAAAATAGATTTCCTCAGTTTTATTTTCTTAAGCATGTATTTGTTGGTAAACATTAGGTACTATTTATAAATTCCCAATTCTTGGTTATAGTGCTACTTATTAATCTTATGATATTACTAAATGCATATGTTTGTCAATCCGCACTAAGAAATGCAGTTTACATTACTTCCAAGGATGCCTATGTGTGTATATATGACTGAATAGTTCTTACCTTTGGTACCTTGCAGTACATTTTGATTTTTTTATTGTATTCTGTACATGTAAAAATGATGGTTGTGAAAAATTACAGTTAACATCCACTAGCACATCACAGACTATAGCTTGAAAGTTACTATAAAAGAGGTTGATTAATATAAATGGAGGAATCTTTCTCATCTTGTTTGTATAGAAGTTCTTAGGTTATTTCATGGGATACTCACTTCATAGGATGGTTTGTATCTTGTTATACATTGTGGGTTTTTTTCCATTTTTTCCTTTTGTACCAAGTGAATCAAGAGCACTCTTGTTCTGTGCATCTCTAGCAAGCCTAGTGCAACTCCTCCTGTCTCAAATAGTTAATTATTCCATATGCTAGACACTATTAGGCGCCTTACTTCTAAACCTTTTAATACTTCAGTGTAACTTTACTATATCTATTACTCCCATTTACAGATGGCTGAATGTTGGGAGTTAATTCATGGATTTCTCATGTTCCTGCACATTCTGTGTCTTCTAAGCAAAGGCATTTACAGTTCCCATGTTTGTATAAGTATAAATTCCTGGATAGTAAAACTAGTACCATGTCCCTCCTTGGAGACATCCCAAGGAATTAAATATAAAAGACCTCAGCTTTCCATCTCCATAGGAGCTTTGTGTAAACAAATCTTCCTCGATTTACAATGGGGTTACATCCCAGTAAACCCATAGTAAAATACATTTAATACACCTAACCCACTGAACATTATAGCTTAACCTAGTCTACCTAAAACATCAGCCTGCAGTTATGCACAATTATGTAGCGCAAAGCCTATTTTATAATAAAGTGTTGAATGCCTCATGTAAATTATTGAATACTGTACTAAAAGTGAAAAACAGTGTTTGTATGGGTTCAGAATGGTTGTAAGTGTATCTGTTGTTTACCCTTGTGACTGGGTGCCTGATTGGGAGCTGCAGTTGCCCAGTATCAGGAGAGAGTATCATACACCATATAGCTAGCCTGGGAAAAATCAAATTCAAAATACAAAATACAGTTGCTAATGAATGTGTATAGCTTTCACACCATCATAAAGTCAAAAAATCATAAGTCGAACCATCATAAGTCAGGGACTGTCTAGAGAAATGAATAATCTTCTTTCTGGAGCAGAAACCCTGTGAAAATGAGTTTCTAAATTTTGGAATTACTCTCCTGAGATGCTCTTTGCTGGCACTAGTAACATCCAGCCCTCACTGCATTGCCCTATGAGGATTGGTGCTCAGGGAAGCAGCACTAAGATATTGCTCTTGCTGCTGTTTTTGCCATGAGTAATAAATTGTCTTTGTCTCTGATCCAGAGGTCTCATGTCTTTCTGTTTGTGTGTGTGTGTGTGCATGTTCGTGTGTGTGTGCGCGCGTGCATGCACGCGCATGTTCCTGGATATACAAAAGGGGAGAAAGAGACAGATAGGCAAACACTGGCTGACTACTTTGTTAGTGTGTAAGTACAGCTAAATAGCAGACCCTTGATGGTTTTTGAATTAACACTTGTTTATAGAAGAGGTGCAGGGCCTCATGCTTAGTAAGTAGCAGAACTGCAATTTGAACCTATACCTTATGTAGGTGGATAATATAACTAGAAAATATGGTGCTAATGACTAGAGTTTGGTGTAAGCAGACAAAATAAATATTTTATATCACATTTGCATATTTTTGATCTAAGACTCATGAGCAGTGTGAATGTTTTTCTCCTCATCCCCATATGTTAAACTAAAAAAGTGATAGGCTGAGCCTGTAATATAGGGGTGAAATTATTTTTATAAGAATAAAGTTTCCTATATATGTACATACATTTCAGAACATATTGAAAAATAAAAGTGTAATGACCTTGAATAAAAATAGTTTGTTAAAAGAATCTAATCCCCACAGAATAAAAGTACTTCTAGAGTTTTTTAATTTAATATTTTTTTCAGTAGCTAAGATTGTAATGCAAAGTAAAAAACTGGACTTAATTCACCACTTATTTATGATAAAAGTTTTAAAACTAAAATTTTGTCATGATTGTGACAGATGTAAAATCTTTAAGGAATTCCCTGGAGGTCAGTGGTTAGGATTCTGTGCCTCCACTGCATGTGGCACGGATTCAGTCCCTGGTCGGAGACTAAGATCCTGCATGCCGTGAAGCCAAAAAAAAAAAAAATTAGAATATATCTTTATACTTGTTATGGAAGTACCATGAGGTAATATCCACAAATAATTGATTTTAAGTGACCCTCCTATGTGATATTCTACGTATTAATCCTGTGTTTTGAGGAGTAATTTGTAATATGTTATCCTTATAGAACATTTAAGAGAAAGCCTTTAATTTAGTATTAGCATAGGCTTCTCAAACGAAGCGCGATGTGTTAAAATAGTTAATTTAACATTATCTGGGTCTAATACAAACCTATGGGCCATTTATTTCAAATTTCATTGTAGGATATCTATATCTATATCGAGATTAAGTTTGTGGCCAGAAGAATATAGCTCATTCTATTTTGAGAATCTAGAAAATAGTTTACACAAAAGCATATGGATTACTTCTATATGAATATGGTTTTATATTAAAAACCCTTTCACAATGTATAATGTAGAATATAAATTTCACATTATATATAGTTCATAGTAGGAGATAACAAAGAGACTGCTTCCTCAGAGTGAGGAACTCTTTATCCTATGTTTGGCTGCAGGGGGAGGGCAAAGGTGTTTTTGTTTTAACTAAGCTCTCATCAACAAATACTTTTATCTATCTGTACAGATCCATTCAGTATAGCCACATTTTCTGAAGTACAGGAGGAACTGTCTAATGTGGTTAATTATGAAAAAAAATTTAAGCAACAAATGTAATTTGTAAATATTGTCTAGTTATCTGTGGTATTCTGAATCATAGTTATTTGAAATTGCATATCTTGCCAGAGAAATCAGGGTGATAGCAGAATAAGTGACAGGTAGAGACTTGCATAAAACCATGCTGTTTGTACATACGCAAAGTAACTCAGTTTTCCAGACCAAGTTGGGCCTGCTTTTCTTTTCTTTTCTATTCTCTTTTTTCTTTTCTCTTTCTTTCTTTCTTTAATGGAGGTATCATTAATTTACAGTGTTGTGTTAGTTTCAAGCGTACAGCAAAGTGATTCAATTTATGTATATATGTATTATATATGGATACTCTATATATTCATTCTTTTTTAGCTTCTTTTCCATTATAGGTTATTACAAGATACTGAGTATAGTACTCTGTGCTATACAGTAGATCCTTGTTGTTTACCTGTTTTCTATATAGTAGCGTATATATGTTAATCCCAAGCTCCTAATTTATCCCCTTTGGTAACCATAAGCTTATTTTCTATGTTTGTGAGTCTGTTTCTGTTTTGTAAATATGTTCATTTTTATCGTTTTTTAAATTCCACAAATAAGTAATACCATATGATATTTGTCTTTGTCTGACTTACTTCACTTAATATGATAATCTCTAGGTTCATCCATATTGCTGCAAATGGCATTATCTCATTCTTTTTTATGTCTGAGTAATATTCGGTTGTATACATATACCACATCCATTCATCTGTTGATGGACATTTAGGTTGCTTTAATATCTTGGCTATTGTAAATAGTGCTGCTATGAACATTGGGGTATTCAAATTAGAGTTTTCTGCGGGTATATGCCCAGGAGTGGGATTGTATGATCATATGGTAACCCTGTTTTTAGTTTTTTAAGGAAACTCCACAATGTTCTCCGTAGTGGCCGCACCAATTTACATTCCCACAAGCAGTGTAGGACGTGAACCTTCTTTTCAATTCTTTATTTTGCTTTTAGTTAGCTTTCTGTCTTATTTTCTCTAGAATTTATGTTAATAACTATTCCTATCCCCACATCTACCCAGTCTCCTATCTCTCTATCAGGAGACAACTTCTCAACCAAGCAACCATTTTGGCTTCAAGAAGTGTTTTCAGTGTCTTGTGCAGTCACACTTAATTACATCCATACCTTTACTTTATTGTTTCTACCTAATATGTGAGAATTAGTTATTCCCCTTCTTTCATTTTATTTCTGACATCCCTTATTTGTGCTTTTCTTCTCATTTTTGAGTCTACCTTCAAATCTTATACCCTCCTTGACCTTCACAGCTTTGTTGAAAATGTGCTTTAATTCTCTCCCATCCCAGTATAAAATAAGAAAATCTCTCTCCAACATCTGCCTTATGTGTCCTCTTTCCTTTTCAGTTGAATTTCTTGAAAATGTAGTCTACACTTCTGTATCTCTTAATTGCTCTTACCACTGCTCTGAAACGTAGGTAGTAGGAGCCACGTTGTCAAATCCACTGAACACTATTTAGTTCTCATCTCATGTGACTCATCTATGGCATTTATCACTGTTGACCCTACCACCAGTTTGAAACTTTTTTCCTCTCTGGCTTAGCTTCTGAGATACCTCTTCTTCAGACTTTCTTCCTTTTCTGATTCCTCAATCGTTTCCATAGCTGGAACTTCCTATTGTTTTAGCTCCTACAGTGTTTCTTTCCGTCTCCTTTGAATCTTTACTCCACATTTTCTCTTGGGTTCTCATAGCCTCTCTCTTTTTTTTTTTTTTTTTTAACATCTTTACTGGAGTATAATTGCTTTACAATGTTGTGTTAGTTTCTGTTGTATAACAAAGTGAATCAGCTATACATATACATATATACCCATATCCCCTCCCTCTTGTGTCTCCCTCCCCCCTTCCTTTCCCACCCCTCTAGGTGGTCACAAAGCACTGAGCTGATCTCCCTGTGCTATGTGGCTGCTTCCCACTAGTTACCTATTTTACATTTGGTAGTGTATATATGTCCATGCCACTCTCTCACTTCACCCCAGCTTACTTACCCTTCCCACTCCCTGTGTCCTCAAGTCCCTTCTCTACATCTGTGTGTTTATTCCTGTCCTGCCCCTAGCTTCTTCAGAACTTTTTTTAGATTCCACATATATGTGTTAGCATATGGTATTTGTTTTTCTCTTTCTGACTTCACTCTGTATGACAGACTCTAGATCCATCCACCTCACTACAAATAACTCAATTTCGTTTCTTTTTGTGGCTGAGTAATATTCCATTGTATATATGTGCCACATCTTTATCCATTCATCTGTCGATGGACACTTAGGTTGCTTCCATGTCCCGGCTATTGTAAATAGAGCTGCAGTGAACATTTTGGTACATGACTCTTTTTGAATTATGGTTTTCTCAGGGTATATGCCCAGTAGTGGGATTGCTGGGTCGTATGGTAGTTCTGTTTTTAGTTTTTTAAGGAACCTCCATACTGTTCTCCATAGTGACTGTATCAATTTACATTCCCACCAGCAGTGCAGGGGGGTTCCCTTTTCTCCACACTCTCTCCAGAATTTATTGTTTGTAGATTTTTTGATGATGGCCCTTGTGACTGGTGTGAGGTAATACCTCATTGTAGTTTTGATTTGCATTTCTCTAATGATTAGTGATGTTGAGCATCCTTTCATGTGTTTGTTGGCATTCTGTATATCTTCTTTGGAGAAATGTCTATTTAGGTCTTCTGCCTATTTTTAATTGGGTTGTTTGTTTTTTTGATATTCAGCTGCATGAGCTGCTTGTAAATTTTGGAGATTATTCCTTTGTCAGTTGCTTCATTTGCAAATATTTTCTCCCATTCTGAGGGTTGTCTTTTCATCTTGTTTATGTTTACCTTTGCTGTGCAAAAACTTTTAAGTTTCATTAGGTCCCATTTGTTTATTTTTGGTTTTATTTCCATTTCTCTAGGAGGTGGTTCAAAAAGGATCTTGATGAGATTTATGTCATGGAGTGTTCTGCCTATGTTTTCCTCTAAGAATTTTATAGTGTCTGGCCTTACATTTAGGTCTTTAATCCATTTTAAGTTTATTTTTGTGTATGGTGTTAAGGAGTGTTCTAATTTCATTCTTTTACCTGTAGCTGCCCAGTTTTCCCAGCATCACTTATTGAAGAGGCTGTCTTTTCTCCATTTTATGTTCTTGCCTCCTTTATCAAAAATAAGGTGACCATATGTGCGTGAGTGTATCTCTGGGCTTTCTATCCTGTTCCATTGATCTATATTTCTCTTTTTGTGGGGTACTATACTGTCTTGATTATTGTAGCTTTGTAGTATAGTCTGAAGTCCAGAAGCCTGATTCCTCCTGCCCTGTTTTTCTTTCTCAAGATTGCTTTGGCTATTCGGGCTCTTTTGTGTTTCCATACAAATTGTGAATTTTTTTGTTCTAGTTCTATGAAAAATGCCATTGGTAGTTTGATAGGGATTCCATTGAATCTGTAGATTGCTTTGGGTAGTATAGTCATTTTCACAGTGTTTATTCTTCCAGTCCAAGAACATGGTATATCTCTCCATCTGTTTGTATCATCTTTTATTTCTTTCTTCAGTGTCTTATACTTTTCTGCATACAGGTCTTTTGTCTCCTTAGGTAGGTTTATTCTAGGTATTCTTTTTGTTGAAGTGGCAAATGGGAGTGTTTCTTTAATTTCTCTTTCAGATTTTTCATCATTAGTGCATAGGAATGCAAGACATTTCTGTACATTAATTTTGTATCCTGCTACTTTACCAAATTCATTGATTAGCTCTAGTAGTTTTCTCGTAGCATCTTTAGTATTCTCTATGTATAGTATCGTCATCTGCAAACAGTGACAGCTTTACTTCTTCCTTTATGATTTGGATTCCTTTTATTTCTTTTTCTTCTTTGATTGCTGTGGCTAAGACTTCCAAGACTATGTTGAATAATAATAGTGAGAGTGGACAACCTTTTCTTGTTCCTGATCTTAGAGGAAATGATTTCAGTTTTTCACCACTGAGAATGATCTTGGCTGGGGGTTTATCATATATGGCCTTTATTATGTTGAGGTAAGTTCCCTCTGTGCCTACTTTCTGGAGGGTTTTTATCAAAAATGGGTGTTGAATTTTGTTGAAAGCTTTTTCTGCATCCATTTTGCTAATCATATGATTTTTCTCCTTCAATTTTTTAATATGGTTTATCACATTGATTGATTTGCATATATTGAAGAACCCTTGCAATCCTGGGATAAACCCCACTTGATCATAGTGTATGATCCTTCTCATGTTTTGTTGGATTCTGTTTGCTCGTATTTTGTTGAGGATTTTTGCATCTGTGTTCATCAGTGATATTGGCCTGTAGTTTTCTTTCTTTGTGACATGTTTGTCTGGTTTTGGTATCAGGGTGATGGTGGCCTCGTAGAATGAGTTTGGGAGTGTTCTTTCCTCTGCTATGTTTTGGAAGAGTTTGAGAAGGATAGGTGTTAGCTCTTCTCTAGATGTTTGATAGAATTCACCTGTGAAGCCATCTGGTCCTGGGCTTTTGTTTGTTGGAAGATTTTTAATCACAGTCTCAATTTCAGTGCTTGTGATTGGTCTGTTTATATTTTCTATTTCTCCCTTGTTCAGTCTCAGAAAGTTGTGCTTTTCTAAGAATTTGTCCATTTCTTCCAGGTTGTCCATTTTATAGGCATATAGTTGCTTGTACTAATCTCTCATGATCCTTTGTATTTCTGCAGTGTCAGTTGTTACTTCCCTCCCCTCATTTTCGGTCTGTATGTGTCCCTAGGCCTGAAGTGGGTCTCTTATTTTTTTTTTTATTTTTTTTTTTGTGGGTCTCTTATTGACAGCATATATACAGGTCTTGTTTTTATATCCATTCAGCCAGTCTCTGTCTTTTGGTGGGAGCATTTAATCCATTTACATTTAAAGTAGTTATCAATATGTATGTTCCTATTACCATTTTCTTAATTGTTTTGGCTTTGTTATTGTAGGTCTTTTCCTTCTCTGTGTTTCCTGCCTAGAGAAGTTCCTTTAGCATTTGTTGTAAAGCTGGTTTGGTGGTGCTGAATTCTCTTAGCTTTTGCTTGTCTGTAAGGGTTTTAATTTCTCTATCTAATCTGAATGAGATCCTTGCTGGGTAGAGTAATCTTGGTTGTAGGTTTTTCCCTTTCATCACTTTAAATATGTCCTACCACTCCCTTCTGGCTTGCAGAGTTTCTGCTGAAAGATCAGCTCTTCATCTTACGGGGATTCCCTTGTATGTTATTTGTTGTTTTTCCTTGCTGCTTTTAATATTTTTTCTTTGTATTTAATTTTTGATAGTTTGATTAATATGTGTCTTGGCATGTTTCTCCTTGGATTTATCCTGTACGGGACTCGCTGTGCTTCCTGGATTTGATTGACTATTTCCTTTCCCATATTAGGGAAGTTTTCAACTATAATCTCTTCAAATATTTTCTCAGTCCCTTTGTTTTTCTCTTCTTCTTCTGGGACCCCTATAATTCGAATGTTGGTGCATTTAATGTTGTCCCAGAGGTCTCTGAGACTGTCCTCAATTCTTTTCATTCTTTTTTCTATATTCTGCTCTGCAGTAGTTATTTCCACTATTTTTATCTTCCAGGTGTTCATCATTGTTTGTTTGCTCTTTAGTTCTTCTAGGTCCAATCTTCTTGTTTAAACGTTTCTTGTATTTTCTCCATTCTATTTCCAAGATTTTGGATCATCTTTACTATCATTACTCTGAATTCCTTTTCAGGTAGACTGCCTATTTCCTCTTCATTTGTTTGGTCTGATGGGTTTTTACTTTGCTCCTTCATCTGCTGTGTGTTTCTCTGTCTTCTCATTTTGCTTAACCTACCGTGTTTGGGGTCTCCTTTTCGCCGACTGCAGGTTTGTAATTCCCATTGTTTTTGGTATCTGCCTTCAGTGGCTAAGGTTGGTTCAGTGGGTTGTGTAGTCTTCTGTGTGGAGGGGACCGGTGCCTGTGTTCTGGTGGATGAGGCTGGAGCTTGTCTTTCTGGTGGGCAGGACTGCATCCTGTGGTGTGTTTTGGGGTGTATGTGACCTTATTATGATTTTAGGCAGCCTCTCTGCTAATGGGTGGGGTTGTGTTCCAGACTTACTAGTTGTTTGGCATAGGGTGTCCAGCTCTGTAGCTTGCTGGTAATTGAGTGGAGGTGGATCTGAGTGTTGAGATGGAGATCTCTGGGAGAGCTTTGGCCATTTGATATTATATGGAGCCGGGAGGTCTCTGGTGGACCAACGTCCTGAACTCGGCTGTCTCCCCTTTAGAGGCACAGGCCTGACACCTGGCCGGAGCACCAAGAGTCTGTCAGCCACACGGCTCAGAAGAAAAGTGAGAAAAAAGAAAAAAAGAAAATAAAGTTATTAAAATAAAAAACTTAAAAATTATTAAAAATAAAAAAGTTAAAAAGTAATAAAAGAAAAAAAATGGACAGACAGAACCCTGGGACAATTGGTAAAAGCAAAGCTATACAGACAAAATCACACAAAGAAGCATACACATACACACTCACAAAAAGAGAAAAAGGAAAAAAATATATATGTCTTTTGGGAAGTCTGAGGTCTTCTGCCAGCATTCAGTAGGTGTTGTGTAGGAGCTGTTCCACATGTAGATGTATTTCTGATGTATTTGTGGGGAGGAAGGTGATCTCCACGTCTTACTCCTCCGCCATCTTGAAGGTGTCTCATAGCCTCTTATCAAATGAATTCCAACTCTTTTTCTGATATATTCTGTCACTAAGCTGGAGTGTCACAGGCCCTCTTTGTGATTTCCTCTCCTTTATCTGCCTGGCAGTCTTAAAAAGTCTCTCCCCAGGTATCACTGTTCCCTACTTTCTTTCTCTGACACTCCTTCCTCCCTTACCCTAGTTTGTTCTCTTCTCTTCCAGGTTATAGAATGATTTTCCTCTGTTTTCAGCCATTGTGGCTCTCCACCAATTTGTTTTCTAATGGAGCTGCTGAAAACCCTACTAAAAGACAAATTTTGTCATCGTACTCCTTCAGAATGCTTCAGTGGGTAACATTAATAGTTAGGATAAAGAGTCTTATCTTTCTTTTTTATGTTCTTTTTTTTTTACTGAGGTAAAAATTCATATAACATAAAACAAATCACTTAAAGTGCAATTCAGTAGAATTTACTGTGTTCACAGTGTTGTACAATCATACCCACATCTAGTTCCAAGATGTGTTTTTATCTCTCTAAATGGAAACCCCAGAATGAAAGCAGTCATTCCCCTTTCTCCCCTCCTGCCAGCCCGACAGCCACTGGTAGGTTATCTTTCACTATGCATTTACCAATTCTGAGTGTTTCACATAAATGCAATCATTGCTTTATATGACCTTTTCTATTTGGCCTCTTTGACTTATACTATTTTTGAGGTTCATTGAGGTTGTCCTATGTATTAGCACTTCATTCCTTTCTGTAGCTGAATAATTCTCCATCGTATGGATATATTCTGTTACCTATTAGTCGATGGACATTTGGGTTGTTTAGATCGTTTAAATGCCGCTTTTGATTCATATGATTATATACCTAGGAATGTAAATGCTGGATCATATGGTAAATTTGCATTTAACTTTTCAAGGAACCACCAAACTGTTTCCACAGTGGCAGCCGTAGTATACGTTTTCACCAGCAATGTATGAGCGTTCCAATTTGTACACATCCTTGCCAACACTATCCCCCCACCATTTCTTTTTTCTTTTCTTTTAATTATGAACAACCTTATGGTTATGAAGTGGTATCTCATCATCATGTTTTTATTACCCTTAATGACTAATCATATTGAACATCTTTTTATGCACTTGTTGGCCATTTGTATATTTTCTTTGGGGTAATATGTATTCAACTTATTTAACCATTTTTTATTAGATTTGTTTGTGTTTTGTTTTTAACTCAGAAATACCTTTTAACTAATCAGATCCAACATATTTCTAGACTTAATGATTATCAAAGAAGAGTTACATTTTGATCTTTGACCTTCTTTATTATTACAGTCTCATTTTTTAAATTTATTTTTATTTTTATTTTTATTTTTTTTGCGGTACGCGGACCTCTCACTGCTGTGGCCTCTCCCGTTGCGGAGCACAGGCTCCGGACGCGCAGGCCCAGCGGCCATGGCCCACGGGCCCAGCCGCTCCGCGGCGCGTGGGATCCTCCCGGACCGGGGCACGATCCCGCGTCCCCTGCATCGGCAGGTGGACTCTCAACCACTGCGTCACCAGGGAAGCCCTACAGTCTCATTTTTAATAACTATTTGAACATTATCAGCGTGTCTGGACTCTCTGTACTTAAAATGCAGCAAATTATTTTTTAATCTTAGTACTAAAATATCCAGTACCTTTTTTTTTTTTTTTTTTGCGGTACGCGGACCTCTCACTGTTGTGGCCTCTCCCGTTGTGGAGCACAGGCTCCGGACGCGCAGGCTCAGCAGCCATGGCTTACGGGCTCAGCAGCTCCGCGGCATGTGGGATCTTCCCAGACCGGGGCACAAACCCATGTCCCCTGCATCGGCAGGCGGACTCTCAACCACTGTGCGAAGCCCTCCAGTACCTTTTGATAGTTTTAATATAGAACATTTCCACTTAGCAGTTCTTCATACCCTGATGAACAGTTATATGAAGGGTGTAATTTCCCTTGTCGATTAACTAGCAGTCATTGGTTAATGCTCAAGTAATTGGTGATATTTCTCTATTGTTCACATTTTCCTTTTTTTAAAAAATATTACTTGCTTTCTTGTTAGTACTTCAGAAACGTTTACCAGATTAATGTGTCAGTTGTAAATCAGATATAAAGGCGTTTTGGGCAGTCATACTTTTGCGGGGGGGGGCTAAAGGGATAATGGATTACAATCAACAATTTTAGATATTTCATATGGCAAGAACCAAATAAATTATAAAGCTGATGTTAATATTAATGTGCTGTGAAACCTCATAGTTTATGTGTCCATATTACCAGAATTAGAGCGTTTTAAGAGCAAGAAGATCTCTCTAAATTAATATCTATACTGTTTTTCTACTTATGTTCTGTAGATTTTTTTAAAATAATAATTCTGCAAGAAAAATTTGTTCTGGAAAGCATGAAAGCCAGAAATTTGTTTAAATCTCTATGATACTATGTATTTTATCTAATTGGTAAACCCCACTATTGCACTTTCATTCAGAAAATGTAAGCTGATGGTAGGGACAGCAGTGAGTGTTTTGTGAATATGAAGAGTTAAGTAGTAAGTTGTAATCTAAAATGATTATCAAGGGGTGCTTTAAAAATTCTTTTCCTAGAGCCTCTAAAGCTGGCATTTTAGAAACTATGGTTTATGGATTGTCAGTTGTAGTGGAGGTGTGTTTATGGACCTATAGGAAGTCCATAAATCCACTGAAATTATAATTTTTAATGTGATTTTAAAAAGGAAAATATAATACTTGTATCATATTCTCAAATGAATCCAAGATTTTATAATTGGTTACAAACCACTGATTTAAAATGTTGGTAAAGGCCCACTATATATACAATTGATCCTCATTATTTGTAGATTCCGTTTTTGTGGCTTCACCTATGCAGTAAAAATTTATTTGTAGATGCAAAATTAGTACAAGGGGCACATCTGTAGTCACTGATGTGCACAATACTGTGTGAAGTCAAACAAGGTGACACTTTGCCTTTTTGTTTCAGTATCTTCTTCGAGGTGTGTTTAGTGCTTTTTTATTTTTTTTATTTTTTTTCCCGGTACGCGGGCCTCTCACTGTTGTGGCCTTTCCCGTTGCGGAGCACAGGCTCCAGACACGCAGGCTCAGCGGCCATGGCTCACGGGCCCAGCCGCTCTGAGGCATGTGGGACCCTCCCGGACCGGGGCACGAACCCGTGTCCCCTGCATCGGCAGGCGGACTCTCAACCATTGCGCCACCCGGGAAGCCCTGCATTTCTTTTTGTTGATGATTTTGTTGCTTAATATCAGCCCCAGTCATAGTGCTGGAATGCTCTATATTGTTTCTAGGATCTAGAAGGCTGTGATGTGCCTTATAGAGAAAATACTGTTAGGTACACTTTTTTCAGACATGAGTTATAGTGCTGTTGACCACGAAATCAGTGTTAATGAGCCAAATATAAATTTGTGCATATATACAGATAAATATTTTACATGCAGTTATGATTATATATAGATATATTTATATAAGTATAAATATATGTCTAAACCGAAACACACGTAAAACAAAGATATGTATTGATATTGGTTGGAACAGTGGTTCAGTATTCATGAATCCATTGTTCATAATAACTTTGTACAACATAAATACCTTGAATAACAAGAATTAACTGTAATTGGTTAGAGCCAGTGAGGCTTATCTAGTTGACCTTTTGAAGTCTTTTTTTTAACTTAATATTTCTTTATTTTTCTGTGAACATTTATATAAATGAGGCTATGCATCATTCATCTCTTAATATCACACATCAAATGCTTCTGTCATAATCATGATAAATGCTTTTGACATAAGTGGGCTTCATATTTACACTTTCTACCTCTACCAGAATTCACTGGTCTACTTCAAATTTCTATTTGAAATGTTATTACCACTCATCATACAGTATGTTGGAATATAATACATGTACCATATTTTGCTATGGGATATTGGTAACTGTTCCTACTGACATTAGCCATTTTATCTAAGGACCTGTTAATTCATTAACAGTTAAAGAGTTATAAGTGGGTCTTTAGCAAATATTAGCTGTATATTTGCATACTTACTTTGATTCAGTGAATGCACTTATCTTTTTCATTATTCACAGCTAAAGGAATTTGGGGCTCCCTCTTTCTAACAAGATGGAGTAACAAGTACTGGATTTACCCTCTCACCTGAAATAATGATCATGGGAAAACCATATGATCATGTCTTATAGATGCAGAAAAAATAGTTGGCAAAATCCAACATCCATTTCTCTTAAAATCCATGAAGAACCAATGGTAACACTGTACTTATTGTTGAAAGACTAAATGCTTCCCTGTTAAGATTAGGAAGAAGACTAGGATGTCCACCTTCACCACTTTTGTTCAAAACTGTACTGCAGGTTCTAGCTAGAGCCATTAGTCAATAAAAAGAAAAGCATCTAGATTAGAAAAGCTGAAATAAATCTTTCATCGTTTGTCAGTGATACGATCATTTCTGTTCATTATCCTATAGAAACTACAAAAAGATACTAGAACTGATAATTGAGGTTTAGCAGACTTACAGGATTCAAGATCAACATTTTAAAATCAGGTGTATTTTTCTCTATTAGCAACAACAAATTTGAAATTTAGTAAAAGCAATGTTTACCATAATGTCCATAATATAAAATATTTGGGGACAAATCTTTCAAAAGATGTACAAGACCTGTATATATACATAGGTCAGAATCTACACAATTTTATATCTAATATTCATATAAATAAATTTCTATCATTTAAACCTCTGTGAAACGACTTAATCAACAAACAATGCAAAAAAGTAAAGGAATTTGTGTCAACATAACACTAAGTGAGTTGACTAAAGTCAACTCAATTTTTAATCAAAAGATCTCTTAAAAAATGACTAAACATCACTGAACAAAAGTTATGATTGTAGTATAGAGTGTTGGATACCAGTCAACATTATTTCTTTGCAAAGCACAACCAGCTTGAGTATTCGTAACCTTGACCAATTTGTTTTCTTGTTAACCATAATGTTTTGGGTCAGCATTCCAAAATTTGAGTGAGCAACATCTTTTGAACCTTTTTGACTGTTTTCCAGTTTCTTCTGGTATACAGTTGGTTTAACAGATTAGGGTTAGAGGTGAGTTTGAGATATGTGTGTTTAGTGTAGAGGATATTTAAGAATTATTTATTATTAAGAATCTTTGATTAATATTTTTGAAGATTGTATAGAGTAATTTTGAGGTAATTTGAAAATAATAAATTGCAATTTGTTATCATGGAGATCTGTTAAACTGTTGGTTTGGGCGTACCTTTACTGATTGTCTAGTATGTTTTTAATCATGGTGTTTCCTTTTCAAGCAATAGATTGTGATGAAAAGTAAATTCACAATGAAATATATATATTAGCAATTGTAACTTTTGGATTTGGAAAGGAAAAATTATAATCTGAAGTTTTCTTCACCCTCCACCCCAAAGATAGTCAATTACCCTCAACTTTCTGAAGTGTTTTAGATTAGATTTTCTAACATACAGATTTTGAAAGGTCATATATTTATTTTGACTTATGTTCAGGAAAAACTGAAAGCCTTAGCCAGAACGATAAATGCATGAAAGAGATTAGGTTTTGCAAGAGAGAATTCTTATATCCCTTAATATCTTTTATGTTACCTCCAAATTTTTCAAAGATGTAATAAATCTGACATCTACTACTTTCCAAATGAAAAGTTTGTAAATGTAACATTTTTCTGCTTTATCTAAAGGGTTTACTTTACAAACTTAATTTGAATGTCTGCTCTCTGTCATTGCACGTAATTTCTGGAGACTAATTACATCCTTCTTTTTGTTTGTGGCTGTTAAAAATTACATCTTTTAATAAGTTATATGTCTTAGCTATCAGGGAATTTTCACCACGTACCAGTTATTTCTGAGAAATGGGCAATGAATTATTCGGGAACAGAAACATTCTATTTTTTGTCTACTTTTCCAAGTAGCAGTTTCTCTGAATAATAGGCTTTTTGGTGTCTGTTAATTGGTAACTTTTGATATCAGTTGACTCCTGGGAAAGTGTTTGTAGTTGTTAAAAGTTAACTAAATGAAGAGTTATAATCCTTGAAGTAATAGTTGTCTGTTTTATACTCTATTTTTAATCATTGAGTGCCCCTATGATCATTTGTTACTCTTATTTAAATCCTTAACTTATCTAATAAATGGGACATTTATGGTAATCAGTATTTTTTATTTTAGTAAAAATTCCATTCATATTTTCACGTCACTTATACTGTCAGTTATTGTTTTTTCTTGCTCTGCTCAGAACAATGACGATATTCAATCCCAGCATTATTTTGTACATATGTTTCAGATTCTTCTATTCTGAGTCAGTATGCATTTATTGAATGCTTAGTATTTCTTTATAGCATTGGTTTAGAATATATTTCTTGAACTTTCAAATCACTTATCTTACTTTTTTGAAGAAACAAAACTTTTTTATGAATAAATACTTTCAGTTCAAGTTAATAATACTAGACATTATTTGAAAAACAAAGAATATAATGTTGTGAAATGGTGATCTTGATCTAATATCCCTTTTCAAGACAATTTAACATTTCCCTCTTTTGGCAGTCATTTTTAAAAAATTGTATATTATTGGTCCAACAGAAGCAGGGAAAATGCACATTTTAATTATTTCTTTTTATATTTTTGAAGTCTAAAGATCTTTAAGGGAATTTTATTGTGGCTTGTAAAGGTATCTATCTAGAATTTCCCAACAAGAAGATAAGGGATAATTTAACTGTTATGAACCCAGCCATCATCCATTTTCAGAGTTTGTTGAACATGGTTCTTTTTAAATCATTCTCTATCATGTCTACATGCTGTACACTGTCATCCCTTACAGTTCTATGCATGAAATCTAAAAATCTCATATTCTGTGATGACATAGAATTCTCCTAACCCTTGCACCTCTAAGTGTCACTGCCCCCAAATCTGCCATTTCACTGCACTTAGTGCATTTGAGTGCACTTAATATTCTCTCAAACTTATGTAAACAAATTCTCTCAATTTTTGTGTGCTTTCATTTCACAATGCCTAGCCAGCAATTCTAGGTCAGTCTAACTTATCATCTACCACTCTTACTCCTTGGGTATTGAGATTATTAGATGAAAATCATAGTACTATTTTATGGGTGGGTCCTATTTCAAATTCCTGGCCTCCAGACGCGCACTTTGTTCTTCCTGTAACATTTTTTGAAATGGTAGCTTTTCTTTCTAAAAATTATTTTGAAGATTAATATTAAAGTCTTATATAATTTAAGTAAATACTTTGTTATCTATCCACTTGGAGGATACTGACTTCCAAAATAGGAATACATTCTAGACAGTTGAAGAATATACAGTTGACCCTTATACATTGCAGGTGTTAGGGGTGCCGACTCTCCACCTATAACCTTATAGTCTACCCTCCGTATCCCCAATGTGCACCAACCATGGATTGTATAGTACTGTAGTATTTATTACGGGAAAAAAATCTGTGTATAAGTGGACCTGTGCAGTTCAAACCCGTGTTGTTCAAGGGTCCACTGCAATTGATATGTGAAAACACTACTCTTTTTTTACTGTGCTTGCAAATGGAAATGTATCCTTTTATCACTTGAGTTGAATATCAACAAACCATGTCAAAGAAATTTTGCAAAAAAAATGTTATTTCATGACACAGAGAAGATTTTTATGATATGAAGAACAAACACGTCAAAACATGAAAGCAATTTCATGATTTTGATATTTTTATTATTGTCATATAATGTGTTAATTTTATTATAAACATGTTAATATAACATGTAAAAGGTATATGAGAATTCTCTGTATTATTTCTGCAACTTTTCTATAAGTATAAAATATTTCAAAGTAAAATGTTAAAAAAAAACTATTACTTCATTTTTAGTTTTTTAAAATAAACTTACTAAAATTTTATTTTATATTGAACTATAGTTGATTTACAGTGTTAGTTTCAGGTATACTGAAAAGTGATTCAGTTATATATATACATATATCTTTCCTTTTTCAAATTGTTTTCTCATTTAGGTTATTACAGAATATGGAGCAGAGTTCCCTTTGCTATACAGTAGGTCCTTGTTGGTTATCTATTTTAAATATAGACAGTGTGTACATGTCACTCCCAGACTCCCAATCTATTCCTCCCCCTGACTCATTCCCCCGGTAGCCATAGTTTGTTTTCTAAGTCTGTGAGTCTGTTTGTTTTGTAAATAAGTTCGTTTATATCATTTTTTTTTATATTCCGCATATAAGTGATACCAATGATATCTGTTTTTCTATGTCTGACTTACTTCAATTCGTACGATAATCTCCAGGTCCATCCATGTTGCTGCAGATGGCATTATTTCATTCTTTTTAATGGCTGAGTAATATTCCATTGTATATGTGTACCACATCTTCTTTATCCATTCGTCTGTTGATGGACATTTATGTTGCTTCCATGTCTTGGCTGTTGTGAACAGCACTGCAATGAATATTGGGGTTCATGAATCCTTTTGAACCATGGTTTTCTTCAGATATATGCCCAGGAGTAGGATTGCTGGATCACATGGTAGCTCTGTTTTTAGTTTTTTAAGGAACCTCCATACTATTCTCCATAGTGGCTATACCAGTTTACATTCCCACCAACAGTGTAGGAGGGTAGACTTCTTATTTGGAATAATTTTAGATTTACAGAAAAATTTTGAAATAGTACAGAGTTCCTATGTAATCCTCACCTAATTTCTTCTCAGTGTTAGCTTATTAAATAAAAATATCATTTTCAGTGTACATTTAGTAGCTGAATACATTTAGTAAAGTCTTTATTCTGACTCTATTTAGATATAAGCTTTACCATTAATTAGCAATTTTAATACTTTTTACTTTTGCTTCTATTATGGAAATGATTTAATTTTTTTTTAACATCTTTATTGGGATTGGAAATGATTTATTGACAATTATTCCTGGTAATATAGTTTAGATAGTAACTTGACTAATTAAAATTTTTTTCTTATATTATACAATATAATATTTTAAGTTATTATTTCTAGGGTTATATATGTATTAAAATATTATTAAATGCCTTGAGAAGTTAAAGATTCCATTTTTAATGACATTTACAAATTTTAATAGCTGCTGCTCAGCAACTTGCCAAGCCCTTATCTGAAAGTTTTTATCTGATTCTATAGAAATTAAACAAAGTAGAATTATATGTTCTTCTTGGGAAATCATGTCACCATGTAATCATCATATTAGTATACTGCTTTACATAAAACTTATATATTAAAAACTAATATAAAAACTAAGTTTCCTGAAGCATGTATATTTTTTGGTTATCCAAAATTTGGTCATATTTTATACTCATTCATTGAGTCTCTCTATATGTAAGCATTTTCTAGGCATTGTAAGGGACTCACACATGTCTGCATCTACAATAATTTCAGTTTCTACTCCAACTCTCATTTCCTTTCTCTTTGTTCAAATCTTTCTCAGTGTCCTGTACCATATTACCCTACACTCAGCAAGGTACTTCATCCTACTCTATAAATATAACAGAAATCATCAGGTTTCAACTTCTTCACCTTCTCTCCCCATTGCCTTCAAACTTGTTTATATAATTTTGTTTTTTAAATTCTATTCGATTTTCTTTCTCATTCTCTAGAACTGCAAATTGTTATCCTTTCCCCCTTCCCTTCATTGCCAGATGTCTAGACAGAGTAGTTTACATTCATTTTCACTACTGCTTTACTTCCCACTCATTCTTTATTCACTAACTACAGTGTGGGATCTCAACCGTATCTCTCTTTGGAAACATTTTTTTTTTTGGCAAAAGTCACTAATAGTATAATTGCCAAACCCAAAGACCATTTAAAAATCTGAATCCTAATTGACCCACTTGAGGTTATTTCATTTGATGATTACTTCCTCAATTTTAAAACTTTCTTTCTTCCCTTAGCTTTCAGGACAGATAACAGTCTTTCTTTGTTCTTACTAACTCAGTTATCCTGTCTCTTTACCTTTACTGGCTTATCTTCCTTTGTCAATTTCTTACTGTTGTTTCTAATCTATAAGTCATAAAGATTGAAGTTCATAAAAATACAAAAACAAAAGTAGGTGAAAAAAATCATAAAGATGAAATGAAAGAAAATACTTGTAAGATGTATCAGCTAAAGAGTTAATGTCCCTAACATGTGAACTGATTCTTGGGATCTTGGTAGCATTAAGAAAAGAAAAACCCAACTGAAAAAGTAAACAGGGGCTTCCCTGGTGATGCAGTGGCTAAGAATCCTCCTGCCAATGTAGGGGACATGCTTTCGAGCCCTGGTCCAGGAAGATCCCACATGCTGCGGAGCAACTAAGCCCGCGAGCGACAACTGCTTAGCCCGCGTGCCACAACCACTGAAGCCCACACGCCTAGAGCCCGTGCTCTGCAGCAAGAGAAGCCACTGCAATGAGAAGGCCACGCGCCGCAACGAAGAGTAGCCCCCCCGCTCACCGCAACTAGAGAAAGCCCGCGTGCAGCAACGAAGACCCTATGCAGCCATAAATAAATAAATAAACTCTATCTTTAAAAAGAAAAAGTAAACAAAGGATATGATGAGTAATTCAGTTCATATAAGAAAAAATATGAATTGCTAGTAAGTAAATGAAAAGCTCCTCAACCTAACTAACAATAAAAAATGCAAGTTAAAAGTCACCATATTTGCATATTACTTTGTTGAAAATAAACTGATTAGAATTCAGTGTAGAGAGATATAAAATCAAAGGACAGGGGACTTCTCTGGCGGCACAGTGGTTAAGAAACTGCCTGCCAATGCAGGGGACACTGGTTTGAGCCCTGGTCCAGGAAGAACCTACATGCCGTGGAGCAACAAAGCCCGTGCGCCACAACTACTGAGCCTGCACTCTAGAGCCTGCGAGCCATAGCTGCTGAGCCCAAGTGCCACAACTACTGAAGCCCAAAAGCCTAGAGCCAGTGCTCCGCAGCAAGAGAAGCCACCGCAATGAGAAACCCTTGCACCACAATGAAGAGTGCCCCCGCTTTCCACAGCTAGAGAAAGCCCGCACGCAGCAAGGAAGACCCAACACAACCAAAAATAATAACCAAAAATAAATAAATAACAGCAAAGGACACTTTTATACCCTTCTGTATGGGCATGAAAACAAGGTACACCTTATTGTAGAGCAGTTTGGCAGTATTATTACAAATTTTATATGTACATAATCTTTGACTCAGTAATTCCTAGTTTAGGTATCCTATAGTAATAGTTAGATATGTGCATAAGTAATATGTAAATATATTTAGACAGTGTTTATAATAAAGTAAACTGAAGACAGTCTAAACATTTAGCAATAGGGGAAAATTACAGTCGTGATATATTTGTATATGGAATGCTAATTTTCTAATGATAAAAAAATTATAATGCCACTAGCACTTATTGAATGCCAATTTTATATTAAATCTGTATATTTAAAATCTATTGGTAAGACAAAAGTGAACTTTAAGCTCACAGAGATTTTCTCCCATTTTCTTCTGGAAGTTTTATAGTTTTAGGTTTTGCATTTAGATCTATGATCCATTCAGAAGTATTTTTGTTTATGGTATGAGGAACGAAAGGAAATTTTTGTATATGACTATCCAATAAATCTAGCACCATTTGTTGAAAAAGCTGCTTTTTCTCCAGTGAATTACTTTTGTACCTTTGTCAGATTTAGTTGTCATAGATTTGAGGGTACAGAAATAAATTCATCCATTTATGGTTAATTGATTTCTGACAAGAATATCAAGACAATCCAGTAGAGAAAGAATGGCCTTTTTAACAAATGATGCTGTGAAAACTAGATGTCTACATACAGTAGAATGAAGTTGTACCTCTACCTCACACCATATACAAAAATTTTGGTGAGGATGTTGAGAAACTGAGCTGGTGTGATTATAAAATAGTGCAGCTGCTTTGGTATATAGTCTGGCAATTCCTCAAAAGACTAAAGATAGAGTTACCATATGACTCAACAATTCTAGGTATATACCCAAGAGAGATGAAAACATATCTTTACATTAAAAGTTGTACATGAGTATTCATAGCAGTTTTATTCATAATAGCAAAGTGGAAAAAAAACAAGTGTCCATCAACTGAGGAATGAATAAACAAGATGTGAAGTATCTATACCACAGAATATTGGCAATAAGTAGGAATGAAATACTGATTCATGCCACAATATGGATGAATCTTGACAATATTGTGGTAAGTGAAAAAAACCACTCACAAAAATCCACATATTTTATGATTCTATTTCTGTGAAATGTCCTCAGTATGCATATTTATGGTGACAGAAAATACAGTAGTTGTTTCCTGGGGTTTGTGGGAATGGGCCTTTGGGGGTGTGATGGCTAAGTGATGAGGGATTCTTTTGGGGATATTGAAATGTTCTAAAATTGATGTGATCTTTGCACAACTCTGTGAATATACTAAATGCTGTTGAATTGTTCACTTTAAGTATGAATTGTATGTATGTGGACTTTATCTCAACAAAGCTGTCATGTTAAAAAATATATATCCGTCTCTTTAACTCTTTGGATAGAAATTCTGCCCACACATGACTTTTACTATGGTGCATTGGTCGTTTGCAAAGTTTTTGTTCATTAAATTATGCAGATCTTCCAAATGTAAAATGTCTCATTTGTCGATATTACTACCAATTTCAAGAAAAGAGTCTTTTGTGTATTGGGAATCTCACAGTGGTGAATATGTGATTTACACAATTATAATTATCAGTTGAAAGCTCAAATTTTATTATTAGCAATAAATCCTGACAGTTATTTTTTAAATGACAGGCTTAACTTTTTTTCATTTTTAAGAAAATATCTGCCAAATACTCAAGTCTGAATAACTATCATTTGTCTGTCAATCATTATTTCAAACAAAAATAGTTTTCCATAAAGAAAGCAGTTGGTTCATGTACAATAGAAACTCAACAGCCTAAGTGTTTTTCCTCAGGAAACCATTTTACTTCATTCATACTTTCCAATTCGTTACACAGATTATTAAAAAGATGTGTATTTAAAGCTCACTGTTTAATAAAAATCAATGATTTTTGCTGCTTCAAAAAATTCTTAAATTAGTATCTTTAAAAAAATATTCTTTCCTTACAGTTTTATTGAGATGTAATTGACATACAGCACTGTGCAAGTTTAAGGTGTACAGCATAGTATTTAGACTTACATACATCATGAAATGATTACTACAATATTTTTAGTGAACATCAATCATCTCATACAGATACAAAAAGAAAAAGATTGTTTCCTTGTGATGTGAACTCTTAGGATTTATTTTCTTAACTTCTATATATAACATAGCATACAGCAGTGTTAATTATACTAATCATGTTGTACATTACATCCCTAGTACTTATCTTATAACTGCAAGTTTGTACCTTTGACTGCCTTCATCCAATTCCTCCCCCCACTTACCTCCTGCCTCTAGTAATCACAATTCTGATATCTTTTTCTGTGAGTTTGAAGTATAATTGAACTGCAATACTATGTTAGTTCATGGTGCTCAATATAATGATTCTATACATTACAAAATGATCACCATGATAAGTCTAGTTACCATCTGTCACCATACAGAGATACTATATCATTATTGAATATATTCCCCATGCTGTATGTTTCATAAATTGGTATCATTATTTATTTTAATTAATTTATTTTTTGGCTGTGTTGGGTCTTTGTTGCTGTGCGCAGGCTTTCTCTAGTTGTGGCGAGCGGGGGTTACTCTTCATTGCGGTGCGCGGGCTTCTCATTGTGTTGGCTTCTCTTGTTGCGGAGCACAGGCTCTAGGCGTGCGGGCTTCAGTAGTTGTGGCACGTGGGCTCAGTAGTTGTGGCTCGAAAACTCTAGAACGCAGGCTCAGTATTTGTGGCGCACAGGCTTAGTTGCTCCGCGGCTTCCCGGACCCGGGATCAAACCTATGTCCCCTGCATTGGCAGGCAGGTTCTTAACTGTTGCGCCAACAGGGATATCCCTTGCTCATTGTATTTTGTTTCCATGCTGCTTCCTCCACTAGAATGTTAACTCTTCAAGGTCTTAATTTGAGATTGAGATTTCTTCACCGAGTACTTTAGATATAATAAGGGCTTGATAGAAGTTTATTGGATTAATAAGTGTATAATTCCATGGTGGGTGCCCAGTAACATTTTTATTTTGTTGATGGTATAACTGAGCTGCTAATAAGATTCTCCTTGCAATCTCTGAATGTAAATCTTTTCCCTAAAAAACACTATAGATTTTAATTATTTGATGCTACTGTGTAGTTATCTGATGTTACTGTGCAAAAAATACACATATTTATTGTTGATTGATATTGAATATTTCATTGTAAGGATAGATACAGGTGGGCTAAAGCGTAGGCTTGTCAGAGATATGGATATGCCTGAGAGATTATCCTTTGATTCACGTGGCCTCACAGATCTGCACTTGGGACGATGATACAGTCGTTACCACTTATTTACACTCGGTGGATAGACAGGCTGAAAGCTAAAATCTCTTATTAGAGTCAATCAGGAGGGGCCAGAATTGCATAAGCACTTCAGCAGTATGACGAGGATGGCAAGGGTAGCTTCTTGAAAGCCGTATGGCATCCTCCCTCTGAAGGAAGTAGCATCAGCAGTGGTGTCCTTAATGCAGATTTGAAAGCCAGTGAAGTTTTCTTGTTTTTACAATGTTGCTGATTCTTACTGTGTACAGCCTCTTGGTATTTAAAATGCTTGTATTCTTTACTTACATTAAAGGAATATATGTATTATTGCCTAGGTATATGGGCATCACTCTGTCAAGGACCACCATCCTTGTGACAACCTTGAACATTTTTTTCTTACTGATTTTTGAGAGTGCTTTGTACCTTAAGAATACTGACCTCTCCCCACCCCTTACCCTTCTCTTCTCCTGTGTAATGATCTTAAGTTTAAATCTAGTCACAGCTATCAGTATTTTTCTTTATAGTATTTGGCGTTCATGCCATGGTTAAGGAAATCTTTCTCTGTCTAAAGTTATTTTTGAAGTAGCTGAATTTTCTACCTTTCTGGTTTTCTTTTTTACATTTTTTGGTTAAAATATGAGGAGAGGGAATTCCCTGGCGGTCCAGTGGTTAGGACTCCACTCTTCGACTGCTGGGGGCCAGAGTTTACCTAGTCGGGGAACTGAGAATTAGCAAGCTGCGCGGCAGGGCCAAAAAAAAAAAGTAAAATAAAATTATTAGCGGAAAGAATCATACCTCTTCCCCCTGCCACACACCAAAGGCTGTGTGGTTAACCTGGCTCACTGTATTGAATAACTCCCTTTTTCCCCAACTTAGCAAAATGTCATCTGTATCCTATACTGTGTTGCCATCAGTACACGAATCTGTGTTTGAACTCTTTTTTTCTTTTTCCATTGATTTCTTTTGATGTCAGTACCAAATAGTTTCAATTACAGTTGCCAAATCATACATTTTAATACCTGGTAGTAAGGCCTCCCCTTCCCCCATCATTATGTACTTTCCTATTATCCACTCAGGTGAATTTAAGGACCATATTAATATTTTCAGAATATCACATTATTGTTTATAGGGTTCATTGGGGTGAAATAACATTTTTATAATAATTTTTTTAGGGTAAATGTCTTTTTGTCTTACATTAATATTTTCATTTTAATTTCCCATTTTGTATATATATTTATATTTTTAGCATTTTATTTTAGGAAATTTCAGACCTACATAGAAGGATAGAGAATAGTATAATGACCTCCATGTACCCATTATCTAGCTTCAATAATTATCAATATTTTGCCAAACTTGTTTTATATTTCTCCTATGAAGCAAATTCTAGGTATCTTGTCATTTATCTATAAATCCTTCAGTTTGTCTTTCCAAGAATGACACTTTAAAAAACCCAATAACACCATACTATTACCTTAAAATGTTAATTTCTTAATGTTATTAAATACCCAATTCAGAATTCAAATTTTCATAATTGTTAAAAATCCATTTGTGATAGTTTTATTTGAATCAGAATCTAAACAAGAATTCAAACAGTGCGTTTATACCTTATATCTAGTTAGCTGTTATCTTGCTTTCTTCTTGTTAAAGAGTCAGTGACTTTTTTTTTTTTTCTTTAAGAGCAAATGGGTTATTTGTACTGTAGACTGTCTCACTTTCTGGATTTGGTCTATTGCTTCATATTTAATGTTTGCTTGTAGTTAGTGCTAGAGGTTTAGTTAGATACAGATTTGTTTCTTTAGGCAAGAATCTTTTAAAAGTGCTATTCTATCATTTTACTATATCTCCTTTGGAATCCATCATGTCTGGTTTTCCACTTTTAGCAATCTAAGATTAAGCAGTGGGTTCAAGTTTGGTTTCTTCTTGCTGCCATTATATGTAGCATTTGTACCTTTTTTGATTTGTTTGTTTTAACATTTTTTCCAGTTTTATTGGATATAATTGACATACAACACTGTTTGAGTTTCAGGTGTACAGCATAAAAGTTTGACTTACATATTTTGTGAAATGATTACTGCAGTGAGCTTCATTAACATCCACCACGTCAGATAAGCGCAGTAAAAAGAAATGGGAAAAACAGAAAATTCTCCTGTGATAAGAACTCTTAGAATCTACTCTCTTAGCAACTTTCATTTATGTCATATAGCAATCATAACTACAGTCATCATGTTGTACATTACATTTCTTTATTTTTTTCCTAATAAGTTACTATTAGTATTTGAGGAAGTTTTTAAAGCACATGTTTTAGTAACTGAACATATTACCAAACTTTCTTTACTATTTCTAATAATTTTTTGTGGATCCTCTTCGGTGACCATTACAGAAAAGTGGTTAAGACGTGGGTCTTGTTGGTACAGTGTCGAGATTTAAGTCCTAGGGAGCTTATTTGACTCAGTATCTTCATCTGTAAAAGGGAGATTAGTGAGTTATTTCCCATAATATGCAGAAAATAAATTGTGTTTGTTTGTTTATGGGTTTTTTTGTTTTTGACCACACTGTGTGGCTTACGGGATCTCAGCTCCCCGACCAAGGATTGAACAGCACCCTCGGCAGTTAAAGTGCAGTCGTAACCACGGGACCACCAGGGAATTCCCTGAGTGTGTGTGTGTGTGTGTGTGTGTGTGTGTGTCGTGGACCACCAGGGAATTCCCTGAGTGTGTGTGTGTGTGTGTGTGTTTAATGTCCTTTTCTTTTTCAGATTGTGACATTATATTTTCACCTTTCAACCTTTTTAGTGCTTTACTTTATTTTACGATATAATTATACTGGCCATGACAGTGTTAAATAATAGTGTTAACCTGCTATTATTATGCAACCTCCAATAATATTAATAGCTAATATTTATTGAAGTATTATCTTATTCTTGTTTTACTTTTATTCTTGTTGTATAATAAATAAATGTTATTTTAGGAATATGCATTGATATCATCAAAATAAAATTTTGGGTATCTACTGATCCGCTAATAAGATACTATTAATCAAATACCTGTTGAGTATCTAAGTAGTGTGTCACTTGCTGGGGATACATTGATGAGAAAACAAAAATTCCTACCTTCATGTAGCTCATATTTTAGTGGGAGGGAGAAATACAAATAATGTCATATGTAAGTGTTGACCTAAAAAATATTTCTTTTGCAAAAATGGGTTTATTCAGGATCAACAAAGAATTGCAATTGGGCATCTGCAACCATGACAAGCCTTGTGCAAGTCTCTGCACATGAAGGAGGGAAGGACTCTTAAAAGAGGTGAAAAAGAAGTTGGGGGGACTATAGTAAAGGAAGAGTCCATTGAAGGAACTGAGAGGTCAAAGTAAAGTAATTGAGGTTTCTGTTTATTAAATTTTACATAAGCAAAATAATAAAAAGTAGAAGAGTGTGGTATTGGGAATGTTGGAACAAAAAGAGCATTTTACAATATTAAATAGAGTGCGTGGAACAGTTTTGTTGCGATTTGAGTAAAGACTTTCGAGATGAGGCAATAGCTTTCTGGCTTACTGGGGAAGTCCAGTCTAGTAGAGATGTTAGTAGTTGCTAAGGGAGAACATGCTTGGCATGTTTCAAAATCCTGCATGGAGTTCATTGTGGTTGGAGCAGGATATGAAGAGTAGCAGAAGATGAGGCTAGAGAGGCAGCAGGAGGTAAAGAAGAGTGGCTTGAACCTGTAGGGCCTCACAGACTAATGCAAGGAGTTTTGCTTCTCAGTGAGTGATCTGGAGAGCATTGCAGGGTTTTGAGCAAATGAATGACATCTGCTGATTTACGTTTTAAAAGGAAAATGTCAAGAAAGGAGGCAAGGAGATCAGGAAGCTATTGCAATAATCCAGGCAAGAGATTATGGTAACTTGGATGGGTGGTAGCAGAGGAATTAACAAAAAGTGTTTGGAAAAAAAAATAGTTAAAATCTGGAAATATTATGAGGATAGAGCCAATAAACTTTCCCAAAGGACTGGATGCGGGATGTGAGAAACACCCTCCTAACTGATCTCTTTGTTGCCTCTGTTTATGTACAGTATAAAAATCCTTTTATATACAATAGCAGAATTGATCCTCATTTAAATTTGATAATTTGGCTTTGTTATTTAAAACCCTTCAGTGGCATTCTGTTGCACCCTGTATAAAATTTATTCTCCTTACCATAGTCAGTAAAGATGTACATGATCTGGAGCCTATGTATTTGTCAAAACTTAGCTACTATAAAAAAAAATTTTTTTTTCTTCAGTTTTTTGAATATATGCCAACCTCTTCCGTGCCTTAGAAGTTTTGCACTTGCTTCTCTTTCTGTTTGGAAGGATCCCCAACCTCCAAGCTTATATTTTGCCTGTTTAGCTTATTTGCATATTTTATGTCTCAACTTAGTTTCTTAGACGTATTTAAAGTAGATTATTTTCTTGCATCTGTCTTCCACCCCATTGTCCTTTTCAGCCATTTGTTTTTTTTCCTTCATGGCATTTCTTGCAATTATTTTGTTTCTCTAATTTTTTTTGTTTTGTTTGCTTTGCATTTGTTTGTTTGTTTGGGGTCTCCGTGAAGCAGAGACCATGTCTAACTTGTTCAACTTTGTGTTTCAGTGCTAGCCAGGTGTCTGGCTCATAGACTTATTCAATAAATAGCTTTAGATTGGATTGACTGACTATATTAATGAACAAATGAATAAACAAAATGTTTACTTTATATGCCAGAGTAGCAGCCCTGGACATTACACCTAACTTAGATTTTAATTCAGTCTTGTTATTTTGATACTCCTTCCTTAATCAGCCATCGTAAGATGGTCATACATGATTCTTTATCACTAGAAGAAAATTTCTTCCTTGAATTTCATTTAGTTATTAACATGTAGGCAAATCCTCATATTTCAGAAGATAACTATAGTCATATAGTTATACTACCTGTCACGGAGATGTGTCAAAGGAAATGTGAAGTAGCAGCTTTAAAGATGTCCCCTACCCCCACCCCTTTTTTCCGTTGAAGCTATTATCCTAAAGGAAGGAAGGGAAAAAAAAGAAATCTATGGTGTGAGTTCAGGTTTACTACCTAAGTGTTTAAGAAAGGCCCCTGTTACCGTGACAACAAATGCATGTATTTCAAGTGGAAAATTTTCAGCATAGGGGACTGATAAAATTATAGCATCCCTATTCTCTTAGTATAGAATTGCTCTTTGTCAAGTTAAAAAAAAAATCTGAAATCCCCTATTAAAATTAATTTTTAAATGTTCCTATATTGTTTTAAAGTCATTTATTATGACTTAAAATTATACCAAAAGAATATACTTTCATAGATCTGTCATGCAGAAAGTTAAGCATTTGATTTGACATTAAAAATTACTTTTCTAATCTGTACTAGATCTTTGCTTAAATGGTAAATAGTTTACTGTATTGGGAGTTTTTGACAATAGAAAATGACCTGCCACTTTATAGATTCCTTTGCCTTAAATGCTATCTAACTCCAGTGGAGGAAAGCTGTTAAGCTTTAAGTGCTCTGTCATATTTGCAGGCTTTTATAGTTGAAGAGAACAGCAGTGAGCAATGATGATGGAAAACGATGGAAGGTAGACTTAAAACACCATAAAACACAGACGATTGTGTGTAATGCCTTGAATTGAATCCTTTTTGAATGAAATGATCAGCCATATGTGCCACCCTTACGGACCCTGTAAGAAGAGGAGAAGAAATGTGCCCTGATGCTAACTGTGCATGAAATTGCAGTGTTAGGAGGTATTGACCAGATGTTTCAATCTCAACAAATAGCTTGTTATGTGACTGAGTGAAAATATCTTTGCTGCTTTGATCACATACACCTTGAAGGAAGAGGTAATTTAATAGAAGCTGTCATAGTTCATCATTGTCAATAAACTTTGACTTGACCTTTGCCTTATGCTTTTGATGTTGCTTCTGATAAGTGTTGATGGGCAGATGTTTACTGCCTTGAGGGATTTTTCTTTTTATAAGGTGTATGCTAGAAATAGTAAAGGAGAAGGATTTTTCTCAATTCTTCTCTTGCTCTTTGGTTATTAGTTGGCATGTTTTTCTCTGGATTTTGTAGAGTTTCTGGGCAAATGCATCTGAGTGACATTTTTACCTCTAAAGACCCACTGTGGGTTTTTCTGTAAAGGTTTCTTACTCTGCTCAGCTTTCTGTCCCAGTTTTAATTGGCCCCAGTAAGCTTCTGTGGTGATTTTTTTTTTTCTTATTTCATATACCGTACATTCTTCTGTTTTTTTCGTAGCTTGAAATGATGGATCTCTTAGAAAATCACGGTAATTTCCTGACTTTTACACTTGAGAACAATGATAGCTAGAGAGATTAAGCTACTTATCAAGGTCACATGGTTACTCTTTTCGAGGCCAGCTGTATTTCTGAGAACTGATGACACTCTTTCCAGTAAGATTTTCTTTACTTCCCTTTCTTGCCTATATCTAGACTAGTGATTGAGAGTATACCTTCTAAAATCATACAGACTTGAGCATGCCACTGACATACTTTCCTCATCTGTGAAATTGGAATAATAAGTATCTGCATTGTGTTTGGTGGTTCAGATTAGCTGAGATAAGGTAGTAGGTAAAGAATAAGCAAATTGAAGTACTCAAAGTAAGTACTCACTAATTTAGCTCTTAATTATGTTTTTGTTTCTAACTCATCTTTGGTTAATTATAGTGTTTTTTAGCTGAACTTTTGGTTTATATTTGTTTTATAAATTTATTTATTTTTGTCTGCGTTGGGTCTTCGTTGCTGCGCACGGGCTTTCTCTAGTTGTGGCTAGCAGAGGCTACTCTTAGTTGTGCGCGGGCTCCTCATTGTGGTGACTTCTCTAGTTGTGGAGCACGGGCTCTAGGTTCACGGGCTTCAGTAGCTGTGGCGCAGGGGCTTAGTTGCTCTGCGGCATGTGGGATCTTCCCAGACCAGGGCTTGAACCCGTGTCCTCTGCATTGGCAGGAGGATTCTTAACCACTGCACCACCAGGGAAGCCCCTTATATTTGGTTTTTAATGCAGTTTTTCTTAAGTTGTCAGGGGGAAGGAAGTATTTAGACTATATGGGGAAAATGAAAATGATTTTAGAAATTATTTTTGAATTATGGTAGTTATACAGGTAAATAAAATGTCCTTTAAACTAGAGTAGCCGTTGCTACCATCTCCTTTACTTTGAAGTTTCTTGAGGATTGTAGGGAAGGAAAAATTTTCCTTGACCCTCTTTAGGGTCCTGGCTGGGTCTGAAAATTAAACTGATAAAAAATACAAATTTATTTAGTATAAGTTTTATGTGACATGGGAGCCTTCATAAGGAAATGAAGACCCAAAAAAACAGTTTGACCTGAGTAGCTAGGTTCGATGAGGAAAGGGAAATCTTACAGAAATATGACATAGGTCAGAGAGTATGAAGCAAGTGTTAACTGGGGAAAACTTAGCAAGGTCCTTTTGTTAGGATTCTTCTGTGCATCCCTTTGTCTTTGGAGATAAATGTGCTCTTTTCCTGCAGATACTGTGAAGGCACCTCTTGTGTGAGGGTTTTATGACCTATATCAGGAGAGAAGGAGAGCGATGGTCAGAGAGACCTTTCTACTTATGCCATTTTCTCAGATTCCTTTAGCCAGTATGCCATAATTTGGAGTAGTGTGTCCTACACCCCCTCAGCGTTTTGCCATATATATTTACAACATCATTTCACTATGTAAGGGAATTTAACAATTTCAATTAATGTCTTGGAAATGCTATATTAAATTCTGTTTCTGCAGACACTTTCTGGCGGGTTTTTTTTTTTTTTAATTACAGATCTCATTTCTCCTTATGAGATATCTTTATTCCAACCTAAAGGAGAGACTTCATTGTGCATAGCAAGAAACTTAAAAGATAGGCATGATTTTTAAAATCTTGGGAGAATTAGAAATAGAATATATATTATCCATTGGGTAGAAATCTTGTTGCTTAAAGGCTTCTGTTGAAAGGCAGATTGAATAAAAATCTGAAGCCTGTTATGGCACCATATTCAGGTGTTGTGTTATTTTTTATCACCTAATTTTGGATACTTTCGGAAATAAATCTAGGCTACTTATTTTTTAGTTTTATTTTTTAATTTTTTTTTTGCGGTACGCAGGCCTGTCACTGCTGTGGCCTCTCCCATTGCGGAGCACAGGCTCCGGACGCGCAGGCTTAGCGGCCATGGCTCACGGGCCCAGCCGCTCCACGGCATGTGGGATCCTCCCGGACCGGGGCACGAACCCATGTCCCCTGCATCGGCAGGCGGACTCTCAACCACTGCGCCACCAGGGAAGCCCTAGGCTACTTATTTTTGATAGCCAAAGAAATTGAGTAACAATTTAAGATAATATAAGTTGTTTAAAAAACATAACATACAGTATTTTCTAATTTAGATAAATAGCTTTGGATCAATGGTTTTCTTGGTTAATTTGGTGCAGTCCTATTAGAAAGAAAAAGGCGTCCACCCTAGCTATAGCTGTATTCTTCCTATACCATTCCTCCTCCCCCCTCCTTCCTCTCTGGTGTGAGTGGCCTAATTCCTTTTAGGAATCTGATCAAATTCGTGAATCCTCTTCTCTGAAAAATACATAAAAATTTCGTTACATTTCAGGGGGTTAATGGATTCCCTGCTTCCTCTCACATACACCTTGCCCTGATTGGGGCCCACAGACCTCGTACAGGCTACAAATCTCCTTAGAAAATAAAATTCAAACTCCTTCCTAGTATTCTAAATATTTAACAATTTGTCTTAGAAATAATAGTGTTATTGCTACTCATATAATAATTACAATAGTAGTAATTATAAGAATAGTTAAAACTTATTCTGTGCCAACCTTATGCCAGGTCTTCTGCTGAACCTTTAACCTGGACTAATGGTTATATTATTAATGATATCTCCATGTGGACTGTATCCAGTTTGCATTTATCGTGTGCTTTAGAAAATATCATGTCTTTAGAATACAAATTGAAAGAAGAGATTATAAGCACTTTGATTCTAACACCTTATTTATGTTGACTCATTGCATTTATAAGGTATCAAAATCCTTTTTGGAATACTGAATTTATTTTTAGTTCTTTAATTCCAGTACTCTCTTTTTTGCTTCTGAGCCTCTTTGTCATTCTTCTTCCACGGAAAATTCACTATCCCACCCAACACCCACCATGTCCCTTAAGTCCTACAAATTTCAATTTGGAGACAGGTTCTCATATTTCCCTTAGGAGATCTTCTTTGGTCACTCTCCAAAGTCTAATGTACTTGCTACTCCCATGTGCTGCAATAACATTCTCATTCTCTCTCTCTCTGTCTCTCTCGCTCTTGTTACCTATCTATCTATCTAAATAGATAGGGTGTGAAGAGAATCCAGGCTGGGGAACACTCAAGAATGGGGAGAAGAAAACAAGCCTACAAAAGAGATAGAGAAATGTTTCTTTATCTATTATTTCCTACAGTAATGTCCAACAGATGGTAAGTGATCAAAAAATATTTATGGAATGAGTTAAATAATGTTACACTAAAATTTATTTTTATCATATCTCAGTGCCCTGTTATTATCAGCAGCAGTAGCACTCTTTAATAGGCGCTACTTTAGGCACTTTGCTTGCATTATCTTATTCAAGTCTCACAATAATTCTGCAAGAAATATAATTTCTCTTAGAGTATATAATTTATCATCCCATGACTAGATGAACTTACATATATCTGAGTCTAAATTTTTTTTTTTTTCTAGTAGGCCAAAGTTTCCCAAAATCTCTTCTGAGCAATAGATGTTAACAGGTATTTAACAACTAAAATAACTAAAAAAAACTATTGCTGGGATAATAGTAGAATTATTGGGAATCAATTTTACTAATAGGATGCATGCCAGCAGGTGAAAATGGAGCAGTTTTGGCAGGAAAGGAGGCTAACGTTACTAGTTACTGAGGGAGAATGGATTCTTAATAATATTTATGAAAATTTTCTGTTTCACCCTGACTCACTTGGTACCAAAGCTTAGCTGTCATCTGAGAGAATCAGTCCTTTAAGCTTTGTGATATATGCTATTGTCCTAACCAACTACTTCGGTTTTGATTTCCTCATCACCCTTTGCAGTCTGCTTGTTCCTGTTATTTCCCAGTTTTGACATTTAATTTCTTTTAGTTGTGCTTTACAGTTTTCTTGAAATGCCTCATTGGGTTTTCTTGTATAAAATTTCTTAGGCTTATCTTGCAATTATTTTAGTAACTAGGTGTCATTATTTATTATTCTGTTATGGATTGAATTAAAGTACATAGCATTATTTTAGAAGTGTCTGGTTCTTGAGCATCATTGTCATTTATATTGTCCTAAATATTGCATTTAGGTGACAAAGTGGAAATTCATCTGGAAGGTGAAGTTAATATTAATAGAAATCTTTCCATATGTTGTTAAAGACTCTTGATGTGAAACTCAAAATGTGACGCTCATTTTTTCAGCCCCTGTTTAAATTCAGTTGTAAATTTTCTCCTCCTGGTTTCTTACCTTAATGAGGTATCATCTCTTATCACCTAACTTCTTTGCTCAAAAACCCTCCTGTGCACCCTTCTATCTACAGAATGCCACCTAAACTTCTTTAAGTGGCATTTAATGATATGGCATAGATCTTTTCTCCATTAGTCTCTTCCCTCACACATAGTGCTCTGTCATACTCCTAACTGACAAATATTTATTTTCCTTTATTTCTCTTATTATTTTTGTTAACTCTATACTTCTTTTATTTCTCAAACTGTGTGCTAAGGCCTCTTTGCTGCAGACCCACTTTGGTTCCTCAGGATATTTTAAATTTTCTAGGGAAACAGTGACATCTATCAGGTACAGCACAAACCACTAACTTCGGATATTTTCATTTTAAAATTAGGTTGCTACATTCCTTTTGGTGGTATCATATACTCTGTAAAACTGGGTTTCTGTGACTAAAAAAAAATAAGCTGCTCAGAAATTAATGTGAGACAGGAAATGAGGGTGGTGGTGACCAGCCTGATTCCAAGGTTTGAGACTTTTGCAGTGCTAGACAAGTACTAAATTGTTAGGAAATAAATACTTAAGTTGTTTAGAACTAACTACTTAATAAATAGAATTCCTTTTCCCTTAGGGACACCATGATAAAATTCCTAACACAGTAAAGGAGGCATGTGCTCTATGCTTCTACTTTCTTTCCAGTTCATAGCCATTTTTAAAAATTACACCTATCATTCAAAGACTACTCGATAATGTCACCCATCTCTGGAAGCCTTTTCTGATCCCCCCAGCTGCAATTAATCTCCCTCCTGGGTGTTTTCTGATAACATTGTAGCTTTACTATTGCTGTTAAAATTGAATTCAACTAATTCATTTATTTAACTAAAGTTAACAGTAATGGCTTTCTGGTTCTCTAGTTAGGTGTAGTTACTTACAGTATAATGAGAGCCCTCTCATCCTCTGTGTAAAAGTGAAACAGCTATATTATTAGGTATCATTTACTGAACTAGAGTGCATGTTTTGATAAGTCTGTTTCTAATTCTTAACCATCCTTACAAGATCACAGGTTATATTATACACATTTTATATTTGAAGAAATTGGAATTTAGCAATGTTGGTTTCTGTCACACTGACATACCTCCTAACCTTTGGCTATTCTAGTTACTTCTCCTTTTACTGTTGATAGAATCAGCTTTTTGATATCCTCAAAAATCCTATTGAGATTTTGACTGGGGTTTGCAATGACTCTATGAATCTGTTAGGGGAGAATTGCTGTTTTAAGAATATTACGTTTTTGGGAACTCCCTGGCAGTCCAGTGGTTAGGACTCTGCGCTTTCACTGCTGAGGGCCCAGGTTCAGTCTCTGGTTGGGGAACTGAGATCTTGCAAACCGCGTAGGACGGTCCCCCAGAAAAAAACAAAAAAAAAAGAGTGTTGAGTTTTCCAGTTCGTGGACATAGGCTCTCCATTTATATAGGTTGGGGTTTTTTTCCCCCTGCAGCAAACGTATATAGTGTTCTGTGCATAGGTCTTGCCGTATTTTCTTAAATTTTTCCCAATGTGTTTTATTTTTTGATGTTATTGTAGATGACACTGTTTTCTTAATTTTAATTTTCAGCTGTTCCTTGGTAGTATATAGAATCACATTAGATTTTTTTCTTGAATCCTGAGACCTTGATAAACTGACTTTTTAATCCTGGAGCATTTATATAAGCTCCTTTGTGATCTCTTATATTCCTTAAGCATGCACAGATCGGTCCCCAGCCCAAGTCTTAAGAGTTACTCTATATGCATTTCAGCTCATTCCTCTCTGAAACTATTTTTTGCCATTTCAAGTTTCCTGACTCCTTGAACACTTATCTCTGTCTGCTTAATTCAGTGAGAATGCCAGGCTCTGTTTGGCTTCTTCCTTCCTACACCACAGTCTGGAAATGGCCTCCTGGCAGAGAGTCTGCATGATGTCAGGGCTCACCTTCTGTCTTCTCTATCAGAGATTACAGTCCAGTTCTGCCTGTTGGTCAATGTCTGAAAATTCTGTAGTTGTTCCCTTTTGCTTTTCTTTTTAGTTATTCAGAACACAGGGGTAGTTCTGGACCCTGCTACTCCCTCAGGGCTAGACTGGAACTTAAAGGTAGGTGTTTAAGGATGTTCTGTCCTTATATAAACAAAGAAAAGTTGGGCAGTTTGTTTTACCCAAAAAAAGGCAGCATATTCAGGTTATGAACAAAGTTAAATCTCTTTTCTAGAGAATCTGACAATGTAATGATTTTGATTTCATATTAGGGACATGGTCATTTTCATCATTTTATTCTTTAGTATACATGTATTAAATGTTTACTGATTGCATGTCAGAAGGGTAGGAAACAGATTGGTCAGGTGTTGGTCACATTGTGTTTGAGACAAAGTTAGTGGTGTACTAAAGTTTTAACAGAATTTAAATTAGTTATACCTCCTTAGGTAGGTTTATTCCTAGGTATTTTATTCTTTTTGTTGCAGTGGTGAATGGAATTGTTTCCTTAATTTCTCTTTCTGATCTTTCCTTGTTAGTGTATAGGAACGCAAGAGATTTCTGTGCATTAATTTTGTATCCTGCAACTTTACCAAGTTCATTGATTAGCTCTAGTAGTTTTCTGGTGGCATCTTTAGGAATATCTCTGTATAGTATCATGTCATCTGCAAACAGTGACAGTTTTACTTCTTCTTTTCCAATTTGTATTCCTCTATTTCTTTTTCTTCTCTGATTGCGTATACTCAGAAAGCTGTAAGACACTGATGAAAGAAATCAAAGTTAACACAAACAGATGGAGAGATACACCATGTTCTTGGATTGGAAAGATCAATATTGTGACAGTGACTATACTACCCAAAGCAATCTACAGATTCAACACAATCCCTATCAAATTAACCAATGACATTTTTTACAGAACTAGAACAATAAACCTTAAAATTTGTATAGAGACACAAAAGACCCCGAGTAGCCAAAGCAATCTTGAGGGAAAAAAATGGAGCTGGAGGAATCAGACTCCCTGACTTCAGACTGTACTACAAAGTTACAGTAAACATGACAGTATGGTACTAGCACAAAAACAGAAGTATAGTTCACTGGAACAGGATAGAAAGCCCAGAGATAAACCCACGTACCTATGATCAACTAATCTATAACAAAGGAGGCAAGGATATACAATGGAGAAAAGCCAGTCTCTTCAGTAAGTGGTGCTGGGAAAACTGGACAGCTATATGTAAAAGAATGAAATTAGAACACTCCCTAACACCATACACAAAAATAAACTCAAAATGGATTAAAGACCTAAATGTAAGACCAGACACTATAAAACTCTTCAGGGAAAACATAGGAAGACCACTCTTTGACATAAATCACAGCAAGATCCTTCTTGACCCACCTCCTAGAGAAATGGAAAAAAAAAATAAACAAATGGGACCTAATGAAACTTAAAAGCTTTTGCGCAGCAAAGGAAACTATAAACAAGACAAAAAGACAACCCTCAGAATGGGAGAAAATATTTGCAAATGAGTCAATGGACAAAGGTTTAATATCCAAAATACATAAACAGCTCATGCAGCTCAGTATTAAAAAAAACAGACAACCCAATCCAAAAATGGGCAAAAGACCTAAATAGGCATTTCTCCAAAGAAGACATACAGATGGCCAAGAGGCACATGAAAAGCTGCTCAACATCACTAACTTAGAGAAATGCAAATCAAAACTACATGAGGGGGCTTCCCTGGTGGCACACTGCTTGAGAGTCTGCCTGCCAATGCAGGGGACACGGGTTCGTGCACCGGTCCAGGAAGGTCCCACATGCCGCAGAGCAGCTGGGCCTGTGAGCCATGGCCGCTGAGCCTGCTCTTCCGGAGCCTGTACTCCGCAACGGGAGAGGCCCGCGTACCATAAAACAAACAAACAAACAAACAAAAAACTACATGCGGTATCACCTCACACTGATCAGAATGGGCATCATCAGAAAATCTACAAACAACAAATGCTGGAGAGGGTGTGGAGAAAAGGGAACCCTGTTACAAAGTGAGAGAGTGGCATGGACATATGTACACTACCAAATGTAAAATAGCTAGCTAGTGGGAAGCAGCCACATAGCACAGGGAGATCAGCTCGGTGCTCTGTGACCACCTAGAGGGGTGGGATAGGGAGGGTGTGAGGGAGACGCAAGAGGGAGAAGATATGGGGATATATGTATATGTATAGCTGATTCACTTTGTGAAAAAGCAGAAACTAACACAACATTGTAAAGCAATTACACTCCAATAAATATATTAAAAAAAAAAGGGAACCCTCTTGCACTATTGGTGGGGAATATGAATTGATACAGCCACTATGGAGGACAGTATGGAGGTTTCTTAAAAAACTAAAAATAGAATTACCATATGACCCTACTATGGGCATATGGTAATTCAAGTGGGCATATACCCAGAGAAAACCATAATTCAAAAAGACATGCTCCCCAGTGTTCATGGTAGCACTCTTTACAATAGCCAAGTCACGGAAGCAACCTAAATGCCCATCAACAGACAAATGGATAAAGAAGATGTGGTATGTATATGCAATGGCATATTACTCAGCCCTAAAAAGGAATGAAATTGGGTCATTTGTAGAGACGTGGATGGATCTCTAGACTGTAATACAGGGTGAAGTAAGTCAGAAAGAGAAAAACAAATATCGTCTATGAACGCATATATGTGGAACCTAGAAAAATGGTACAGGTGAGCTGGTTTGCAGGGTAGAAATACTGACACAGATGTAGAGAACAAAGGTATGGACCCCAAGAGGGGAAAGTGGTGGGGGGGGATGAATTGGGTGATTGGTTTGATATATATATACACTAATATGTATAAAATAGATAACTAATAAGAGCCTGCTGTATAAAAATAATAATAAAATTAAATTAAAAAAAACTAAAAAACAAATTATTTATAAACTTTTTAAAAATTTGTATTTTTAATCTTTTTCAACTTTCTTGATTATAACATCTTGATTTATTCAGCTAGATTACTGAGTACTTTGAACAGTGAACATTGCTTCTATTTCTTTTGTGTGTCTGCTTTGGCTTACTAAACTTTCATTTTAGATTGACTAACTTTTGAGTGGAAATCACTGATCAAGAGTAAAGGTCTCATATTTTGTTAGTATGCTGATAATCGGATATTTCCAGAATGTTAGCCAGTTTCCTGTGATGAAATACTCAATAGTGGAATTATAACAACCTGCTGAATAGTTCTATTATTTGTCCATTTTTTTGTCTTGCAGGTTCAAGTAGTAGTGATTTGTAAAGGAAACATTTCAATTCATTTAAATCCTGCTTATGGAAGGGTTGGAAGTCATATTTAAGCCCGATAGTGAGTTGATATAGCCCTTTTTTTCACACTAGTTTGAACATGTGAACTTCGATAATAGTTAGGCTGAGTTACATTATAATAACTTCACTTTCACTGATGTTTCCTTTTATTTTGATGGCATTTTAAGTTATTTAAAAAATCATAGTAAAATTTGCTGTTGACTTTGCCTTTTTTATTTTACTACCTAAAGCAGACATGGTTCATAATTTAACCATGCTTCTACACGAATAAAAGTAAATTATAGAACAACATACAGGTATTTTCTGCTGTTAAATGTATTATTTACCTAAGCATGGTTTAAAGGATTTAAAATCTATTAGGTATGGATATTGATGCATTTTAAGATATTAACTGCTTCATTTGATGGACTTATTTTTTAAAAATGGTAATATTAAAGACTGAATAAGCTAATTTTAAATTATTATTTTTAAATGGAATGTTTGATTTTGTTACAATATTTTTAATCCATCTTTTAATTTTGAAAATTTTATAACTTACATAGAAGTATAAAAAACAGTAAAAGGAACTTCTGTATACCTGTCATAGATGTACCAATTTTCATTTTATTTTTTGTTTTTTTTTAATTTTTTAACATCTTTATTGTAGTATAATTGCTTTACAATAGTGTGTTAGTTTCTGCTTTATAACAAAGTGAATCAGCTATACATATCATATATCCCCATATCTCCTCCCTCTTGCGTCTCCCTCCCACCCTCCCTATCCCACCCCTCTAGGTGGTCACAAAGCACTGAGCTGATCTCCAGGTGCTATGCAGCTGCTTCCCACTAGCTATCTATTTTACATTTGGTAGTATACATATGTCCATGCCACTGTCACTTCATCCCAGCTTACCCTTCCCCCTCCCCGTGTCCTCAAGTCTGTTCTCTACGTCTGTGTTTTTATTCCTGTCCTGCCCCTGGGTTCTTCAGAACCATTTTTTGTTGTTGTTGTTTAAAGATTCCATAACACATACCGTATGTGTTAGCATACGGTATTTGTTTTTTTCTTTCTGACTTCACTCTGTATGACAGACTACATCCACCTCACTACAAATAACTCAATTTCGTTTCTTTTTATGGCTGAGTAATATTCCATTGTATATATGTGCCACATCTTTATCCATTCATCTGTCGTTGGACACTTTAGTTGCTTCCATGTCCTGGCTATTGTAAATAGAGCTGCAGTGGACATAGTGGTACATGACTCTTTTTGAATTATGATTTTCTCATGGTATATGCCCAGTAGTGGGCTTGCTGGGTCATATGGTAGTTCTACTTTTAGTTTTTTAAGGAACTTCCATACTGTTCTCCATAGTGGCTGAATCAATTTACATTCCCAACAGTGCAAGAGGGTTCCACACCCTCTCCAGCATTTATTGTTTGTAGATTTTTTGATGATGGCATTCTGACTGGTGTGAGGTGATACCTCATTGTAGTTTTGATTTGCATTTCTCTGATGGTTAGTGATATTGAGCATCCTTTCATGTGTTTGTTGGCAATCTGTATATCTTCTTTGGAGAAATGTCTATTTAGGTCTTCTGCCCATTTATGGATTGGGTGGTTTGTTTTTTTGATATTGAGCTGCATGAGCTGCTTGTATATTTTGGAGATTAATCCTTTGTCAGTTGCTTCATTTGCAAATGTTTTCTCCCATTCTGAGGGTTGTCTTTTCATCTTGTTTATGGTTTCCTTTGCTGTGCAAAAGCTTTTCAGTTTCATTAGGTCCCATTTGTATACTTTTGTTTTTATTTCCATTTCTCTAGGAGGTGGTTCAAAAAGGATCTTGCTGTGATTTATGTCATAGAGTGTCTGCCTATGTTTTCTCTAAGAGTTTTACAGTGTCTGGCCTTACATTCAGGTCTTTAATCCATTTTGAGTTTATTTTTGTGTATGGTGTTAGGGAGTGTTCTAATTTCATTCTTTTATATGTAGCTGTCCCGTTTTCCCAGCACCACTTTGAAGAGGCTGTCTTTTCTCCATTGTATACTCTTGCCTCCTTTATCAAAGGTAAGGTGACCATATGTGCATGGGTTTATCTCTGGGCCTTCTATCCTGTTCCATTGATCTATATTGCTCTTTTTGTGCCAGTACCATATTGTCTTGATTACTGTATCTTTGTAGTATAGTCTGAAGTCAGGGAGCTTGATTCCTCCAGTTCCGTTTTTCTTTCTCAAGATTGCTTTGGTTGTTCGGGGTCTTTTGTGTTTCCGTACAAATTGTGAAATTTTATGTTCTAGTTCTGTGAAAAATGCCATTGGATCTACCAGTTTTTAGCATTTCGACATTTGCTTTCTCTTTCTTTATATAAATAAATATGTATATTTTTCCCCTGAATGATTTTGAAGTATTTATCCTCTATTTGAGAAATTTAGAATTTATACAATCCTGTTTTCCGATATATTATAGATATTCCAATCTCAGTGATTATTCTAATAGTCTTTTATAGCTGTTTGATTTTATTCTCAGTCCAGCATTATAATGATTACATGTTGCATTTATTTGTTGTATTTCAAACGGCTTTTCTTGTTCTTTTATAAATTGTGTTGTATTCCATTGAATGGATTTATCATATTTTATTCAACCAGTCTTCTATGCATGGACATTTTGTTTCCAACATTTTGCCATTACAAATAATGTCTCAAAGAATACTTCTGTATATGTTGTTTTATATTTGTGGACATATATCTTCAGAATAAATCCCTAGAAGTAGAATTGGACTACTAGATCATCAGTTACTGTATCTTTATCTTACAGATTTCTCTTTGTTACCTTTTTTTACTTCCTCATCCCTTTAGCACTAAACATACATGCATTTCTTTTATACTCCAGATATTTGGAAGTAATGTAAGATTTTGGTATCTTTTGACTTTGCATATTGAGTATTTTGCTAAAAAGTCTTAGAAAAAAATAAATGCTGTTTACAATAACTAATACAAGTATTAGAAACCTCAGGAATTTGAGCCTAATTATAAAAGATAACATATCAATGAAAAGTATGCATTTTAAAATAAATACACTGTGATTAATTTATAGCAAAGAAATTAAAGTTTTATGAGACTAATGAATTAGAATTTTTAATACTGTTTATTTCTGAATAAGTTGTTTGTTTAGTTAGTTTTGGCTGCATTGGGTCTTCATTGCTGTGCAAGGGCTTTCTCTAGTTTCAGCAAGCGAGGGCTACTCTTCGTTGCAGTGCGTGGACTTCTCATTGCGGTGGCTTCTCTTGTTGTAGAGCGTGGGCTGAAGGCTCGCGGGCTTCAGTAGTTGTAGAGCGCGGACTCAGTAGTTGTGGCTCGCGTGCTGTAGAACACAGGCTTAGTAGTTGTGGCACTTGGGCTTCGTTGCTCCACAGCATGTGGGATCTTCCCAGACCAGGGCTTGAACCCATGTCCCCTGTATTGGCAGGTGGATTCTTAACCACTGAGCCACTGGAGAAGTCCAATAACTTGTTTTTAAAACAACTTATTAGACATGAACGTAAGTTTAGCATATCTATATGTGTATATATACACACACACATATATATATGAAGTACAATATTAATGACAACCACAGCTAATATACATCATCTGCTTTGTGCCTGGTACCATAATGCATATACATTAACTTAAATTACTTAATTTAATCCCCAGCAGCTTTATAAGGTGTATTTATAATTTTTTTCCTCATTTACATATGAGGACAATGAGGCCTAGAAATGTTAAGTGACATGGTCTTACTTACGCAGCTAATTAGTGGCAGAGGCAAGATTTGAACCCACACAGTATTCAATATAGATTCTGGGCTTTTAATGACAATGCTTCACTATTTCTATTGGACTCAGTATTATTTTTCTGTATCAAGCCAGTATTGACCTAAGGTCTGTATGACTTTGAGTTCTTAACCACTGTGTTCTCTTTCTTTCCCTGAAGGAAGTATAAGATTTTATGTGGTTGTTATATCAAATTTATTATCATAAGTGGTGATACAGGATTGAAATTCCATTCCTAACAGCCACAGCTGCTAACAAAGCAACCCTTTTATGCCACCATCCTTGGCAGAATACTGAACTATGTGTACCATTTTTCTGACCCATTAAAATTATTTATGTTTCTCTTTTTCAGTGGATGATTCAGCAGCCACACAAAGCAGCAACATTCTTTGGATGCATCGGGATAGATAAATTTGGGGAGATCCTGAAGAAAAAAGCTGCCGAAGCCCATGTGGATGCTCATTACTATGAACAGAATGAGCAGCCAACAGGAACTTGTGCTGCGTGCATCACTGGTGGCAACAGGTCAGTGTTATTTCAAGGGAAGCACTGTACTAATTGACTGTTTAACCACTGGTAAAATCTGAATTCAAATTTGAGTTTGGAATTTAGACCTCATGTTTGTAATTTATTTTAATGTTTAATAAACTCTTCTTCCTAGTATCACTTTTCCTTAAAAAATTTTTTTTTACCTTTCTTGAACCTGTTGTTATCTTCATGAAGCGGAATGAAATGAAAATTTTGAGATTATCTAGTCCAGCCTCTACTTTTTATAATTAGGGTCAGAAAAGGAGCGCATTTTATTCAGTGTTTTGTAGCTAGGTTCTTGCCGAACTGGCATTAGGAAGAATGTTCTTTTCAACATATCCTGAGATTGGAATATTAAAATACATATATATTTTTTAAATATATAAAATATTACATTATATCCAGCCTCATATAAATTAGGTCATCTAAAGCATTTCTGGCAAAGTCATCTGCCCATACTAAGCAACTTCCGTCATGGGTAATGCATCACTCAAAAAACAATCTATTACATTTCTATACAACTTCGCTTATCAGAAAGTTTTTCTTTGTGTGAACTTGAACTCTGTCTCTCAGAACCTTCCATGCATTGCTTTTTTTGGTGCCTTTTGCAGCTACGTGGAGGTATATCTTCAGTACATTCATGCTTTGCTAACATCATTATTAACATACTGCTTATCAGCATGGGCTTTTTTCTCCTTCGGAAAGGAAAAAAAATAGTTTTCCTAGTTATTATATTGTTAGAATCACCAAAGATGGTCTCTTTTAAAATGGTGACTCACTAGATACTTTACATCCCTTATAGCTAAAAATATTGTCTGTCCTCCACCATTTCCTATCTCCCTTTCTTCCCCTTCTTTCTTATTTGCCTCTCTGTCTTCTTTTCCTTATTTCCTCCCTTATCTCTCTTCCTCTTGCTCCATTCCTCCTTTTTACCTCATATGTTTTTGCTCACTCTTTGACCTCTCAAATGTATGTTAAAGACCTGACACTATTCTGGGCAGTAGTCATTAAATAAAATATAACTTTCAAAAACAATTAGGGTACCAAAGCCATTTTCAAACTTTCCTGTAACTTTATTTTTTGGGTGTAGGAGAAATTTATGATTTTAAGGTTTTAATAAATAAAACCGTCGGTTCGAACATTGAGATATACTTATTTAGACCTTTCCCCTTTTCAGTTTTTCTAAAAACCAACTTTAATAGGCAGGTGCAGAGTTTTCGCATTAGTGAGAAATGTGTCAACTTTTGCCTCTGATACCACTCCGGCTACGTTAAAATTGCAAAATTGTTTTTGTATGTTAAGTTGTTATTTTAAAGAACAGGTATGATAATATTAGGTCTTCCATCAACAGCTTAATTTATGTACTCATATAATGGTTATGGTGATCAGTATTAATTAGGTGCTATTGGAAGTCAGAAACTGAGGGAAACCCTCGCTGTCTAATTCATTATGCAAATTGTGGAACCTAATAGATTTGGATAGATTGTTTTAAATAGAGCTAGGAACTCTAACTTCCAGTGTCCCAAACTCAGGTTAAGGGAATATTCTTCTTAATCCAGGTTCTTATTCTCCACAAACTCTGAACCAGATAGATACACTTGGATAGTAAGAATACCTGTATTTTCTTTTGGAGGAACTATTTAGTTTCCTATCAAAAGAGTAGTATTTTTTTTATCAAAATAGAGTTTAGTAGCTCATACCAGAAGTATTTGCTTTTATTTAGTAACCATTTTTTGGTCAACATTTTGCAAGAGTCATGATTACTAAAATATTTTTTATGAATTAATTATCCTTAAATTTGTAATATAGTTATTTTGCATATACATGTATTGATGAATATCACTCTTATTTTCATTAATTTAGTTGAGCATAAACAGAATGTATCCTTCAGTTAGTCTGATGGCATATGAGTGAGTACAAATATGTTTTGGAAGAGAATTGATTTATTTTTTTCAAAAGAGAATCTAACCATATTACCAAAATCTTAAGTGATGAGATGATGTATTTGTGGGATGTTTTTAACCACAACTGTTAACTAAAAAAAATTTGAAAAATTGGCAAGTTATTTTTTTTTTAATTTGTGGGTCAGAAGGAGGGGGAAAAGTGTTTTTATTTCTTTGTCTGTAACATAAATAATTATTGTATTAAGTTTAATTGTTGGACAATAATAAAAAGCTCTGTGTGGCACTTGGAACAAGATTTTAAATGTAGTATTCTGCTTAGATTTTCAGCTACAAAACGAACAGTGCAGGGAGTTTTCAACTATGAAAACTAATATTAATTTATTCTAGCCCATAAAATGTAATGGTTTTATGTAATGTAATGTAAAATGTAATATATTAATAAAATTAATCCCTCATAGTAAATATGGTCTACATTTATATGTGTTTTGTAAAATTAATCCCATACCTCGCTTTTAAAGCATTAGATTAAATATCACTGGATAGTATGTTGATATTTCAAAACTGAAGTTTTTAGTTGCATATATATTTTTTTGTGGGTAACTACATAGTAGCTATTTCTTAAGTGCATTTTGAACTACTAAAAATGTAGAAAGTAGATAATTTTATTATTTTAGTATCAAAAGGAAGCTTAAATGCCAGTTCCTCAAAATACCAGATGATATTTAGAGCAAGGATTAATGTCCTTGTTTATCTCAAAGGCAACAGAGAAATCTTGAAAAGTTTTCAGAATAAAAGTAACTTTATGGGCTTCCCTGGTGGTGCAGTGGTTGAGAGTCCACCTGCCAAGTCAGGGAACATGGGTTCGTGCCGCGGAGCGGCTGGGCCCGTGAGCCATGGCTGCTCAGCCTGCGCGTCCAGAGTCTGTGCTCCGCAACAGGAGAGGCCACAACAGTGAGAGGCCCGCGTACCGCAAAAAAAAAAAAAAAAAGTAACTTTATTTACATTTATTAAAATCAGTATACGGCAGTTTGGAGAATTAAGAATAAAATTAAAACAAATTTTACAAAAATGTTTTTAGTTAACTGTATAGTTATATGACAAGTTTGACTGTATGTAAAACTTACTTTTTGTTATTGTTGTTTAGATCCCTTGTAGCTAATCTTGCTGCTGCCAATTGTTATAAAAAGGAAAAACATCTTGATATGGAGAAAAACTGGATATTGGTAGACAAAGCAAGAGTTTATTATATAGCAGTAAGTATTTGCCTAATTCATATTTCTGGTACATATTTACACTATAAATTATAGTTGTTAGCTGAGGTACATTTAAAAATAATTGTCTCTGATTATCCTGTAAATTCTTTACCCATTTCAAAGCATATGCTAGGTTCACTATTACAAATACAGAACAGAAATATGATCTTTCTGTGGTAGCGTGATTTGTATTATTTATCTTCAGATATACCTCTTTTTAGATACATTATACATAGATGTTTTTAAACCAAGTATCAAATTCTGTATTAAATCTTAAGGTCTTTGAAGTAATTCTGGAAATTTATATTTTGTATTTTTAGGCTACTTGTTGTGAATGATGCATGCATTGTGTGTGGAAATATTATTAGCAATATAAATATTCACTGCAAACAGTTTGAGCTTATTTGATGAAAAAACTTAATTACTATTTATTCCATAGTAATTACCATGACATCTTTTAAGTTAATATTTTAGAAACATTGATCATGACAAATCTTTTAAATATCAGAATATGGGCAGCATGTAATTTGAATTATTAAGCCTTCTGGCATAAAAAATAATTGGTTAAGAATTCATTTCTAAAATAAGACTGTACTAAAAATTCTCCTGAATTAATCACCCTATGAATACCTTGTTTTTATTTAATATGAGTTAAATGTGGCTCATCACAAATACTAAGTAGATACCTATGAAAAATTAAAAGTACTTCATTTGCATATACGGTTTTGATATAACAGCTGCTGCCATTTGCTACCTGAGCTGTGAAACAGCTGGTAAGATGCATAAAAAATTGATTATCCAGTAGGAACATGTTTATTGAAAATATAATTATTTCTTTCAGTCTATTGTTAATGTCTCCTACAGCATGTTTACGTGCACTGCTGTAGGCTTTACAAGGTTATTGATTCCTCTGTATAGCAAATCCTACCCCTTTATAGCTGTCAAGTAAATGCTTACATTGAGAGGATTATATAGAGGAAAGTCATGTTACCAACTATTCAGGTACAGTTTTGTATAAAGTGTAGAGTGATCAGTTTTGTTCAAATTAGTAAAATTGAACCACTTTTGAGACTTGTATATTCAGCCAGAAACAAGTATCAAAATGTATTCCAGTTTGATATATCTGATTGTAGCTGTTAGCTCTTAGTTTCTGTTTCAGCTGTTTCATAAAAGAATGCTCTTTCACATTGCCAGGTAAATCTATAGTTTGTTCAGAGTTTGGCTATTTTTAAATAGTTCTGAAAATAGTGGACTCATATTGGATACCTGGGATGCTGTAGATGCTGTATATTCTTGGTGAACATTCAACAAATATTTATTCTGCTAACAACTAAGAACATACTTCTTATTCATCAAAATCTGTGAAATTTCTTCTGAAATTAAAATTATTTCCACAGACTTTCAGCATTTCTTTTAAATCTTTAATTCCCTTTCAGCTCAGAGCATGCAGTCTAGTCTTAATAAGAAAACTGCAAATTTAGATAGAGTAGATATGTATGTCTTTACTTATTTCAAGAAATCAGGTTGGCTTCTCTACACTTTCAGGTTCTGTAGTGTCAGCCCTCGTCTTACATCATCATCATAAACTTCAGAGGTTCAACAACTTGAAATTGTGGGAGCTCTTTATACAAAAGGTTCTTGATCTGAAGAAGCAGCTCAATATATCTAACACATTTCCATAAGTAAGATGTCTATCTGCATTACATAAAATAAACTAGATCTACATACTCAACTCTTCTTCTCACTGTTCCATGAATTAATAATAGTCACAAGCGTTAAGAAAATTCAAAACCTTCCTCATTTTCTCTGTCACATAATGCGTTGAATCTGCAATTCACAGCAAAAACTTTCCTAATAAAAAGTCGAAATGGAATATGCATATACCAGTATTCTCTTTCGGTTTAAATGAAGTGTTGACATCTTTTTTACCTTCATAGCAGGTGTCCCACTTACAGCATATAAACTCAGTTTTTCCATGTTTAAACTGAATTCTTTGTTAGTAGGTTTTTAGGGATTACTGGTTATGCCAATAGCTAATTACATGTGGAAAACTTAAATCTTAGTTGCTTTTTACCTTTATAATCAGATTGGCATATGTCTGTTTATTCTCTTAATATGAAATATTTCTTACACTAGCCCTCTAAGACTGTGATATTTAGGAAAGGTTTATGAAAAAGATGAGGAAATTGGAGCCATTAAATTTCTAGACCATATATTTTCTTTTTTAAGCAATATTAATGTGCTGTGAAAAGTGAGAAAATTAGCACTCTAATTTCATCCTGCCTCTTGATATTTGTAGTTATTTTATTTTTATATTTTCAGTGTTTAAACATTTGGGCCTTTTTTTTTACTCCTGCTCTGTCTGCTTTACATACTTGTGTTGCTGTCTGCCATTTCTAAAGTTATGGGATATAGTTGTAACACCTGTTTCAATGCCCTTGTCTGCAAATTCTATCATATGTTTTTTTTTCTGGTTCTTGCCATGACATTGGGTTGTTTCCTCATGCACATATGCTAAAGACTTGGAAAAGCCCTGCGGATCCTGAGTTCTCATTTTGTACCTCTTTCTTCAAATGGCTCTCTCCTTTCCAGTATGCTGCCCTTGCACGTGCTAGCTACCTTGGCTTTCCTGAATGGAGACTACTGGACTCTGTTTAGGTTCTCTCTGCCCTGATGACTGCAATCTGGAAATTCTCTCTAGGAATTAAGTTTGAATAATTGTAGGGATCACCTTATCTTGTCCCTTATTTGATTACTGTCCAATTTCTCAAAATTGATATTTCCTATATTTTGTCCAATTTTATAGTTGTGTAAGTTGTTTAAATCCATTCCTCATTCTTTTCATCTTGGTTGGAATTAGAAATTTCCTGTTTGGTTTTGTTTTTCCTTTTTTTTTAGATGACTATTTCTGCCAGATTGCCTGACTTTTTCTTTGAATTTGAACAGTCTTAAGGTTGATTCAACCTAAGAAACTCCCTAAATTACTGTTCTAGATTCTATAAAATTATCTAGCTGTCACTTTATCATTTAAAAATAAATTTAAAAGCTCTTAGCTAGTAGATAACTTTTCATCCATGTATAGTAATTTTTCTAATATTATCAGTCAGTCCTTAATAGTGTTTTGGACTACATTGTGAGTACAGTGGGATTTTGCACAGAAATTTATGCATTATTTCTAAAGAGTTTTTAATGAGAAAAAGGTTCCAAGTTTTAAATACATGGTAAAACACTAATCAGCTTGCAAGTTTGGGCTTATATAGGGAGAAATTTTAACTTTAGAGATCAAACAGGTATTTAAGAAATAGGTTAACAAAAGCTTCCAGTGCCGTGTGACTTACTTTGCATAAACTGTCACCCAATGTGTGTTCTTTTTTACTGATTCAAAATTAAGCACTATAATGGAAGAATAGTGAATCATAGTTTGTCAATAATTGTTTGAGAATATGGGACCAGTAGTTTGAATTTTCCTTTGACTCCTATGCATATTTCCTTCTTTCTGTGATTTTTCCAGTTCCGTGGCTTATTACAGATCTTCTTTTACCGTGTCTGTCTTTAATTTATAACTCCATCTGACTGCTTTTATCTCTTTTCAGTCTACAGTCTTACCATTTTGGTTAATACAGTTTTTGTGAGGGTAAAGTTTTAAATGTTACTAATAGTTGCTTCTGGAATAACGGGAGGTATGATCATGGATAATTGGAGGAAACATGGTTTGGAGAAGTGTACAACCTTGGAGGAAAGGAATAGAGTTCCCATATTTGGTAAGAAATAGGAGTTTTTGCATGTAAAGGACAAGCAGTAATCAATAACAACTATTTAGGTCTTACATCTCTCACTTTGTTTGTCCTGATTGGGTTTTCTACTAAAATTCTTAATGACTACATGAGTAATAATTTCTCTTAGTAGAACTGTTACTTAGACTCACAATTAAATATCTTTGTCAGTAATGTGAAAGCAATAACTAAATTCATTAAAATGAGGTGATAAATTATAAGAAATCTAGTCTATGAGATCATTTGGAATTTTACATATTAGAAGTTTTTCAGTGAACGTTGAATAACAAATTAGAATGAATGTATAATGAAATAATATAATTGCTGTTTTTTTAGGATTTGGTTTTCTTCTGATAGCATTTACTAAAAAATATTCTACAGTATAACATGATTAGGAATTTTAAAAGACATTTGATTATGTTCAAAATTGTGTCATTTAGTATTCTAACGTTGTCATGAAAAAATTTGAGAAAGGTTCTAATGAAAGGGAATGAATTTGTCTCGTAATGGTGACCTAATAGAAACTAGAGTAATGTACAAGGAAATGAAAGATACCTATTAATTTAATATACATGTATGAGATTTGTACTACTCCCCCCCCCAAAAAAAAATCTGGATAGGTGAAAATAGAAAAGTTTTGCTCACTTATGGACAGTTACTTAAACTCGTTGCCATAAAACCTTATTACACCATAGAAAAGGCCTCTGTAATATTATCTTGTGAACGCTGTACTATTATAATGAATGTACTTTGGCAAAATAAGTAAACAAATGGATTTTTTTTAAGTTTAAGCTATTTAATTGTGAATGATAATGACTTCATAGGTCACAGTTCTTTATAAAGCATTTAGCTATGAATGAATTCAAGGCATTTTTGGAATTTATTAATCTTCATAATAGTCTTCTGAGATTATTAGTTAAGGAGTTGGATGGTTGAACTACCTCTGACTTTTCATTTTATCAGTGTTCTAAATGCAGTTTTTGAACGCTTATGTATTGGAACTCCCATTGTATTGGTCAAATCAGAGATCATCATTTGGCTTTATTTCTGCGTTTTTTTACTTCAGGTTTTTGACTATACTATTCTGGATTGCTTCACTGACTTCATTAGGGAATAATTGTGAATTCTTAAGCCTTTTTAAAAATTTTTAAAAATATCCTTATAGGTGACATTAACTATTACATTTATAAATTCAAAAAATAAAATAAGAAAAATGTGTTTTTTTCCCTTCTATCTGGAGCATTACATGTTTGTATATAATTCCTGACATTTAGTATAGTAGTACACCCAACCCCCGCCCCTCCTTCCAACACTTATCCGCCGTTCTACTTTTTGTGCTTTCAGTTACCCATGATCAACTTCAACCTGAAAATAGTAAATGGAAAATTCCAGCAATAAACATTTTATAAGTTTAAATTGTGCACCATTCTGAGTAGGCTGATGAAATCTTGTGCCATCCTGCTCTGTCCTTTGTCCAGCGTACTCACACTGTACACTACCTGCCCTTTAGTCACTTAGTAGCTGTCTCAGTTATCAGATCAGTTGTTGCAGTATCACGGTGCTTGTGTTCAAACAACCCTTATCTTACTTCATAATGGCCGCAAAGTGCAAGAATAGTGCTGATGAAGAAAATGTAGTATATAAAGGGTTCAGTACTGTTGGCAGTTGCAGGTGTACACTGGCGTTCTTGGAACGTATTCCCCACAGATAAGGGGGGGGTTGTATATATATGAATCTTTGTCTTGCAGGAATTTAGAGTTTTATGTACCAATTTGATACCCCTTCAAGTAAAGCCCAAAACTATGTGGTAAAAATGTCTATCTTTAGCTTGAATATAATATAGAGAGAAAGAAAAAGACTGTTAGTTGTATTGCTTCTTAAGCATTAGTATTAGAGTTTAATTTTTAACTTAAAAAAATTTTCCTTATGTTATTGATGTCCAGTGAGTTACACAAATGATTACTGTTCTTCTTCCTTATTAGAGACAATCTTTGATTCATACTAGAAAATTTTTCAAACAAGAATGTGATTTTTAGAAATTCTATTTGTACTTATTTTCAGTTTGTCTAGAATTTTTTTCTGGCAAGTTAAACTCTAACAGTATCATTTTTTAGACTAATACTTTGAATTTTTATAGATACATATTTTCCCCAAGTAGAGCAGTTTACTCCTATATTCCTATAATTTTTCTTAAGTCTTACTTTTAGCAGTTGTCAAAAATAAAACTCTACTAGGAGGAGGGAATCTGAAATATTAAAGTAAGGTTATTTTCAGCTAAACAGATAATCTGTTTACTTATAGTAGAAAAGTAAGATAGTGTTGATTAAAGAAGTTTTGGGCTCTAAAGATAAAGATTGGAAGTTTTTGTGTTTTGGATTTGTGGCATTATAATGAAGTCTTGGAATTTTATGTGAGGTTGGAAACCACACTATGTGCTAATTGCCTTAGAAGGTAAGAAAATAAACGTATGTATAGCAATTAGTTATTAAGGCAGTAGGTTCTTATATAGAGCCTCAAATGAATTAACAAACCATCTACTGAAATATTTACACTTCAGTTTACTTTATTTATATATTTCAGACCACTCAGCAATTGCTTGAGAAAATGTTTACTAAATCTCTTTAATAAACATCTTTGAGAGGGAAAATTTATAGACATTGTGATGACAGTATACATTTTTATGTGCTAGTTGTCACATCTTTGAAATTGTATATAAATTGGACATAGTCTAGTATCTGTAGAAGTATATCTGTTTTCTAACATATTTTACTGTTATACAATCTTTATAGCTTAATATGATTTAACCCATATGTTCTGTTGTCTCTATTCTTCTAGATAAATTAAATTGGATTTAATCTCTTTATAGTAGCTTTATTGAGATATTTATATACTGTAAAGTTCACTGGTTTAAAGTATACAATTCATTGATCGTTAGTATATTCATGGAGTTCTGCAACCATCACTGTAATATAATTTTAGAACTTTAACATCACCACAAAAAGAAACTTTGTACCAATTAGCAGTTATTCTCCATGGTCCCTGCATTCAGTCTTGTATCCACATCTCATAATGGTTTCAGTGATATTCAGGTATTATGGCTATAAATTATATAATTGTTCCTAATTAGACAAATAATGAATTTATGTCTTTGTTCTTTGACATATGTAGTGGAAGTCATAATAAGTCTTCTTTGTTTTCTTCCTATTACCTCTTTCTCTTTTGCAGGTACTCTAAAGAGTGTCTTCTGAGCTTTTGTTCTCATTTATTTGTTCTAGATACAGTGTTACCATGTTTTGGGGTCAGTTCTTTAAAATATCACTTAATTTTTTTTTTCTGATTTGGCTGAATGACATGTTGTAGATGAAGATTTTAAAATTATATTTGGTAAAGTGGAATGAGAAAACAGTTTTCTTCCTTTCCAGTACTTAGGCATATTAAATCCATATTTGCTGTTATCCAGCTTCAGACCAATACAGGTTTCTCAGCTATATAACAGGGCTCATTTGACTCTAACCTCTTGTGTCTGTCATGTGTTTTCTCTCTACCACTTGGACATATTCATGTTAACTTTTTCACTGACATTGTCCTGATACAATTAGAAACATTAGCAAATCCTAAATAGTTGAAGATATTCTGAAAGATAGATTGCTGCTTTTCCAAATTGCATTCCTCTTGTACTCTATACAGATTGCTGACACAAGTTTTTCTTTAAATTTTGATAAACCCTTGAACACTTTTCCCTGTAACTCTCTCCCATCTTTCCCTATAATACCCTTAGCCCAAGCATAAATTTTGTGTAACCTCCCACCCCTGTTTAACTCTGCTGTCCTGACTAGTCATTTTGTGTATTCATTTTTCAAAGTATTACTTCTTTCTTCATTCTATAAACAATTTAAGACCAACTTTACTAGTTGTTAAGTTTAAGGGACATGACATAAACTGTCACAATCAAATAAAATGTATAGTAACCCACCAAAAATATTTTGGTTCAGTCTTTTCAGAAAGATGCATATATACAAAATAAAAGAGCACCATATATTCTGTTACTCATCCTACAAAAATAATTATTTTTACAGATATGTAGCTCCTTTAAGGTTAACATTTGACAGCTATTAAACTAAATTGAATCTTAAAAATATTATTTTGCTTAAGAATGTTGACTAGCGTTTCTGAGGTAGATTGATGTGCTTAGTGTAGTAGATTTTAATCTTTTCTGAGTTTTGAACCATTCCAGAAAAATTTATTTACTCATAAAATTTTTATATAATTTTTGGTAGTGTATAGATTCAAAAAGCCTTTCTGCTAATTAATGGAGCCCAGTTCAAGAACCTCTGTTATAGTAAATAGTGAATTAAATGATACATAATCCAGTTATAGTTCCATATTAGAAAACGTCCATTCTGGATTTCTAAAACTTTTCTAGTTGTGACTCTATACTTGTTTCCTTATATCACTCAGGAATTGTTTTTTGTAAAAATATGTTAAAGTGGAGAATCAGACTTAGTGGTGAAATGATGTATTTAGTGCCAGTGATAGAAGAGCAGAATTCTATAAAATTATTCAAATATCTTTGAATCATTTGCTCTCTTTTAAAAATATCTGTATGTTTTCATTACCTGAATATAACCAAAGACCTAATAATGCTAGTGCTTCTTGGTAAATATTCCCTAAAGTCATTTTTATTTCAGTCTGTCAAGGTGGTCATTGTGATGTTTTCAGGTAGACTGTAACATTTTTACTTCCTCAGATGAGCCAAATTGGGACTATACTTCGTGGAAAGTTTTTTTAATATAGTATGTAGACATTGGTAAGAATCGGAATGTCCACTGACTTATTAGTTTCACAGATGCTTCCATAATACTTAGTGTACCCTTGGGTATGTTAAATTATCATATCCTGACCGCAATCCTGAAACATGCCAATCTTATAAAGCCATATTTCTGAGAACTAAAGCAAGCTTTCAGCGAACCATCTCTGACATGCCATGTTAATTTCCGTAACTATCATTACTGGAAGTGGTAATATTTCTAAGGCATGGAGAATCTTGATAAATCTACCAAGTAAAAAAATATGACAAAATATCTACCTTATCACTGGGTTTCCAATTATGAGGTTTGGTTTCTTTCAATCCCAATTGAATCATTTTTGAAAATCATTTTTGAAAATAATGATAAGCATCTTTTTTCTCTTGTCTTGAGTTATAAAATAGTTATTTAGGTGTACAATATATCAAAACACAATAACTTAATCTATTTTCATTGTGTCTAGTGTTCATATTGTGAATGAAAACCTCATTCTGTCATCTCATAGTATATTTACATATACACATGATTTTTGCCTTAAGTAGAAAAGAAACAGCTGACAGATACCTAGGTTAATTTCCTTTTTAAAATTGCAGCAAACTGTTCTGTGATTCTTTTGTGTGTTTGGGGCTATTTTGTGGAGAAAGAATTTGTCAAGCAACATTTGAGGGACATTGGCCTTTTGTACCCTTTCCTAAATAAACTTAAACAGAAACCTGTCAACTCAAGAATAAAATATTTCTTTGTAAATTCTCACCTGCAAATTATTGATAATGGAAGGAGCACCTTTTTAATCCTTATATCCCCCTACTCCTCAACAGCTTTTAGATTGTAGATAAACTTCCCAGCTCAGTAATTAACTGAGCTCAGTCATCGCACCCCATATCATGTGATTTTTTTTTTTCAGTAGAATACATTATTAGAGCACTTACACAGCCAGTCTAGCTGCAGCAGCCCAGGCGGCAACAGCAGTGCCATTTTTCACAAAGGAAATGTTGAACAGGAGCCAAATGTTTGGTGGCAGTCTGTTGCTAGGAAATCAAGGTCCTGAGGCGATTAATGACAAAGCAAGCAATAACAAGAAGGCAGAATTACAGATTTAAAAGAGAAAAAAGTGGTTGGTGTTATAATTACCCAAAGAAATCCGTACTCATTAAATTGGCTGTTTTTATGATTGACTTTAATTGGAGGTTAGCTCAGATATTTAGCTCCTTTCCCACCCCTTTAAACACACACAGGCACATAATCTGTAGAACTGCAGACTTGTTTTTCTAAGCATTGAGAGGAGCTTGCCCTGTAATTTGATCCCCACTGACAGATGCATTTTCTATGCTGCCATTTTGAATTAACCTATTGTAGAACAATTTTCTTCAGCCCTGTTGAATAAAACATCTAGTCTGATTACCTCCGATGGATTTGATAGAGTAAAAGAATGTACTTCTCATTGAAGTAGACTGTTTGCATGGACTCTACTGATTTTGAACTCTGCCAGTAAGCACAATCATTTGTAATTAATTTTCGAAGAAATTTGTGGGGAGGAGGTAATGAGAGTCACCCTTTTATAGTTTAATGTTTGGGCATCTGCATCAAAACAGTATTATTCTTACAAGAAAGTGTTATTTTTCAATAAGATGTTCATATGCATTTAAAAATTTTTTGTGAATCTTCATCTATACTGTTGATAATTTTAGGAATAGAATCTTGTACTTATGTGCTCTAAAATGACCATTCTTCCTCCCTACCAACAGTATTTTAATTATAGGACTCAATATGCTTCAAAGCAACCTATTGTGAAACTGTTTTTAATATATAAAATACTTAATTAAAAAGATTTTAAGATCTGCCTGCTTCAATAAATCTTTGGTGTATGTATCAAAAAGAAAAGAATTCCTTTATTTAAATTTTCTATGGTTTGATAAAATATATTACCAGAAAATCATTGATCAGTCTTTCATGTACAATACCAGATGAAGCATCACAGTTTATTTACCTTTCAGAAGCCTTAAGAATAAAGTTACATGATGCCACTGCTCTCCAGATTTTTAATCAAACCCTGGAACAAAAGAGCCAAGCACATTCTATCTGACAATACACACAGCGCTAATCAGATGCCAATGCCAAGCTGTCTGCTTTGTTAAATACTTAGCTTCCTAGAGGCAGGAAGACAGCTGCTATAAGTATGATGAAATTTGGTAGTTCAATCTATTTTTACTACCCTTGGGCTGCTAAGATACTGTTAATTTAGACCACCCCAATTGGTACACTTTAGGAAGTTTTTTAAAGAGTTTGTAATTAAAATGATAAAACATCGTTATTACATTGAAAACCTTCTGTAAGTTTTACATTTGACAGATACCTACTGAGATAACCCCAGCATGTAATTTACAATGGTATAATGGTTGTAATTGCATTTTGGGGAAAAAAAAAAAAAAAAAAGAGGAACTATAGGAGACAAGTGCTTCCTTTAGAAGAGGCCAAATATTATTTAAAATGTTAACACAGATACTACCACCAGGGGGAGAAAGCTAAACTTAAAGTCTTTAACTGATGATAATACTGCCAGTAAGTGGATTGTGCTGCTTAGACCCATATAGTTAACCATATCTCCAGATGATACTGCCTTTGGGGACATGATTCTCAAATTGTATGTGAAATCTGTACTGATTTAACAGACTACTTAAATGTAAGTAAAATGGAAACTTCCAAACCTCATTTTTTTTTTCTTTTAAGAGAGGGTGCAAATAAGCAAGCTGAATATTTTTATTATATTTTTTTAACTGTCAATCTACTTGAGCTATCCTTCTGAAATTGAATTCTTCAGATCTATGATATTGGGTAGCTGTCAGTGTATCTACTAAGATTAACTAGTCACATAATTGATATACCAAATTGAGTAGTCTGTAAGATAATTTTCTAGTTTATTGTCCCTACACTGTAGTTGTGGGTTTGTTTTTGTTTTTTAAAATGTTTCTAGTAAACCATTTACAATTCAATCCTAAACATTTGCGTGAGCAAAACTTACAGGGTCCTTCCTTGGAGAATATTTTCTAAATATATAAAATAGGTGCTTGGGACTAGAACCCAACTCCCAACCATGAACAATGTGAAAGTTGATCTCATACTCTCACATGTCTTTTCTCCAGTCTAGAACTCTGAAGTGATAGATTATAAGCACTGAACCATAACTTTTTTTTTTTTTGAACCATAACTTTTAAGCATTGACTCTCCTCACAGTTTTAGGTTTTATTTTGTGAAGAATCATGACTTTTAATTTTTATACTCTGATTTTTAATCATTGAGATGTTAAAATTACAAGTGATGGGGAAAGAAAATCATTAACTACAAAGAAGACACAGGTTAATTTTTTGGGTGATAGAACTGTTCTTGTATGGTACTATAGTGGTAGGTACGTGATTCTATGCATTTGTTAAAGCCCATAGAACTGTACATCACAAGGAGTTAACTTGCAAATGCTTTTAATGTTGGGAATCCTAGGATTAGTGCAGACTTTGACAAATGAATCAACCTGTGTTACAAATATATGACATCACCTCACTGAAGGGGTGTAGGAAAAAGGAGCTGACCTAAGTAACTTTGGAAAATGGTGTCTTGACTGGAAAATGTTAAGTTAAATACAGAGGAACACTATAGAAACACTGTATTCTACTGGGCAGATTTGTTTCTTATAGGAGTATGAGTTTTAATAATTCTGAGCCCACTTTGCGTATATACTGGAGTTGGATAAATATCTAAATAAATGATGGATGGTGGGATTCAGGTTTCTCACTGTCAGAGAGGGATGTTACAGATAAACAAGATAAGCCAGGGGGAAAGGCTAAAATAAACCCTGTGGTACTGAGTTAGAGTTGGAGATAATAGTATGAATTTATGTTCAGCTTAATATGTATACATGGGTAGATGGAGAAATAATTACAGGTACATGTGTACACATGGGCTAGTGTACATACATATATTTCCTAGCTCTGTCAACTGAGAAAGCTTAAAATCAGTGATACCTCAATAGCAACAGACACACCCAGCACCCAGATCTGGGTTTGAAAATACTATTCTCCACTAAAAGGATCCAGGGTTCCTTGGAGAAATGGCTGATCCTAGGACAGGGAAAATGAACTTGTAGTATCTTGTATTCTTCCATGAAACCCATAACCCTGATCTAATCATGAGAGCATCAGACAAATCCAAACTGATGGAAATTCTACAAAATACCAAACACTACTCCTCAGAACTCTAAAGGTTATAAAAAATAAGGAAAGACTAAGAATTTGTCACTGATAAGAGGAGACTAAACAGATATGACAACTAAGTACAAAGTGGTTTCCTGGATTGGAACCAGAACAAAAAAGGACATTAGTGTAAAAACTGGTGAAATATGAATTAGGTCTGGACTTTAGTTAATAGTAATACACCAAAGTTGATTACTTAGTTTGGACAAATGGGCCATGGTAATGGAAGATGTTAACATTAGGGCAAACTGAATGAAGGGCATATGCAAACTCTCTTTATTATGTTTGGAGTTTTTCTATAAATATAAAATTATTCCCAAATAAAACTTCATTTAAAAATTTAAAATCTGGGGACTTCCCTGTTGGCGCGGTGGTTTAGAATCCACCTGCCAATGCAGGGGACACAGGTTCGAGCCCTGGTCTGGGAAGATCCCACATGCTGCGGAGCAACTAAGGCCGTGCGCCACAACTACTGAGCCTGTGCTCTAGAGCCCGCGAGCCACAACTACTGAGCCCGTGTGCCACAACTACTAAAGCCTGCGCGCCTAGAGCCTGGGCTCAGCAACAAGAGAGGCCACCACAGTGAGAAGCCCGCACACGGCAACAAAGAGTAGCACCCGCTCTCCACAGCTAGAGAAAGCCTGTGGGCAGCAACTAAGACCCAATGCAGCCAAAAATAAATAAATAATTTAAAAACCTGTGTACCCACCACCCGTCTTAGGAAACAGAACATTACCAGTATCATCTTTTTTTTGTGTGTGTGGTACACGGGCCTCTCACTGCTGTGGCCTCTCCCGTTGCGGAGCACAGGCTCAGCAGCCATGGCTTACGGGCCCAGCCGCTCCGCGGCATGTGGGATCCTCCCAGACCGGGGCACGAACCCGTGTCCCCTGCCTCGGCAGGCGGACTCTCAACCACTACGCCACCAGGGAAGCCCTACCAGTATCTTTGAATCTCTATGTGATCCTTATGATTCCATGTCTCTTTCCACCCTCAATGTAACGATTATCTTGAATTTTATGAATATTATTCCCATGTTTTTCTTTATAGATTAACCACATATGTATCCCTAATCATTCTATCACATCCCTTAACCTTTTTACATAATTTGTCTTCTTTGCTACTTTCTGGATAACTTCTTCAGATTTATATTCTGATGTTTCTAATTGTGTCTTCAGTAGTGTCTAATATTCTTTTATGCCTGTCCATTGAGTTTTAATATCCATTACTTTATTTTTCACTTTCATTTCTTTCAAATGTGCTTCTTGTTTCATCATTTTGATAAACTCTGACTCCTTTCTTCTGTTTCTGATCCTTTCATTTCTTTACATACATTAATCTTATTTTCTATTTTGTGCCTAGCCTAATAGTTAAAACATTTGCAGTTCTGATTTTGTTGTCTATTGGTTCTGCTGGCTCTTATTCAGGCTCCCTTACGTTTTGTTTGTGAGCTGATATTCATTATTTGTAGTAATTTTGAGGCTGAGATGAAGATAAGTTTCCTGAGAGAGGGTTTGCATGGGAATCTGCCAAAAGCCTGGGGATACTGGTGGCCTGGGAACGCATTCACATAAATTTTAGGCTTAAAGTTTTGTGGGCTGCATAGGTAACATGAGTTGTAGACCCATAAACTTTCATGAGGGTGGGCTTGTGGTTAAATTTTCAGGGAAGATATTTTTACCTCCACCTAGCATCAAGTTTGAAACAGGGGAATTTCCTTGTGATTCTTTCCTTAGGAAAGGCATACTTCTGTTTCACTCTTACACTAAGTGTGCCGCTCTTCAGAGTTCCAGCTTTATGTGGAGATCTCTATAGACTCCCTATCTTTGATATACCTAGGATTTCTCTCCTAAACCTTGGGCTTAGTAGTGTGCTGGTAAATACTTTGAAACTTGCTCTCTAGAGGAAAAAAAAAGTCCTGATATTTAATATTTTCTAATTTTATATTACGGCTGATTTCAAGCTACCAGTGTGAAGTCATTGAACATGAATTTGGAAAAGATATGTATAGTTTGCTTTCACAAGCCGTTTTCAGCACACTACTGGCAGCTCTGTACATGGCTGTGAAACCTAAAGCTCAGTTCACGGGATTTGGCATGTCCCCAGAATGAAAGACATTTGAGTATTTGCTTATCTCCCTGCATTTCCATTTTTACTTTGTTTTAGCTTTCTGAGTATTCTGTGTTAACCTAGCAATGCATTTCAAAACAAAAAAAGATTCTTTTTTTTGTTAACTCATCATTTGTTGTTGTTTTCAGCAAAAGGGCTATGTTATGGTAACTGAGTCGGCTTGACTACCAAAAATAGAACTTCTCCTTCTAACAATATAATTTATTTTTTATTTTTCTATTATAAACATAATACACGATGATTACATTAAACTTGAGACATGTAAAAAGTATAGAGAGGAATATTAAAATCCCCCATAATCCCATCACACATTTATTTTTTGTGCATACATTTGTCCCTTTGAGTTTTTATATAATTTACATCATACTGTATCTACTGTTTCATAATATGATTTTTGTTTCTTAATATTTAATGAATGTTTGCTCGTCATTAAATATTCCTCCACAAGACCCCCACACCCCATTACACATGAGAGTAAAGAAAAACATCTGCACAGATAGGAAGTAGTTTAATCCAGGAATCCAATCCTTATGGCATATTAACATAATTTGCTAAGATTATTTATTGCAGCATTTATAATTTAAAAATATTAGAATCTATATAAATGACCAATCATAGGAGATTTGTTGAGTAAACTATGGTACATACACACTATAGAGTACTATGCAGCTTTTTAATAAGCAGATGTGGATTGATTTCCAGGAAATATGACACAAAAAGAAAGCACAAAAGAACGTATATAGTGTTAGCTTTTGTGTAAGAAAAAGGGAAAATAAAACATGCATATATGCAGGAAGGGTAAAGTAGAAAACAATAAAATCAGTAACCTATATGTGGCAGAAAGAGTGATGGAAGAGATGTGGGTGAGCATGACACTTCCTGGAGTTTATTTTTTTGGTATAGTTTCAAATTTTGATAGCATGTTAATACCCTGCCTATTCAAAGGTTAAAGGAAAATGAATGACATCGGTAGGATAGGGGATGTAAAATTGTAAGCATACTAAAACAGATGAACTTAATTGTTTATCAAAAGTCAAATGAATACTGTATACCGAAGGATAAAGAAGAAAGAAGGGAGGACTCAGCCAAGTAATTTATGAGCACAATATTGGATTACATGTCCTCAATTTGGGGCAGAGTGGGAGAGGAGAAAAGTATTGCATACAAATCCTGAACTTTTTTTGTTTATTTTGGTGGTATGGGCAAACTAATGCTGAAACTATTTTGAGCAAATGAGTAATTGACTTAATATTGTTTGGATCCTGCGTTATCACTGTGGAAAAATGGACACACAAATATAGAATGAGAGAAGACAGAAAAGAATGCTGTGAGAATGGATTGGATTAGAGGTATCTGTGTAAATATATACATTCCTGTGTATAAGTGATTGTGTGTGTACTTGTATATGTGTGTGTTTTTATGTGAATATATATGCGTTTATTTCCTAGCTCTCTTGCCAAATGGGCAAAAGAGCAAAGTCGCTCAAGTAGTAATGACACAGCCAGCACTATTTCCCACTCTATTAGTTTCCTAGGGCTGCTGTAACAAATTATTAGAAACTTAAAACAACAGAAATTTATTCTCTCATAATTCAGGAGTCCAGACATTCGAAATCAAGGTGTTGACAGGGTTGGTTAATTCTTGATCTTGGAGAGACAAAGAGGAAATCTGTCCCATGCCTCTCTCCTAACTTCTAGTGGTTGCCTGCAATTCTTGAAGTTCCTTGGCCTGTGGCAACATAACTCTAGTCTCTGCCTCCATTGTCACATGCATTTTACATGTGTCCATGTCCAGATTTCCCTCTTCTAATAAGGACATCAGTCGTTGGATTAGGGCCCACACAGGGTGATCTCATCTTGGTATGTCTGCAAAAACTCTATTTCCAAGTAAGCCTGCAATCACAAGTAATACCAGCAGTTAGGCCTTTAACATATCTTTTTTGTGGGACACAATTCAACCCACAGCACCACTAAAAGGAACCGGGACTCCATGTTGAAATGGCAGGTTCCAGGTCTAGGGCCAAGTACCTACAAGGTGAACATCTTGTAATATCACAAAGGAAGTGCTCAAAACAATGATGGAGGGTTTATCTTAATTATATAGGAGATAGCTTGAAGGTATCCCACTGGCGAAATCTGGGACAGTTTGAGCATCAATATAATTAAATACAGTAATGAATTATAAACCACTGGGAAAAAAAGTTTTATGAGATTATGTCAATCATAGGTGGCATGGAGGAAGAAAAAGGAAGGAAGTAAGGAAAAGGAAGGCATCTTGCCAACAGTAGAATGCTGAAAGTTGAATGGCAAATGTGAAAGGTGTGGTGGAGTTGGAGAAAAACAAGAAAACAAACCTGATATTATTTTTGGGTAAAGATTAGATCAGGCAAAAATCATCAGTAGATACAACATCTAAGAGGACGGGTTGATGAGGAGCAGGATGTTTTCATGGTCTTAAAGTGGCCCCCCAAAGAATGTTTATTAGTTGTAGGGGCAAAAAGAAATAGCAGTAATGCATTGGATATGTGAAGCCCTAGTGATCAAAATTATGATCACCAGTGAGGGTCGGATGGCCATTGTGTGCCTACGGATGAGGTTCTCTGAGGAGGACACAACATCACCTATGCAATATTCTGGCTTAGAATACATAATCTCAATTTAATCACAAGGACATGTTAGAAAAATACACTCAAATCGAGAAGGAATAATAGCAAGTGCAAATAAATAAGGCAAATGAGGTAAAAATGTTAACAGGGGAATCTGGGTAAAAGGCACATGTATATGGTTGTTCCTGTACAATTTTTATTTTTGGAACTTTTTTGCATTTGAAATTATTTCCAATCAAAAATTTAGATAAATTATTCTTTAGTAAAAGAGGAGAAATTGAGGAGAAAAACATTTTAAAGTGGACTCAGATAGTGGAGAGTCCCAAATGACACTTAGCCAACCTTCTAAGTGAATATTATTCAAACTATTCAATTAGGAAACTGATTTTGGTGTAATTGTGAAATGTCTTATTACACTGACTTTATGCTTCTTACAGCATTAAATTATGTTACCTAGAATCACCTTGAGATTTAACATGATAGCAGTTTAATATGTGGTTATATGTATAGTTAATATATATTATATATATAGTTTAGAGTTAACATATAATTACACAGTTGTCTCCCAGTATCTGTGGGGAATCGGTTCAGGAGCCATGTTCCCCCACCAAGGATACCAAAATCCTTGGATGCTAAAATCTCATATAAAATGGTGTGGTACAATCAGCCCTCCATATCAAGGTGTTTCTGCTTCCACAGATACAGAAGACTGGCTATATAGTTAATATATGCTTGTACTGTAACTTGAAACAAAATATCTCAATTCTTTCCATTAATTCTGATCAATTTTTATATGCATAAAAGAGATTGTTAGAATTATTTGAAGAAACCTGCAAATTCTTAAGACAAGTGGCCTTATTAACCACAATTCATATCTGTAGTAGATACAGAGAAGAAAGAGATTAAAAATATACCCATCAGCTCTTCCAATCAAGTTGGATATAATATGAATGGATTTTAAGCCAAGAAAGTTTTCATGAGAAGGGAAGAAGGAGAAACTCTCTGATACAGAGGAAAATTTTTGTGGTCATCCATAATCAGTTATACAAATATAAAAACAAAATTTGACAGGTGATATTCTCAAACTTGGAGATTCAGAAGAGTGGATTTATCAGTGCACTAGAAGCAAATACATTTCTCAGGAGCATTCATTAGTTCAAGTGCTTATCATGTGCTAAACAGTGTTTTAGGCATTTAGAACATAGTTGAGAATAAGGATTGTATTTGTAATAGACATTATAACAGACAATATTCTCTGAAGAATTGTTAATAATAGATCATATTTGTGTAGCACTTAACTCTGTGCCACATACCGTTCTAAGATCTTTACATATATTAATTTACCTCAGATAACCTTATGAGTATAGATACTGTTATCTCCTCCATTTAATAGTTGAAGAAACAGAAGCATGGAGATGTTAATTAACTTGCTCCAGGTCTCACAGCTAGTAAGTGGCTAACCCAGGATTTGAACACATCGTGTAGGCTCCTGTGTCCAAGCCCTTTTTTTAAATAAAACTTTTATTTTGAAATCACTGAAGATTCACGTCATTGTAAGAAGTAATACAGAGAGATCTCATATACCCTTTACACAGTTTCCCAAAGTTAATCTCTTATAAAACTATAATACAATTTCACAACCATCGTAATGGCAGTGATATAATTCAGATACTAAACATATCCATCACAAGAATCTCTCATTAAAAATGCTCAACATCATTAATCATTAGAGAAATGCAAATCAAAACTACAATGAGGGGGCTTCCCTGGTGGCGCAGTGGTTGAGAGTCCGCCTGCCGATGCAGGGGACATGGGTTCGTGCCCCGGTCCGGGAAGATCCCACATACTGCAGAGCAGCTGGGCCTGTGAACCATGGCTGCTGAGCCTGCGCATCCGTGCTCCGCAACGGGAGAGGCCACAACAGTGAGAGGCCCACGTACCGCAAAAAAAAAAAAAAAAAAAAAAAAAGCTACAATGAGATATCATATCACACCGGTCAGAATGGCCATCATCAAAAATTCTAGAAACAATAAATGCTGGAGAGGCTGTGGAGAAAAGGGAACCATCCTGCACTGTTGGTGGGAATGTAAATTGATACAGCCACTATGGAGAACAGTATGGAGGTTCCTTAAAGAACTAAAAGTAGAACTACCATATGACCCAGCAATCCCACTACTAGGCATATACCCTGAGGAAACCATAATTCAAAAAGAGTCATGTACCAGAATTTTCATTGCAGCTCTATTTACAGTAGCCAGGACATGGAAACAACCTAAGTGTCCATCAGCAGATGAATGGATAAAGAAGATGTGGCACATATATACAATGGAATATTACTCAGCCATAAAAAGAAACAAAATTGAGTTATTTGTAGTGAGGTGGATGGACCTAGAGTCTGTTATACAGAGTGAAGTAAGTGAGAAAGAGAAAAACAAATACCGTATGCTAACACATATATATAGAATCTTAAAAAAAAAATGGTCATGAGGAACCTAGGGGCAAGACGGGTATAAAGACACAGACCTACTAGAGAATGGACTTAAGGATATGGGGAGGGGGGAAGGTAAGCTGTGACAAAGTGAGAGAGTGGCATGGACATATATTCACTACCAAACGTAAAATCGCTAGCTAGTGGGAAGCAGCTGCATAGCACAGGGAGATCAGCTTGGTGCTTTGTGACCACCTAGAGGGGTGGGATAGGGAGGGTGGGAGGGAGGGAGATGGAAGAGGGAAGAGATATGGGAACATACGTATATGTATAACTGATTCACTTTGTTATAAAGCAGAAACTAACCATTGTAAAGCAATTATACTCCAATAAAGATGTTAAAAATAATAATGCAATTTAAAAAAAGAATCTCTCATTGTCTTAGTTCAGGCTACTATATTAAAATGCCACAGACTGAGTGGCGTAAACAATAGGAATTTATTTCTCACAATTCTGGAGGCTGGGAAGTCCAGGATCAGGGTGACAGCATAGCATGGTTGAGTTCTGATGAAGACCTTTTTCCTGACGTGCAGATGGCCACCTTCTTGCTGTAGCGTTACATGGTGGAGAGAAAGGATTGTCTCTCTTGTCTATTCTTATAAAGGCACTAATCCTATTCATGAGGCTTCCACCCTCATGATCTAATAACCTTGAAAGGCCTCACCTCAAAAACATCACACTGGGAATTAGGGCTTCAACATACGAATTTGGGGGGGACACAGACATTCAGTACCTAGCACTTACATTGCCCCTTTATAGCTACACCCGCTTACCTTCTGCCCCACCCCTTAACCCTGGCAACCATTAGTCTTTTCTCTATAATTCTGTCATTTCGAGAATGTATAAATGGAATCATACAGTATTTCACTTTTGAGATTGGCTTTTTTCACTCAGCATAATCCTGTGGAGAATCATCCAGATTCTTGCATGTATCAGTAGTTCATTCTCTTCTATTAATAAATAGTATTCCATGGTATGGAAGTGCCACAATTTGTTCACTCATTGAAGGACCTGTAGGTTGTTTCTAGTTTGGGACTATTACAAACAAGTTGTTATAAACATTAGTTTATATTTGTTTTTATTTTTCTGAGCTGCTTTTAAGCTATATCCATCCCATTTTACCATCTCTCAATAAAATGAATAGAGAATGACTTGCTGGTAAGGTGACATTGAAAAGAAGCCTGAGGAATTAAGGGAAAACGCCATGTAGCTCTCTGAGGAAAGCACATTTCAAGCTGGCGGAAGCAGTGCAGAGGCCTTGACGTGGGAATATGCCTTTAGTATTTGCAACACAGCAAAGGAGGACAGTGAGACACACTGCAAGGAGAATGGAAGGAGATGAGCTCTGAAAGGCAGCTGTGAGTTAGATCTCTAAGATACATAAGGTTTAAAATTTTTCCAAAGTGAGACAGGCAACTATTGAAGAGTTTGAGTAAAGGAGTGGCATATTCTGTATTACATTTTTAAATCACTGTAGCTCCTTGAAAGAAAATAGATGGTACTTATGCCAGGGAGAACAATTAGGAGGCTGTTACAATAGTACTTGCAAATACACGATGGTGGCTTACACTAGTGGTGGAGATGTTTAAGATGGGTCAGATTCGGGATATATATATTTTTTTATATAAATTTATATGTATACATATATATATATATTTTTTGGCTGCGTTGGGTCTTCGTTGCTGCGCGTGGGCTTTCTCTAGTTGTGGCAGGAGGGGGCTACTCTTCTTTGCGGTGCTCAGGTTTCTCATTGCAGTGGCTTCTCTTGTTGCGGATCACGGGCTCTCGGTACGCAGGCTTCAATAGTTGTGGCACGTGGGCTCAGTAGTTGTGGCTTGCAGGCTCTAGAGCCCAGTCTCAGTAGTTGTGGCACATGGGCTTAGTTGCTCCACAGCATGTGGGATCTTCCCAGACCAGGGCTCGAACCTGTGTCCCATGCATTATTAGCAGGCGGATTCTTAACAGCTGCACCACCAGGGAAGTCTTGGATATATATATATATATATGTGTGTGTGTATATATATATATATATATATACACACACACACACACACACACACATATATATTTTTGTGTGTGTGTGTGTGATACGCGGGCCTCTCACTGCTGTGGCCTCTTCCGTTGCGGAGCACAGGCTCCAGACACGCAGGCTCAGAGGCCATGGCTCACGGGCCCAGCCGCACTGCGGCACATGGGACCCTCCCAGACCGGGGCACGAACCCACGTCCCCTGCATCGACAGGCGGACTCCCAACCACTGCGCCACCAGGGAAGCCCTGGATATATTTTTGGTAGGCTGATTGTTGGATAAGAGAAAGAGAGGTGACAGGGATGATTCAATTTACCAAGTTCAAAGTGATATGTGAAAACCAATAGATCACCATATTCGTTTACAATAGGAAACATAATTATCACATTGCCCAGATATTTGTGTTTGCTTAATCAGCACATTCTCTAACCATGGATAAGTTTGCACTGGAAGTTAATATTTTGTCTCTGATGACGTAGAGTCAGACGAAGGAGACTGCAATAAATTCATCTTCAGTAGCACATGAATGTGACACATTTATCTCATCAATAGTGACCTAAAAAATTAAAGTTCATTGACCTCAGTTCCTGAGCTCTTAATAGGTAGTATTAACATTTGCCTTTACCTTTCTTTCATAACCTATCAACACTAACATAACTCCTAACTTCAACATAGTCTTTCTCTAGATCTGTTCATATATTTAGATAGGCCATATTGCCTATCTCATCCTACTTTGTTGTTTTATGGTTGACTAAAAGGCAGTATGAATATTTCTTATTTGCATGTTATTGAGGGATGTCTCACACTGCATCGTTGTACTGGCAACAGTGATAAAATGACTAGACTTTTTTTTCATTTGGATAAATTTAGTATTGCAATTAGTATTATTGAAACTTTGTTTAGTGATATATCATTTATCCAGAATTGTCAAGGACAGCAGTGAATCTTAACAAACAAACGAAATATTGAGTGAGACCTTCTCTAGATTTTTTCTTTCAGATAAAGATGTAGCTATATAAATTCATGGTTTTATTTATCAATTCTATGAATATAGTTGTTTTTCTCCATGTCTAAAGGTTGTGATATACGATATCTGTTATTATATTGATCTGTTCTATGGTACATTTATTTGCTTTTAAGTGGCTCCAAACTGCTATGTATTTTGAGTATATATAGATACTTTGCAATAATTCTACCACTTCTGGAGCTGGTAATGTATCATCCTTAACCAAACTCCTTTTAGTATTTATAATTTTTTAGGGTGTAAAAAATCTAATTAGGTAGGTGGCATTTTTAGAGAAGAGTAAATAAATCCAGTACTAAATATTTAAGTATTTAAATACTCTGGGAACTTTTCTGCTTCCTGATTCTCTTTTGTACTCTGCATTTCTGAGGTTTCCTTTCATTAAGTGTAAGGCTTTACAAGGTAACTCAGCAATAGCTCCATGTATCATTTAGTTGGAAGTCCTTTGGTTCAGTGGAAGCAAATACTGCCCATTATAAGCAACCCGACAAAGAATTATTCTGTTGATGAGAAAATTAGCAAATTGTATTATCCATAATTGTTTATACTGCCAACAGTGTATCGGAAATGTCATCTCATTTCATTAAGAAATTTACATACACACAGATTTTAGAGTACTCATTCATGATGAAAGTCTACTTGCACCCTGTTTGTGTTTGGAAACATTCAATAGCCAGGCTTGAATTTAAAAATTTAATTGAATGCTTAAAGAATTACAAGTGTTCCTTTCCTTAGCTCTAATGCTAACCAGAGTGCTTTTCTAAACTGCTGAGAATGGACTGAAGATTCTGCTGAGGGCTGTAGATACTTATCTGCCTAATTGAGCCATCATTTGTTGACATGAGGAAAAAACCACGTGACCTGCTTTAATGCATCTCTCAGTAACAGCAGGAGGGTAGAATGTGGTTCATCCAAGAGTAAAACCAGCAGCAGTGTTACTAGACATGGGAAAATAGCGTTGGTTATGGAGTGGTTTTAGTAAAAGAAGAATAGTAATATAAAAGCATATAATCATAAACAGTATAGAGAGTGATTTTTTAATTTTCAAAGTTATTTTGAATCCAGATATTTTAATCATTTAAGTTAGTTATTCATTCATTAACTATTTACTGATGTTTACACTTGCTAGGTATGTTAAGGGAATTGTTGACTTGTCAGAATGATTTGTATAAGTTAGTGGTAAAATTTGAAATTGGTGCTATATCACAGTATGCTAAACCAGTGAAATAGTATTGAAAGTTTTTGAGTAGATAGGGAAGTATTTGGATCAAAACTTTGCTGGCTACATTAACCTGACCTGGAGTGAGAGACATTGGTTACAAGGACGTTAATTAGCAAAGTGTTACTTTAGTGGAGGTCAGGTCAAGAGAGTATAAGAACCTTAAATAAGATACCGGTAAGAAAGCAGGAGATAATATAAAAGCCTTTGGAAAAGAATGTGTTGTGGTAGACTAAAACAAGTGAGAGATTACCCTCTTGAATGACTTGAGAGAATAGTGGCTCCGTTAGTAAATCCAGAGGGAGAAATGATTTTCTAGGTACACAGTAAGTTTGATTTAGGACATGTTGAATTAGAAATACCAATGAGATACCCATAAGTAATCTAAATGCAACTCTAGTTCTTGAGAAGTGAGTTGGAGCTAAAGGTGCAGCTATGGGAGTCAGCCATAATGATGGATTTGGTAAAGCTTCTAGAGTATTGAGATTATCAAGAGAAGGAATATAGAAGAAGAATACCAAAAGCAGTACTTTGAAAAGTGCTTCCTAATTGGTGAATGAAGAAATTAAAACTAAGAAGGCAGAGAAAAATGGTTCTGAAAGATAAGAGTTCATCACTGAGTAAACCAACTTACAGACTTTGATTATACCACTGGTGACAGTTTAAAATAACAAAATCACTAGAGCAGAGTGTAGTTTGGGAAACATTTGATCCCAGTCTGCAGTGAATTAAATACAGAAATCAAGAGTAATTATTTAGAAACTTTTTAGCAAGTTTATGTTGCTAAATGTCAGTTCAATTCCTCATTGAATAGGGAATGGACAACTTCAAATGTTGGGAAACATTGTGGTGAGTTTCCTGTAGTACAGTCTCTAAACGAGTCATGTACAGTAGTGCTATATATGGGTTCATGCTGCAGTGGGTTAAAAAACCCAACTTGTCTTTCACCACAGAGACTTTGAGATGTACTACACCAAAGAGATGGTGATAGTGGGCAGACTCCATAGAGTTAAAGGGTGTTGGATGAGAAGAAAGGTTTGTTTAAAGACATAAGAGATCTGAGTTTGTATATTGTCTGAAGAAGATATGATAGAAATCTGATGATGCAGTGTGGAAGAGTAATAAATGGAATGAGATGAAAGGCATATAGATGAAGACTTTATTGTTGGGGGAAAAGTTACACTTAATATTTTGTGTGTTGTTTTTATTAGATGTTTATTTTGGTCCTTACAGGAATCCAGTGAGTTAGGTGGAGTATAATTGGTATAATTCATTCCCTTTTTCATGGAAGGAAATTGAGGGAAAAAAAAATTTAAGTGCCTTATCCATGATCACATGGTTAAAGAATGGAAATATTTTGATGCCTAGTTCTATACTAATAACTACTATCATGTCTGAAAGTAAGAACAAAAAAAATATTTGAAGAAATAATGGCTGAAAACTTCTTAAATTTATTGAAAACCATTAATCAACACGTCTTAGAGTCTCACTGAATGCCAAGTAGGATAAATGCAAAGAGTAGATAAATGTAAAGACACACAATAGTCAAAATGTTGAAAAACAATCACAAAAAGGAAATTGTTAAAGGAGCAAGGAAAAAAAAAAATCATCACATAAAAGGGAGCACCAATAAGATTTTAAGCTGGCTGTTCATCAGAGTCAATGGAGACCAGAATGCAGCGAGATGACATATTTAAAGTGCTGAAAGAAAAAAATTATCAACAAATAATCTTCTGTCCAGCAGAAATACCTCAGAAATAAAGGCAAAATAAAGACTTCCCTAGATAAGCAAATCCAAGAGCATTTGTTACTAGCAGCTCTATCTGCCTTACAAGAAATACTAAAGAAAGTTCTTCAAGGTGAAAGTGACAACAGACAGTAATTCAAATTTATACACACTAGAACAAAGAGCACCAATAAAGGTATTATGTAAGTAATTATTATAAAAGACAATGTAATTGCATACTTCTTTTTTCTCTTAACTCATTTAAAAGCAAATGCATACAATATGTATGTAATGTATTGTTAGCCCTATAACATATCAGAATGTAATATATATGATGATAACAGCACAGAGGGGGTGAGTGGCAACAAAGCAGTATTGAAGTAAGAAAATGATACCAGATGGTAACCTAAATCCACAGGAAGAAATGAAGAAAACCAAAATGGTAAATAAGAAGGTTAATATAACAAATGCCATAAATACGTGCTTGCTCTCCTTTCTTCTCTAAGAGACATAAAATTATATAAAGTAATACATATAAAAATGTATTGCTGCGTTTGTCACATACATATAGGCTTAATATGTAATAATAATAACACAAGAGGGAGGAGGGAATAGAGCTATATAGAAATAAAGTTTCTTTATCTTACTAGAATTAAGTTAATATGAATCTGATGTAGATGTAGTTAAGATGTATATTGTAAGCCTTGGGACAACCAATGAGAAAATCACAAAAATTATAGTTAAAAATCATTAAAAGACCCATATAAATATGTTCAACTGATTTTTTTTTTTTTTTTTTGCGGTACGCGGGCCTCTCACTGTTGTGGCCTCTCCCGTTGCCGAGCACAGGCTCCAGACGCGCAGGCTCAGCGGCCATGGCTCACGGGCCCAGCCGCTCCGCGGCATGTGGGATCTTCCTGGACCGGGGCACGAACCTGTGTCCCCTGCATCGGCAGGCAGACTCTCAACCACTGCGCCACCAGGGAAGCCCTGTTCAACTGATTTTTGACAAAAGTACAAAATCAATTCAATGAAGGAAGGAGAGTCTTTTCAAAACATTGCATAAGGAATAGGACATTCATAGGCCAAACAATGAGCCTTATACAGAAATCCTCATACCTTATAGAAAAATCAAATCAAAATGGGTCACAGGGCTTCCCTGGTGGCGCAGTGGTTGAGAGTCCACCTGCTGATGCAGGGGACACGGGTTCGTGCCCCGGTCCGGGAAGATCCCACATGCTGCGGAGTGGCTGGGCCCGTGAGCCATGGCCGCTGAGCCTGTGCGTCCGGAGCCTGTGCTCCGCAATGGGAGAGGCCACAACAGTGAGAGGCCCGTGTAACGCAAAAAAAAAAAAAAAAAAAAAAAGGGGGTCACAGACTTAAATATAAAATGTAAACTATAAAACTTTTAGAAAACAAGTGGTTGACAATCTTCTTGATCTAGGGCTAAGCAAATTTCTGTTCTACATTGTACTAGAAGTTCTAGTCAAAGCAATTAAGGAGGAAAAATAAAGGACATCTAGAACAGAAAGTAAAGCTATCTGCTATAGGTTATTTGTGTCCTTTCAAAATTCATGTGTTGAATGTTAATAATATAACCCCCAATGGTATAGTATTTGGAGGTATGGTTTTTGAGAGGTGATTGGGTCTTGAGGACAGAACCCTCATGAGTGTTACTAGTGCACTTAAAAAAGAGGCCCCAGAGGGATCCCTTGCCCCTTCTGCCCTGTATGTAAGGACACAACAAAAAGATGGCCATCTATGAAACAGGAAACAGGCCCTCACCAAACACTTGATATTGGTCTTCCCAGACTCCAGAAATATGAGAAATAAATTTCTGTTTTTTACAAGCCACTCAGTCTATGGTATTTTTGTTATAGCAGTCTGAATGGACTAAGACATTATACTCGCAGATAATATGATTTTGCATATAGACGATCTTAAAACATCCACTAAAGAAAAGAAAAAAATGAGGGAAGGGATGTGATAAACATAAGTACAGAAAGTAATGAAATAGAAAATTAGATAAATCTAAAACCTGGCTTTTATAAAAAGAGTAATCAAAATAGATAATATTAATTATCTGATAATATTAATCAAGTGAAAAAAAAGAAAGCACATTAGCAATGTTAGAAATGAAAGTAATGTTTAATCAGTAAAAAGAAGAAAAAAATTGGGCCAATATATTTAAAAGTTTGACACATTCTGAAATTTTCTCATTTATTCATATATTATCTTCACTTAATCTTAGCCATACTCATGGCTATAAATACCATTCGTAGAGTGATGATTTCCAAATGTATTTTTTAGTGCATATCTCTTTTCTAATCTGCCACTGGTTACTTGATTATATACAAACAGAAGTCTTGAAGTACACTGTTCTTGTTTCTCCCTCGCATCTATTGATAATGCATCTCTGTACATAGTATCACTGTAGGGTTTTGCTCAAGGCTCTCTGGCCAAACCCTAAGAGTCATCCTTGATTATTCCCTTTCCTTCAGGAAGTATCTATCTTTAAAGTTTATGTGGAATCCAGCTATTTTTATTTATTTATTTTGCGATACGCGGGCCTCTCACTGCTGTGGCCTCTCCCGTTGCGGCGCACAGGCTCTGGACGCGCAGGCTCAGCGGCCATGGCTCACGGGCCCAGCCGCTTTGCGGCATGTGGGATCTTCCTGGACCGGGGCACAAACCCGTGTCCCCTGCATCGGCAGGCAGACTCTCAACCACTGCGCCACCAGGGAAGCCCTGGCTATTTTTATTTTATCTGCAATTACCTTTCTATTATAAGACATCAGTATTTTACTCTAGGCCTACTGCAATAACTGGTCTCCTTACTTTTTCCTGTTAACTCTTTCCAAACCATTCTCCACAGAATAATAGGAATGATCTTTTAAAAATGCAAATCAGCATAAGACACTTTGGTATTTAAATTCCTTACATGGCTGCCAGTTGCTTATAGAATCACGTCCAAACTTCATACAATGATATATAAGACCCTACATGTCTTATGGCTTTCTCTTACCAGTCATACTGTTTTATTCCATTCCTCCCTCACTGACTGTTTCTTAAACATCTAAGCTCTTTTCCTCTTAAAGTTCTTCACTCTTATTCCTTCTTCCTAGAATTCACCTGTCTAAAATTGCTTCTCCTGCTTTTTCTTGCTCCTGTTATTATACATCTCCAACATACTCCCCACCTCCCTATAATCATGTTTGTTACCTTTATTGAGTTATCTCGATTGGTAATTATCTTGTCTTGATTCCTCCTAAGATGCTAACTAGATGAGGAGGTGAAGAAAGTCTTGCCTGTCTTAACCACACTACCTCTAGCAACTAGCATAGTGCTTAGTATTTAATGAATGTTCAGTATGCATTTGTAGAATCTTATTTTTCTTTTTATATACTGCACAGTGCTAACCACATTGTTGGCAGCCAGGTATTGAGAGAGAGAGAGAGATATTGTATTTCTCTTGATTTTCTTTGTTGTTTTATAGTGGATCCATTCCCTCCTTTCTCCCTTCTTTTTTAGATCATGTAATCATTTGTATTATTGATTTGTCTTCAGTTTCATGTGGGCCTGTTCAAATGCATACCTATGACCAGTATTCTTTTCCTCCTAAGTATATGTCTTCTGAATAAAAATTCTTGTCTTTCTATCATGATCACCTTTTAAAGAATTCTTTCATGTGTTCTACAGAATGCCTCCTATTTTTTGTTCTTGTTGTTAGGTTAGATGGCCCAATTCGGTGTCAGATGGATTTGCTGCCTTTGGTACATGTTCTGAACCAATATTTAATTCTAGAGCTTGGGGTCAGCATGTTTCCAAATGTTTTAAACTGTAATCCTTTATAAAATGTTATATGTAAAGTAGTGAGCAATTTTGAATTTACTAAAAACTGAGAAAGTTATTACTTTAGCTTTCACCAAGATGACTTAAAGAAAGTTTATCAAAAAGGATTATAGAAAGAACAGATTTATAGCAATTGTCTGATATATGACCAGAATCCCCATGTTCAACTAAAACAGACTTGCCCTAGGCTTTCTAGAGCATAATGCCCTTAGCAAGTAGCTTTCAACAGCTTTTTCAGGAAGCAATATTTTCCTTCAGTAAAAGGGTCACTGTACTGTTTTTCTTTTTCTTTCCCCTGTCTTATCTTTTGAGTTCAGGAAGTACTTTAAATTTACAGGCAGCTTTGAAGGCATGAAGCAAGTTCAGGCCCAGAAGTATTTCCTGTTATGGCATTAATCTAATTCCATGAAAGTAGAGCTGATTTTTCATCTGTAAAGTAGATAAAGTGCCTAGAGCAGCCGACCATTACTCTGGGTTATCATGATAAAGGGGCTTAGTTTTGACACGAAAGAGTTTATCAGCCTAACCAGTGGAAGATTTCATCCTTTTTGTTGAAAGATATATTAATGGATTATAATCTGTCTTGGCTTCCAAAAGAAAGTTCTTCTTCATATTGAAAATGTTTACTTAATTCAGCAAATATGGTTCTCATGTTTATAAAGTATATAACATATAATAAATCAAGCAGACATATTAAGGGTATCACATAAAATTAAATGTTAAACCTGCTAAACCATTTTTTGTTACTTAGTGTTCAAATTAATGTCCCGATTTGAAATATTCACTTTTTCTTACAAATCCATATGACTAATTTCAGTATATTGACATGCATAGTTTCTTCTAAGCATTTATGTTTGATATTAGTAGCTCATGTTATTAGGTCCTATAAACTCTTCTGTCAGCTTATAAGTATTTTTCTCATAACAGTATATCCTATTTAATAGTCAAGTAATTAAAGTTATTTGTTTATGTTTTTATTGACTGAGTATATAAAACATGCAAATAGTACGTAATTCAAAAAGTACAAGTGGGCTTCCCTGGTGGCACAGTGGTTGAGAGTCCGCCTGCCGATGCAGGGGACACAGGTTCGTGCCCCGGTCCAGGAAGATCCCACATGCCGCGGAGCGGCTTGGCCCGTGAGCCATGGCCGCTGAGCCTGCGCGTCCGGAGCCTGTGCTCCGCAACGGGAGAGGCCACAACAGTGAGAGGCCCGCGTACTGCCAAAAAAAAAAGAGTACAAGTTCATCTTTTTCCCATCTCTGTCACCTAGTTCCCCACCAAGCTAAGACATTTGGATTAATCCTTGTAGCTTGGTATAGGTTAAAGAATTTTTTTGTTTCAAAATTGATTCCATATTGGACATACAACATTTCCTTGAATGATAATAGCTTACTTCAACATATCCTACTACACCCCAGTGCATTACATACTTATTCCCCTTGATAGCCCTCTGAGTTAACTTCTTTTATCTATTTGAAAAATACAGAAACTGAAGTTATGAGAGGTTAAATAGTTTGCTCAAGGTCACCCAACTAGTAAGTGGTAGATTTGGGATTGGAACTCAGGCCCTCATTATAGGTTCATGGAAGTAAACAGTCATTCCACAATTCTGCCTCTTATACTTGATAGGAACAAAGATTCTACTCATCACTTATTTCACAGTTAATGAGAAAATTAATTAAGCTTTACCATATCCTAATGAGATGGTACCTAGTTTTATGTTCATTTTGTTTAAAATAAGTGAACTACCTATTCATCTCATAAACCAAAATAAAAACATTGCTTTGTTACTGAAATGAATATTTTAAAACCTAGATCATCTGAACCAGAAAAATCTCTGGCCTAATCAAAGACATACTGAGCAGTAAACTTGGGATTAGGAAATTTGGAGTTTTGTTTTGGTCTCAGTAATTCAAAGCATAATTGTCTGTGATCATCATTTTTCACATGGAATTTGAATACTATCAGCCCATTATATCTTAGAGGTATTTGTGAAGTTAATATGAGAACACATGTTAAATTTATTAATTTAAACATCATTCATTGAGTCTGCCTACTGTGTGTATTCTATTAAGTAATGGGACAGGTACAAAGGAGTAGAAAACATGGGTGCTGTCTTTATTAAACTACCCATCTTCTAGGAAGGATAAGATCTATTTCAATATAAATTAGAGTGATGAGTGCTTACTTAGCATATGTGAGGGTTTCCTCAGCTAAGCTGTCAAAAGTAACAAGTTAACTGTAATCCTATCACCTTTGTACTAATCTATAGCTCTACAAACTCAAGACCTTACATCCACTTTCTGAAAACACATACATACACATATACCCAAAGTAGAGGTTTTAATAAACACATGAAAAAATGTTCAACATCATTAGGCGTCAGAGAAATGTAAACCAAAACCACAATGAGATTCAATTTCACACTCACTAAGATTGCTGTAATCAAAAAGACAGATGGGACTTACCTGGTGGTCCAGTGTTTAAGACTTCGTGCTGGGCTTCCCTGGTGGCGCAGTGGTTAAGAATCTGCCTGCCAGTGTAGGGGACACGGGTTCGAGCCCTGGTCTGGGAAGATCCCACATGCCGCGGAGCAACTAAACCCGTGAGCCACAACTACTGAGCCTGCGCGTCTGGAGCCTGTGCTCCACAACGGGAGAGGCCGTGACAGTGAGAGGCCTGTGCACCGCGATGAAGAGTGGCCCCCATTCGCCACAACTGGAGAAAGCCCTCGCACAGAAGCGAAGACCCAACACAGCCAAAAATAAATAAATAAAATTTAAAAAAAAAAAAAAAAAAAAAAGACTTCGTGCTTCCACTGCAGGGGGTGCGGGTTCGATCCCTGGCGGGGAACTAAGATCGCACATGCAGAACGGTGTGGCCAAAAAAAATAAATAAATAAGAAGACAAATAGGGGAATTCTCTGGAAGTTCAGTGGTTAGGGCTCCATGCTTTCATTTCCGAGGGCCCAGGTTCGATCCCTTGTCAGGGAACTAAGATCCCACAAGCTGCATGGCATGGCCAAAAAAACAAAAAGATAATAACAAGTGTTGACAAGGATGTGGAGAAAGTGGAACTCATGAACTGCTGGTGGGAATGTGCCAGTTCCTCAAGAGGCTAAACGTAGTGTTACCATATGACCCAGCAATTCCACTCCGGCTGTATACCCAAAAGAAATGAAAGCTTTTGTCTACATGAAAATTTGTACACAAATGTTCATAATAGCATTATTCATAATAGCCAAAATTAGAAACAACTCAAAGGTCCATCACCTGAAGAATGAATACATAAAATATATTATAATCTATGGATTTATACACTGGAATATTATTCAGCAATAAAGAGGATCAAGTACTGACACATGCTACGACATGAATAAACTTGGAAAATATGCTCAGTGAAAGAAGCCATTTACAAAGTGCCACAAATGCATAATCCCACTTATGTGAAAATTCCAGAATAGTTAATTGGTGGAGACAGAAGTTAGGTTGGAAGTTGCCTGGTGGGGTGGGGGGGATGGGGAGTGACTACTAATGGGTGCAGACTTTGTTTTGGGGTTATGGAAGCGTTCTAAAATTGATCATGGTGATGATTGCACATCTCTGTGAATATACTGAAACCACTGAATTGTGTACTTTAAGTGTGTGCATTGTATGGTGTGTGAAGTAGAGCTCAATAAAGCTGGGATTAAAAGTAATAATAAACATAATGTTGCAGAATGTTTAGACTACTTAGACCACTTGGCACACCTAAGAACAAAGCATCTAAGCGATTAGTACTTAGAAGTATATTTATTTGTAGTATTAAAGGCATAGAGTTAGTGAGGGACACCTTGGAGAAATGTATAATGTAAAAGTATTACTGTTGTTTTATTTACTATTTTCATCAAAACCGTGGTGGTGGTAATTTACTCATTCCACTGTAGTCCCTATTGGTTAAATACATGATAGTATTTAGAATGAAACTCAAATGTCGGTGATCCAGTGAGGAAGAATTGATATCAGAATTTTATAGATCATCTGTGACTTGCCTCTCCATCTCAGGTATATTTAGCTGACCTACCTATTAATATGATGATCTCTTTGGCACTTCATCAGTCCTTTGCCAGATGATCCACTGTGAACACATGAGCAACATGCCCAAAGTTTATTTGTAGTTTAGTTGTTTGGAGCTTAAAATGCATTTCCCCACAGAAACTATCCCCCTGTGCAGATGCTGGTTAGTTCCCCACACTTTCATAAATGCTTAATGCTTAATACAGCTAAATTAAAGCATTAATTAAGTAGGAGGCAGTGAAAGAGGAGGAAGAAAAGTCTCTCCTGAGGATAAATCCTGGCCCCAAGGTTTTGCACTTTAAATGGGAAATATTTGTTTTGTGAGGAACACATATTTCGGAGTTAAATAGACTCACTGGTCTTCTGTTTGATCCCAGTCATATAACTGATATGAACCTCTATAGAGTAAACATCTCTAATTTGTTCTCTAGCCTTGCCTGTTAAAATGAAAGGCTTCTTTCTTTCTGGAGTCTTTTGAAGTGAAATGAGTAGACATGGAAAAGTAGCAAGGGATGGTAGGAATGTACTCTAAGGCAGCTTCTCCCTCTGGCAACATCTCTTCTATGACTATAGTAGTATCAACAATTTATAATGTGGTAAAAAGATGATTTGGTCTTTAAAAGAAGCTATTCCTTTTTACATTCAGAGTTAAGGGGGTTTGATCCTTTTTCTTCAGCATCCAGCAGTGAGTTCAGGGGTGGTGGTCATTAATATCTTGATCCATTACTTTTCATAAAAAAATACATTTTTTTCTGGTAATGGTTCATTTGTCTGACTGCTTTATTTCCCACCAGAAATCACAAAATCCATTTCCTATGACAGTATAATAATTTTCATAACATCTGATTATAGTGGCACATACAGAAGATTAAAAATATGGGTTAGAAAAGAAGTAATAAGACATTGAGAATAAATATCCTGATAGAATTAATTTTTTTAAAGTCATAATCACTAACTTAGAAAAACAAATGTAAACAATGGGTGTAAATAGATTTTTCGGTATTTTTCTAAAGAATTAGTTCTTTGCATGCACATTTAGTTTTTACACACTTGCCTAGAAGTTTTTCCAAAAAAGTTTTTTCTCTCCCTATTCTGACATGAAAATTGCAGATGTAATGCACAGCCTCTGTTGAAAAGACCTTCTGTTAAAATCAGCTGCCCCTTGACAAATCTTGAGTACTTAGTGATTAACATGTTAATAACAAGTGTGAATATCATTAATGTATCTACATTTAATTTCATTACTAACACCTCATGTTTCTTATTATTCATTCCTCAGAATGAAGAATTTTCCAGTTTGTAACTAAGTGGTAATTATATTTCTTTAATTTAATAAAGAATAAAGTGCTGCTGATAGTATTAATAATAATTCCTGTATTTGTTTATAACATGCTTTCTGTATTCATTCTTTTATGTATTTCTCCACTATTATGCCATATTTTTAAGTGCCTTTGAGTGAATGAAAGTGGTTGAAATGTAAAAGAAGCTACTTGGAATGTCTGTAATATCACATGCCCCTCATATGTTTACACCTGCTTGAAGGAAAGAGTAAATTATTTCCTGAGAACCCCACAGTTATATAGCTAGTCTTACCACTGATCTGCTCTGAGGCATTTAACCTCTCTTAACCTTGGTTTCCTTATTTAGAGGAAGTGGCTGTTGAGCTTTACCTAAATCATAGAGTGAGTGCAAGTAATTGTTTACTGAGAATTCTAAGAAAGGGTAATGGAAAATGTCAAGGATAAATGAAAGAGTTATAACTGCTCTCCTCTCTTGAAGGAATTACAGTTCACTCATTGAACTATCATTTTTAAAACTTATACCTTTTTAAAAAAAGCTGTTTAAATATAAATACATAAATGAATATATATGGTGTTTTGATTTGTTATCTCAATAGTGATTTTGAATTAATTGAAGCATACAGCATAAATATGTTTTTTATTACATGTAAATAGTAGGTTAGCCAAAACCCAGTAATTTTGGAATAGGTTCTGCCAGGTGAACGATAAATTGGATGGTAGGTATTTAAAGGGCTTTAACTTTTCTTTTATACTGATAATATAAATTTTTCTCCTTACTCATTCTAATTACTTGAAATTGGGGTGGGGAGGGTGGTCTGCCACTAATTGTGTGACCATTGTGTAAGTTACTTTCTCAGAAATCCTTCCAACCTTCCCCCTCCCCTTAATATGTTAACGTTCATTTTGAATTTGCAAGAGGGAGCTATGATATGCAGCTCTTAAAATCTATTTGCCACTCAAGCCTTTTTTCAAAGACAGCTTATTAACCTCTTCTGTGGAACAGATTTTGAAATACTAAGATAGGTTGCATGGTGAAGAATGGTAGGAGGTGGTGGTAGAAAAGTAGATGACAGTAGGAAATACAAAAGTTGGGAGGACCTTATATCCCATGGTTGAAAATATAAACACTATAGTATGAGCATTTGGGAACCGTAACATCTTTTGAAGAAGGAATGTGGTATAAGAATGTAATCTGGAAGAGTACTAGTGAGAGGTTAGATAATTGTACACTTGTATTTAACCCTTAATGCTAGTGGTTCAAAATATGTACAGTGAATGAAATGAAGAAAGGTCTTCAACTATTCCTGTTTCATCAACTATATTTTCTCTATTTTAAAGATTACAATGATTTTAAGCAAACTTTTACATTGATTTTATAAGCCAAAAGTATGTATGGTTAGTCTCAAAGCATCTCATGTTCCTCAATTGATTTTCATTGAGGAAGCTTTGGGTTCTTGTTTTTGTCTTTTTTACTGCTTTACTGAAAGCATTTCACATCTTCTACCCTTCCAGTAATAATTTCTATCAAACATCTCTTATTATGTTTGTGATGACTGTTAACTTAGTAGTTATACTATATATTTATTCATTTATTTGGTTGCACTGAGTCTTAGTTGCAGCATGTGGGTTTCTTTAGTTGCCGCATGCGGGCTCTTAGTTGCTGACTTGCTGATCTAATTCCCTGACCAGGGATTTAACACGGGGCCCCTGCTTTGGGAGCGCGGAGTCTTAACCACTGGACCACCAGGGGAGTCCCAAAAAGTGCTGTAGTTTTCTCCTACTGAGTATAAATATTTGTTTGGATTAAAGGTTTATTAGATAAATGGTTTAAAGGGGTTTTTTTTGTTTTGTTTTTGTTTTTTGGCCACACAGTGTGGCTTGCGGGACCTCAGTTCCCTGACCCAGGCCACGGCGGTGAAAGCCCAGAATCCTAACCACTAGGCAACCAGGAAACTCCCCTAAATGGTTTAAAGATTAACTATCTTTTTACCTTCCTATTTCATTTGTAGGTCAGTCGTCTGTTAATACACAGAAATTGTCTTATTTCCCACTGTGTTCCCACTTATAAGTGTCAAAAATATCAAAGGAAAAACAACTGGATGTTTTTTTCCTTTTTTGTGCTTTAAAAATTTTTAAGAATTATGGCTCTACTGCTTATATTTTTGTAGTTAAATTAATTTTTTCCTGGGATCTTGTGAAAATAAAATATTGGTTCCATTTATTTAATGATTTTTTCAATTTCCTGATTTTATAATATCTAATCAATTGGATATTATAGAGATTTCCTTGTGGGGAGCAGGAGGGAGCAAAGGATATCTTACTCTGATGGCTGTTTAGTGATTTTATTACTAGAAAGAGAGACATTGCTTTATTGTTTATTTTAGCCAGTAAAGTTGTCTGCAAACTAGGTAACAAAATGCAAAGCAGTGTATTTACTTTTCCACCTTTCCCCAGAGAGACAGTAAAAGCAGTGTTCCCGTGGAACAATTCGCTAACTGGGCTTTCTTGGCAAGTACTGGTAGCTTTTATCACATGATTATAGATACAGTAAAAAATGCTAATGATGAAAGATGACTATGATTTCTATTCCTTGAAATACGACTAAAAATTTAGAAATGAAACCTGTTTTTCTGAGGCAACATCTAGATTTGCAGTTCATTTTCAACAGATGACCTGATCCACTTTTTTCAGCAATTCAGAAAAAAGGTGAGAGTGGGAGGGCTAATATATAGCAAAGCTACTAAAGTGACTGTTTGAGTATTTCATTCCATCTGTCAGAGCTTCACTGGTATCAAGAATTTGACAGAAATGGATGTAATTCATTTGCTTTTTACAAAGAAGTAAATGATGGAACAGAACTACCCTAAAATGAAGCAGTAAAATGCCAGAAAGAGTGAAAGTAAAAAGAAAACTAAACATGGTATTCTTTAAAAGAATAACTCTTAATATAAAAATAATGATTATTTTAGTGATTATTTGCTTTTTTCTGTATTTGGTATTTTGGGGAAAGGAACTTGAAAGTACTTAATCAGAACCATTGATTAAACATCTCATTTGACTGTTTTGCTTGTTAGTGGTGGACCAGCTATAATTAATTATTCAGAGTACAGACATGATGTGTTGCACAAAAATTAAGCTATGTATAATCATGCATAATTAAAAGAAAGATACACCTTACCTTGAACAAACAATAGTTATTTTAGTAAATTTGCAACTAAGAAAATAGATTTGGTTGACAAGAAAATATGAAAGATACATTTCAGATAAATGAATTTAAAAATTTCAGATTAAGCTGTAATTTTATCTGCATTTGGATTATGTCATTAGCTAAAATGTGGAGCTAGGCATTCATTCTACTTTTTTCTTAAATTTATTTATTTTATTTATTTATTTTTGGCTGCATTGGGTCTTGGTTGCTGCACGCAGACTTTCTCTAGTTGCAGCGAGCGGGGGCTACTCTTCGTTGCAGTGAGCAGGCTTCTCATTGTGGTGGCCTCTCATTGCGGAGCACAGGCTCTAGGCGTGTGGGTTTCAGTACTTGGGGCGCACGTGGGCTTCACTAGTTGTGGCATGGGGCCTCAGTAGTTGTGGCTCCCGGGCTCGAGAACGCAGGCTCAGTAGTTGTGGTGCACGGGCTTAGTTGCTCCGCGGCATGTGGGATCTTCCCAGACCAGGGCTCGAACCTGTGTCCCCTGCATTAGCAGGCAGATTCTTAACCACCGTGCCACCAGGGAAGTCCCGGCATTCATTCTACTTACTGACAGCTTTTAAAGTACTGAATTTATGGTATAAAGCTTTGTGGTGCTACTTTCTTTTTAGCTGTTAATGATTTGCTGTTTCTTAAACAATTTTAGAAGTCAGTCTGTAATTAATTGATCAACACACTTGAATGTGGTAGGAAGAAATGAGGTTAGGCATGTAACCTTTATTTTTATTTCAACACTATAAAACCATGAATTTATAGTTATAGAAATAAAATCTTTTGGATATATTTCAGGAAATTTACAAATGAGAGCTTCATTTTGCTGTAGAACAGTAATAATAAGAATTCTTTTCAGTTGTTTTCAACAGCACTCTTTCATGGCCAGTTGATTCTGGTTGAACATTTTCATGTTAATTCTAGTTTATCTTATGACTGGCCACAAGTTTTTAATATAGACATTTAATTTTAACTACCACATACACTTAGTGGTTATAATTAGAATAGCTCTTAAATGAAAAAATTCATTTTGAACAAGTAATGGACAAATTTGGTTTGCTTCTTGCTGCAGACTTAAGAATTTTTCCCAAATTTTTTTTAGGTTACTATAACCTCTAAAGTTTACAGCAATGAGAGTGATAAGTATCTAGATTTTACTATAATAAAATTTAGAAAAACTTATATAAGCTTTGTACTTTATAGATGTATATAAATACTTAATCAGATATACTAATTTTTAAATTGTCTTCATTTTGCAATTATTTTACTTTTGTGCAAACCATGGTTTATCATATGGACAAGTGATTAGTTTCATGGTAACAGATATGTTTAACTAAAAATCAAGCAAATTTTATAAATCTTTCTGAAAATCATACAAACGAGATGATTTCTTACAGGTTCGAGAAGTTATTAAATTTTTAAAGCATAAACACCTGGTACCATCCAGATGTTTCATTGAAATTCTTTTTAGCATAAGTCCAACTAGTGAATAGCTTAATTCATTCAACATTTAAGATGCATTTCTGTAGGACTAAGAACCTGCACCCCATCTCCTTGACTATGGTTCTAATTACCTCAGCTTGGACTGATCAATATTTGATCTTTTTCCCACCATGCAAACATGTTACTTTGTCTCTTTCTCTTCCTTTTGGATAATTTGCAGCCATGTGAGAATGGTTCATTTTGTTTGTTCTCTCTGGCTAGAGGCCAGGGGTCTCTTATTAGTATAATGCAGTTCATTGATGTGAATTTGTTGATCTCCTGGGTAGTTTTTCACAAATTTAAGGCAATTAAAAGCTTTTATATGGCATTTCACTTGAAGTTATTAGTAGCCTTTCAATGATTTTGCTTTTAAAAATTACTTCATCATTTTATGATTATTTCCTTTCCTTCTTATTTCTCTCCCATTTCCAACCTATAAAACTCTAGAAAAAAGGTTTGAAACAACCCTTTCATTGATTGATTTCATAAAAAGTAACAACTTACAAACTTGTAATTTAATATTTTAATTAACACAGTTTTTAAAGGACTAATGAAATTTTTTGTTTTGTTTTATAAGACTTGTTTATTTTAAGCTTATGGATGTTCATAATAGAAGCCATAATTAATCTGGAGAACAATAACAGGAATTGGATCTAAAAATTATTTAGTAAGTGCTTTTAAAAAAGCACATGTGTATATATATATTTCAAGCTTTTGAGGCAGTATGCTTTCTAAATTAGAGCTATATTAATACCTTAACATTTTCTTATAGCTAGCAGATGTCCATATTTTTGGTTCCTTAACTTTTGCAGTGAATGGACCTTTCTTTACCACATCAGAAGTAAGAAATGTTGAAGACCACCTAAGTCTTTAGGAGTGCTATAGCATTGATTAAATTAAAATCTTTTGGCTTCATTTGTACATATTGGGAATCATTGCTACCATTTCTCTATTCTTTTCCCATTAAAAAAATTGTTTATTAAGATTTGTTTTCTTGGTGTTTGTAAATTTACAGTACTTGACTCAGTTTGTTTCATTAGTATACTGCATTATCGTAAAGAAACCAAAACTAGAGTGCATCTGAGGTAACTTGGAAAAGTTTTAATTTATAGAAATATTCTTGGTGTTTTACAATTTTTATTTGAAAATATGTATAAAAATAATAGCAAATACTTAATAGGAACTTCCTGCTATATTAAAGCAAGAATGCATTGTATTGGTTGAGAAGGTATGCCTTGGAGTTAAACTATCAGGATATAAATCCAAGTATCACTACTTAACTAGCTGTGTGAGCTTGGGCAAATTAACTTCTGAACCTCATGTTCTTTGTCTCCAAAATAATACGTATCTTATACAGATAAATTGAGATAATATATGTAGGTTGTTAAAACATGGTGTGGACCACAAGAAATACTCAGCAAATGTTTGCTCTGAAGATATTTTTATTATTTGCCAGACTCTATGTTAAATTTTATACAGCTTTAGGGGAATTCCCGGATGGTCCAGTGGTAAGGACTCCGAGCTTCCAAAGCAGGGGGCACAGGGTTCAGTCCCTGGTCAGGGAACTAAGATCCCTGAATGCCACGCAGCATGGCCAAAATAATTAAATGAATAAATAAAACGTCTTTAAAAAAATTTTATGCATGTTTATTCCAAAATTAAGGGTATACCAAAAGAGATAAGTTGAATCCCAATAGAAAGAAAATCAATACATTTAAAAAAAAAAATTTGACAAGTAGCTTATTTGGTATAATAAAAAGAGTTCATTATACTTCACTGAAGTCAAACTGTGTACAAAGGAAGCTCACAATTTAGAAAATATAGTTAACTCTTGGACTTATGGTTGAGTTATAGTGAGTAAATAGCATCTGTCTATTCCTTGGCTGATCAGGAGCACCTCAGAGAGTTGACATCTTTTTTATCCAAAAAGTAAAGTGATTTGTTAATTTGAACAATATGATCAGAAGCTTCAGGTTTGATTTCATGATTCATAAGTGAATTTCATTCATGTAGCATAGGAAATATTTAACTTTCTTTTTCAAAAATATTGCTTCATCTAAATTAAATGAATATTTCTGAAGTGATTGTTATTATCTTACATTGCAATGGCCTGCCTTTAAGATGCATAAAACTATCATCTGCCTCTTCCTCTAAGCAAATCTTTAAGGGAGAATATAATTTAAAAATCTTTTTGACTTCCAAGCAAGGCCTTTCCTTGACTGATTTCTGCCTGTCTTCAGACAGTGTTCTCTGAGCTCCAGCCACACTGGACTTCTTTCAGGTTTTATTCCTCTCTGCTGAAACAACTCTCTCATATTCTCACCTTCCATTACCTAAAGTTAACTCTACAGTTCTATCAGATTTAGTCTCAGTCATCACTTCCTGACTTGGTCAGTTTCATTTAATATACTCTTGTTATCCTATCAACAACATTCACACTTTCAACAACAGATATTAAATGAGTCCATACTGTATGCTAGGTACCATGTATATACTTCAGGAACAGAAATTTTTGCTCCCAGGAATATTTCATTCTAGAGAGGCAGGGGAAGGGGGTAGGGCACAACAATTATATAGTATATAGTATATATATTCAGGTGGTAGTAGTACTTTATGGAAGTCATGTGGCAATAAGTACTTTATAAAAGAATAAATCAGGGAAATTGATTAGCATTTGACAGGGAGGATTATGAATGTTCTCTTTTAAACATGGTATTCTTAGAAGATCTCTTTAAGGAAAGGATTTTTGGCAGAGACAAAAATTTTTTGAGGAGAAAATCATGTATGTATCTGTATGTTCCAGGCAGATAGAACAGAGAATACAGCATGCTTGATGTTTTTGAAGAACAAGAAACCTTTGCGATGAGAAGGGTGGCAATATTTTGTAGCCCTTAAAATAGTGGTTAGCACATAATCAGTAAATATTTGTTGAATGATAGACTGATATTTGAAACACTGGCCCAGATCATTATTTTCCTAGCAAAACAAACAGATTGTTTATTTAATAACTATTCTCTTGATCAACTTAAGCCCCTGCCTTTCAAACTGGCTTGAAAAATATCAGGAATTTATCACATCTTCTTGGATGTAAAATTGGGAGTAAATGATTTCTTAAATGTTGTATGAAAACATTTTAATGCAGAATTCTCATGATTTTTTAAAATGATGACCAAGAATTTTTAACTTATGATTTATCCCTCAGATTCCTCATGTTCCCACCACATCCCAGTTTGAAGTTTCTACTGTTTTCTGTCATTCAGGAGTGAGTACTCTGAGACCTATTCCAGAGGAAAGCTGTATATCATCATTCAGCTTGGCTTTAGAAATGTTTTTTTTTTAGTCTTTTCTCAAAGCTTTTTATTTTATTTTATTTTTAGATTAAAAATCCATTTATTTAAGCTTAGTTTTATAACTAGCATCACAAAATCAGACTGATCACAGATATCTCTGATGTATTCTGAAGGTATGACTTTGGAAATTTTTTGTGCCATACTTTCTAGTAAGGTCCTGTAGATCCAGATTGGTGTAGGCTGTTCCATTTACCACACCTGTACTACTAGCTCCCACTTGTCTCAGCTCCCAAAACAAACAACTTCTTTTTCATACTGCTTTCTGAAATATTCATCTACCCTACCTTTGGGACCAGTGCACAGACCACCTGGTGGTTCTTCCCTAACCACAGAATTCTTTAGATTAGTTAATATTTAACATGAGAAGGATCAAGAAATGATAAAGCAAAACTTGATTAAAAGATTTTTTTTAACATACGTATATATCCTACCTTAACATATGATGAAAAGCAGTTTTTCCTAAATTATATTCCATGAGAAAACAGTTTCATTTCCAAATAGCTGGAAAAATTTAAGGATAGGCAAAAATTGAACAGATTTCTTTACTGTGGAACAAAACCCTTTTTTCACAGAACATCTTTTTACATATCAAGGGACACTAGAGTTCAGCAGGACACTATTTGGAAAATACTAGTACAAAAAAAATAAGCTCTCCATAGTCAAGAGTCAAACATTTTCACTGCTAAAATAAGGCAGATTGTTTTTTTTCTCCTTGCTTAATTGCCATACCAACCTTTATTGGTTCTTTCTTCTCTTACAATGATTTAATAAAGAAAAAATACCTAAATATGTTCCCACCCCATCCCCAACCTCATGATCACTTCTTGTTTTTTAGCTTCCCTCTAAGACTATTTCTCCCATTAATTGCTCTCACTTTAAGAAATGGAAGACAGCCTGTTTTATTTTGAAATTTTAAATTAGAAGGAGATTTGGATTTGGAAGCTGTTTCTCTGGCTACCTAACTGTTCGTCTACCCCAAGGGGAAAATACTGTGAAAGAACACCTGCTATTGAGTGCTCTTTGAACATTATTCTCCCACGCTTAACAAAGATAAAGCAGGGTTTTTTTTTAATGGAAAACAAACAAACAAACAAAAAAAGCCTTGTGATACCTGTGTACCAAAAGGCCCTTTTGACATAAGCTGTGTGATACTAACATAACACACACACACACACACACACACACACACACACACACACACACACACACAAACTCATTTTGGTTTTATGGGTGGGGAGCTTATTTCATTTGTTGTGCTTATGAGTCTGTTATTCTGCAGCTGTGAAATCTCAGTTATTAGTATATCTAATTTGTTGGTTTGATATTTATTTATTTATGGCTGCATTGAGTCTTCATTGCTGTGCACGGGCTTCTCATTGTGGCAGCTTCTCTTGTTGCAGAGCACAGACTCTAGGCACATAGGCTTCAGTAGTTGTGGCATGCGGGCTCAGTAGTTGTAGCACATGGGCTCAGTAGTTGTAGCACATGGGCTCAGTAGTTGTGGCTCACAGGCTCAGTAGTTGTGGCACACAGGCTTAGTTGCTCCGCGGCATGTGGGATCTTCCCGGACCAGGGCTCGAACCCATGTCCCCTGCATTGGCAGGCAGATTCTTAACCACTGTGCCACCTAGGAAGTCCTGTTGGTTTGATTTTTATTTCTTACCTCACACACATGTGTAGTATTGTTGCTTTTTTTTTTACAATAAAGTTGCATGGATGTAAAAAGTTGTAGTTTTTTAGATGTTCATTAACCCCATTAGTTTTTTTGTATAATTCAAATAATGAAGAGATTTCTATTCAAGGATGCTTAGTTTTCCCTAAAACTTCAGTTATGATTTTATATTCAGTGTAATTGGTTCCATCTCAGTGCCAGATTATCCTATTTGCCTTATCAAATAGGCATGTACAATTTAGACACTGTGCAAACAACTGTAGTATAAGCAAAATTGTCCCTAGCAAACATGAAATCTGCAAAGTTTTTGTTTGTTCGCATGTTTTCCTCTGTCAAGTTGTCCCTCCAGGGTAACATGATATGATGTGGATGTTCTAGTGAAGTGTTCCTTTTGTTTTGTCTTGTTTTTTTAAATCTTTATTGGAGTATAATTGCTTCACAATACTGTGTTAGTTTCTCTTGCACAACAAAGCGAATCAGCCATATGCATACATATATCCCCATATCCCTTCCCTCTTGAGCCTCCCTCCTATCCTCCCTATCCCACCCCTCTAGGTCATTGCAAAGCACCGAGCTCATCTCCCTGTGCTATGCTGCTGCTTCCCACCAGCCAACTATTTTACATTCGGTAGTGTATGTATGTCGATGCTTGAAATGTTCCTTTTATTCCATGAATTACAAATAGCTTAAGAAAATATTTAAAGAAAAACTGTAATGATTAGTCCTGGTGGTCTTCATTTTATTGAGAATACCTTTGTCAGAAATTATGTCATCACAGTGGACTGTTAGCCAGGAAGTTCTGTCAAGCAGGTGAATGAATTAGGAGTACTGAGATTCTAATAAAAGATGCTACTGTAATATTGAAAAACTGCTGATGGGGGTTGCCAGTTTTATGTCTTTAAACTTACAGAACATCTTCTGTGATTAAGGTAAGGAATACTTAGAATAAGTCCTTAGAGTAAACCAACTCTAAACTTGAGAAACCAGAAATAGAAAATGATACTTCCTTTTAATAATGCCATTTAAGTTCCCAACTTCTCTTGGTTCAGCTGCCAGACACTTGTTTCTTTGTCTCAAAAACTGCTAGCAAAAAACAATAAATATACTTCTTGTTTTACTCAGCTAACATCTGATTTTATCTGTACATTGATTCCATTTTAAAACTTTTCTCACCTTCCTAGTCTGAATGGCTTACTAGCCCTCTATTGTTAACGATTGTCAGGACAAACACTTTCATTCATTATTTTGGAAAGGAAAAGTATCCTGACAGTACTATTTGCACTTCATTTAATTGTTTCCTTCCAATTTAAAATATGAACAATTTTAGATACATCTCTGATCTGTCCCTATCTGAGTATTAATTCTTTTGGTAATTCCTGTTGCAGTAGCATAACATCTTGCAAACATATATCCCCTTTATGAATGACATAGAGCTTTACATATAGCAGTATTCAACATAATGGAAGGTGATTTGGAACTCATACATTTTCTAGGCTAAATATAACCTGCTGTTTCATCTACTTTCTTAGCTAGATTTATTTTAACAGTTACTAGACTTCATGAGTTTTTACAATTAATGGTAAATTCATTATGCATTATCTTCTGTAGTAAACGTAAAAAATATTTTTGCTATATTGTTCCCCAAATCTTAGCTTCCTGACTAATAGTAAAATATCTTATCTGTACTAGAGTTTTATTGTACAATAATTACAGCATTTTCTTGTTCTATATCATAGCCTGTTAACTAAAAATAAATGAGTACTTAAAATGGAAAATGAAATTATCCTGTTGCTTGAAAATATCTTAACTCGGGCTTTACTACAGGTTGCATATGGTATCTGTTAGAACTTTGAACCTATCTTGGTTGTTGAATTATTATGTGGATTAACTGTTGCATTTGAAAGTTCTTGACTTTAAGAGTATATATCTGTTTTAAATCTTATACAAATGCTTTACAGGGTTTGAGAAGAATCTAATCTCTTTGCTGTATGTCCTTTTTGTTTGTTTGTTTTGTCTTTATACCAGAACTCCAAGTCCTAAGCACCAGCAAATTTAGGACATTGCTTTGTATAATATGGTATTATTAATATATTTTTTAAGTTAGATAAAGTCTATCTACATTATTGATGTATTATAGGAAACATGACTAAAATTTTAACAGTTTGGAAAAAAGAGAAGTTATACAGCATAGTAAGAAAACAGTCTTATCATGGCACTCCCAGGAGAAATAAAACCTCTTTTAAGAGTACATTTGAAGAACTTTTCTAAAATTCTGTAAGTCAATCTACAGAGAAAAAAGCATAGGAAAAAAGTTTTTTAAAAATATGGAGAGACTGCATTTTCTCCTAAAATTAACTACTGAAGTTTCGGAAAGTAATTATTAAATAATGTGTGTTTCATATCTAATTTCAAAAATCCAAGTAATTTTTGTTTTGGCTATCAGGTAGAAATCTTACAGTTTAGTCATGGTTGAGTGGGTCATCCACTTCAAAATGAAAGAACAAGATAGTTCTTGCCATTCACAAATTTAGCTTTCACAGTTTGGCTCACCTTTGCCATGATTTTAGGTGGTAAATGAGTCAAGTCAACTATCTAGCATCCAGTGTGACATATTTTGTTGTTCCCTACGGCTTATCAAATAGCCGTTGCCCTTCTGAAATGATGAGAATTTGAATTCTTTCTGAAAAATTACCTTTCAATGAGAAGAGTAGATTATGGTAGGGTTAAAAACTGATTAGCTTTAAGTTTAGAGATGCACGTTAAAGAAGGATGACTCTCAAAAAAAAAAAAAAAAAAAAAGAAGGATGACTCTCATACAAAATTTAGGATAAAAACAGAATTTTTAATTAACTTTTGCATAGTTCATAGATTTAAGGATTTGTGATGGTTTCAAACTGTCTTCTGGAATTCCAAGAAAGCAATTTCTCAGATTTCATCAATAAACATGGAAAACTACATGTTTCTGAGAAATTCTTGAGAAATTTCTACCTAATGTGATTATTTTATCTTCTCATTTTTAAAACAGAGAACCTCTATACTGTTTACAGTTTGCCGGTCTTTGTACATTTTCGATTGTTTCAATGTATTTTTCCTTTTTCCCATGGTTATTAGAAAACTAAAAGCAAATCTCTCTTGTGCAGCTTATGACATTAAAGGTTTATTCTGTTTTCTTCTTTACCACTAACCTTTAGTCATGGTCTTATCTTTTTTTTTTTGCGGTATGCGGGCCTCTCACTGTTGTGGCCTCTCCCGTTGCGTAGCATAGGCTCCGGACGCGCAGGCTCAGCGGCCATGGCTCATGGGCCCAGCCACTCCGCGGCATGTGGGATCCTCCCGGACCGGGGCACGAACCCGTGTCCCCTGCATCGGCAGGCGGACTCTCAACCACTGCGCCACCAGGGAAGCTCCGATCTTATCTTTTTTACATTCTTACATTCACACTCAAACACCTTAATCCTCAAGGAATTAGGCAAAGTGTAAAGAAAATACTTATAAAACTCAAGGAAATGTTTTTAGATTGTTAATTGCCAACATATAAGATCCTAAATATAAGAGAAAAATCATAAGCAAAACTTATTAAAGCGGTGTTTACTGAGTTAGAAAGTGCTATTACTTTTATGATTACTCTGAATCGGTATATTCTTTTAGACACCCAAAGATTCCTGCATACGTGTGTTCCTTGTGTGCCTCCAAAGTTATACATATAAGGCATTTGTGCTAACAGTGACCAGTAAGAAAATTTTCAGGAATATACCTAGGATATATTTTATATGTGACACCTTTTCCTGTGTCCTTTGTGTTCTAGTTTCTAGAGATTTTCATCTTTTTAAGAATAGTATTTAAGTGTTTTCTTAACTCTATGTAAATAAGAATCTGTAAACAAACAATTCATGGAATGATATTATTTTAGAGTTTTACTTTATATTTGTTTCCATCATACTTTGAAAGAATATTTCATGAACTTTTAATCATTTTTATTCAGGAGGTACATGAAATAAGTTCAAAAGATACCTTACCTTTAGAAATGTACTTAAATTTAAACATTGTTTTATATGTTTAATTCATTCCTGTTACAGGCTTACTATGTACCTGGCATTTTTATAGGTGCTAAAAATATAGTAGTGACCAAAACCAATAAAAATCGCTGCCCCCAAGGAGCTTATGTTGTAGTGTATAAAGACTTCAACCAAAATATATAATGTATTAGATGATAATAAGAACTATGGAGGAAAATAAAATGGAAAAGGAGTGCAAAGGGGTCCTGGGGTCTGGAGAGAGGAATCGCCCCATTAGAGAAAGTCTCATTCAAGAGGGTAACATTTAAATAAAAATTGAATAAGTTAAATGAGCCAGTCATGCACATCTTAGGGAGAAAAACAATCAAGACGCAGGGAATAGATAGCAAGTATAAAGACTCTTTGGGCCTTCCCTGGTGGCACAGTGGTTAAGAATCCACCTGCCAATGCAGGAGACACGGGTTAGAGCCCTGGTCTGGGAAGATCCCACATGCTGCGGAGCAACTAAGCCTATGCGCCACAACTACTGAGCCTGCGCTCTAGAGCTGGCGAGCCACAACTACTGAAGCCCGCGCGCCTAGAGTCCGTGCTCCACATCAACAGAAGGCCACCGCGATGAGAAGCCTGCGTACCGCAACGAAGAGTAGCCCCCTCTCACCACAACTAGAGAAAGCCCACGCACAGCAACGAAGACCCAGCGCAGCCAAAAATAAATAAATAAATAAATTTATTTTTTAAAAAGTGTGCAGGGGGGAGCATAGCATATTTCAGGAACAACAAGGAGGCAAATCTGGCTGGAGTGGAGTAAGAAATGGGCAAAGTAGTAGGAGATGTAGTTATAGAGGGAAAGAGTTGAGAGACATATTGAATATGACTTTACACACCATAGTAAAAACTTTATTTTTTTTTTATTCTCAGTGAAATAAAAAGTTTTTAGAGGGTTTTGTGTGGAGGAACAACATAACCCTACACTAAAATATAAGTCAGGGTATTCTGGCTGCTCTATGGACAAGAAACTGAATGGGGCAAAGATAGAAGACAGGAGATAAATTTGAAGGGCATTGCAGTAATGCAGGGAAGAGATATGGTGGCTTGAACTTGGATATTGGCAGTGGAAGTGGTGAGAAGTGATCCGGTTCTGAATATAGTTTGCAGGTAGACGTAATAGAATTTGCTGTTGGTTTGGAAGTAAGGTATAAGAGAAAGAAAGAAGTAAAAGTTGGAACATCCATTAACTGAGATGGGGGAAATGGGGAAAATTTGGTCCAGTTTTATATAAACTATGGAAAGTTTTAGTCTCATAGCCCAGTGTCCTATGGCTGATACAGTCCCTTGTCCACGGTGAATGAGTGATAAGTCATTTAATATTTCTTTTTGGGGGCTTCCCTGGTGGCGCAGTGGTTGGGAGTCTGCCTGCCGATGCAGGGGACGCGGGTTCGTGCCCCGGTCTGGGAGGATCCCACATACCGCAGAGCGGCTGAGCCTGCGTGTCCGGAGCCTGTGCTCCGCAACTCAACTGTGAGAGGCCCGCGTACCGCAAAAAAAAAAAAAAAAAAAAAAAATATTTCTTTTTGTCTCAGACTTGGTTTAGACTTAGACTTTGATAAACTTCTGTTTATGATGAGGAAACTGGTCTATTTAAGTTCACTGATTCTATTATTTCTATTTTGTAATGGAATTTGAGGCACATTAGTAGAAACACAGCTTGAAGTTCTTTTCTTTCCTTACTAACATTAAAAAAAAGAACAAGTATATATAATGTCTTTTGTCTTACTAACATATTTGTACACCCTCCCCCTTCTTGGCAAACTTGTTTGAAAGTATAGTGTTACACATTATGTCATGGGTATACTGGAGCACATTTGTTCAATACAGTTCATAAATGGAAGCAGCTGGTTTCCTGTGCAGTTAAGAGAAGGCATGCACACAGCTGAGGTCTTCAAACTTCAGAATCCGTTGGATTCATTTTCTGTCTTGTGTAATCATGCTGTGATTTCAATTAGTACAAATGTGTAACAAGTTACCTTAATGGCTTAAAAAATTTTGTTTCAATAGTTGAACTGCTAAACCTGGTTAATGTTCTTTCCCCCTGCCCTGTCCTAACTCACCCATCCTACCTCTTAAAAAAGCACATTACACCTATAGTCTTAGTTTTATATTTGATTCTGAAAAGGCCTGGGCAAGGGGAAAAAAAGTTATCATCTCTAAGGGAAAAGCTGAATTCATACACAGGAACTGCAGGATTACTTTGGCGTTTTACTAGTCCCTTGTAACACTAGCAAGTCCCATAAATACCTAATGGAAAAACAGCAGAAAATGAGATCTGCAGCAGCCTTTAGCGATCGAATTTATGTTGCTGAACATTTTTTTGAGGTTGAGTGTAAAGGTCAAAAGAAAGTGGATAGATTAAAGTTGCTGGTTTTTGCAAACTTAAGGCCATGTTTAAAGGTTCCTCTTTCTGTAGCAAGAAAATTTCAAGATAAATGGCTTTGCTTCATTAGCTGAAATGTCATGTCTTCATTTAATATCTGTTACATGAGACATTTGGTGATTTAGTAGTATTTACATGCAGTAAATAAATCCTTAGTCCAATTTAACAAATGTAGATAAAGAAACTAGTTGTTTAAAATCCCAAGAGGAGTAAGACGATAAGTGAATATATATGATTGTGTTAATGTGTTTGTATATTTTTTAAATGAATGATTTTAGATATTTTTGGTAAATGTAGAAGGAAAAGATAGAAGTGAAGGTTTTCCCTTTTGTTAGTATAGGTTATTGATCCAGCGATAGAATTACCATCCTCCTTTTAAAAGAATTATTTTATCTATTATACTATTTCAGTGAAGGTAAATGACCTCAAAGAAAGGACAGTGGCATCTTTTAGCATTAAAATAAAATTCATAGATGTTTTTACTGGTCCCTTTACCTTTTGAATAACCTTCTATCACTATAACACTGTTGTAAGTCTGTATGAAAGAAAATGTGAGTTACTAGCGTATTTAGACTTGGTACAGTGAAAAACATTGAACTGCCAGTCTGGACGCCTCTATCTTGAATTGATAGTACACAAAGCCACAACAAATATTAACCTAAAATTATGGATTATTTATATCTCCAGGGCTTTCCTTGTGCCTTTGATTCCACAGTCCAGATTGCCAGTCATTGATACTTAGACTCCAAAGGAATATAAAATAAAAATTTTTGACACATTACATTCAGTGCTACATTACAGTAAAAAATTATAGAATAATATATTAAATCTTTTTTTTTAACAGTAGTTGAGAATTACTAGTAAAACTATTCATTTTTGTCTCTAGGAAGTGGGATTATGGACAGCTTTTCACTTTCTATTTTATGTTTTTCTCTATTTGCAGTTTTCATGGTAAACACCTTTTTAAGGACAGTATTAATTTTCATTATTCATTTTTTTTAAACATCAGCTGATCTTATAGTACCCTGGAATCACAATTTATATAAAAAGTTATTTTTGTGTGATGGTTGAGTTTTCAGTCTCAAATGATTTCTATTAAATAAGGTATCTTCTTTTTGCAGCTAGATAGAGGTCACATCTCATGACACTGACAGCTGGTTCTTAAACCCAGGTACCCTATCTTTTTTCCTTTATACCACATTTCCTCATTAGTTCTCACTGCACTGTACAGGCAATTTCCTCCTCTTAACTTTTTGTATTTTATTACGCTGTTAAAGCAGAACTATGCTTCTCTTCTCAAGTTCCCTTTTCCCTTCAGTACTGTTTCTATTCAAGGGTCCCAAGTGGTCAGTGATTCTGATTGGGGAGAGGGGGAAGGGTGATGTTGTAGCTAGTGGGATAAAAGGTCCTCAGGAAAGCAGGTATATGTACACTTATGCCTCTTAAAAAAAGAGCCTCCTCTCACGTTCTCAAGACAAAGGCTGTGCCTTAACTGACTTATTGCCATTCTTATTTATGAAGCCACCCACTAGGGATGTCTTTGGACTGTTATTGAGGTGAGGAACTCAAAGAAAAATGAACCAAAGGTCCTTTACTTTTACAGTTTTAATAAACTTATGTTCTCCAAACTTTCACAAGTCATGTTTAGGGATCCTTTCAAAAAGTATGACATACTGTCATATCAGTTTTTAGTGATAATTGTTAATGGAACAATTTTAAGTATTGTAGTATTAAGTAGTATTTAAGTATTAATCACAGTTTTGTCACTATATTATGTGCAAGTTTAATAAACTTTCTAGGCCTACATTTCTCATAAAATTGAAAGGTGAATAAGGCTATCTTTAAAGTTTCTTTCAGCTCTAGAAATCTATAATTATTTGAACATTTTATTATGGAAAAATTGAAATCATACACAAAAATAAAATAGCATAATGAACTCCTATATTCCCATTACCCACATTCATATGTTATCAACATGAACAGTAACCCCTAGTGTATTCAAATATCTGGTCCATATTAAAATTTTCATATCATCTCAGTAAAAATAATTTTCATTCTACAATTGTTTTGTTCAAATCATAATCCAAATAAGGTGTGTGTATTTATCATCTAGTTTTTTGTTTTGTGTGTGTGTGTATTCAAAAACACCTAACATAAAATTTATCTTCTTATCCATTTTTTCATGTACAGTGCTGTAGTGTTAACTATAAGCACATTGTTGTGAAACAGATCTCTAGAACTTTTTCATCTTTCAAGACTAAAACTCTATATCCATTAAACAACAACTTGTGTTCTTCCCCCAGCCCCTGGCAACTACCATTCTACTTTCTGTTTCTAAGAGTTTGACTGTTTCAGATACCTGGTATGAGTGGAATCATCTGTATTTTTTTTTTTGTCACTGGCTTATTTCACTTAGCATAATGTCCTCAAGGTTTCCCCATGCTGTAGCATATGACAAGACTTCATTCTTTTTTAAGGCTGAATAATATTCCACTGTACATATATATCACGTTTTTATACCACATTTTATCCATTTATCTCTTGATGGACATTTAGATTGGTTCCACCTCTTGGCTATTGTGAATAATGCTTCACTGACACTGGTGTGCAAATATATCTTCAAGATCTTGCTTTTAGTTCTTTTGGATTTATAATCAGAAATGGGATTGATGGATCATTTGGTAATTCTATTTTTATTCCTTTGAGTAGCCTTCATACTGTATTTTCATAGTGGCTACCATTTCACATTCCCACCAACAGCATACAAGTGTTCCAATTTCTCCAAATCTTCATTGACACTTGTTATTTCTTTTCTTCTTTTTTCATAGTAGTTATTCTAACAGATGTGAGGTGATACTTCATTATGATTTTGACTTGCATTTTCCTGATGATTAGCAATGTTGAGCATCTTTTCAGGTGCTTATTGGCCACTTGAGTATCTTCTTTGGAGAAATGTCTATTCAAGTCTTTTGCTCATTTTACAATTGGATTGTTTTTTGTTTGTTGAGTTATAGGAGTTCATTATATATTCTGGATAATAATCCCTTATTAGATATAAGATATGAAGTTTGATGTAGTCCCATTTGTCTATTTTTGCTTTTGTTGTCTGTGCTTTTTGTGTCCTATGCAAGAAATCATTACCAAATTCAATGTCATGAAGCTTTCCCCCATGTTTTCCCATAATAGTTTTGTACTTTCACGTCTTATATTTAGGTCTTCAGTCCATTTTGAGTTACTTTATGTACGGTTTAAGGTAAAAGTCCAACTTGTTCTTTTGCATGTGTCTATCCAGTTTTTCCATTGCCATTTATTGAAGAGACCATCCTTTCCCTGTTGTGTAGACTTGGCACCTTTGTCAAAAATCATTTGACCATATACATGAGTTTGTTTGTGGGTTCTCTATTCTGTTCAGAATAGAGACAGAACAAATCTATCACCCTAAAAATTTTAAAGTATGGCTCCTTTATAAATAATCCCTTCCCCCATTCAACTCCTGGAAAGCATTAATCTGTTTTTCTTTCTCTATAGTTTGGTATTTTCTAGAATGTCACTTAAATGGAATCATAAAATATATAGCGTGTTGGATTTGGCTTCTTCACTTAGCGAAATGCATTTAAGATTCACTCTTGTTGTGTGAATCAGTCATGTTTATTATGTAAAATATATAGTTAAAGCAGATATTTTGGGGATGAGTTCTGTAATTTTATATTGTTTTCTGTTCATGAGGTTTTTTTTGTTTTTACCTTTCATATGGTCTCTTTTCCTTCTCCCTAACCCCAGTATTTCCACCCTGGTTTGGTTTGTTTGTGTGTGTTTTCCATAAATTTTTAAGGCTTGTATTTTTATTCTAATGATTCCCTTGTGATCTGTAACTTCATATAAAATAATTAAGTATTTTTTTTGTATGTTAACTGTTGCTTCTTAGAAATTCCACATTCTCTTTTCTTACACAGTGTTTTTTTTTCTTTCTCCTTTGTATTTTTTAGTTAGACTACAATTACATGGTTTATCAGCTGTTCCCATCTCCTTGACCCCTGACTTTGAAAGAAGAGGAAATCTTAGTTAATATCATTGTTTCTCACCATTCTCTCAGTTACTGAGAGGAAGATAGAGCATGCATGCAGCAGGTTTTATAACATTTACATTCTGATCTATAACCATAACCACTCATCCACCCAAAATATTTGGTCTTATTCTTAACAGTTAAAAAGAATCAACATTCATTGCCAGGCTTTTCATAATAGTAGTCAGGTCATCTCTAGTTTGCTAAAGTTTATTCTCAGTGATTTCTTCAGAAAGTCACTAGACACTATATTCCCCTAGTTCTTTTATGTTCAAAAATTTTGTCATTTCATTTATACTTACCTGGTAATTTAATCAGAAATAAAATTCTTTAACTAAGGAGTTTCTTTCCTTGAGGAGGGAATGGTCATTGCTTCATTATCTTGCAGCTTTAGATAATGCTTTGAAGAGTCTGCACACTCACATATATTTCTTCTCTTCATGGATAACTCTTTTCCTTTACCCAGTTTCATTTTTCTACTCTCTGGTGTTATGTATTTCTTGGTTTATTTGTTGTCTGTCTCCATCCAATAGAATGAAAACATCAATAATAAAGGGATTTGGTATGATTTGTTCACTGCTGAATTCCAAGAACCTCTGTTAGTGTTCACTACTTAGTTTCTATCTAATAAACATTTGTTGAATTAATGAGATCAAACGGATTCTGTCCCATATTCCAATTCTCTAGGTAGCTTGATGTTTTTGCTGGTTCACCAAAGGATTTTTTTTTAAGTTACTGTACCTTTACTAGGGAAGAAAGGAGCTAACTTAAATAAGGTGGCAAACAGTACTTTTTTTAGATACTGTAAGGCTAAAGACATAAAGAACTGTGCATATATACACTGTACTTTCATTGATTAATTTGTTTATCAAAGGTACAATTTAGCAATTTTACAACTACTTTACAGGTACACCAGTAAAGTTAAGTTCTATTACTGTTTATTCTGTGTCCTGGTAATACTGAAGACATGGTCATGTATTTTATTTGCATTGCTTGTTGTTACTGTGGCCTATTGAGAGAATATGAATAGAAGTTCAGTGTAAGGGGAATGCTGTTATCTCAAAATACTTTTTTTTTTTTTTGCGGTACGTAGACCTCTCACTGCCATGGCCCCTCCTGCTGCGGAGCACAGGCTCCGGACGTGCAGGCCCAGCGGCCATGGCCCACGGGCCTAGCTGCTCCGCGGCACGTGGAATCCTCCTGGACCGGGGCATGAACCCGCGTCCCCTGCATCAGCAGGCGGACTCCCAGCCACTGTGCCACCAGGGAAGCCCTCGAAATACATTTTTAACTATTTTTCTGTTCCACTGTTTTATGTTTCTAACTTGCATTCTTACCACTCTCCTCAAGCACTTTATGTTAGATTTCTTTTCTGTTAAGCCTTGATGATATCTAGGGAAAATTTGCCATAGTTTTTTAATCACTTTCAGCTATTATGGAAGTACTCTTACTTTTGGCCATTAAAATTTTAAGTCTAATATCAAATACCTCAGTCTTATACCATTCATAAACTGAAAATTTTAATGTCATTAAAAAGGTCAGTTCTTCCTACAGTGAGCCATAGAGTCAATGCCATTACCATCAAAATTAAAATGTTTTGGGGAACTTTACCGTAAGTTTTATGGAATAGCAAAAGCCAAAAAAATAAAGATACTCCTGAAGAAAGACAGTGAGGGGCGGTGTGACATAGCCTACCATATACCCAAACTATTGGGTATTGGCACAGAGGCAGAACATTGGAATAGGATAGAGAGGACAGAGATAGACCTCCTCATACATAGTAACTCGATTTATGAAAGAGCTGGCATTGCAGCTTGGTGAGGAAATGGTTGATATTCGGTAACTGTTGCTGGGATAATTATTTTTTCATAAAAAACGAAACTGAATTCCTGTTTCTACAACAAACACAGAAAACAACTTCAAGTGGATTGTCGATCTAAATATTTAAGTTAAAACACCAGAGCTTCTGGAAGGTAACATTGAAGACTATCTTTATGACTTTGTGGATAAAGAATGACTTTTTTTTATTTAACATCTTTATGGAGTATAACTGCTTTACAATGGTGTGTTAGTTTCTGCTTTATAACAAAGTGAATCAGCTATACATATACATATATCCCCATATCTCCTCCCTCTTGCATCTCCCTCCCACCCCTCTAGGTGGTCACAAAGCATGGAGCTGATCTTGTGCTATGCTGCTGCTTCCCACTAGCTATCTATTTTGCATTTGGTCGTGTATATATGTCCATGTCAGTCTCTCACTTCGTCCCAACTTACACTTCCCCCTCCCTGTGTCCTCAAGCCCCTCTCTACATCTGCGTCTTTATTCCTGTGCTGCCCCTGGGTTCTTCAGAACCAGTTTTTGTTGTTGTTGTTTTAAAGATTCCATATTTATGTGTTAGCATACTGTATTTGTTTTTCTCTTTCTGACTTGCTTCACTCTGTATGACAGACTCTAGGTCCATCCACCTCACTACAAGTAACCCAATTTCATTTCTTTTTATGGCTGTGTAATATTCCATTGTATATATGTGCCACATCTTTATCCATTCATCTGCTGGTGGACACTTAGGTTGCTTCCATGTCGTGGCTATTGTAAATAGAGCTGCAGTGAACATTGTGGTACATGACTCTTCTTGAATTATGGTTTTCTCAGGGTATATGCCCAGTAGTGGGATTGCTGGGTCGTATGGTAGTTCTATTTTTAATTTTTTAAGGAACCCCCATACTGTTCTCCATAGTGGCTGTATCAGTTTACATTCCCACCAACAGTGCAGGAGGGTTCCCTTTTCTCCACACCCTCTCCAGCATTTATTGTTTGTAGATTTTTTGATGATGGCCATTGTGACCGGTGTGAGGTGACACCTCATTGTAGTTTTGATTTGCATTTCTCTAATGATTAGTGATGTTGAGCATCCTTTCATGTGTTTGTTGGCAACCTGTATATCTTCTTTGGATAAATGTCTATTTAGGTTTTCTGCCCATTTTTGGATTGGGTGGTTCATTTTTTTGATATTGAGCTGCATGAGCTGCTTGTAAATTTTGGAGATTAATCCTTTGTCAGTTGCTTCATTTGCAAATATTTTCTCCCATTCTGAGGGTTGTCTTTTCGTCTTGTTTATGGTTTCCTTTGCTGTGCAAAAGCTTTGAAGTTTCATTAGGTCCCATTTGTTTATTTTTATTTCAATTTCTCTAGGAGGTGGGTCAAAAAGGATCTTGCTGTGATTTATGTCATAGTGTTCTGCCTATGTTTTCCTCTTAGAGTTTTATAGAGGAATGACTTCTTGAGGAAGATACAAAAAACATAAAGGAAAAGATTTTTAAATTTCTAAATGTTGTCAAAATTAGGATTAATAACTCTTACATATTTTTGAAATAATGAAAGTAAGGGAAGTTCCGAAGAGAAAATTGCAAGAAGTAGTAGAACAGTTGAAAGAGTATATTGAAGCTCTAACAGAAAATTGTCTTTCACAGTCAGCATATTTTTTGGCTTATCTAAAAATCATATATTTTTAACCAACCAGGAGTTTTAGTCATTAAATATAATCAGTTAGAAAGGGAACCTTATATAAAGATTAGGGAGTTATCCTAACCACGTGATTCAGTATAACATCTTTAATAATAACTTAATGTGTTTCCCAAGGCATGCAGTGAGAAGTACAAAACATCACCTTGTACATCGCCTAAAACACTGAAGTATCAGACCAGTTTTGACTGGAACATTCCATAAGACAATGGTCTAGAATCTCAAACATGCCACTCTCGTGAAAGACACAGGGGAGAAGGTAGAAGGAGTCTTTCAGAATAAGGGACATTGAAGAGACTTGACAAGCAAATGTAATAGTTGATTCTTGATTGAACCTGCATCAAAAATTTTTCAGTGGAAGAAAGGAACTTGCTGCAAAGAACATTTTTGAGATGGTTGAAAAATGTTAGCTATGGACTGCATGTTAGATAATATTACTGTATCACTGTTATATTTTGTGTTTATATAGGAAAATGTCTTTGGTCTTTAAGGAGATAAATACTAAAGGACTTAAGGGTCATGATGTTTGGAACTTATTTGCCAGCAGTTCAAGAATGAAAAAGAAGCCATGTGTCAAACATGTTGCAGTTGGTAAATACAGATGCTCTAAGAGTGTTCATTGCACTATTCTCTCAACTTTTTCTGTAAGTTTGTTAATTTTTCAAAACTGAAAGTTGAGGAATAACCTACAAGGTAAAAAATACATTTTCAACTATGGTAGCAATAATAATAAATTAATACACTAAATATACTTTTGTAACATTTATGAGTTATATTTTTAGAAATCATGTTTATGTGGCAAAGATTTTTCCCTCTTGGTAACTTTTTAAAAATAAATTTCCAAACTTCCGATACTGGAAATAGAGGAATCCAAAAAATGTTTTTCATTTCACATCTAAATGCTAATGAAAACTGGCCTTTTAAAACATTAAAGGCATTTAATTTATCTAACTGGGATTCAGTGTTTAGCTTTGTTCAGCAGATACTATTGAACATTTAGGTGCTGTGGTAAAGTGGCTAATCTCTATATAACTGTCCAGGTTTATACCCTGATTCACTGTAGCACAGGGTAGTCTTCTGATGTGAGTGGCATCTGTGCCTTAGTCTCCTCAAATATCAAATAGGGTAAGTATAGTACCTATCTCCTAGAGTTTTAGTAATGATTAAATGAGTTAATATATTTGGAGCACTTATAAGTGTTTTAAAAAGTAGAGTTGCTGCTGCTGTTGTTATAACCTGGATCTTTGCTAAGAAAGGGTAAGACTATAAGACTGGACTGCCACTGAGGAGTTCACAGTGTAGTAGTGTGACTCAAAAACAAGGTAATCATACGTTTTATATTAGAAGTTCATATAGAAAGTTCATAGAGAACACTGCTCATATGCTTAGTCATGTTTTCAATCAGATACTGAGTTCTACAATATAAAACGTAGCTTTCAGCTGAAGAAACAGGTAAGGATATACTTAGCAGAGAGTTTGTAAGTGTCAAAAGAATACTACTCAGAAAAATTTAATGAATTAGCATCAGTAAAGGAAGTTCATGAATTTTGGATAAAGATTAGAGAAATGCTGAAAGGAGACATTGCCAGCTGGGATAATGAGTTGGGGAAGGGTACAGATACATGTAGTACATCCAGTGGATTAGAGTGTGTGTGTGTGTGTGTGTGTGTGTGTGTGTGTGTGTAAATGTATATGAAAATAATCTTCAGAATGTTTAGATTTGAATTAAATTCTGATTTTAAGACTTCATTTTCTGTAAGCATCCCATTTTTGATAGCATTCTGTTTCCTAAGTCATACTTTGAAACAGGGATACATCTAGTCCTGAAAATGCTGCTATTATTGTGCCAGAATCAGAACAGGATAGATACTTTTCTGATTGTTCTCCAATTGGATCACAGTATGATGGCTCAACCTAAGTTCTGTGCATAACTACTAAATGCTGACTCACAGAATTAAACCTATTTCCATTTTACTCTTGTCAAAATGGAATTCACAGATTCTACTTTTTTAGACCTTACACACACCTTATATATATAACTTACTGAGACCACCAAAGTTCAGGAAGGAAGAAGTCTTGTGTAAATAGGAATAATATACTGGGGTTTGAAATGCTCTTCTAGGAGATTGTTTAAAAATCATATAAAATGATTTGAGTTTTTATAAGTTTCTTGGATCACAAATGGCCCACATTAATGTTATCTTATTATTATAATATTTTAGCCCATATTTTTGAACATGTTAGAGCATTTAACCAATTATTCTGAAAATGAATCATTTTTCCAATCATAATCTCTATACTTAAGAATTCCTTCCCTTTATTCCTTCTTTTCAAATTCATAGCATCTATATTTGGAAAATATTTCAATAAGGAAGAAAATAAGCATTTTTAATGTATTAGAAAAGATTTTCCAAATTAGATAAAAATGGTTGACAAAATAAAATCTTTATGCATGCATTGCAATACTGATTTTATCAATGTGTTTCTGAAAAGATACTTACATAGTAACTTTGAATAAGTTCAACATATGGTATATGTTATATAATGAATGATAGTATAGAACTATGTTAACCCACAAAATATTGTCAGAGATTTACCAAAGCCACAAATTATATAGAAGAAAATTGCAGTTGAAAATGCAGTCTTTTTGTCTTTTTACATTCTCTCTTTATATCTAGATGGTACCAGAGATATTATATCCCTATGCAGTATGTGATCTCCAGAATATGTTGCCAAAATTAGAACAAAGCTTCAGAGCCTAATAGTTAAAATTATTTTCATAGTGCCAGTAAATAAGAGGAAAAACATCTTTGATCTAGGGTCTCAGCCTAGATCTCCTAATTGAAATGATCCAGAAATCCAAAGATTTCAATACCATTCATCTCTGCCTAATAGCAAAGTTTTTTGTTTTTGTTTTATCCTTGGGCATGTCACTCAGTTCATCTTTGTCTTAGTTTTCTGCTGGTAGGATTGAACAAGATGATCCTCAAAGCTGAACTAGCTTGAGAATTCTGTTGATTTTTCTCTGTTAACTCACAGATAGCTTCCTAGGATAGAAGTAGTATTGTACACACTGAGATATCAGATATTCAATCAGATTTGCACCCGTAGATCTGTGGCTATTTTAATTTTTACTTGTTACTTACAGGAATTGTATACTTCTATGGAATGTAATGTCTTCTTTTATTTCAAAAATACGACACATTGAGTCACCAAAATAATGACCCCATAGGATTCTAATAGTAAGCTTTTATCAGTTAAATATCACTGTGTCAGCTTAAAATGAGCGTAAGGAAAAAACATTTCTTTACTACTTAAGTTATTTATAAAAGTCTTGATAGTTCTAATCTGAGATAAAGATCATACAGTGCGTTTTTTCACAGTGCCTGGTAGACAGAAGATACTCGATGAGTGTTTGTTAAGTAAATAAAATGTCATTTCATTTGGTGCATTCCATTTCCTTAAATTTTCATTTTATTACAAAAGTTTTCAAAGATACACACAAAATTGCAAAAGTTCTATAATGAATCCACATCTACCCATTACTAAGGTTCAACAATTACTAAGATTTTGCCATCTTGCCTTTATAAACATTTTTACATTCAAAGATTGGCTTTAAAATACTTGACCTCTTTCCTTTTTACACTATATACTTCATATTTTAAAGAAGGTAGTAGTAATTTTTTACTTTTTTTTCTTTTTTTCCTGAAGACCTTGCTTCTGAGGCCCTTCATTTCTCTGCTTCAAGCTTTTACTTTTCCTTCACTATCATCCTGAAATTCCTTTCATCTCTGATCTGTTGAATCCTTAGTTTCTAGAATCCCATGAGTTCTTCCCTAGTTAAATTCTTATTTGAAAGGCACACATTCTCTGTTAACTTTCTGAGAAAAATACAAGGGAGATAAATAGTTGGAGACCTAATATTTCAATCTCTACCATTTACTGTCACTCTAGATTAATAGTTTGGCTGCATATGGAATTCTAGAAAGAATATTTCATTTTGAATGTTGAAATAATTGCTGTATTGTATTCTAACCTCAAATGTTGTTTTTGAGAAGTCTCAGTTCATTTGTTTCTTAAGCTATTGTTTGTGATCTGATTTTTCTCTAAAAGCATTTATAATCTATCTTTATCTCTGGTTTTCTAAAATTTCCTGATAAGTAGTAATGGCATAGGTCTCTTTTAATTCATGTGTTAACTTACTGGTTCCTATAAATCTAGACAATAAGAAAGTTCTGGTGAATTTTTCTTTTCTGGTGAATTTTAAAATGTAATTTCTTTTAAAATTTCCTTCCTACAATTTTTCTATTCTTTCTTTTTGCAATTTGTGATAGAAATTTGACTTCCTGGAATGACCCTTTACTGTTCTCATTCTTTTTCTCTTGATTTTTTTCCCCCATTTTTTCTGGGATCCCCTTTTTATATCTTCACTTTTTGTTGGAGACTCTTCTCAAGTATCTGATAATCTTGGTTGTCCATTTATATTTAGTAGTGATGCATTAAATACCTCATTAGACTTTGCACAAGATGGGACGTTTTGACCTTCTTAGAGTATTGGAATAAAAGACAGCTTTTTCATGGTAGAGGTAATTTGTGTCTTTCCAGGGCTATTTAGTTTCTCCAGTGTAGATTGGATCCTCCACTTTTCTGTTTGGGTGAACTTGAGCCTGATTGCTAACCAGGAAAAGTGTCTGAAGGACTGACAATTTAGTATATAGATTTTCACGTAACCACCCTCACCTTGGCCTGATTTCAGCATAGCACTTCATCCTGAATCCTATCTTCCTTTATGCTTGGAGTTCCTGAACTTGAAGCCTTTCCAGTTCTTTCCTAGCGTACCTTCTCTCCATTGTCCTTCAGAGATAATGGAGGAAATCGGGAAAGCCCCTTGAGGTAATTTTTGACAAGAGACTGTAGGAAATGTCTATACTCTGGCATCAGAAATGCTGTCTTAAAACCAGCTCCATGGGCTTCCCTGGTGGTGCAGTGGTTGAGAGTCCGCCTGCCGATGCAGGGGACACGGGTTCGTGCCCCGGTCCGGGAAGATCCCACGTGCCGCGGAGCAACTGGGCCCGTGAGCCATAACTACTGAGCTTGCGTGTCTGGAGCCTGTGCTCCGCAACAGGAGAGGCCACGACAGTGAGTGGCCCGCGCACCTCAATGAGGAGTGGCCCCCGCTCGCCGCAACTAGAGAAAGCCCTCACGCAGAAACAAAGACCCAACACAGCTGAAAATAAAAATAAATAAAATAAATAAATTTTAAAAACAGTTTAATAAAATAAAATATTAACATACTGTTAACATTTTCCAAAAACAATGATCTATCTCATTTCCATATACATTTATGAATCACCTACTATTTGCCAGAAACAGTGGTGTTCGTTGCTCATTGAGTATGTGTAGTCCTGCCTAGAGAGAAGAAATGACTTTTTTGAATGTTATTACTCAGTTCACTTATTAAGTTTGCCTATGAAAAAAAACAAAACTTTGTAAATTAAAAATTAAATGTTTTGTGTGTATTTATTGAGTTTATTTATATTTTGGTTTTAGTGGTTAATGTTATACTTACACATTTTCTAATGTTCTTTTCCAAGTCCTCTTATTTAACCTGTTACTGTCTGTTTTATCTGGTTTTATTGGTATCCTGTAACTCTCATCTATCACCTGTGTTGAGTTTATTCTGTTTCCTTCTCTCTCTTTTCTTCCCTTTGTTAGTTACATTATTTCTACTTTCTCCCAACATATAAAATGTGTACTTTAGTCTTTTATATTTATTCCTGTTTTTGTTTTAGTTATAGATGTACATGTATATATTTTTAATGTTCACCCCCATTTTAAAACTCTTCCTCTAAACAATTTTTCAGAAAGACTCGTGGGTACAGAATTCCCTGAATTCTGTGCGTTGAAACAGTTTTTCTGTAGTCTTAATATATTTAAGGGACAGCTTAGCTGGATATAAAAATCCTTGATTGACTCTTTATTTCATTGAGATTTTAAAAATTTGCTGTTTTAGTGTTGCCTTGCTTTACATGTTAGTTTTGAAAAGTCTCATACCACTCTAATTATCTTGCCTTTAAGTTATTTGACTGGATGTTTGGAAGATTTTGTCTTTATTCTTGAAATCTAATGGTTTTACTCTGATATATCTCTAGGTTGTTCATTGTTGGTTATTAATTTTCCCAGGTTTCCAATGGGCTCTTTGAATGTCTAGAATCAGGTCCTTTCTTATTTTTCAAAAGTTTTCTGGAACTATAGTTTAAATATTAATTCTGTCCACTTGTATTATTTTTTTAGGGACTCACACAATATGAATGTTATTCCTCCTTTTTCTGTCTTCCTTTTCCATTATTTTCCTCTGTCTCTTTTTACTTCCTTATTATTTCATTTTCATTCTCTTACTTTCCTGGTTTTTTTTTTTTTTTGGTGTCCGTTATTACATTTTCATTTGAATTTATTCTTTCTTGAGAAACCTTTGTCTTCCTCTTTCATTCTTGAGTTCAATTCAGTCATTTTTTGTTTATTTCTGTTCTTAAGTTTTTGAATTTCAGATTTATGGTAAGTTTTCATATCTTCAGATGCTTGCTTGAGTATGCTTAATTCCATTTGTGGTACTAAATTGTTATTTTCTTTTGTTTCATGGTTGGTTTTCCTTTGTGGAATTTTCCTTAGTTGAAATGTGTTGGTTTTCACTTCTGATGTTTGCTAGCTATCTGTTACTCTGTCTCTTATTCAGAGAGAGAGAGTGTGTGTGTTATTATGGTGCTTTAAATAACTCCTGGTATAATAGTGTCCTCTTCCATCAGTATATCAAAGTGCAGATTTATTAGTGGATTTGTTTGGGGGTTGGGGGGCAGGAGTTGTTTTCAGTGGGTTTGTTTTGTGAAGGGATTAGGGATTGTGAGTTCTCCTGCTTTGTGATCTCTTTCAAAACCCTAAATTTTGCCCCTTTTGATTCTTATTCTCTTCATGACTCAATTGCCAAAGGGGCTTCTTTTTTGCCTATTTTCTCCCTTAGAAAGTATGCATTTCATAGAGTGCCCCTTCAAATTTTTGTGCTTTTAAATTCCTCTTCTGATCTACCTGGATACCTATTAAATATTTTCATATTTAGGGTGGACATCATCTTTCTGACAGTGGTTTTAGATTGACCTGAGGACCAGTTACCAGCTTTCTTCCTTACCCAATATTTTCTCTCAGACTACCTTTGCTCTCCACAAGACCTCATGGTGGAATGGTGGTGGGGCATGAATATAAGAAAATCTTGCAGTGGAATTTGGTGATTTTTCTCCTTTTACTTGTAGTTATTTTATAGTTTAAGCATTCTTTTTAATAGCCACTTTCGAAAATATTCTCATGTGGTGTTTAACATTGAACACGGATTAATACAGGAGACCATGCTGTCCTCAACAACTCCTCAGTAGCAAGTTCAGTCTATTTATCAGTGCATTCTTCAATGAAAGACTAAGCACCGAGCTGATCTCCCTGTGCTGTGCAGCTGCTTCCCACTAGCTGTCCATTCTACATTTGGTAGTGTATATATGTCCATGCCACTCTCTCACTTCGTCCCAACTTACCCTTCCCCCTCCCCATGTCTTCAAGTCCGTTCTCTACGTCTGCATCTTTATTCCTATCCTGCCCCTAGGTTCTTCAGAACCGTTTTTTTTTTTTTTAGATTCCGTATATATGTGTTAGCATATGGTATTTGTTTTTCTCTTTCTGACTTACTTCACTCTGTATGACGGTCTCTAGGTCCATTCCCACCCAGTCTTTACCTGTTCTGAGTTATATTTTCCCTCATCCTTTTTTTTCAAAGTTGCCTCATTAATTGTGGAACATGAATTGTGTAGTGTATAAACAAGTAAGCAGACATACAAGTCAGTAGACTGGAGTGCAACTACCTCCTCATATCATTAGTTGTATGACCTTCGGCAAATAGAGCAACCTCTCTGGGCTCTAATTTCCATATCTGCAGAATGGGTTTATAGATCAAATATTTTTAACTGCAGAACCCTGTTTTCGTACTCAGATGCCCAATATATAAATCAGAATAGCAGGATGTGTTCAGGCCAATGCCATAGCTGTAGGGAAACTAATTCTGATTTTTTTTAAATCTAGATAATATCAGCGCTACCTCTTGGAACAAAGAAACAGAACCCTTTTTCCTCCACTACAGCCAAGTTTTATATTTTGTGGCGCCCCCCCCTTTTTGCCATTTTCATAAAGATTTTGAGTTGCTCTGTGATGGAATAAAAGTCTTAAGGATAATGAGTAGGCATTTCATTATTCTAAATCAGTGGTTTTCATACTTCAGCATGCATCAAAATCACCTAGAGGGCTTGTGAAAACAGTTTGCTGTGTCCCTCCCACACTTTCTCTTTCAGTAGGTCTGGGGGAGGACCAAGAATTTGCATTTTTAGGAAGTTCCAGGTAATAACTGAAGCTGCTGATTTGAGAATTACACTTTGAGAACTGCTGTCCTATATCAGTGTTAAATATGCATTTTAGTCAGTTTTCTTATTTTAAAAATTATATCAAATCATGTAACAATAACAGCCAGAAGACAAGTAATGTATAAGTGATATATGATATCTATAAAATAAGATAATTAACATCCAAAGCTTCTAATGTCCTGAAGCTTTCATATCTAGCAGTAAGGGCTATCTATACCTTTTTGACTTGTTGAGCTACTGTTATGAGTGGATAGATACTAATCTGGCAGCAATCAAGGTTGGCTTCAGCAATAAAGAAATTATTCAAGTCTAAAAGCAATCCTCTCCTTTCGACATGCTGGAAGCACCTAAGAAGAAAATGTCAGAGTCAATATAAGTGCATTTACTGACAGTTTAGCTCTTTTCTATGTCACAGAAAATGGTTTGAAATTTGGCTTTTATCAAAAACAGAAACACTGACCACTCAGAATGATAAAGCAATAGCTTTCAGCTTAGTCATTTTCCATTTATAAAGTAATACTCTTATAGAAATAAGCAATTGTTTATTTTTGCATAGTTGCATTTTCTCCATTTTTGAGCTCAGATTTAAAACAACTGTGTCCAGTAGTAAGGGAGAGAAATCACTACTTTGCATTACATTAAGTAACAACTGAAAGATCACTTCAAGATAAAATATGACCCAAAAGAACAACCATCTCACTAGTTTCTTACAGATCACTTGTGTTCTCTATTCCTTCTCTTTCAGAGCCTGGTTTGTGTATTTCATAAACTTTTCCATCTTAGATAGAATTTTATATTTTTTAATTTTTCAGTAAATCCTCAGTTAATTTGTTACATGAATCACAAGTTATAAGTTGCATTTGTGGCTCACTAAGAGTTGTCAATTTCTGGATAAAAGAGACTCCCTCCCTCAGAATATCCCTTCAGTTTTTGTTTGTTTTTTTTTTTTTTTTTTGCGGTACGCGGGCCTTTCACTGTTGTGGCCTCTCCCACTGCAGAGCACAGGCTCCAGACGTGCAGGCTCAGCGGCCATGGCTCACAGGCCCAGCCGCTCTGCAGCATGTGGGATCTTCCCGGACCGGGGCAGGAACCCGTGTCCTCTGCATCGGCAGGTGGACTCTCAACCACTGCGCCACCAGGGAAGCCCCCAGATCTTTTTTAAAGTACAACTTCAATATGTACATGTTTTTTATGTTATTTATTGCTTCCAAAATTATTTTAAAAATCATCAAAATGAGACAGTGTTGAAAAGTAGAAATATTTTCTTTAATGAAAATATATTCAAGTTGTTCCATATTCAGATATCTTGTTTAATACTTAAAATTTGTTCTTCACATTTGTTTAAAGCTATTATAAGGGTAAGTGTCCTTTGGATTGTGCCTTTGTGTTTGTATTATGAAAGAGTCAACTGAGAAAAGCAGTCAAACAAATAATGTGGAAGTTGTTACCACCACAGCATGAATGTACAATTGTATTAACTTTAATCCACAGGAAAAAAATCAGATATGGAAACAAAAAAAAATGTCCATAGCCAGATAGATAAACACACTGTGGTATATCCGTGCAATGCAATATTATTTGACCATAAAAAGGAATAAATCTACTATGTACTACAATATGAATGAATTTCAGAAATGTTATGCTAAGTGAAAGAAGCCAGGCATGAAAGATCACATAATGTATGATTCCATTTATTTGAAATATCCAGAATGGGTAAATCCACAGAAACAGAAAACAGATTGGTAGTTGCCAGGAGCTAGGGACAATGTGGAGTAACTTAATAGCTATGGGGTTTCTTTTTGGGGGGTGATGAAAATGCTTTTGAACTAGATAGAGGTGATGGTTGTACAACATTATGAATATGACCACATGAAATTGTTCACCTTAAAATGATTAGTTTTGTTTTATGTAAATTTCATCTCAATTGGGAAAAAAATCAGTTAACTTAAAACCTAACTGAATTCCAGAATTTTTGAGGTAGAGGGGCTTCTCAAGATGATCCACCCATTCTGTCATGAAGAAACTGAAGTTCATCAAGATTAAATATATCACTCAAGTATTTCAAGGTAGCTTGTCCAAAACCTAGACCAGCATTTGAAATCTTGAATTTCTAGTCCAGTCACTTTTTTTTTAAGCTATGACATGCAGCTCTATTATCTGCTACTATTTTAGATATTTTAGGGGAAATACTACTCCAGTTGTCACTTATACATAAAAATAACAACAAAGAAACATAGCTTCATTTGTGCCACTTATTAAAAATGCAGGAACAGCAGGTGTTTGTTTCAATAATTTGCCAAAAAGCAGGCCAGAGCTTGAGTTAAAAGAGGATTCTCTGCAATACATCAAAGAAGGCATATATTTTAATTCTAGTCCACAGTTGTCTGGTTTGTGAACCCTTTGGTTCTACCATGATTATGATTCATTTCTGAAAGTTCAAAAAAGTCTTCAAAGGGACTTCCCTGGTCATCCAGTGGTTAAGACTCAGTGTTTCCAATGCAGGGGATGTGGGTTCAAGCCCTGGTCAGGGAAGTAAGATGTCACATGCCACGTGGGGTGGCCACAAAAAAAAAAAAAAGTCTTCAAACAATTGGTTAGCTTTCTACCACTTGACAATTTTTGTTTCTCCAACAGAGAAGAACGCTTAGGGTATAAAAATTATATAAGTGTTCCTGCCTAGCTTATGGCAGATAGAGGGTCTGTTTTCAACAGTTATCTTCAGAGGCACCTAGGGAGAAGCATTGAGTGGGGTTGAGGGGTGGAGATAGAGAGCAGCAACTACGAAAACAAGATAACTTGTATCCCTTGGAGATTGAGTCTTCTACTCAAGTGTAAGTAACTTGTGTTGATTTAGTGCTAGCCTCAAAATAGTCTGTGTTCTCATTTCAGGGGAGGACATCAGGAAATATAATTACAGTTTACCCTTGAGCAATGTAGGAGTTTAGTGGTGCCAACCCATGTAGTCAAAAACCTGCATATAATCAACTATACTCCAATAAAAATAAAAAAATATACCCTGCATATCACTTTACGGTCGACCCTCCACATGCATGCATATGTATCCATGGATTCAACCAACTGGGGATCATGCAGTACTTTCACATGTATTTATTGGGAAAAAATCCACGTATAAGTTGATCTGTGCTGTTAAAACTCTTGTTGCTCAAGGATCAACTGTATATTGTTTTCTCCTCTCTAAGCCCACTTTGACATTCAATTTCTTCATGCCCTTTATTCTTTTGAAGAAGCTGTCATTATCATACTATATTGGATTTCCTATTAATTTTTCTCTTCAATATTCCTTTTATCTGAGTGGTATTTTTACTTGGTAGTATGTATTTCCTTCTTTTCCTTCAGTTCATGGGTCAGCAGAATATGTCACCTGGGCCAGATTTGGCTCACTGTCCTTGTGAATAAAGTTTTATTGGAACACAGTCATGCTCATGCTTATATGTATTGTATATACCCACTTTAGTACTAAAACAGCAGAGTTGGGTGGTTGCAGTAGAGATCATATGACCCACAAATCTAAAATACGTACTATTGGGCCTTTAACAGAAAACATTTGGCAATCTTTGCTTTTGTTGTCCAAGTGGAAGGTGAAGAACAGATTCTACAGAGTGAATAAATATTGCCAGCAAAGCAGAGGATATAGGGAAATATAGAATTTGTGCTTAAGGTAGCTAGAAGCTCTGTGTGGTCAGTGTAAAAGTTTCTTGAAGGTGGATCATCAGAGAAAATGTAGACAAGATAGATTACTGTCATAATTACAGGGTTTTTGATGCCATGTCAGAAATTTGAGATGTATTGTTTAGGAAATGAGCCATTTAAGGTTTTTCAGCAAAGGAACTTTGCCAAAACAGGAAACTCTTGCAGTAATGTTTATAAGGCAAATGAGGGTTGTATTAATGGAAGATTAATACTAATGTTGTATACATATTAATGGGAAAGAGTATAGTTGTAAGAATTTCTAAAGATGTAATTGATAGGACATTTGATTTGGGGACAAAGAGTTAATAATTCTTAGATTCACACTTCATTGAGCAGAACAGAAAATTGTACATATTTGTTTGGGAAGTGAAGAACTAATTTTTATGGAAGGTTTAAGTTAATGGAGAAAGATTATAACATTATGTAGGATAAGAAACAAATTAAAATTGTTTACTAGGTATCAGCATTACCAAAGTTGTTAGGGCATCCAGCCAAAGGCAGTTTTTCATTGGCCACATTTTACCTTCAGGGTACCCATTGCTATCATCTAATTGGGGTCCATCTCTTCATAAAATCCTCTTGCCTCTGCTCTCCAGAGTGCCACCCTTATACTCCGATTTACTTCTGTTGTCTCATGCAGAGTCAATTACTGACATTTTCTAAATACTATGAATCATGCCCAAGAAGGGCTTTAGCTCTCTCAAATAAAAATGCTTATCACGGTATTTTCTTCAACTAGAGCCACAGTTCCCAGACTGTACACTGAGACATCCTACGGTCCTGCAACAAACTCAAAAGAGTTCCATACAGTATTTTATATATCAGGGTAATGCATATCTTCAATATCAGACTGTGATGCATTCCTTTGGGATGATGTCCTATCTTTGGGAATGGTTGCTGTGATTAAAAAAAAAAATCCTGAAAATCAGTGCAGAACAGGAAATGAGGGTTGCACTATTCAGTTAGAATCCAAGGCTTGAAGAGTTGTGCAGTGCCCATCATCAGCACCGTATCCCATTAGTAAGTGTTGTGGTTTTTGAATGAAGTAAAAAAAATTTTTTTTCAGTTTATATACATTATTTTTTCAAACCAGGTATTAAGTTGTTAAGATTATCAGTACTTACTAAGTTGCTCAGACCTGACTGTTACAAAAAATAGAACTGTTAGGTATTTCTTAGGGCACCATGTAAAAGTTATTCACTAAGGGTGCTGTGAACTGAGAAAGTTGATTCTTTGAGCTAGAGAGTTGTCCAACTCTAAAATAAATATACTCTTCCTTTAAAATGTGAAAATGCAGCAGTCCTTTTCTTTTTTTCCCCCAAAATAGCATTTCATGGAGTCACAGATGTAGAAAACAAACATGGGGTTACTGGGGGGGAAGGGGGGAGGGATAAATTGAGAGATTGGGATTGACATATACACACTACTATATATAAGATAGATAACTAATAAGGACCTACTGTATAGCACAGGGAACTCTACTCAATACTCTGTAATGACCTATATGGGAAAAGAATCTAAAGTGGATATATATGCATGTATAACTGATTCACTTTAGTGTACACCTGAAACTAACAAAACATTGTAAATCAACTATACTCCAATAAAAATTTAAAAAGAAAAGAAAAATAACAAAAACAAAATAGCATTTCAGTTACTTGGGAATTTATGTAGAATCTCAGTAAGAATTTAATCAGATATTTTAAAATTATCTGTACACTGTACACTGTTCTTTGTGCTGTAGCAAACATAAAAATAAAAACTACTCTTGCCCTTAAGGTTACAGTGAAGTTTGGGCGGTAAGACAAATGCAAGATGCTTATATTAATAAAATAAATACCCATGGTTATTTATTTCATAATACATATTATGGAAGTTCAAAGAAGAACGAATATGTGTGTTAGTGGGAATGCAGTAAGACTTTGTGGGATGAAAGTTCGATTTTAAGTGGACCTTGATGGAGGGGTGAAATTCCAACAGGTGGAGGTAGTGGATATTTCAGATAGAAGAAACAACATAAAGACTCAGAAGATTTATTTGGGGGGAAGCAAATCATTCTGTATGACTGAAGCAAGGACATACATTGTAGGGTAATAGAGGTTACAGCTGGTGTGCTCTGTACATTGGAGTACTATTGTGGAGAGCTTTGAATGCTGGGGTGTGAGGCATTTGGATTTAATTTACTAGTAAAATAAGAGTGATTAGGGTGATTAATCTGTCAGCAGGATATAGGATGATTAAATCAAGGAGAGAGAGGAGGCAGGGAGAGCTTTTGGAAAGGGAATGATGGATCTTGTTTTATGTATTTGTATTTCAAAGGAAATACCAAGCTCTATATTCAAGTTAAACATAATTTTGATAAGCATTAGAACTAAGAGCTATAACATAGAACTCAACATTAACGGAAAAACAAAAAGTTCTAATGCTCTTGATATTACTACAGAAATAATGTTAATACAGTGTTAATATGTATGGAGTGCATGCTACATACCAGGCATTGTATTAAGCATTCATTTAATTTTCACACCAACCTTAATAGCCATTACTATTCCCATTTTTTAGATGAGAACAATGAGACATAGGGAAGTTACATAGCACAAGTCATGTATCTAATAAGTACCAAGACTGGAAAAACTGTTAAAAATAAGTATACTAGTTTGTTTAAACTCTGTGGTGCTGAGAATTGAGTGAATCCATCTCAGATCCTGACGGATTATTATTATATGGCTTAGGTATGGCTCCTCTCTTATTATTTTATTTTTTCCTATCATTCCTGATCCCTAATCCTATTCTCCACCCCACCATGGGTACTCCAATGTGTTTGATATGTGTCCTGCATCCTTGAAAAGTGTATCATGATGTTTTAGGTAAGCGCACATGTGTGTACATTATACAGAACACATAAAAGGATGAACTATATACAATATGATGTATATGTTTCTCATATATTACTTTAAATCTTTATATAATAGTGTGCATTCACCACATTTTCTGTATCTTTTCCCCTAGAAATAGACTCCCAGAATGCCTCACACTCCCTTTTACTTTCAGCAAAGCTGTGATAAATATCCTCGTGTTATGTCCCCCTAAAACCCATCTTCTTTCTACTATGTCTTGCTGCCTCCTATTACATGCTTTTTGAGGTGTTTATTTCGGATGGAAGAAAAGCTGACATCTATGTTCATGGTATAGGTAAGATTGCAGGTTTTTTAATCCTGAAAAATATTAAAATATATGTGGAATAGGTGATTTCATTGATGCTTTCAAAACGAGCCACACAGGCAGGAAGATCTAGGTGAATTATCCTCTTCCACTGATGCATTATATTCAGTCAGTGGTAACATAAGCATTACAGCATCACTAGTATATTTGTTCTGGCTTTCTTCTTGTAGTGATTCTTTTGCTGTCATTACTATGAAGTAGTGCATATCATAACATGGTAATAGTAAACAATTTATACATTATCTTAATGTTTGTCAAAGTCGTTTTCCTTACAAGCAAATAGGAAGTATGTTTTATAATAATTTACATTTGGGGCTTCCCTGGTGGCACAGTGGTTAAGAATCGCCTGCCAGTTCAGGAGACACAGGTTCAAGCCCTGGTCTGGGAAGATCCTGCATGCCACGGAGCAATTAAGCCCATGTGCCACAACTGCTGAGCCTGCGCTCTAGAGCCCGTGAGCCACAACTGCTGAAGCCCACATGCCTAGAGCCCGTGTCTGCAACAAGAGAAGCCGCCACAATGAGAAGCCCACAAACCTCAACAAAGAGTAGCCCGTGCTCACCGCAAGTAGAGAAAGCCCACGCACGGCAACAAAGACCCAACGCAGCCAAAAAAAAAAAAAAAATCGTATTTGATCCTCACACTCGTACAAGGAAATAGATTTTATACTCTATGAGAGATTTGCAAAACACGTACGACTCATTAAAGGGAAGAAAACTTGCTATATGGTTTTTGTATTTGTTATTTTTGGCTTCTAATTTATTCTTTCTCTCAACCCATTGTCTTGACTAGTATTACTATGGCATGGAAAACATACTAATTATGTTCTTTAGAATAGACAACTGTGGTACATCTTGAGATACACCATCTGGTACTCTCAGCCATCTCTCATCAGTTATAGTCGAGGTTTAGTGGGGTTCTCTAGTTGTCCAAATATTTTTCTGTTAGTATATATTCTTATTTATTTTCTCTTTTGCTTCTATGAATAGTGGTTTATATTTACTAAAGTCACTTCATATTTAGTTTGTTCCTTTTTAAGCCATGTATCTACTTGAAGAAATAATAGACTTACTCCCAGCTCTTGATCTGTTCTTACTCTTGTTTTTTGAACTAAACTTCTCACTATTTATAAACATCTTTTCTTTGAACAAAGATTAAATTCAAGTGAACAAAATATTTTTATCTTTTAAACAATTTTTATCAGAGAGTAATCAAACCACTGAAATTTGAAAAATAAAAATATTAAAATTATCCATAATTTTTCTACTGAAATTTAAGCATTTTTGCTTTTGGTATATTCTCTTCCAGTTTTCTTTTCCTATTAATATAGTTTATAACCATATTTTGTACATACTACTTGTATATCTTACGTTTCATTTAACATTTGTGTATTATAAACATTTTCCACTTTGCCACTTATTTTCATAATCATCACTTTTATTATCTTCAAAGTATTCTCTAGAATAGCACTATCCAATGGAAATATAAAACAAGCCACATAAACAATTTAAAATTTTCTAGTAGCAACATTAAAAAAGTAAAAAGAAACAAGTTAATGTTAACAATATATTTTATTTAACTTCAGATATCTAAAATAATTCTCATTTCAACATGTAATCACATAAAATTAATTATATTTTAACATTCTTTTTTTATACTGTCTTTGAAATTGGTGTCTGTTTTACATTTATAAAACAGCTCAGTCACTAAATTGTCAACAGTCAAAATGAAATGTAGCCTACCAAAACAATAAAATTGTGTTTAGCAGAAAAATATTTTACATTCCTTCCATTTTGATTTTTTTTTTCAATTCAATTAAATTAAAATTCAGTTCCGCAGTCACACTAACCACATTCCATGTGCTCATTGGCTACATGTGGCTTTTTACATTTAAATTACAATTAAATAAAATTTGAAATTCAGGTCTTCAGTTGCACTAGCCACATTTTAAATGATCAATAGCCAGGGACTTCCCTGGCGGTCCAGTGGTGAAGACTCTGCACTTCCAATGCAGGGGGTGTGGGTTTAATCCCTGGTTGGGAAACTAAGATCCCACATGCCACATGGCGCAGACAAAAAAAAAGAAACAAGAGCTCCCACCTCTTAAAGACCATAGATATGTGAAAAGAAAGATAGGCTGTAAAGTGTTTACCACAGTGCCTGGCATAAGGAAACACCCAATAAATGCAGAGCTATAAATAAAGAATTTATAAATAATAAATATTTTTTAAAAAAATAAATGATCAGTAGCCAGATTTAGAACGGGTATATATGCCAGTTCTTACTTGACTATTTATTCCTCTATTATTGAATATATTGTTCCTAGGTTTTCAGTCAGATAAATAGTATACTGATATATTCCTAAATGAATATTTTCCATATTTTGGATTATTTCCTTAAGGTAGACTCTCAGAAGTAGAATTATTGGGTCAAAGAATATGAATTTGTTTATAGCTCCTCGTGTGTATTTTCAACTTATTTTCTGGAACAAGTGTCAGTTTCACTCCCATCAGCGGTATTAATATATTAATTTCACCAACTTTTCTTCATAATTAAGTTACTACCACGTTTCTTTTTTTTATATTTTATGTATTTTTTTAAATTGAAGTATAGTTGATTTACAATATTACATTAGTTTCAGGTGTACAACATAGTGATTATATATTTTAATAGATTATGCTTCATTTAAAGTTATTACAAAACAATGGCAGTATTTCCCTGTGATGTAAAATATGTACTTGCCTATATACATATATATATATATTTTTTTTTTTTTTTTTTTTTACGGTAGGCTGACATCTCACTGCTGTGGCCTTTCCCGTTGCGGAGCACAGGCTCTGGACGCGCAGGCTCAGCGGCCATGGCTCACGGGCCCAGCCGCTCCACGGCATGTGGGATCTTCCCAGACTGGGGCACGAACCCGTGTCCCCTGCATCGGCAGGCAGACTCTCAACCACTGCGCCACCAGGGAAGCCCAGTAAATTACTGATGTTTGTTTTTTGTTTTTTGTTTTTTGTTTTTTTTTTTTTTTTTTAAACATCTTTATTGGGGTATAATTGCTTTACAATGGTGTGTTAGTTTCTGATCTATAACAAAGTGAATCAGCCACACATATACATGTGCTCCCATGTGTCTTCCCTCTTGCGTCTCCCTCCCTCCCACTCTCCCCCTCCCACCCCTCCAGGCTGTCCCAAAGCCCCGAGCTAATATCCCTGTGCCTTGCGGCTGCTTCCCCCTAGCTATCTACCTTACTACGTTTGTTAGTGTGTATATGTCCATGACTCTCTCTCGCCCTGTCAAAACTCACCCTTCCCCCTCCCCATATCCTCAAGTCCGTTCTCCAGTAGGTCTGCGCCTCTATTCCTGTCTTATCCCTAGGTTCTTCATGACATTTTTTCCCCTTAAATTCCATATATATGTGTTAGCATACGGTATTTGTCTTTGTCTTTCTGACTTACTTCACTCTGTATGACAGACTCTAGGTCTATCCATCTCATTACAAATATCTCAATTTCATTTCTTTTTAAGGCTGAGTAATATTCCATTGTGTATATGTGCCACATCTTCTTTATCCATTCGTCCGATGATGGGCGCTTAGGTTCTTTCCATCTCCGGGCTATTGTAAATAGAGCTGCAATGAACATTTTGGTACATGACTCTTTTTGAATTTTGGTTTTCTCAGGGTATATGCCCAGTAGTGGGATTGCTGGGTCATATGGTAATTCTATTTGTAGTTTTTTAAGGAACCTCCATACTGTTCTCCATAGTGGCTGAACCAATTCACATTCCCACCAGCAGTGCAAGAGTGTCCCCTTTTCTCCACACCCTCTCCAGCATTTATTGTTTCTAGATTTTTTGATGATGGCCATTCTGACTGGTGTGAGATGATATCTCATTGTAGTTTTGATTTGCATTTCTCTAATGATTAATGATGTTGAGCATTCTTTCATGTGTTTGTTGGCATTCTGTATATCTTCTTTGGAGAAATGTCTGTTTAGGTCTTCTGCCCATTTTTGGATGGGGTTGTTTGTTTTTTTGTTATTGAGCTGCATGAGCTGCTTGTAAATTTTGGAGATTAATCCTTTGTCAGTTGCTTCATTTGCAAATGTTTTCTCCCATTCTGAGGGTTGTCTTTTGGTCTTGATTATGGTTTCCTTTGCTGTGCAAAAGCTTTGAAGTTTCATTAGGTCCCATTTGTTTATTTTTGTTTTTATTTCCATTACTCTAGGAGGTGGGTCAGAAAGGATCTTGCTGTGATTTATGTCATAGAGTGTTCTTCCTATGTTTTCCTCTAAGAGTTTGATAGTTTCTGGCCTTACATTTAGGTCTTTAATCCATTTTGAGCTTATTTTTGTGTATGGTGTTAGGGAGTGATCTAATCTCATACTTTTACATGTACCTGTCCAGTTTTCCCAGCACCATTTATTGAAGAGGCTGTCCTTTCTCCACTGTACATTCCTGCCTCCTTTATCAAAGATAAGGTGTCCATATGTGCGTGGGTTTATCTCTGGGCTTTCTATCCTGTTCCACTGATCTATCTTTCTGTTTTTGTGCCAGTACCATACTGTCTTGATTACTGTTGCTTTGGAGTATAGTCTGAAGTCAGGGAGCCTGATTCCTCCAGCTCCTTTTTTCGTTCTCAAGATTGCTTTGGCTATTCGGGGTCTTTTGTGTTTCCATACAAATTGCGAAATTTTTTGTTCTAGTTCTGTGAAAAATGCCAGTGGTAGTTTGATAGGGATTGCATTGAATCTGTAGATTGCTTTGGGTAGTAGAGTCATTTTCACAATGTTGATTCTTCCCATCCAAGAACATGGTATATCTCTCCATCTATGTGTATCATCTTTAATTTCTTTCATCAGTGTCTTATAATTTTCTGCATACAGGTCTTTCGTCTCCTTAGGTAGGTTTATTCCTAGATATTTTATTCTTTTTGTTGCAATGGTAAATGGGAGTGTTTTCTTGATTTCACTTTCAGATTTTTCATCATTAGTATATAGGAATGCCAGAGATTTCTGTGCATTAATTTTGTATCCTGCTACTTTACCAAATTCATTGATTAGCTCTAGTAGTTTTCTGGTAGCATCTTTAGGATTCTCTATGTATAGTATCATGTCATCTGCAAACAGTGACAGCTTTACTTCTTCTTTTCCGATGTGGATTCCTTTTATTTCCTTTTCTTCTCTGATTGCTGTGGCTAAAACTTCCAAAACTATGTTGAATAAGAGTGGTGAGAGTGGGCAACCTTGTCTTGTTCCTGATCTTAGTGGAAATGCTTTCAGTTTTTCACCATTGAGGAGGATGTTTGCTGTGGGCTTGTCATATATGGCCTTTATTATGTTGAGGAAAGTTCCCTCTATGCCCACTTTCTGGAGGGTTTTTATCATAAATGGGTGTTGAATTTTGTCAAAAGCTTTCTCTGCATCTATTGAGATGATCATATGGTTTTTCTCCTTCAATTTGTTAATATGGTTTATCACATTGATAGATTTGCGTATATTGAAGAATCCCTGCATTCCTGGAATAAACCCCACTTGATCATGGTGTATGATCCTTTTAATGTGCTGTTGGATTCTGTTTGCTAGTATTTTGTTGAGGATTTTTGCATCTATGTTCATCAGTGATATTGGCCTGTAGTTTTCTTTCTTTGTGACATCCTTGTCTGGTTTTGGTATCGAGGTGATGGTGGCCTCGTAGAAGGAATTTGGGAGTGTTCCTCCCTCTGCTATATTTTGGAAGAGTTCGAGAAGGATAGGTGTTAGCTCTTCTCTAAACGTTTGATAGAATTCACCTGTGAAGCCATCTGGTCCTGGGCTTTTGTTTGTTGGAAGATTTTTAATCACAGTTTCAATTTCAGTGCTTGTGATTGGTCTGTTCATATTTTCTATTTCTTCCTGATTCAGTCTTGGCAGGTTGTGCATTTCTAAGAATTTGTCCATTTCTTCCAGATTGTCCATTTTATTGGCATAGAGTTGCTTGTAGTAATCTCTCATGATTTTTTTTATTTCTGCAGTGTCAGTTGTTATTTCTCCTTTCTCATTTCTAATTCTATTGATTTGAGTCTTCTCCCTTTTTTTCTTGATGAGTCTGGCTAGTGGTTTATCTATTTTGTTTATCTTCTCAAAGAACCAGCTTTTAGTTTTATTGATCTTTGCTATCGTTTCCTTCATTTCTTTTTCATTTATTTCTGATCTGATTTTTATGATTTCTTTCCTTCTGCTAGCTTTGGGGCTTTTTTGTTCTTCTTTCTCTAATTGCTTGAGGTGCAAGGTTAGGTTGTTTATTCGAGATGTTTCCTGCTTCTTAAGGTGGGCTTGTATTGCTATAAACTTCCCCCTTAGAACTGCTTTTGCTGCATCCCATAGGTTTTGGGTCGTTGTGTCTCCATTGTCATTTGTTTCTAGGTATTTTTTTATTTCCTCTTTGATTTCTTCAGTGATCACTTCATTATTAAGTAGTGTATTGTTTAGCCTCCATGTGTTTGTATATTTTACAGATCTTTTCCTGTAATTGATATCTAGTCTCATGGCGTTGTGGTCAGAAAAGATACTTGATACAATTTCAGTTTTCTTAAATTTACCAAGGCTTGATTTGTGACCCAAGATATGATCTATCCTGGAGAATGTTCCATGAGCACTTGAGAAAAATGTGTATTCTGTTGTTTTTGGATGGAGTGTCCTATAAATATCAATTAAGTCCATCTTGTTTAATGTATCATTTAAAGCTTGTGTTTCCTTATTTATTTTCATTTTGGATGATCTGTCCATGGGTGAAAGTGGGGTGTTAAAGTCCCCTACTATGAATGTGTTACTGTCAATTTCCCCTTTTATGGCTGTTAGTATTTGCCTTACGTATTGAGGTGCTCCTATGTTGGGTGCATAAATATTTACAATTGTTATATCTTCTTCTTGGATCAATCCCTTGATCATTATGTAGTGTCCTTCTTTGTCCCTTTTAATAGTCCTTATTTTAAAGTCTATTTTGTCTGATATGAGAATTGCTACTCCAGCTTTCTTTTGGTTTCCATTTGCATGGAATATCTTTTTCCATCCCCTTACTTTCAGTCTGTATGTGTCTCTAGGTCTGAGGTGGGTCTCTTGTAGACAGCATATATAAGGGTCTTGTTTTTGTATCCATTCAGCCAATCTGTGTCTTTTGGTGGGAGCATTTAGTCCATTTACATTTAAGGTAATTATCGATATGTATGTTCCTATTCCCATTTTCTATATTGTTTTGGGTTCGTTATTATAGGTCGTTTCCTTCTCTTGCATTTCTTATCTAGAGAAGTTCCTTTAGCATTTGTTGTAAAGCTGGTTTGGTGGTGCTGAACTCTCTCAGCTTTTGCTTGTCTGTAAAGGTTTTAATTTCTCCATCAAATCTGAATGAGATCCTTGCTGGGTAGAGTAGTCTTGGTTGCAGGTTTTTCTCCTTCATCACTTTCAGTATGTCCTGCCACTCCCTTCTGGCTTGTAGGGTTTCTGCTGAGAGATCAGCTGTTAACCTTATGGGGATTCCCTTGTGTGTTATTTGTTGTTTTTCCCTTGCTGCTTTTAATATGCTTTCTTTGTATTTAATTTTTGATAGTTTGATTAATATGTGTCTTGGCGTATTTCTCCTTGTATTTATCCTGTATGGGACTCTCTGTGCTTCCTGGACTTGATTAACTATTTCCTTTCCCATATTAGGGAGTTTTCAACTATAATCTCTTCAAATATTTTCTCAGTCCCTTTCTTTTTTTCTTCTTCTTCTGGAACCCCTATAATTCGAATGTTGGTGCGTTTAATGTTGTCCCAGAGCTCTCTGAGACTGTCCTCAGTTCTTTTCATTCTTTTTTCTTTATTCTGCTCTGCAGTAGTTATTTCCACTACTTTATCTTCCAGGTCACTTATCCGTTCTTCTGCCTCAGTTATTCTGCTATTGATCCTATCTAGAGTACTTTTAATTTCATTTATTGCGTTGTTCATCATTGCTTGTTTCATCTTTAGTTCTTGTAGGTCCTTGTTAACTGTTTCTTGCATTTTGTCCATTCTACTTCCAAGATTTCGGATCATCCTTACTATCATTATTCTGAATTCTTTTTCAGGTAGATTGCCTATTTCCTCTTCATTTGTTAGGTCTGGTGGGTTTTTATCTTGCTCCTTCATCTGCTGTGTGTTTTTCTGTCTTCTCATTTTGCTTATCTTACTGTGTTTGGGGTCTCCTTTTTGCAGGCTGCACGTTCGTAGTTCCCGTTGTTTTTGATGTCTGTCTCCAGTGGCTAAGGTTGTTTCAGCGGGTTGTGTAGGCTTCCTGGTGGAGGGGACTAGTGCCTGTGTTGTGCTGGATGAGGCTGGATCTTGTCTCTCTAGTGGGCAGGTTCACGTCTGGTGGTGTGTTTTGGGGTGTCTGTGGCCTTGTTATGATTTTAGGCAGCCTCTCTGCTAATGGGTGGGGTTGTGTTCCTGTTTTGCTAGTTGTTTGGCATAGGTTGTCCAGCACTGTGGCTTGCTGGTCGTTGAGTGAAGCTGGGTGCTGGTGTTAAGATGGAGGTCTCTGGGAGATTTCCACCGTTTAATATTATGTGGAGCTGGGAGGTCTCTTGTTGATCAGTGTCCTGAAGTTGGCTCTCCTACCTCAGAGGCAGAGCCCTGCCTCCTGGGCTGGAGCACCAAGAGCCTTTCATCCACACGGCTCAGAATAAAAGGGAGGAAAAGTAGAGAGAATTATTAGAAGTATGAGGAAAGAAAGAAGGAAAGGAGGAAAGGAAGGAAGGAAGAAAGAAGCAAAGAAGGAAAGAAAGGAGGGAGGGAGGGAGGAAGGAAGGAAGGAAGGAGGGAAAGAAGGAGAAAATGTAGAGAGAATTAGTAGAAGTATGAGGAAAGAAAGAGGGAAAGGAGGAAAGGAAGGAAGGAAGAAAGAAGCAAAGAAAGGAGGGAGGGAGGGAGGGAGGGAGGAAGGAAGGAAAGAAGGAGGGAAAGAAGGAGAAAATGTAGAGAGAATTAGTAGAAGTTTGATGAAAGAGAGAAGGAAAGGAGGAAAGGAAGGAAGGAAGAAAGAAGCAAAGAAGGAAAGAAAGGGAGGGAGGGAGGAAGGAAGGAAGGTAGGAGGGAAAGAAGGAGAAAATGTAGAGAGAATTAGTAGAAGTTTGAGGAAAGAAAGAAGGAAAGGAGGAAAGGAAGGAAGGAAGAAAGAAGCAAAGAAGGAAAGAAAGGAGGGAGGGAGGGAGGGAGGAAGGGAGGAAGGAAGGAGGGAAAGAAGGAAAAAAGACAGAAAGAAAGAAGATACAGTAAAAATAAAATAAAGTATAATATAGTTATTGTACTAAAAAATATTTAGAAAGAAAGAAAAGAAAAAAAAAAAAACAGATAGAACCCTAGGACAAATGTTGGAAACAAAGCTATACAGAGAAAATCTTACACAGAAGCATACACATACGTGTTCACAAAGAGAGGCAAAGGGGGAAAAATCATAAATCCTGCTCCCAGAGACCACCTCCTCAACCTGGGGTGATTCGCTGTCTAAAGGAGGGAAGGAAGGAAGGAAAGAAAGAAAGAACGAAGGTAAAGTACAATAAAGTTATTACAATTAAAATTAATTATTAAGAAAAAAAAATTTTTTTTAAAAAAAAACCATGGACGGATAGAGCCCTAGGACAAATGTTGGAAGCAAAGCTATACAGAGAAAATCTTACACAGAAGCATACACATACACGTTCACAAAGAGAGGCAAAGGGGGAAAAATCATAAATCCTGCTCCCAGAGACCACCTCCTCAACCTGGGGTGATTCACTGTCTAAAGGAGGGATGGAAGGAAGGAAAGAAAGAAAGAAAGAACGAAGGTAAAGTACAATAAAGTTATTACAATTAAAATTAATTATTAAGAAAAAAAAAATTTTTTTTTAAAAAACCATGGACGGATAGAGCCCTAGGACAACTGTTGGGAGCAAAGCTATACAGAGAAAATCTTACACAGAAGCATACACATACACGTTCACAAAGAGAGGCAAAGGGGGAAAAATCATAAATCCTGCTCCCAGAGACCACCCCCTCAACCTGGGGTGATTCGCTGTCTAAAGGAGGGAAGGAGGGAAGGAAAGAAAGAAAGAAAGAACGAAGGTAAAGTTCAATAAAGTTATTACAATTAAAATTAATTATTAAAAAAAAGATTTTTTTTTTTTTTTTTTAAAAAAAACCATGGACGGATAGAGCCCTAGGACAAATGGTGGAAGCAAGAGTATACAGACAAGATCTCACACAGAAGCATACATGCACACATTCACAAAAAGAGGAAAAGGGAAAAAAATCACAGATCTCGCTCCTAAATTCCCCCTCTTCAATTTGGGCTCACTCCCTGTCTATTCAGGTATTCCACACTGCAGGGCACATCAAGTTGATTGTGGAGCTTCAATCCGCCGCCTCCGCGGCTGCCGGGAGAGGCCTCCCCCTCTCCTCCCTGCTCTCACAGCTCACAGGAGCTCAGCTTTGTACCCGGCCCTGTCCCTGCGCGCAGATCGCTGGAGGGCGTCTGTTTTTTTGCTCAGACAGGACGGGGTTAAAAGAGCCGCTGATTCCGGAGCTCCGGCTCACTCAGGCCGGGGGTTGGGGGATGGGGGAAGGAGGGGCACTGCGTGCGGGGCGGGCCTGCGGCGGCAGAGGCCGGCGTGACGCTGCACCAGCCTGAGACCCGCCGTGTGTACTCCCGGGTAAGCTGTCCCCGGATCCCGGGAACCCGGCAGTGGCGGCCTGCACAGGCTCCGCGGAAGAGGGGCGCGGAGAGTGACCTGTGCTCGCACACAGCCCCCCTGGTGGCGGCAGCAGCAGCCCCAGCGTCTCGCGCCCGTCTCTGGGGTCCGCGGTTTCAGCCACGGCTCGCGCCCGTCTCTGGGGCTCGCGCTTCCCGCCGCGGCTCGCGCCCGTCTCGGGGGCTCGCGCCCTCAGCCGCGGCTCGCGCCCGTCTCTGGGGTTCGCGCTTTTAGCCGCGGCTCGCGCCCGTCTCTGGAGTTCCTTTAAGCAGCACTCTTAAACCCCTCTCCTCGCGCACCAGGAAACAAAGAGGGAAGAAAAAGTCTCTTGTCTCTTCGGCCGGTGCAGGCTTTTCCCCGAACTCCCTCCCGGCTAGTCGTGGCGCACCAACCCCTTCAGGCTATGCTCAAGCCGCCAACCCCAGTCCTCTCCCTGCGCTCCGTCCAAAACCGAAACCCGAGCCTCAGCTCGCAGCCCCGCCCGCCCCGGCGGGTGAGCAGACAAGCCTCTCGGGTTGGTGAGTGCCGGTCGGCACCGATCGTCTGTGCAGGAATCTCCCCGCTTTGCCCTCCACACCCGTCGCTGTGCACCTCTCCGCGGTCCCGAAGCTCCCCCCTCCGCCTCCCGCAGTCTCCGCCCGCGGAGGGGCTTCCTAGTGTGTGGAAACTTTTCCTCCTTCACAGCTCCCTCCCACTGGTGCAGGTGCCGTCCTTATTCTTTTGTCTCTGTTTTTTCTTTTGCCCTACCCAGGTACGTGGGGAGTTTCTTGCCTTTTGGGAGCTCTGAGGTCTTCTGCCAGCCTTCAGTAGGTGTTCTGTAGGAGTTGTTCCACGTGTAGATGTATTTCTGGTGTATCCGTGAGGAGGAAGGCGATCTCCACGTCTTACTCTTCCGCCATCTTCCCGCCGACCCTGTTTTTTGTTTTTGTATTTGTTTTTTTGGCGGTACGCGGGCCTCTCACTGTTGTGGCCTCTTCCGTTGCGGAGCACAGGCTCTGGACGCGGAGGCTCAGCGGCCATGGCTCACGGGCCCAGCTGCTTCGCGGCATGTGGGATCTTCCCGGTCAGGGGCACGAACCCGTTTCCCCTGCATTGACAGGCGGACTCTCAACCACTGCACCACCAGGGAAGCCCTCTATATATTTTATACATAGTAGATTGTATCTCTTAATCCCATATCCCTGTCTTGACCCTCCCCGCTTCCATTTACCCACCAGTAATCACTGTTGTGTTTTTATATCTGCAAGTCTGTTTCTGTTTTATTTTTTAGATTCCACATGTAAGTGATAACAGAATATTTGTCTTTCTCTGTCTGACTTATTTCACTAAGTATAATTCTCACTTGGTCTGTCCACATTGTTGCAAATGGCAGAATTTCATTCCTTTTTATGGCTGAGTAATCTTTATCCATTCATCAGTTGATGGACACTTAGGTTGCTTTCATATCTTAGCTATTGTAAATAATGCTGCTGTGAACATTGGGGTGCATTTATCTTTTCAAATTAGTGTTTTTGTTTTCTTCAGATATATATCCAGCTCTGGAATTGCAGGATCATATGGTAATTGTATTTTTAGTTTTTTGAGAAACCTCCATACTGTTTTCCATAGTGGCTGTACTAATTTACATTCCCACCAACAGTATACAAGTCTTCCTTCCCTCCACATCGTTGCCAATATTTGTTCTTTGTAGACTTTTTGATGATAGCCATATTGACAGATGTGAGGTGATATCTCATTGTGGTTTTGACTTGCATTTCTCTAATAATTTGCAGTATTGAGCATCTTTTCACGTGCCTGTAGATCTGCATATCTTCTTTAGAAAAATGTCTATTCACATCTTCTGCCCATTTTTTAAATCGGATTGCTTATTTTTTTGATATTGAGCTGTATGAGGTCTTTATATAACATTTTGGATATTAACGCCATATCAGTAATATCATTTCCAAACTTTTTCCATTCAGTAGGTGTCTTTCCGTTTTGTCAATGGTTTCCTTTGCTGTATTAAAGCTTTTAAGTTTAGTTAATTCCCATTTGTTTACTTCTGCTTTTATTTCCTTTGCTTTAGGAGACAAATCCAAAAAATATTGCAGTGATTTATGTCAAAGAGTATTCTGCCTTTGTTTTTCTCTAGTAGTTTTTTGGTATCCAGTCTTACATTTAGGTTAATCTATTTTGAGTTTATTTTTGTATACAGTGTTAGAGTATGTTCTAATTTCATTCTTTTACATGTAGCTCTCCAGTTTTCCCAGCACCACTCATTGAAGAGACTGTCTTTTCTCCACTGTATATTCTTGCCTCCTTTGTCATAGGTTAATTAACCATAAGTGCATGGGTTTCTTTCTGGACCCTGTATTCTGTTCCATTGATCTATGTGTCTGTTTCTGTGCCGGCACCATACTGTTTTGATGACTGTAGCTTTGTAGTATAGTCTGAAGACAGGGCTCATGATTCCTCCTGCTCTCTTCTTCTTTCTCAAGATTGCTTTGGCAATTTGGGGTCTTTTGTAGTTCCATATAAATTTTAGGATTATTTGTTCTAGTTCTGTGGAAAATGCCTTGCAGGTTGTTTGACAGAGATTGCAATGAATCTATAGATTGCTTTGGGTAGTATGGACATTTTGACGATTTTAATTATTCTAATCCATGAGCACAGACTATCTTTCCATTTTTTTTTGTATTATCTTCAGTTTCCTTCATCAGTGTTTTATAGTTTTCAGAGTGTAGGTCTTTTACCTCCTTGGTTAAGTTTATTCCTGGGTATTTTGTTATTTTGGTTTTTTTTGGTATTTTGTTTTTGATGTGATTTGAAATGAACAGTTTCTTGTCTTTTCTTTTAGTATTTTAAATATTTCAATTACTTACATTCCCCCATGTTTAAACTACCCTGAGAATTCCTCAGCGTGGCTGAATGAGAAATCTACATACTTGAGATTTCCAAGCTTTAAGTCTGGCTGTGATAAAAATGGTTCTTTGGCTCTGTCTTGGTCTTTCCCCTTTCCTCCTATTCCTGCCTTTTTTTTCTGTTTCAGTTTCCATTTTAATGGATAAAATTGTCTCACTTCACCCTCAATTCTGATTAATATTATCCAATCTCTAAGTGTTAGAATCTACTTTGCTTTTCGTTGGTCCTAGGGCCAAAGAGTAGCAGCGCTAACTTGTATCTACTGAAATCCCTATTTTGAAAATTTCAAGATTTCTGTTGATTATATAGAGTATTTTTCTAAACTACAGCTCTATAAATTATTGGCCTGTTTTTATTACAAACCTGTTACTTGAAAAAAAATTTTTTTATAACAGTTTTGTTTTGGTGATGTGATGGTCTGGAACATGTGGCCTAGCAAAGGATATAAATCTAGAAAGAAAAATTATGGTTGGCATCAATTTTAAGTCTGTGCACTCTAAGCACAAATCCTAAATTGTTTAAATTTTAAATATTTACTTAAAGAAAAACAAGAAACCATTCAAAAATGGAATTAATTTAAATTGTGAATTTGCCTCAGTTAAAAGCTGATGGTTTTTTGTGTATTCTTTGTAAAATTAAGAATATGGAAGTTCTACTGTCCACATCACAATTCTCTTGTGTTGCATTTTAAAGTAAAACACACATACAACATACACATTTGGAATGAGGCCAGATTTAGACTCTGGGGCATACTGTTCTGTACCTTAAATTACAATCAGATGTATTTTAGCACAGATCAAATTTTCAGTCTGAAGTTGGTGAGAAGCCTAATTATTTGACCAGGTTACTATTTATGTAAACCATTCTATGGCTGTCTGTGGTTAATCCACAGCTGGCAGAATGCTAGCTCTGGGAGGTTTTTATTTCATGCTGAAACAGTTTGGGGAGAAACAGGGAGAGGGGGGAGCTTTAAACTCTCCTCATTAAATGAAAGACTAAAAAGCAAGTACATACATATTACTATGGAGACAAGATGCTATAGAAACTGTTCATTTTAATTCTCCAAGTGACATAAATAGCAAAGCAGCTTGGATGCTCATAGTTTGCAAGTGACATGGTATTTGGTTTAAAAAGTAAGATGAAAACATTAAATGATGTTACCTAAGACTAAGACTTGTTTCCTTTTAGAACAGTTGAATATTGGTAAAGAATTAATGGCTTAGAATTTTTAAATGATGAGAAAATTTTATGTTACTGTGATAGGAGAACGTTTTTATTAGAATTTCATTAGCAGTACTTTAGTAAGAGACAATTATAGTATAAAATTCTCTTAATATTTCAGAATTTGTAAGCGCAAGAAACCCTTCAAAGGTGGATCCCAGTACACATGACTCCTGCCAGAAAATTAATTTTTTAGTGTTCTTTTAATATTCATTTTGAAGTTTGAAAATAATAGAAAAAAAATCTTGTTTCTCTTTAAACTCTTTGAGTTTGCAAGATAGAAGTGGTTAGTCCCTCAGTTACAAGTGAATATTTCAATAGCTCTTTTGTAACTTTTAAAAGAAGTTTCCTTTACACTTTGATGGTTATTTCTAACATAAGGTAGCTCTTCTCCTCTTCTCGTTCCCATTTCCCTACTTCCTCTGGTTCCTTGCTCTAATTATCCTCCCTCTCTTGCTTTTTCATTCTTCTATTTCTCCAGTAGATCCTTCATTGAAGAGCAGAAATGCTTAAACTTTCCCTGTTCTTAAAAACAACTCTCCTACTCCCCTTCTGCCACTAAAATTATCTTTTTGCTCTTTTCTTCTCTGTTATCTACTAAAACTAGGGTAATTATCTCTGGAGTCACTTGAATTCAAACTCCATCACACATAAGCTGTAGGATCTGGGAAACCTTTCTTAACTTTCCTATCTTGCCTTCTTTATTCATAAAAAGAGAATAATAACAGTATCCACCTCATAGGTTTATGTAAGGAAAAAATGATAACTAAGTTGATATACATAGAGCTTTTAGTATAGTGCCTGGATTGTAAGAATTGCTCAGTGAATTTTAGATGATTCTATTATTATTCACTGATAAAACTCCCCAAATAATTTATCTTTACCCTTACTTTCTCACCATTCCTTTTTAAACAACTATCTGTTTTTACCTTCATACCTTAAGTACTTTCTCCTAACCATCAAATCCTGTGATTTTGGCTCAGTCCTTTCCTCTCTACCCATTGATAGCTTCGGTGCCTTTAAGTATCTTCTTAAAGTTTCCCTTGTTGGGTTTCTCTGTCATGGCTTCTGTTCTTCTTGTGTGCCTTCCTCTTGTACTCTACTTTTTTCCTTTCCTCTGTCCCCTGATTTTGGTTCTCCTCTATTCTGTCCTTTGCCCTCTTCTTTTTCTACCTTTTCTTTCTTGGTAATTACAACTCCTCTTTTACCATCACCTTCTTCCATGGCCTTTCTCCTGAGTCCAGCTTTCTGATATATTTGGAAGTCCCTTAACACCTCAAATGTATTATGACCACAACTAAACACTCTCTTTGACGTCTAAGCCAGGTCTTGTTCTGTATTTTTGTATTTTTTTCTTTGTTTTTTGTTTTTTGGCCATGCCACGCAGCATGTGGCATCTTAGTTCCCTGACCAGGGATCAAACCTGTGCCCCCTGCATTGGAAGCACAGAGTCCTAACCACTGGACCACCAGGGAATTCCTGGATTTTTCTATTTCTATTAATAGTAGAACCAGATTTTAAATCTTAGTAATCTTTTGACTCTTTTTTCTTTGTCTCCCACATCTTAAACAATTGCTAAGTCCAGTATGTAATACTCCCAGTATGATTTCCTTTTACAAAGCCGAAAGCAGGCTTTTATTGACTGTTGCTGTCCAGAGTAACCTTCCCTTGAATTCTCCTATTAAGCTTGTTATTCCTTTCTTTCAAGGAAAACTTCATTACCCTTTACTCATCCCCATTCCACCTAATAGACTCCTGAACTGCCACTCAAGGCCCTTCGTGTTCTTAACTCAGCTGGGCTTTCAAACTTTTATCTTCTTTTGCCCTTTGTGTACTCCTTCATTTCCTTGCACATCATCCAAACCAGATTTCCATATAAGCATCCATGTCTTTGCTTATACTTTCTTGCATCTAGAAAGCGTAAATGTATATTTTAAAAGACTTACTAATGTTCAAGATAAATAGTATTTTTAAATATAGCTTTCCTGACAATAAGAATCCAAACTGTTTGTAAGAAGCTGTAAGGATCTAATCTGCCTTCATTACTATTTGTCTGATTTAAAAGTAATTATTGTCCTGAATGAGACCTTTCAAATATTTTTTCTTATGTAGATTCCTAGAATTCTTTCAGTATTGAATATAGAAATCTAATATGAAATAAATAATGTCTTATTCTCTAATGTAATGGCATATATCAAGCATATAGTACTCATGTGATAAACTTTTCTCCTAATCAAATTCTTTTTTCTGCCTTGCATTTTATAATTGTATTTTTAAGGTTTACATTATATAGGCTTTTGTATTTTGTATAGGTTTCTTTTATTCTTACTGAGAGTGACTCTGTGGAGATAGCATTTCTAATTTCCCTTCCCCTTTTTCTTTATCCAGGGTTTTTTTCTCACAGTTTCCCCAGAGTCAGTTTTAAAAGTGGCTCACCATGCTTCTGAAAACAACAGAATTTTCACTTTGAATCTGTCTGCACCATTTATTAGTCAGTTCTACAAGGAATCATTGATGAAAGTTATGCCTTATGTTGACATACTCTTTGGAAATGAGACGGTGAGTAATTTTTTTTTTAAAGTACCTGGTTGTTTTGGTTTCTCTTTGTGTATATGTTTAGAAATATATAAATAAAAACTGTGTACTTGAGAATTAAGTAAAACTGCCTCAGTTTGGACCACTCTAACTCAGTATTTTTAGTATTTCCTTCAGAATATACTAATTTCTTACACAGTAAAAAATTAGTCTTTTAAAGGATTAGGTTATTCAGGTTTATAATTTACATGTAGTAAAATTCACTCTTCTTATACATTTCTGTGAGCTTTTGCAAATGCGTACCTGTCATATGACTGTGACCACAAGCAGGATAAAAAACATTTTCATCACATTTATCAGTCAACCCTTGCCCTCATCCTTAGCCCTTAACATCAACCTCAAATAACCTTAATTAAAAAGAAAATGAGGAGGAGTCTTAACAAAAATAAAAAGCATTGGAGAGCACACAGAAAACTCTTTAATAAGAGCTCACATTTGTAAAACATATGTAAAAAAGATGGAAAGCATTTATAGAACCAGGGAACAATGCTAAAAGTTTGGCAGAGACATTGAAGAATAGAAAAGAATAGAGGCCCAAGAATAATTAGGTTTGCAGAAAATGCTGATGATATCAAAATGGTCTTCATTGTTTAAAAAAACTCCAAAAGTACAGTCAACAGAAAAAGTAACTGGACTTCATCAAAATTAAAAACTTTTGTGCATCAAAGGACACTATCAGGAAAGTGAAAAGACAACCCATGGATGGTAGAAAATATTTGCAAATAATATATCAGTTCAGGGGTTAGTATCCAGAATATATATCTTAACAACTCAAATACATCTCAACAAGAAGAAAACAACCTAATCTATGGGCTTCCCTGGTGGCACAGTGGCTGAGAGTCTGCCTGCCGATGCAGGGGACGCGGGTTCGTGCCCCGGTCTGGGAGGATCCCACGTGCCGCGGAGCGGCTGGGCCCGTGAGCCATGGCCGCTGGGCCTGCGCGTCCGGAGCCTGTGCTCCGCAACGGGAGAGGCCACAGCAGTGAGAGGCCCGCGTACCAAAAAAAATAAAATAAAATAAAATAAATAATAAAAAAAAAAAAAACCTAATCTAAAAATGGTCAAAGGACTTAAATAAATATTTCTTCAAAGAAGATATATCAATACAAAGGGCCAATAAGCATGTGAAAAGATGCTCACCATCAGTAATCATTAGAGAAATGCTTATGAAACCAAAGTAAGATATTACTTGACACCCAGTAGGATGGCTGTTTTCAAAATTAAAAAATGATAAAAAGTACTGGAAAGGATGTGGAGAAATGGGAACTCTTGTGCATAGCTGCTGGGAATGTAAAATGGTGCAGCTGCTGTGGAAAACAATTTGGTGGTTGTTCATAAAGTTAAAAAGAGAATTATTACCATATGATCCAGCAATTTCACTTCTAGGTATAACCAAAAAACCTTCAAAGCAGGGATTCAAATGCTTTTACACCAATGTTTAGCAGCATTATTCACAGTAGCCGCAAGTTGGAAACAAACCAAATGTTCTTCAACAGATGAATAGATAAATAAAATCTGGTATATACATACAATGGAATATCATTCAGCCTTTAAAAGGAATGAATTCTGTTACATGGTACAATATGAATGAATCTTGAAAACATTATGTTAAGTGAAATAAGGCAGATACAAGCAGACACCTATTGGGTTTTCCTGTAAGGATTCCTCTGAAATGAAGCATCTGGAATAGAAAAACTCATAAAGAAGGACAGCAGAATAGTGGTTACTAGGCACTGGGGGAAAAGGGGAGTTGGGAGTTATTTAATGAGTACAAAGCTTCTATTTGGGATGAAAAAAAGTTCTGGAAATGGATAGTGGTGATGATTGCACAACATTGTGAATATATTTAATGTCAGTGAATTTAACACTTAAAATTGTTAAAGTGGTAAAATTTTACTTTATGTATATTTTACCACAATTTAAAAAATTGATTGATTCTACAAATTGGTAAAGTTTGACTAGAACTTAGTACTGTATAGATTATTAAAGAAATTATTTTTCCCTACCTAGAAGAGGAAGTAGTAAAATTACAAGCTACTACCTGATTACAAGTCATGTCAGGATAACTTTTTACTTTTTTTTGTATGATTGCTATTCATATGAATTCAACAGATATGTAGTACCTATTATGGCAGACCAATAAACAGTAGATGTATAGTATATTTGAGATGATTTGTCATAATATGGATTATAGAATAATAAATATTGGATACAGGGCAATTAGATATATTTGATAGTTTACTGAACCAGTCTCAAAAAGTCCTCCGATAAATTAATAGATTTCTAGTGATATGCTTCAGTGTTTGCTCAAGTAAACTATCAGTGATTCAGATAAAGCTGTATTTGTAGATAAGGCAAACGCACAGAATGTAAATAATGCAACACGTTAATAGATACCAAGTAAATTGAATGTCAAAATGAGACTTTAAACAATTTTAATAGTTTGGAAATACCAATTAAGTGATGAAATTTAATGAGGATAAATAAAATGATACCATATTTGATTATAAAAAAGCAAATATGTTATTATGAGCTTTATCTCTTTAATCTCATATTTCATTGTTCTCCTTGAATACTCAAGTAATAATAAACTATCTTCGGTTCTCTAGGAAAACAAGGGACATTTCATTTCTAAATTGCAATGAAGTATGAAATATATTTCTCAGGGAATACATACAGGATTGCTTTGTCCTTCTCCCCGTTTCTCCCTCAAAAGAAAAAACAAAAAAAAAAAAAAAGAAAAAAACAAATCTACTGTGCTTAATATAAATTCTCAAAATGTCAGCACTTAGCTAAAACCAAACACACTTGACTCTTATTTTCTGCCTAGTGCCACTTTCCTTTTCATAGGATTGTGTACTACTAATGATGTTTTAAAGCTTTTCTGATAACCTCAGAAAGTATATTTTAAAAAAAGAAGAAGAACTTGTCCACCAAGGCTATCTCTTCACAGATAATGAAGGACAGTGATCCTTGTAAGACAAGAAATAAATGAGATGAGCCCTATGATTAACCCAACTTAACACTTGAAGAGAATTTCTAGGCCATTGCACAGAGGAGAACCCATGTAGAGCTTGGCAGTCTCTTTGAATTGAAGAGATGGAGCTGGAAGTTCAGGAAGTCTAACAGCTAGCCAGCTGGAGTTTGCAATTCATAGTACCCAAAAGGAAAGAGCTGCATAGAGAGAGAACACAGGAGATTTGCAGAGTCCCACCCAAGTCTTTCAGCTGAGTACTGATCAGCTGTGAGGAAACTAATGAAGGCTGGGAAAAGAACCACCTGAGAAGATACTAGCAAATAATCTTCAGAGTGCACAGAGAGCCTGTAACCATTCTTATTCTACTAGCTAGAGTAGAGAACCTCATAATTCATGAGCTTCAGAGTACTTAGAGCACCACTGGGGCAGAATTAGTCTAGAGTGAGGCTCCTTTTGTCCCTCCTAACAATATTATCCCAATATGCATACAGTGCCTTGTATTGGATTAAAGAAATTCCCTTCTATTCTTAGTAATCTGAGGGCTTTTTATCTGGAATGGATGTTGGATTTTGACATTTTCCCCCTGTGATTTTAGCAAATTCAATCCAGTAATAGGATAATTCATCATGACCAGGACTGTAGGGTTGGTTTACCAATCAATATAATTCACCTTTGTAAAAATAAAAAACATCCCCATCTTAATAGACACAGAAAAAAACCTATGTCAGAATCCAACATGCATTCCTGATAAAAAGCCCTCAGAGTACTAAGAATAGAATGGAACTTCTTCAACCCAATACAGGACATCCACAAAAAATGTACAGCTAATATCATACTTAATGATTAAAAACTGAATACTTTCCTCTAAGATCAGGGACAAAGCAAGGATGTTCACTCTTTCCACTTTTACTCAGCATTGTACTGGAGGTTCTAGTCAGTGCTAATAAGGTATGAAAATCATTGAGATTAGAAAGGAAGAAGAAAAACTGTCTCTGTTACTAAACACCATGATCATCTTTGTAGAAAAATCTTTTGAAATCTACAAAGAGCTATTACAAATAAAAATGAGTTTAGCAAAGTTGTGGGATACAAGATAAACACACAAAAACCAGTTGCATTTCTATATAGTAGCAGCAAACACGCAGAAATTGAAATTTAAATTTACTATTTCCATTACTATGAAAAGATATAACATACTTTGGGATAAATCTAATAAAAGATATACAAAACCTGTATACTGAACACTGTAAAACATTGTTGAGAATAATTAAAGAACTAAGTAAATGGAGAGAGAGGGCATGTGCATGGATTTTAACTCTATTGTGAAGATGTCAGGTCTCAAATTGGTCTTTGGATTCAACATAATTTAATTTAAAATTCCAACAGGTTTTTTGTTTGTTCATTTTCTAGAAGTCAACAAGCATATTCTGAAATTAATATGGAAAAACACTGGACTAAAATAGTCAAACCAACTTTGAAAAAAAAAATCAGAGGACCTACACTACATGGTGTCAGGACTTATAAAGCTACAGTAGTCAATACAGTGTGGCAGTGCCCTAAAGATAGGCAAATAGATCCATGGAACAGAGGAGATAGTACAGAAATAGACCAACTGTTGATTCTTTAAAAAAATTTCAGTAGCAATTCTGTAAATAATAGTCTTTTTAACAAATTATGGTATAGCAATTGAATATCCATATCCAAAAAAGCAAAACTTCAGCCCATACAACATGCAACAACTATTTAGGTGTCCAACATTAAAAAGTATGACCATACGAGATATTTGCATGAGCTGCTAGAACTGTCATACACTGCTGGTGAGAATGCAAAATGGTACAACTACTTTGAAAAATAGTTTTCCAGTTTCTTACACAGTTATATATAACCCACCATATGACCTAGTTGTCCCCCCACAAGAGAAATGAAAGTATGTGTACATATAAACACATACACAAATGCTTGTAGGAACTCTTATTTGTAATATCCAAAGTCTAGAAGCAACTCAGTGTCCATCAACTGGTGACGGGATAAGCAAACTGTGGTATATCTATACACTAGAATATTAGTCCATAAAAGAAATGAAGTATTTATACATGCACCAACATGGATGAATGTCAGAAGATTTATACTGAGTGAAAGATGAGCTGCCAGACAAAAAGTACATTCTGTGTAACTCCATTTAAATTAAATTCTAGAGAATTCAAACTGTAGTGACAGAAAGCAGATTCATGGTTGCCTGGGAAGGAGTTGTGCTGTGAGGCAGTGATCACAAATGGACATAACAAAACTTTTGAAAGTAATGAATGTGTTCCTTATCTTGATTGTGGCTGTAGTTTCAGGACTTTATGCATGTGTCAAAACTTATCTAATTAGATACTTTAATTTGTGCAGATCATTATATGTGAATTATACCATATAAAGCTTTTTTGAAAGAATATGTACTGTGTGATTCCATTTACATAAGTTTAAAAATGGGGAAAATTAGAGTTGTTCATATAAAAAGCTCTAAAGAACCAATGTTAAATGAAGACACGAGGGACTTCCCTGGTGGTCCATAGAAAGTACTGCTGACCTGTGAAAACCACAGGGGGTTGGGTTTCCACCTCTAAAGGCGATAAAAATTCTGCATATAATTTATAGTCGGCTCCCTGTACTCATGGTTCCACTGCACCTGAGGTTCCAACCAACGGCAGATCCTGTAGTTCTGTAGTATTTACTGTTGAAAAAAATCTGCATATAAGTGGACACGTGCAGTTCAAACTGGTGTTGTTCAAAGGTCAACTGTGCTGAGTTTTTGTTAGGTAGTGTTGAAGGTGTTCTTAGCAGTATTGATATTATTCCTCTCTTAAGTTTCACTTAACTAACTTGCTTGAATAACATGTACTCTCCATTCCCTTGATAAAACATAATAAGTAGTGCCAAGTGAATAAGGAAAAACTATTACGCTATTAGGCTGTTCTCTGATAGACCAACTTCTCTTCCTACAAATTTGCTTTTAATGATTATATAATCTGATAAAATAGAATAGAGTGCAAATAGAGTGAGAATTAGTTTAATGAATTAAGTTTGGGTACAAAACTCAGTAAAGACAAATTGCTTTAAAAAGTTGTTCTTGGGGCTTCCCTGGTGGCGCAGTGGTTGAGAGTCCGCCTGCCGATGCAGGGGACGCGGGTTCGTGCCCCAGTCTGGGAGGATCCCACGTGCCGCGGAGCGGCTGGGCCCGTGAGCCATGGCCGGTGAGCCTGCGTGTCCGGACCCTGTGCTCCGCAACAGGAGAGGCCACAACAGTGAGAGGCCCGCGTACCGCAAAAAAAAAAAAAAAAAAAAAGTTGTTCTTGAATTAGGTGTGGGCATGAAAAGTTTTAAAGATTAAAGGAAGAAGAACCTATAAATAGCTGCACTCAGGAGTACTCCATAGAAGTCTTCAAGTTTTGACTCTCCTTTAAAGAAACTAAAAGTGAAATTCATAAACCATGAATTATGGATCTGATTCTATAAGAAAGGCTCTAGAATATCAGTCAGCATACACACATTAAAAGTCTTGACCCTACTTTAAATATTAGCAAATGATATATCATTATATATTAATAAAATGTTTATAGACTTTTTAAACTAAATTTTTAAAATTTAATCAGTTTGCTGATTTATTAGCTAACTACTGTTCCTTCCATTTCCTTATACGTAAAGTGAAGGATTTGTGTAGAAATACTAGAAGATCTTTTAAATTTTTTGTTAGAGCCTAAAAATGTTTTTTACAAAAACTGTGGATTCATTTTTCTCAGATGTTCTAATAGTCACTAACACTGACCAATTTTACTATAAATCAGCAAGTCCTTGTTCTGAAATCTAGAATAATATAATCCCAAACATTAATTTTAGATAATTATTCTTTTTTTTTTTTTTTAATATCCAGCTCTTTTTTTTTTTTTTTAGATGTTGGGGGTAGGAGTTTAGTAATTTATTTATTTATTTTTGCTGTGTTGGGTCTTCGTTTCATTGCGAGGGCTTTCTCTGTTTGTGGCAAGTGGGGGCCACTCTTCATCACGGTGCGCGGGCCTCTCACTATCGCGGCCTCTCTTGTTGCGGAGCACAGACGCGCAGGCTCAGTAGTTGTGGCTCACGGGCCTAGTCGCTCCGCAGCATGTGGGATCTTCCCAGACCAGGGCTCAAACCCGTGTTCCCTGCATTAGCAGGCAGATTCTCAACCACTGCGCGACCAGGGAAGCCCGATAGTTATTCTTTTCATTGTTAACAGGCTCAACTGTAATGCCTTACAAGCTAGATTTTTTTTTCTCTTCTTTCACCCCTACTGTTTCTTTTCTCTGTTTGATTTGCCCAGGGAAAAGGGTATTCTTCTCTAAGGAATATCTGAAAATATTTGGTTGAGCTCAATCTGAAACAAAATAGAAGTATTCACAGGAATACCGATACTCCATTAATATGATAAAAACAAAGTATAAATTATTAACTGATGTAATTTACTTTTTTCTTTCATCACAGTAAAAAATATATAACAAAATTTACTATTTTTGAGTGTACAATTCATCGGCTTTAAGTACACTGACAGTGTTGTGCAACCATCACCACTGTCTATTCACAGAACTTTTTTATCTTTCCAGAACAGTAGCTTTGTACCCATTCAACAATAACTGCTAATTTCCCTTTCCCCCCAGTGCCTGATAACCACTATTTTACTGGCTTTCTCTATGAATTTGCCTATTCTAGGTACCTCAAAAAGTACCATCACACAATAGTTGTTTGTCTGGCTTATTTCACTGAAGATAATGTTTTCAAGGTTCATCCATGTTGTAGCATGTATCAGAGTTTCCCCTTTGTATATCCATTCATCCATTGATGGATATTCAGTTTGTTTTTACCTTTGACTTTTGTTAATAATGCTGCTGCTGCTGGTATACAAGTATCTGTTCAAGTCCCTGCTTTCAGGTTTTTTGGGTATGTAGAAGTGGAATTGCTGGATCATATGGTAATAATCCTCTTTTTAACTTTTTGAGGAACCACCAAATTGTTTTCCACAGCAGCTGCACCATTTTACAATTCCCACCAGCAATGCACAAGGGTTCCTATTTCTCTACATCCTTGCTAACACTTGCTATTTTCCTTTTTTTTGGCAATAACCATCCTAAGGGGTGTAATATAGCATCTCATTCTGATTTTGATTTGTGTGACTTGCTTTTAACTGAGATTCAGAAACGCATAGTGATAAATTTTCATGTTGGCTCAATTAAAAATTCTTGGTAACCTGTTAAATTGCATTTTATAATTTTAAACTACACATCTGAATTTATTGGTTGTCCTTGTTAAGGTAGTTTTGAAACTACCATAATATATAAATTATTTAAATGTTACATTGTATTTTTAATTTCTTTCTGACATCTTCAAAGTTTAAAGCATTTCCCTTCTGCGACAACCATTTGTTACCTAGACAACCATTTGTTACCTAGACTCAGCTTAAAAAAGGACATTCTACATGCAGGTAATTATATTCATTGATGCCTGCTAATGCAGTCTGCTTTGTAGTCATAATCTAGCAGTACATGACTAAAGAACTTGATTTTTCTTGGTTTTCATTTTTATTAAGAACTTTTTTTGAATAGTGTCATCTTGCAAATGGTTCTTAAGAGTAATACTTTTCAAGGCTCCATAATGGCTAGATAATTAACCTGCCAGGATTAAGTACACTCAACTTTGCTTCAGGATACTTAACTCTCAAACAAGGTCAATTATCTCATGATAATAACTGCTTTGTCAAGAGTTACCACTTAATTCCACAGTGAAACGTCACATTACCAGTACAATGCGCTTTTAAGATAAAGTTTAAACAGTAAAATACAGCTTGAAAATTGGGCAGAAGAATTCGGTTTATTTAATTCATACATATTAAGAATGCTACATTTTAGATAAAACTCTCCCACATAGACCTAGTGTTTGAATCTCACAGACGGTTTCTGTTTATAAAGATTATGTTTATAATCTGTTTCATCCCTCCTTCTACTGGCATTATTCCCACATTGTACATTTTCTTGCAGGGAAATCCATTTTAAACCTATTGATCCTACAGAGGATTCAGTATGTTAAAAACCTCTAGTGCAGACTAGGAAAATTGAAATTACGGTCTCTTTCCTAAGCGATGATTTAACTTTTTAAAAAAATATCTACCGTATCAATGAATGAATTACAAAGCAATATACAAAATTCTGCAATTTTGTTGTTGTTGTTTCTGTTGTGGCTGAGTAGCTCTTAAATCATATTAGTATAGTGATGTATAGCCAAAAACAGGAAAGCTACATGATGCATCGGGACATCCTGAAAGAAACGTATAATTGGCTTTAATTACTTGAATCCATGTTTTCTAAACCTGAGTAATGGCTGTGTCTCCTTATAAGTAAACCCTGATCATCTTTTTACTAAAGCAGATGGATTAGGTTAACTTTTTCTTCTTTTATATAGTTTGCTGGGAGAGGAGGGGGACATTTATTGATATTTATTGTTTACACTCTTAAATCCTTAATCTTTCTAATAGCCGTTGATTCTTTTTAAAATAACAAAAATTAATAATTGGAAAACAGCAATAGTGCTTTAATTGTAAATAACCTTTGGTAAACTCTGTCTTATCTGAAATAGTCTGTCAGTGTCTATACAAAGATGTAATTTGCTGTTTCACTATGAAAATCTGTATAAATCTTTAAATTATGTGCACCAAATATAATAAGTGCTATGAATGCATACATCTTCGTTCAGATAGTCTCTCTTTAGTTAGGAGACTTACTGTTCTTTATAAAGGTATTATTTTTAATTATGGGAAAAACTTCCTTTCTCTCTCAAGTCTGTACATTTTATCCTCAGGGAATTCCTTTTTGAATTGTTACATCTTTTTGCTAAATCTAATTCCTTAGGATACATGATTTCCAAACATTTTCAGAGAGGCAGGCTGTCACCAGATCCATATTCTGACAGTAGAAGAGATGGTCTTTTCTTTCCTCATATCAAGGTGTTTCCAACATGAATGTAGGGAATAGGGCTATACCTAAAATGGTAATTCTACCCTTGTAATTATACAAAAGTGCCTAGTTTCTTCCAAGGAAAGATGGAAGTCACCTTCCTGAGACTCTTCTTATAGATCTTTCCATTCCTCTCTCTTTACTATAAGCAAACAAAGTGAGAGGAGCCTATGTTACAGATAAAAATCTAAGGTTGTTATAAGATCAGTCCAGGAAAGTAGGAAATGATGTTTCAGAGAAGATACGTAACCCCTTCAAAAAAATTCAAACTTATGGTGCTCATATAAAATTCTGATGTATTTTCTGCTAAGGATAATGAAATTTCAATTAAGATAGGGCTGTGGCATTGTAAGATTGCTGCTTATCTCCTGGATTCAACTTTCTCCTTTGGGTCTTTCTGATATATTTTGCTCACCTGGAAAAAAAAAAAAATGAGATTCACTGTAGCACAAGGGAGTCTTCTAATGTCAGTGGCATGTTGTAAAGATGTGCTGTGAGAAGGATTTGGAAAGAGCCAAAGACTATTTAACTATAAGCTTTGTGTGTCTCTTCCTTCCTTTCTACTTAACTGTCTCCTTTTCTCTTTCCTTTCTCTCAGTCCCCACCAACATACCCTTCCTTTCTTATTCCTTCATCTCCCTCCCCTTACCAAGCTACATTGCCTCTAAAGATGAAAGGTTTTCAAATCATTCCCAAACTCATCATTGGTTTTTAAAAAAAAAAAACCCTGTAATTTCAAATGGTTTGAATTGCTATGGAGATAATCATATTTTATGCAGATGTCTTTCTGTGTTATTCAGTATTTCAATTACTTTTTTTATTTGAATGTTTTAGATACTGTACTATAAATTTGTGACTATTTTAGTATTATTTGTCTAGTATGCCATGATATAAAGGTAATGAGTTAATATTTAAACTTCCTATTTAATGAATTTTAAAATTTTCTTATTACTAAAATTATAATGAAATTGACTTATGCTTGTAAATACAAACTAAATTTATATGACAGAAGAAGGATACCAGGACTATATTTAGAAAATCCGTTTTTTGACTCAGCTTGAATTTTTCTGTGCCTTTCTTCTTTGACATTAGGAGGATAATTGGCAAATTTTAAATAGGTTTTATAGATTAGTTAATAGTATTTTATCAACAGTAATTTCCTAGCTTAGATGATTCTAAAATAGTTATGTAAATGTCCACATTTGGAATGCTCCTAACCTCCTTTTTCTGATCCAGATCCAATCCAGGGTCTCAGTTATCATTTACTTACCATGTTTCCTTAGTTTCTTTAATCTGGAGCAATTTCTTAGTATTTCTTTGTCTTTTATGATTATTACACTTTTGAAAAGTACAGGCCAGTTATTTTGTATTGTATGGAAGGTCCTTCGATGTAGGATTAACTGATATGTTTTCATAATTCTTTTTGAGAAGAATACCTCAAAATGCTGTTGTCTTTTTTCATACATTATATCAAGATATCAGCTTGTCTCATTACTGATGATATTGACATTGATCACTTGGTTAAGAAGATGTTGATCCAGTGTACGCACTTTAAAGTTACCATTTTTCCCTTTTAATTTAATTAATAATTATCTTGGGAAATATTTACAAGAGATTATGTACATATTTTGTGTTTTCAATGTACTTTCACCCACTACTTTTAGCCTTCATTGATAATTCTTGCCTCCAGCACTTACTGCGTGTTTACCAAGTGGTGATTTTTCTATTCCCATCATTTCTTCTACATTATAAAAAATATTTATTTTTTATTATTATTTTCTTATTTTTTGGCTGCATTGCATCTTAGTTGTGGCACACGGCCTCTTCGTTGCAGTGCACAGACTTCTCTCTAGTTGTGGTGCTTGGGCTCCAGAGTGTGTGGGCTTTGTAGTTGCAGCACGTGGGCTCTCTAGTTGTGGTGCTGGGCTCAGTAGTTGTGGTGTGTGGGCTTAGTTGCCCCACAGCACGTGGGATCTTAGTTCCCCAACCAGGGATCGAACCGGCGTCCCCTGCATTGCAAGATGGATTCTTAGCCACCAGACCACCAGGCAAGTCCCTCTTACATTTATTAATTGGAATTCTGTGTAAGGAAGAAATGCTCCCTGTCCACTTATTAATTTATTTGTTTATATCAGTATATAGATATTTATTCTATGGGCTATAATCCTTTTAAAATCATTACTTGTTTCTCCATTTATCTCAGTTTTGGCCATTAGGAGCTCCCTCATCTTGGCTCCTCTGTTCTTTTGATACGCCCTGATTAATTTTTTAGCACTTCTTTACTTTCTGGCACCACAAGTTGTTCCAAGTTCATATTGTATTTTTGCCTGTCTCAGCCCTGGAATCATCTGTTTCTTCGTAGAGTTCTGGTTCCTTGAAGACTGGTTTATTAGAAATTGTACTTAGAAACCAAGAGCTGGGAACTAGGTGTGCTCAGTGCTACTGGGTATCTTCTGGGCCCTCTCAGCAAACAGACCTAAGAAATATATGTGTGTGTGTGTGTGTATATATATATATATATATGTATATACACACACACACATGCACACTTTTATATTTGTCTGTCTACCTACCTACCTACCTACCTACCTACCTAACTAGCTATATTTGTATTAAAAATCATGAGGCTGAAAGGAAAACTCAGATTGCAATCCAGCATCACAAGGTTAAATCTAAACTTTCTTCTTTCCTTATTCATATTTCCTTTCCTTGGCAGTAAGACCTGGCTTTCATTATCTGCAATTTAATGACTCATTTGCTCAAATCTAAAATACCTATAGTTTCAGAATTGCAAAAACACCCTTAGGAGAAGGTTGAGTGTATTTTGTATGCGGGAGGGACATGAATTAGGGGCTAGAAGACGGACTATGATAGACATCCTATAAAATATAGGATTTCTATATTTGATCCCTTTGATCCCTTTCTACTGGTATTTATGACCTCATGTAGTGTTCTCTTTTTGACTGTGGGGCTGGAGCTAGTAACTTATAACAAATAGAATATGGCAAAATTGATGACATGTCATTTCCAAAACTAGATTACAAAAGTTCTATGACTTCTGTCTCATTTTCCCTCTCTTGCTCACTTTCTCTTGAAGCCCCCATATTTTTTTTTTTAAGAGTTTTTGATGGTGGACCATTTTTAAAGTCTTTATTGAATTTGTTACAGTGTTGCTTCTGTTTTATGTTTTGGTTTTTTGGCCCCGAGGCATGTGGGATCTTAGCTCCCTGACCAGGGATCAAACCCACACCCCTTGCATTGGAAGGTGAAGTCTTAATCACTGGACCACCAGGGAAGTCCCTGGAGCCTTCACTCTTGGGAAAGCAAGCTGCCATGCTTTGAGTTACCCAAAAGAGAGACTCATATGTCAAGAACTGATGTCCCCAAATCAGTAGCCAATGAGGACCTGAGAGTTACATGAATGAGCATAAATGAACTTGGAAGAAAATGTTCCCTTAGGGCTTCCCTGGTGGCGCAGTGGTTGAGAATCTGCCTGCTAATGCAGGGGACACGGGTTCGAGCCCTGGTCTGGGAGGATCCCACATGCCGCGGAGCAACTAGCTCCGTGAGCCACAACTACTGAGCCTGCGCGTCTGGAGCCTGTGCTCCGCAACAAGAGAGGCCGCCATAGTGAGAGGCCCGCGCACCGCGATGAAGAGTGGCCCCCGCTTGCCACAACTAGAGAAAGCCCTCGCACAGAAACGAAGACCCAACACAGCCAAAAATAAATTAATTAATTAAAACTCCTACCCCCAACAACAAAAAAAAAAAAAAAATGTTCCCTTAATCAAACATAGGATGACTGCAGCCCTGCCCTATACTTTGTTAGCAGCCTTGTGAAAGACCTTGATTAAGAGGCACCTAACAAAACCATGCCTAGATTCCTGATCTCTAGAAACTATGAGATAATAAATGTTTGTTGTTTTAACTCACTAAGTTTTGGAGTAATTTGTCATGCAATAATAGGTAACTAATACTTGCTGAGAAAAACATATTTATGAACTAGAATTCAGTATTTGTGTACAGTTTTTTTTTAAGCCTATGACACATTTACATGGTTCTAAACATAAGAACTATACAAAAAAATTTCCTCAGAAGTGTCCCAGGACCTCTTCTCTCTCTGCTTCTTTCTTCCTTTGTTTCTTCCCACCTACCCTGTAGATAATCTGATTCACATTCCTATATTTCTCTTAGCACAGATTACCAGCAGAATGTATATTTTTTCATATCTCCTTCTTTGTTACATGAAATATAGCACACTGTAGGTTCTCTTTGCACTTACTTTTTGTTTTTTGGGTTTTTTGTTTGTTTTGCTTAAATATATCTTAGAAATGTTTGTTTGTTTGTTTTGCTTAAATATATCTTAGAATTCATTCCATAAAAGCTCATAGAGATCTTTCTCACCTTTTTCATAGCTGTATTTACCCAACTATGTGAATGTACCATAGTTTATTCAATCACCCTCTTGTTATGGACATGTAGGTTATTTACAGTATTTTGCAGTTAAAAACAATCTTTCAATAAATAACCTTGTGCATGCATGTTTTTATGTTGTTAGAGGTATTTCTTCAGAGTAACTTCCTAGAGGAGGGATTGTTGGGTCACAGAATAAGTGCATGTGTAGTTTTGTTAGATACTGCCAAATTCCTCTCCAGGAAAGATACAGCAGCAGTATATGTGAATGCTTTCATTCCCAACAGCAGTATATGTGAATTTTTTTCTAATGGGGTTATTTTAATGTTTGGATATTAACTATTCTTAAGGCACTGCCAACAAATAGAATTCATTAGAAGTGTCAAATTCTAGCCTTATTTCAAAAACTTGATTGCTGCAAGAATTAAACTGAATTAAGACTATAACATGATTCAGCACCTATTAGCCAATTCATTTTAGCACAGGAAAAATAATCTAAAAAATTTAAAAAGTGATCATTTTTTAAGGTATAGACTGTAAAGACTTCCATCTCATTTTTGCTTGTTTGTCTAAAATCATTCAATGAATATGAATGAATCCTCATCATATAGTTTTATTTTCTGATCATATATATATATATTTTTTTTTTTTTTTTTGCGGTACGCGGGCCTCTCACTGTTGTGGCCTCTCCCGTTGTGGAGCACAGGCTACGGATGCGCAGGCTCAGCGGCCATGGCTCACGGGCCCAGCCGCTCCGTGGCATGTGGGATCCTCCCAGACCGGGGCACGAACACGTGTCCCCTGCATTGGCAGGCGGACTCTCAGCCACAGCGCCACCAGGGAAGCCCCTGATCCTATATTTTTATCCAGTGTATTTTTATCCTATTATTTCTCCTACAAATCCCTCTTTCTCCTGCACTACCTAACTACTCATGTTTTCCAGAATGCACCATATTTATTTTTGCCTTCATGTCTTTTCATATTCTAATCCTTCTGTCTTTATCCTTACCCCTCTCCAACTCTGTCTGGCTATCTTCTACTTGTCCATTATATCTCAGTTCATATATTGCTTCCCTCACCTCCTCTCCTTCTCCTCCCCTTCCCCCCCTCATTCACTTAGTCATTTTTTATATTTGATTTTTTGATATTTTGTGTGTAATTATAAGACTTTTTTCTTAACACTTACATTGTTTAGTAATTACTTGTTAATGTATTTTCTCTTACACTAATGTGTTCCTTCACAGCAGACTTCCATGCAGTATTATAGTCCTACTGCCTAACAAATAATATGTATTTATTAAACATTCAATAAATGAATGAATGAGTTTTTTCCTTTGCTGGGAGATTGAACCTTTGCAAATTACAGAGAATAGTTGTCTTTTTAAATATGATTGTCCTGCTTAATTACCACTTTTGATCTTAGAAAGATTTAGGATTTAAAATTTGATCTTAAATCTGAATCCACCAAACTAAACTTTGTAACTATTTTAGACTGTATGTAACACATTTAAAATATTTTTAGATAATATAATATTATCCTTCAGTTTGACCACGATTTATTGAGAGCATATTCTATATCAGGCACTATGTTCTATATCTGTATTCTAAAATCTTTTTAGAATGTTAACACTGCTGTTACACAGTCACTAACTTATCACCATCTTTTTCCTCTCAACTTTTTTCAAAATAAGAATCTGCAATGTGTTTTCACGTATGGAGTTCAGGTCTGGCTTAGAGGTCCCAGTTCATATGAATCGTTTTAAGAGCCTCAATTTTGTGGTAAACTTGTACTAATTTCACAAGCCCGGGGGACCCTGGTTTCCACCAAAAGTATTTTGTCAGCCCTCTTACTCTCTGGTCTCAATCCATACTGTAGAGAAGGGAGACTAGGGAACTGAAACTTCAGCTCCCTCTTTTCACATTTTGCTATCTAGAAAACAGAAGATTTAAACCTGTCATCTTTTCCTATAGTCAAGAGATGATTGGTTCCTCCTATTTTCAATTCCTTTTCCGAGGAAGGGTGTGCTAATGTTCTTTCTAAAATATGAATGCTCATGGGATTGATGTTAGATATTTTTAAGCCAAATAGGTATGCTGTCCCCATGACTGTTGTTATAATGTTAAATTACTATTCCTTTTGAACATTATAATGAATAATACGTTTTGAGAGGTTATGTGTGTTTTTAGTAACTGACCTGAATAAAACTAAATATTAAGCATGGAAATATTAGTTAATAGAGTGGATGTTAGTACTAATTTATTCATGTTACTACTAATTATTCATATTAAATTAGAATTCTTAATTTCACAAATAGAGTTCTTTTTTACACCATCAAGCCAACTAGGGTTCATAGTTTGTACAAAATTAATTTTTTACAACATGGGGAAACACACGTTTTTCTCTCAGCATGGTATTAATTTAAAAATGACCTCTTCAAGCAGAAGCAAGATGAACTACAATCCTGCAGCCTGTGGAACAAAAACCGCATTCACAGAATGATAGACAAGATGAAAAGGCAGAGGGCTATGTACCAGATGAAGGAACAAGATAAAATCTGAGAAAAACAGCTAAATGAAGTGGAGATAGGTAACCTTCCAAAAAAGAATTCAGAATAATGATAGTGAACATGAATCCAGGACCTCGGAAAAAGAATAGAAGCAAAGATCGAGAAGATGTAAGAAATGTTTAACAAAGACCTAGAAGAATTAAAGAACAACAAACAGATGAACAATACAGTAGCTGAAATGAAAACTACACTAGAGGAAATCAGTAGCAGAATAACTGAGGCAGAAGAACGGATAAGTGACCTGGAAGACAGAGTGGTGGAATTCACTGCGGCAGAACAGAATAAAGAAAAAAGAGTGAAAAGAAATGAAGACAGCCTAAGAGACCTCTGGGACAACATTAAATGTAACAACATTCACATTATAGTGGTCTGAGAAGAAGAGAGAGAGAAAGGACGTGAGAAAATATTTGAAGAGATTATAGTCGAAAACTTCCCTAACATGGGAAAGGAAATCGCCACCCAAGTCCAGGAAGTGCAGAGAGCCCCAGGCAGGATAAACCCAAGGAGAAACATGCTGACACAGATAATAATCAAATTGACAAAAAGTAAAGACAAAGAAGAATTATTGAAAGCAGCAATGAAAAAAATGGCAAATAACATACGAGGGAACTCCCATAGCTTAACAGCTGATTTCTCAACAGAAACTCTACAAACCAGAAGGGAGTGGCGTGACATATTTAAAGTGATGAAAGAGTGGAACCTAAAACCAAGATTACTCTACCCAGCAAGGATCTCATTCAGATTTGATGGAGAAATCAAAAGCTTTACAGACAAGCAAAAGCTAAGAGAATTCAGCACCACCAAACCAGCTCTACAACAAATGCTAAAGGAACTTCTCTAAGTGGGAAACACAAGAGAAGAAAAGGACCTACAAAACCAAACCCAAAACAATTAAGAAAATGGTCATAGGAACATACATATCAATAATTACCTTAAACGTGAATGGATTAAATGCTCCAGCCAAAAGACACAGGCTCACTGAATGGATACAAAAACAAGACCCATATATATGCTGTCTACAAGAGACCCACTTCAGACCTAGGGACACATACAGACTGAAAGTGAGGGGATATAAAAAGATATTCCATGCAAACGGAAATCAAAAGAAGCTGGAGTAGCAATACTCATATCAGATAAAATAGACTTTAAAATAAAGAATGTTACAAGAGACAAAGAAGGACATTACATAATGATCAAGGGATCAATCCAAGAAGAAAATATAACAATTATAAATATATATGCACCCAACATAGGAGCACCTCAAACATAAGGCAACTGCTAACAGCTATAAAAGAGGAAATTAACAGTAACACGATAGTAGTGGGGGACTTTAACACCCCACTTAAACCAATGGACAGACCATCCAAACAGAAAATTACTAAGGAAACAAAAGCTTTAAATGACACAGTAGACCAGATAGATTTAATTGATATTTATAGGACATTCCATCCAAAAACAACAGATTACACTTTCTTCTCAAGTGCACACGGAACATTCTCCAGGAGAGATCACATCTTGGGTCACAAATCAAGCCTCAGTAAATTGAAGAAAATTGAATCATATCAACCAACTTTTCTGACCACAGTGCTATGAGATTAGAAATCAGTTACAGGGGGAAAAAAAAGTAAAAAGCACAACCACATGGAGGCTAAAAAATGCGTTACTAAATAACCAAGAGATCACTGAAAAAATCAAAGAGGAAATCAAAAAATACCTAGAGAAAATGACAATGAAAACATGACGATCCAAAACCTATGGGATGCAGCAAAAGCAGTTCTAAGAGGGAAGTTTATAGCTATACAAGCCTACCTCAAGAAACAAGAAAAATCTTAAATAAACAATCTAACCTTACACCTAAAGAAACTAGAGAAAGAAGAACAAACAAAACCCAAAGTTAGCAGGAGAGAAATCATAAAGATCAGAGCAGAAATAAATGAAATAGAAACAAAGAAAACAATAGCAAAGATCAATAAAACTCAAAGCTGGTTCTTTGAGAAGTTAAACAAATTTCATAAACCATTAACCAGACTCATCAAGAAAAAGAGGGAGAGGACCCAAGTCAATAAAATTAGAAATGAAAAGGAAGTTACAACCGACACCACAGAGATACAAAGCATCCTAAGAGACTACTACAGGCAACTCTATGCCAATAAAATGGACAAGCTGGAAGAAACGGACAAATTCTTAGAAAGGTATAACTTTCCAAGACTGAACCAGAAAGAAATAGAAAATATGAAGAGACCAATCACAAGTAATGAAATTGAAACTGTGATTAAACATCTTCCAACAAACAAAAGTCCAGGACCAGATGGCTTCACAGGTGAATTCTATCAAACATTTAGAGAAGAGTTAACCCCCACCCTTCTCAAACTCTTCCAAAAAATTGCAGAGGAAGGAACACTCCCAAACTCATTCTATGAGGCCACCATCACCCTGATACCAAAACCAGACAAAGATACTACAAATAAAGAAAATTACAGACCAATATCACTGATGAATATAGATGCAAAAATCCTCAACAAAATACTAGCAAACAGAATCCAACAGCACACTGAAAGGATCATGCACCATGATCAAACAGGATTTATCCCAGGGATGCAAGGATTCTTCAGTATATGCAAGTCAATCAATGTGATACGCTATATTAACAAATTAAAGGAGAAAAACAATATGATCATCTCAATAGATGCAGAAAAAGCTTTTGACAAAATTCAACACCATTTATGATAAAAACTCTCCAGAAAGTGGGCATAGAGGGAACCTACCTCAACATAACAAAGGCCATATACGACAAATCCACAGCAAACATTCTCAATGGTGAAAAACTGAAAGCATTTCCTCTAAGGTCAGGAACAACACAAGGATGCCCACTCTCATCACTATTATTCAACATAGCTTTGGAAGTCCTATCCATGTCAATCAGAGAAGAAAAAGAAATAAAAGGAATACAAATTGGAAAAGAAGTAAAATTTTCACTGTTTTCAGATGACATGATACTATACATAGAGAATCCTTAAGATGCCACCAGAAAACTACTAGAGCTAATGAATTTGGTAAAGTTGCAGGATACAAAATTAATGCACAGAAATCTCTTGCATTCCTATACACTAATGATGAAAAGTCTGAAAGAGAAATTAAGGAAGGAAACACTCCCATTTTCCATTGCAACAAAAAGAATAAAATGCTTAGGAATAAACCTACCTTTAGAGATCAAAGATCTTTATTCAGAAAACTATAAGACACTGATGAAAGAAAGATGATACCAACAGATGGAGAGATATACCATGTTCTTGGATTGGAAGAATCAATATTGTGAAAATGACTATACTACCCAAAGCAATCTACAGATTCAACACAATCCCTATCAAATTTCCAAAGGCATTTTTTACAGAACTAGAACAAAAAATCTTAAAATTTGTATGCAGACACAAAAGACCCTGAATAGCCAAAGTGGTCTTGAGGGAAAAATACAGAGCTGGAGGAATCAGACTCCCTCACTTCAGACTATACCTGATTACTACAGTAATCAAGACAATATGGTACTGGCACAGAAACAGAAATATAGATCAATGGAACAAGATAGAAAGCCTGGGGATAAACCCACGCCCCTATGGTCAACTAATCTATGACAAATGAGGCAAGGATATACAATGGAGAAAAGACAGTCTCTTCAATAACTGGTGCTGGGAAAACTGGACAGCTACATATAAAACAATGAAATTAGAACACTCCCTAACACCATACACAAAAATAAACTCAAAATGGATTAGAGACCTAAATGTAAGACCGGACACTATTTAGAGGAAAACATCGGAAGAACACTCTTTGACATAAATCACAGTAAGATCTTTTTTGATCCACCTCCTAGAGTAATGGAAATAAAAACAAAAATAAACAAATGGGACCTAATGAAACTTCAAAGCTTTTGCACAGCAAAGGAAACCATAAACAAGATGAAAAGACAACCTTCAGAATGGGAGAAAATATTTGCAAATAAATCAACGGACAAAGGATTAATCTCCAAAATATATAAACAGTTCATGCAGCTCAATATTAAAAACACAAATAACCCAATCCAAAAATGGGCAGAAGACCTAAATAGACATTTCTCCGAAGAGGACATACAGATGGCCGAGAAGCACATGAAAAGCTGCTCAACATCACTAATTATTAGAGAAATGCCAATCAAAACTACAATGAGGTATCACCTGACACCACTTAGAATGGGCATCATCAGAAAATCTGCCAACAACAAATTCTGGAGAGGGTGTTGAAAAGGGAACCCTCTTGCACTGTTGGTGGGAATGTAAATTGATACAGCCACTATGGAGAACAGTGTGGAGGTTCCTTAAAAAACTAAAAATAGGGCTTCCCTCGTGGCACAGTGGTTGAGAGTCCGCCTGCCAATGCAGGGGACACAGGTTTCGTGCCCTGGTCTGGGAAGATCCCACATGCTGCGGAGCGGCTAGGCCCATGAGCCATGGCTGCTGAGCCTGCACGTCCGGAGCCTGTGCTCCACAACGGGAGGGGCCACAACAGTGAGAGGCCCGCATACTGCAAAAACAAAAAAAAAACAAATAAAAAACTAAAAATAGAATCACCATATGACCCAGCAATCCCACTACTGGGCATATACCCAGAGAAAACCATAATTCAAAAAGACACATGCACCCCAATGTTTATGGCAGCACTGTTTACAAAGCCAGGTCATGGAAGCAATCTAAATGCCCATCGACAGACAAATGGATAAAGAAGATGTGGTACATATATACAATGGAATATTACTCAGCCATAAAAAGGGACAAAATTGGGTCATTTTTAGAGACGTGGATGGATCTAGAGACTCATACAGAGTGAAGTAAGTCAGAAAGAGAAAAACAAATATCGTATATTAATGCATATATGTGGAACCTAGAAAAATGGTACAAATGAACCAGTTTGCAGGGCAGGAATTGAGACACTGATGTAGAGAACAAACGTATGGACACCAACAGGACAAAGCGGCAGCAGATGGGGGTGGGGGGATGAATTGGGAGATTGTGATTGACATGTGTATACTGATGTGTATAAAATGGATGACTAATAAGAACCTGCTGTATAAAAAAAAAGAAAGGAAATAAAAATAAAGCAGCATGACTGCTATAAATAAATAAATTAAATTAAATTAAATTAAATTAAAATGACCTCTTCAGTTTTTGCCTCTTCCAGGAGGGAAATTCTGGTTAGGAGGCAAATTCAGTTTACTCCTTCATAAGCAGATTTCATATTTGTTATGCTAAACTGAGAGTTTACATTTGTTGATATGCTGAACCCCAAAATGCACCACAAGAAATACCACAAAATGAATTAGTAGAACTTTTGTTTGTTGCTCAGGACGTTTAGATCAGCTACAAAATGGGTGAAAAGATACAAACCTACCAAGCAGTGTTGTCACAACTGAATGGTACTTGGTACTGTGTTTCAAATAACAAATGGAAGAAGTGGAATATTTAGGAAAGGGGAAGATTTAGGAGGGGTCTTTTAAATTGTGATTTTGTTGTTGTTGTTGTTTTTTGCTGTACGCGGGCCTCTCACTGTTGTGGCCTCTCCCGTTGCGGAGCACAGGCTCCGGACGCGCGGGCTCAGCAGCCATGGCTCACGGGCCCAGCCGCTCCGCGGCATGTGGGATCTTCCCGGACCGGGGCACAAACCCGTGTTCCCTGCATGGGCAGGCAGACTCTCAGCCACTGCGCCACCAGGGAAGCCCTTAAATTGTGATTTTAATGCATTAATTACTGTGTGGCAAAAGCATGGGAAGAGTTAGGCTTTTTGTAGAAATATTTTTATCTCTATTTGTTTAGCTACTCTCAGATTTATACTGAGTTCTGGATTTTGTTTCTTTTTCTTTTATTCTAAGCTATCAGAAAAACACTCCAAGATATCACTGATTTAGTTATCAGATTCCCTTTATCTCTTTGTATAGTAGGTAACATGAGTGCAGGGAATGTTTCTAGAAAGATTGCTCATGCCTAGATCAATTTCAAGGTAGAGCCTTTAAAAATTACCTGTGTTGTGAGAAAAGAGAACATCCTGGATAGTAGAGAGAAGAGCAGAAATTGAAGTGGAAAAGAAGATGGACAAACTTCCAGATGATTTGATACCTTTTGGGACCCCCTCATTCTTAAGACAGTAATTGAGGATGTATTCAGTCTTCTAATTTATTTTATAATGATCTTTAATATAATGTTAATAATAAATTTTTATTCTGGAAACTTATAAATATGACAAATTCACAAGTCAAAATTAGATATTTCATCAAAGTTCCTTTAAGTGATTTTTAACAATTTATATAAAATTATATTATATAATAATAATACATGCTCATTTTAGAGAATGAAAAATATAGAAACATGCAAAGAAAAAAATTAAAATCAATATTCATTATATCATCCAGCATTAATTATTCTAAAACATTTTTGTGTTTCCTTCCTGTGTTTTTTTTCCATACATATATTTAAACTTTTTATTTTGAAATGATTTTCAAATTAATGAAGAGTTGTAAGAAGAGTACAAATTAATTTCTACCATATGCTTTAAGCATTCTCTCTTTCTGCATATGATACACAGCATATATTCACATTTTTCTTGTCTTCCAGGAATGTCCTTTCTAGTAATTTTGTTTTTCTACTTCAAGATCCAATAAAGGAAACCAAAGAGATATGACCTTTATTTGTCATATCTCTTTGGTTTCCTTTAGCCTGGAACAGTTCCTTGGTCTTTCTCTGTCATGACATTGGCATTTTCAAAGAATATAGCCAACTTTTGATATATGCCAAGTTTTAACAAATTGAAATTATTTCCATTATTATAATTTTATTTCTCCTTTTCTACTTAGCATTATATTTTCGTCATTTTCCAACGTCATTAATTGTTCCTTCAAGTATCATTTGGAGTTGCTGTATAATATCATTTATTTTTATTAGTCTTGTATTGTTGAACGTTTTTAATGTTTCTGATTTTTTCAGTATTCAAATACAGTTCGGAAGAACATCTTTGTAAATAAATATTCAATGTAATTTTGATTTCTGAATTCATCTATCAAGTATTTGTTAAGTGCTTACAACATGGAGCAACAAAACAAAAATCCTACAGAAGAATAACAATTTAATGTTAATCTCTATGATTCTGAATATAATTAAAATGGAAATTTGGAAAGAGGGAAAAATACCAGATAATGAGGTTGCCAGATTCAGCATAGAGAAATACAGGATTTCCATTTAAATTTGAATTTCAGATGGGATTCACAATATTTGAGGCATAATTGCACTAAAACATTATTAATTGCATATATGAAATTCACGTTTAACGGAGCATCTAGTATTTTATCTGGCAGCCATACCAGAAGATAGAGTGTTCAGGAAACCTTCATGGTAGAGGTGATGGAAGGGAGTAAAGAAGATGTTTTACACAAAAGGAATGGCTTCAGAAAGCCACTGAATGTAAGAATGGAGTATGCTCCATAAGGATAAAAACTTTGTGTCTCATTCACGTTAGGGATACTTAGGTGAATAATAACAGATATGGTACCTACCCTTATGGATTTTACAGTCAAATGGGAGTGACAGACATTTAATTAAGGTACTTCTTAATTTATAAGTATCAACACAAATATTATGAGGGGAAGGTACTTTGTTCTGAAATTATATAAAATAAGGATGTAGTCTTAAAAACCTGACCAGGTTCAACATGGAGTTATGTTATGTCTTGAGGGATACATACAATTTCTTCTATGAAGTTTTCCTTCATTCATTAATTTTCCCCCTGAGTTTATAGAATTCTCTTTGGTCTGTCACACTTGTTTTTTTATCTTTTTATGTGGGTGATTTCCTTTACATAGTAGATTGAATATTCTTTGAGAAAGGAGAGATTAGGATAGGCAAAAAAGTATTTAGATTTACTTTTATCCCATATAGTTTCATATGTATAATATCAATAGGTATAAATTATTTATATGTTGATTCATTGAAGTTATAATGGAGCTTCTGATAGCTGTAGATATGCCGTGTACATTAGGATTTAGACTATTTCTGGATTCTTTGAACATCTTGAAGAAGGTTATGATGTCTAGTTGTCATTGTTAGTTTGTAGACCTTGAGTGGCAATTTTAGGTCAGAGCATCTATCCAGGGATTTGCAGTCAGAGGAGCTTTGATAACCATTGTCACATTAATCAAAACAGTTGCTTTTGAATCTACCCTCAATATATATTGAAAATCTGACTACTTCATACCACGTCTACTATCTTCCTCCTAGTTCAAGATGGTATTATCACTTCCTGGATTATTTCAAAAGACTCATAATTGCTCCCTCCCCAGATTTTGTCCCCCTTGCAACAATAGGAAGATATTAGAGGTTTTTAGGCAGTGGTGGTAACATTATTAGATCTGTGCTTTGATATGGCTACATTGTGTTTAATAGATTGGAATAGGAATAGAGTAAATGTGGGTTGATTTGGAAAACACTAATAACAATCTTAGTCTTTTTAATTAATTTGCATCTTTGTATTAATATTCATTTGAACCTTAGTTTATAATGTGCTATATTCAAATATAATTGCATTACTTATTAAGTAAACATTTTTTCTTAGTTTACTGAGATATGATTGACATACAGCACAGTACAAGTTTAAGGTGTACAGCATGATAATTTGACTTATATACATCATGAAATGATTATCACAATAAGTTTAGTGAATATCTGTCACAAACTGGGAGATTAGGATTGTCATATAAACACTACCATGCATAAAATAGATAGCTAGCGGGAACACGGTATAAGCACAGGAAGCTCAGCTCGGTGCTCTGTGACGACCTAGATAGGTGGGATGGGGGGATTGAGACGGAGGTCCAAGAGGGAAGGGATATAGGTATACATATAGCTGATTCACTTCACTGTACAGCAGAAACTAACACAACATTGTAAAGCATTTATACTCCAATTTAAAAAAAATAGAAAAAAACTTTTACGATGAGAACTCTTAGGAATTACTCTTTTTTTTTTTTTTTTTTTGCCGTACGCGAGCCTCTCACCATTGTGGCCTCTCCCATTGCGGAGCACAGGCTCCGGACGCGCAGGCTCAGCAGCCATGGCCCACAGGCCCAGCCGCTCTGCGGCATGTGGGACCCTCCCGGACCGGGGCACGAACCTGCGTCCCCTGCATCAGTAGGTGGACTCTCAACCACTGCGCCACCAGGGAAGCCCAGGAATTACTCTCTTAACAACTTTTGTGTATGACATACAGCGGTATTCGTTATATTTATCATGTTGTATTCATATTTATTATTACATCCCTAGTACTTATTTATCTTATAACTGGAACTTTATAGTAAATTTTGACTTCCTTCATCCAATTCCCCCTCTCTCCCCACCCACCCCACCCCCTGCCTCTGTAAATGTAAATCTGGTCTCTTTTTCTATGAGTTTGTCTGTATGTTTGTTTTTGAAGTATAATAGACCTACAAGACTATGTTAGTTCCTGTTACACACGTAGTGATTTTAGGTAAATTTTTTTTATATTAAGACAATCCTATATAACAAGAGTAATTAAGACAGTGTGGGATTGACTTAAGGATAAGCTAATAGATAAAGGATAGAAATAGACCCACACATGTACCGTCACCTAATTTACAACAGAGGTGCCCCTGGGGAATAGAGAGCAAAGGATGGTGCTGGGGGTCACTTGAATGTTCATGTGGAACAAAATTAACTTTGATCCCTACCTTACACCAAAAATCGGTTCTATATGGATTGTACATAAATATAAAACAATAAAGCTTCCAGAAGAACTCAGGAAAATACCATCATGGTCTTGAATGTAAAAGGTAAAAATGTCTTATGAAGGACACAAAATGCTAACAATAAAGAAAAATAAATTAGAATCATTAAAATTAAGGAATTCTTTTCATCAAAAGACATCATTATGAAAGTGAAAAGGTAAAATACAAAGTGGACTTAAGAATTGTGAGAAGTTCAGCGGGGAAGACTAGTGAAAGGAAATATGGTCATGCATGATTTTTTTCCCTATATAAGAAATATGAAACGTAGAGAATCCTACATTTAACTAAAGCCAGAAAACATTTTGAATCCTTATTTGTTTTGATTTTATGCCTTTTACTTGGTAAATATACATACCGTAGGCTTATAAATTCAGGCATATGTTATATACATCTTTTAGGGTCCTTTTAATGGTTAGAAAACTTGGGTTTTCTTTCCCCAACTCTTTTTAATTCCCAGCCAACTATGAAATATGCCACATTTATCCTCATTAAATAGTGAGATAACTTAGCCCTTTCCACTAATTTTTTACATTGATAGAAAGGATTTAGTTAGGTGGTAATGTTAGATAAACCTAATAAAAATTTGTTTTCATAAGCCACTGCTATCAGCTATTATTTGATATTTTAAAACATTTTGTACTTCTTATTTTTACTTCACATTATTACCTTACATTTTTTAAATGGCTCATTAATTCAAAATGTCTTTCATGTCTAAAGCAGTTCAAATAGTAGACTGGGAGTAGAAAGAGATTGACTATTAACGGGCATGGAGATATCTTTTTGGGCTGATGGAAATGTTCTAAAACTGGATTGTGGTGATGTTTGCAAAAATCATTGAATTGAGGGACTTCCCTGGTGGTGCAGTGGTTAAGAATCCACCTTCCAGTCCAGGGGACATGGGTTCAATCCCTGGTCCAGGGAGATCCCACAAACCGTGGAGCAACTAAGCCTGTGCGCCACAACTACTGAGCCTGTGCTCTAGAGCCCACAAGCCACAGCTACTGAACCTGCATGCCACAGTTACTGAAGCCCATGTGCCTAGAGCCAATGCTCTGCCGCAAGAGAAGCCACCGCAATGAGAAGCCTGCGCACTGCAGCAAAGAATAGCCCTCGCTCTCCACAACTAGAGAAAGCCTGTGCAAAGCAACGAAGACCCAACACAGCCAAAAGTTTAATTAATTAATTTTTTTAAAATAAATTTATTTTTGGCTGCGTTGGGTCTTCGTTGCTGCATGCGGGCTTTCTCTAGTTGGGGCGAGCGGGGGCTACTCTTTGTTGTGGTGCATGGGCTTCTCATTGTGGTGGCTTCTCTCATTGCAGAGCACGGGCTCTAGATGCTCGGGGTTCAATAGTTGCGGAACGCAGGCTCAGTAGCTGTGGCCCCCGGGCTCTAGAGCGCAGGCTCAGTAGCTGTGGGGTGCGGGCATAGTTGCTCCGCGGCATGTGGGATCTTCCCGGACCAGGGCTCGAACCCATGTCCCCTGCTTTGGCAGGTGGATTCTTAACCACTGTGCCACCAGGGAAGCCCTAATTAATTAATTTTTAAAAACAAACAAAATATCATTGAATTGTGCACTGAAAACATGTCTTTTATAGTATGTAAATTTATACCCTAGTAAAACTACTTTTTCTTTTTTTTAAGGACACCATTAATATAATGAGTAGGCCAACAGCAAGTTAGGTGAAAACATTTACAATTCATGTATCTGACAAAGATTTGTATATAGTATATATAAAGATATATACTACAAATTAAACAAACAGCACAACAACAAAAAGTGGGCAAAAGACTTGGACACGTCACAAAGAGAAATAATATAATGGCCAATAAGCACATGAAAAGGGGCTTAGTGTCATACATCATTAGGGAAATATAAATCAACACAATGAGATAACATTTCCCACCAACTTTAGTGGTTAAAATTAAAAGAACTACCAAGTGTTGGAAAGGATATGGAACAACTGGAGCTCCCATTCTTTGCTGGTAGGACCACAAATTTAGAAAACTATTTGATAAGGTTTTTTTAAAGTATATGTAAGCTTAATCACGCATCTACCCTATTTAAGTAGTTATGTATTCAGTATTTTATTTATTTATTTTTGGCTGTGTTGGATCTTCGTTCCTGTGCGAGGGCTTTCTCTAGTGGTGGCCGCGGTGCGAGGGCTTTCTCTAGTTGTGGCCGCGGTGCGCAGGCCTCTCAGTATCACGGCCTCTCTTGTTGTGGAGCACAGGCTCCAGACGCGCAGGCTCAGTAGTTGTGGCACACGGGCCTAGTTGCTCCGCGGCATGTGGGATCTTCCTAGACCAGGGCTCGAACCCGTGTCCCCTGCGTTGGCAGGCAGATTCTCAACCACTGCGCCACCAGGGAAGCCCACGCATCTACCCTATTACCCAGAAAGTCATTTATCTAAGAGGAGCAAAAATACATGTCCACAAAAATACTTGTGCACATTCATAGCAGGAAACAGGTGTCTATCAAGAGGATAATTTTTCAAGAAGTTGTGGTATACTCATACAATAATACATTAGTAGACAATAAAAAGAAATCAACTACTGTTACCCGCAACCACGGGGATAAATCTCAAAGAAGTCAGACACAAAATAATATTTGTGTTCTGTATTAATCCATTCAAATAGGCAAAAGCTATCTATGTTGTTAAGCAGGCATAGAAATTGACTGGTAAAGGGCAATAGAGACCTTTCTGGGATTATGGAAATGTTCCACACTTGTTTTGAGTGAACATTTGAGACCTGTGCATCCTGTTGTTTGCAAAGTGTACCTCAATTATAAGAAAATACAAAATGCTATATAAATAGCAACCAATTGCAAGCCAACCAAGCATCTCTCATAATAAATCTCATCAGTTTTTACAAGAAAAATAAATCCTGTTTCTAAAAAAAGGAAACAGTTTTATTTAATGCTATTTTATATACGCTTATATGTGACAGATTATAAAAAGATTATCTAAACAAATGGAATAAAGATCCTTTATGAAGAAGGGTGAGTTTTTTGCCTTATTGTATATGCTCTTATATTTAGTAAAACAAGGTGATTTCCTGTGGTAGCCTCTTGTACTCTGTTCTCTTATGCTTTCTTGTGGTAAAATGTGAACTGTGATGTTCTGCCCAAGAAAGGATAATTATACATCTGTGTACTCTTTTTCTCTTATCTTGTCCTTTTTCTCTTTTCTCTTATTATGAAATTGTTAATATGTATCAAAGAACGTACAGAACATATATGTTACAAAGCAGATGTGTCTGCCTCTCTCCTCATTTGATTCATGTAAAACTCTTCCCAATCCCCTGCAAAGCTAATGCCTATTTTGACTTCTACATTTTTATTTTCTGAAATATATGTGTGTATGTATACATATGTATATATATCTTTATACAGTATATTGTTTTGCTTCTCTTTTAGCTTTATAGAAATGGTATAATAGGGAATGTAGTGTCCTGAGTTTTGCTCTTTTCATTCAATAATAGGGTTCTAAGATTCATCCATGTTGCTATATGTAGCTGAAGTTTATTAATTTATGTTGCTATATGATATTGTTGAAAAAAATTTTGGTCCTTTTTCCTTTGCCCTCTTTCTCATCGTTTGACTACACCTGTAGCAGTAGTTAAATCAGCAAAATCATGAGTGACTTCACATGTATGGAACACTTCTAACATTATGACTTGGAAATATAGATGCCATTAGAAGTCCCTTTTATTTCTACAAGTATAGTAAGCTATATGATTTGCATTTTCATAGTAGGATATGAATTATATAGTTATACTGACAGCTGCAGGGTAGAAAGTTTTAACACACTAGAATGAAGTGTATCTTGGAGACATTTTTTGGTATCTGAAGATCAACATGTTCCATATGGTGCCACTGAACCAATGAGCTTGAAGAAAATATTCCTATTGCTCAAACAGCACAAAGTATGGATTACTCTTTTGTACACAAGTTTTTCTTTCTATATGATAGTTGTATGTATAAAGTATATTGATTATAAATATAACCTGCTTTATTTAACCTGTATGTTTCCTCCGAGTTCTAATAAAATGATACTGTATTTTCTAGGTTAGAAAGTTTATTACAACTTAAAAAAATAACAACCTCCAGGTCAAAGTTAATAGCAAGTTTTTCAATATAGGATATGGTAAAGCTTATAACATTGTTATTTACTATGAATAATAAACATAATTCTGATGGTTTTTTTCAGTAGTCCATCTTGGTATTAGTATTTGTTGTATTTAGCAGCGTTTTATTTCCCACAGAATATGGTTCTTTATAAAAGAACCCCAAAATATTTATTATATAAAAACATAATTTAAGTCATTATGTGAGATCCCTTTAGCTGTCTCATAAGTCAGAATAATGGATTGAAAGAGAGGGAGGGAGGGGTGAGGTGGGAGAGAGAATTGGCAGAGAAACTTGTTAAGATTTATACTCCTAAGCGGTATTATACAGAAAGTTTAAAATTAAATATAGAATATTATAAGCATATTAAAATACAGGACAATCAGAGACTGTTCTAAAAGTAATCAAAGTCCTAGGAGGATCTTGTTTCTAGGTTGCTTTGGCAAGAAAGCACTTAGAAGATTGAAATAACACTGGTGCCAAATCAGAGATTTCTCCCGCTATAATCAACCTAAAAATCTGACTTAGTTGGTCCTAACAGTAGACTCAGACCCCTAGAGAAGATAAGCAGAGCATTTTTCCTATTGACCAAGCCTGAGACTTCATTCATCCTTAAATCACATGGGACATTGCACATACTTTTTTAGAAGCCTAGATCAATAGTAATAATAATAGTAGTAGTAGTAGTAGCAGTAGTAGTAGTAGTAGTAGTTCTTTAGGAAGCAACTAAAATCCTGTGATGAAAGACACTATTCATTTGTTTTCTTGAATGGAGGAGGCATTATAGGGAGTGAAGGCTTATTAAACCTCATTTTTTGAAAAGAAGGTGTAGAATTTTATTCTAATAAGTCATGCAACAAGGAAATTTAAGTTACTGCAGCTCCAGGCCAGCAATTACTTATATATTGACAACTTATACATGTTTTACATGCCCGTTTGCTCTCCTGTTCACTACTGAAATGTAGTTACCATAGCAATGAACACATCACATGGTTCCTGTGCTAGTTCTAAAATAGAGAACAGCAATATGCCATATGAGCCATGCTTATTTTCTACATAAGGACTGCATATACAACTTGAGGATATTCCATGCCCTTCTCAGTGCAGATAGTTTATCATTGATTTAGAAAGCTTTCAAAGTAAAAAGCAATTGGCAGGAGTATATTTCAAGTCTCCAACCTCTCTTGTATTATATAGTGTGTATTCTTTGCCACTGAGCTAAAAGAACAGCTTCACTAGCTTTGACCAGCGGGGACTCTGCTATTGTGTATTCAACCAAATATCTTCTGTTGGAATATCCCTACCACTCAGGAGATTTGGCAGGAGGGGCATATGTAGCATTCATGGAAACATTTTCTTAGTCTTATTGACCAGTCCTTATCCAATCTTAGCTTTTCTCCTACTGCCTTCTTTTATGTATCAAGTTAAAAAAAAATATAGGAGTCTGTTTTAGAATTTGAGAAGAAGAGGATGCCAGGCACAGCTGGAGGCATGCTGTTAGTTCCCTTTTAGGACCACTATTGCTCTGTAAGATTTAAGCGTAGGTTACACAGCAGTGTATCTGTAAAAAAAAAAAGGACTTCAGATTTCTGTGATTGGTGCTGTCAGGTCCTCACTTCTGCCTCTTGCATTCTTTAGAGTAGGTAGTAGGGTGTCAGACCTCAGAAATAAAATACAAGCACACCCCTGTTACTGTGGATCTTATCAGATATCTGTTTGAAACAGTCCAAGAACTGTGACAGATTAGAGAATGGTGCTACTCTGTAACTATTTCTAACGTGTATAAAATAAAAATAAATTTCTACTTGAGCTGCCAGCTACAGTTACACCTATTGTCACTGGAGCTATGAATTAAAAATTTTAAATGTTTTTTATTGAAACTACTAGAAACAACTATACCATAGATAGTAGAGGAATCTGGTGCTTTATTTTCCTCATATTTTACCTTATACTCTGGACTGAAGTTTGTGAGAGGTGAATTGTAGGTCTTCAAACAAATAAGTAAATTTAAGAAGCTAAATAGGTATATATTTGACTGGCTATTACTGATGGGATATATGTTGAGTGTATAATATTTGTGTTTGCCCTTTCATCCCCTTTGTAATTTAAAAACCATGTAACTTAGTATTACATAAATTGTATAGTATCAGATACTTCTGTATCCAAATAGTATAGAACAAATGACTGAAGATGTCATTGTTATATTGTACTTGAACTTTATTTCTTTTTTCGTGGTCATTGTTAAAAATTTGGCCTTCACAAAACCAGATAAAGGAAACTCTTTCATAATCCTACCACATCTCATAGTAAGATAATCTCTGTTACTAGTTTTGGGTATGCCCTTCCAGATTATTTTTTGTCATAAAGGTATTCACTTTAATGAGATTGTACTGTAATTCTGCTTTGAAGCTTTTTACCTAACAAAATACATAGGCCTCTTTCCTTGTTAGTACAGACTTATCTTCCTTACTTTTTATAATAGTTATATTATTGTATGAATATACCATAGTTTGTTCTCCTCTTGTAGGCTGTTGGGGTGTCTTCTGTTTTTTGTTATTATAAATAGCGCTATAGTGAATATATATGTCTATGTACTTTAGTGTAAATTTTTCTATAGCATAAATCTCTAGAAGTAGAGCTGCCAGTTCTGAGGAAATAAATATTTTAAGTTTTGATAAATTTTTCCAGTTGCACTCCTGAGTGTTTCTGCCAATTCGTATTCACAATTTAAGTGTGTTTTTAAAGTTTGCCAAAACGATCAATTTAAAGTGACATCTCATTGTTTTAATTTGCATTTCTAAAGTTATTGTTGAAGTTCATAAGTTGACAAGCCATTTGTATTTTCATCTGTTATCTCCCAAATTCTTTGCTCATCTTGCTTTTGGATGGTTCATTTTTTTTACTACTTTTTTCTCCCCATTCCCCCCCTTTGTTTATAAGGGAAGTAAATCCCAGGTGATTTATAAGTATTTCTTGCAGTTTGTCTTTTGACTTTATTTTTGGTGCTTTTTGTATGTGGAAGTTTTTCATTTATTTGTAGTCGTTTTTGTTAGTGTTGTCCTTTGTAGCTTCTGACCTTTATTAATACCAAATTGTATGTTTCATCTGGGTCTAAGGTATTCATTTTATTCACTTATTTACAGAATCTAATCATTTGAGTCCTATAGTATACCAAGTGTCTGGAGATGATAGGTCAGTACTGCATGTACAGTCTAGGAGTATAATCATATTTGCAACAATGATGTTTTAGCCTAGCAATAGGCCAAATTCTCTGGAATGGCTAGCAGCTGCTTCTGAGTATTGCTGTAAAGCGAAGTAACTTGTAACATGACCAAATTCTCTAGAATTATTAACAATTACTTCTGAATATTGTCATAAAGTAAAGGTAACATGTAACATGTAAAGCCAAAGTAAAAAGCTACATCTAACAAACGATCTGCCCTTTTCTGAAATTTAGTTAATTTAGTCTCTTCGGTGTCTTTATATTTACTATTAGTTTTGTGGCTAATATATGGACATCTTTCCAAGTTAATGGTGTTATTATGAAAGGCATGACTACTGGCATTTCACACAGAACAGAAAAAAATTCCTTTAGATAAAAGCCATACTGCAGTTATCCTCATTTGACACACTATTCTGCAAATTAGCAAATTAATAAACACTTACTGAGTGCCTGTTTTATTGCTAGGTTCTTACAAGAAAAAGCACTGGTGAGTTGTTTTTTTTGTTTTTTAAGGTGCGAGTTGTAAATCTCTCTTCAAAGAGAGTCTCTCTTCTCATGATCTAGTTTGGAATACATGACATAAGTACATCAAAAGTTAAATAATAAAATAAATGATAATTGCCCAATAATATATGAAGACTCCCCCCAAAACCAAAATAAAAAAGTGTCAGTTTCTTCTGTAGCAGTATTACGTGCTAAGGAAATGTTACTGGTGTGGAAGCTTTGGCTGCAGTCATTTCTAGAATGTAAAGTGAATAAATCATTTAAAAAAAAACTGAAAGTAGCCAGTTTACAGGTAGGCAGAATAAGTGGTCATTTAAGAGTTTGTGAATTTAAGTATGCCAGAATATACTTATTTTCTTGCTTATTTCACCATTTGCCAGTTACTCCTTTGTGTTCAGGCTTTCACTTTTATTAAAGTACCTTGGGAAATTTTAGCATACTAAGTATAGTCAAATATTAATACTATAGCGTGAATAACTTTAACATCCTTTCCTCATCTCAGTTTTGGATAGGGAAGAAGAGAGACAATGAGAATACTAGAAGTCTGAGGTAAGGGGAGAGGATGAACAGTATGAATCTGGGGAAAGGTAACCTTTACACACCTCAAAGTTTCATCTGAATATACACTTCATCTGCCCAATATACATGCGTCTACTCCTCATATCCACACATTTTATTGAAATTGATGGGAACAGTTAAAATATTTTAAGGTGTTCACTGTTTATAGCTTATATAGCATCACTATATGATGTCATTATATGAGTCAGAGTTGAAGCAAAGGAGCAGAAACAGTACAACCATACAGATGCAGATATAGGGACTTGTTACAAGGAATTGGCTTATACAGTTCTGGAGGCCGGCTGAGTTCAAAGTCCATTCAGGAAGGGAAGATCAGGAGCAGGTTGAAGCCCTGTGGGTACGGGCTTCCCTGGTGGTCCAGTGGTAAAGAACCCACCTTCCAATGCAGGGGACTCAGGTTCGATCCCTGGTCAGGGAACTAAGATCCCATATGCCTCGGGGCAGCTAAGCCTGCGTGCCTCAACAAGAGAGCCCATGTGCCACAAACTACAAAGCCCATGCTTCCTGGAGTCTGCGTGCCACAACTAGAGAGAGAAAAAACCTGCACACCACAACTAGAGAGAAGCCCACGTGCTGCAACTAGAGAGAAGCCTGCGTGCCACAGCGAAGACCCAATATAGCCAAAAAAGTAAAAAAGAAAATAAATGGTATATAAGAAAAAAAAAAATACCTATGGGTATATGTGTAATAGAGTCTCAGCTCAGGGAAGGCCTAGGCTCTCTTTTATAGTGGTCACCTAATTAAGTCAGGCCCACCTGGGATAATCTCCCTTTGATTAACTTAAAGTCAACTGATTACGGACTCTGATTTCATCTGCAGAATTCCATCCCAGTAGAAGCTAGAATAGGACTTGGTTGAATACCTGGGGAAGATAGCTCAGCCTAACCAAGCTGATATGTCAAAAAAAAAAAAAAAAAAGCCATCTTAATCATTTAGACATGATTTAAACAATAATTCTTATCTCAACTGTAATTCACAAAAAATAGTTTCCCTGCAACTGGTAACCCTAATAATCATTTACAGTAGCTCCATTCACACTCAGAAAATAAGCTTTGTTGCTGGTCATAAAATAGAAGGGTTTCCTCGAGAGGCTATCTGAATCTATCCCTTCGTTTTGCAGGTGTAAAATCTAAAGCCTAGAAAGGCTGTGAATTTTTTTTTTTAATACTTGAAATATCTCATTTAGGGATATAATATTTTAGTTGAGTCAGTCTTTCACCTAAAGCTCTGCAAGGTTTATCTAAGAATATAGGTAGAACACTGAAAGTACTCCATTTTTAGTTCAATTAAACTAATTGCCACTTTGTAATGTTACTATGTATGAGAGATCCTGGTATGTAGAAATATGCTTCTTAGGGTGCACAACTGAAAATCTGGATATTTAACGAACTTTGTAGAGGTGGCTTTTATGAGAATGAATTTTGTCCTCTTTGGAGGATTAAAAACATGTTCTAAGAGATCTCAAAAGGATTAGTGACATAGTTTTACAGTTTCTTCATTGCCTTGCCTCCTACCTTTACCTTGTAATTTTTTATAAAGGAACCCTAGAATTTACCCTTTGATATTATGGTCTATAGCTTAGTTTAACTGAAATTTGGTTGTGAGTTTTTTTTGTGCTTAATTGTTTATATTTGATGTTCTTGAGCATTTCCATAACCTCACCACTAAAGGTCTGTAAAAACCATTTATTAATTCAAAGAAGATTTAAATGTCTGCTGTGTGCCTAACACTTCTCTTGATACAATGGTGAGCAGGATTGACAGTCTAGTAGGAAAGTGAGACAGGGAAACATCAGCATTAATTATGGAAAGTATCAGTACTGGGGAAATACAAGGACATGATTCATGGGGGAGTTTTTTTGTTTGTTTGTTTTTAATGGCCCACTGGCTGATGCATAATAGATGCTTAATAAATGCTTTTTGAATAAATAAGTCCAAATGGCATTTTTAAAGGAATATAGACTTATTTTTTTAAAGTATATGTCTGTAGGGTACTTGACAAAGAACTAGGGTAATTGGAGCAGGTAGAAAAAGAATGAAGGGTTCTGTTTTCGGGATGATTCAAGGACTAGAGTATATTGGAATGCGTATAAATACACTTTCACTGATTAGCAGTTTGTTTCGTTTTCATAGTCTTAGTCTCCTTGTTCCTGACCCATAACCTTTGTTTTGAAATCAGTGCATCGGTTTGAACTAGTTGGAATTGCCAGTGACCAAGTGCATATAACATAACTATAAAATTGAAGTCCTTGTTATGTTGCTGCATCACTAATCCAGGCTTCTAGCTAAATGCCAGAATATAAATTAGATCTCTTATCAAATGTGGCACATAAAATTTTAGGATCCTTTTTAGCGTGGTACATGTGCTTTCAATAAATGCCTGATTTGGCAAGAAATTAAATCAGCATTCTTTGTGTCAAGTACACTTGCATTATATTTTATGCTCTATAACTTTAAAACTGTCCTTACAAACCAGGTCAAGGGCAGAATTCAATTTGGTTTCTGGATTTTTTCTTTGTTTGGTTATGTTGTGTCGTGGGCATTGGCTTTATTCTGTTTTTTCACATCGAAGAAAATTCAGAATTCATAATACCATCTCTCCAAAAACTGATCTCCTGCCTTGCTGGCCCATTTCCAGTTTAAAAACCATTGAACTCTCTCTCCTCGCAGTCTCTTTGCACATGCTTTTACCTCTGTCTTCACCTATTTTTACCCTGTTATTTAGTATTATTCACCTAGCTAACTATTATTCATTCTTTAGGTGTCAACTTAAATATCATTCTCTTTAGAGATTCCTTCCTCATCCACACCACCAAATCTCAGTTAGGTCCCCCTTAATAGTCTCTTCTATATTAATAGTTCCTTAATAGTTCCTGGTACATAGTGAGTCCTTGGTAAGTGAAAGGATGGATTAATATTTTGAGCACTTACTATATACTACTCACTGTATAAAATGCCCTCAAAGGGGACTTCCCTGGTAGTCCAGTGGCTAAGACTCCAAGCTCCCAGTGCAGGGGGCCCAGGTTCAATTCCTGGTCAGGAAACTAGATCCCATATGCTGCAACTAAAAGATCCCACACGGGGCAACGAAGATCCCGTGTGCCTCAACTAAGACTTGGAGCAGCCAAATAAATAATTTTTTTTTTTTTAATGCCCTCAAGAAACTTTCTTAAGTCTGAGTTCCAAAGGGCCATGTTACTTTGTAAATGATATTCTTAGTTTCACTTCAGGGGACAAAATTAGCAATTCTGAATGAAATAAGTATAAAAGGTATAAGAATGTACATTTATATAAATGCATGTATACATATGTCTGTGTATGGCATGTTGCAAAGAAATGTCATGAAGAACCTCGGGGTAAGATGGGAATAAAGACGCAGACCTACTTGAGGATATGGGGAGGGGAAGGGTAAGCTGTGACAAAGTGAGAGAGTGGCATGGACATATATACACTACCAAATGTAAAATAGCTAGCTAGTGGGAAGCAGCCACATAGCACAGGGAGATCAGCTCGGTGCTTTGTGACCACCTAGAAAGGTGGGATAGGGAGGGTGGGAGGGAGGGAGACTGAAGAGGGAAGAGATATGGGAACATATGTATATGTATAACTGATTCACTTTGTTATAAAGCAGAAACTAACACACCATTGTAAAGAAATTATACTCCAATAAAGATGTAAATAAAAAAAAAAAGCAAAGTAAAGTGAGTATTTTACTGTGGTTGCTGTCAAGAAAACTTGAAAGCTCCTACTTTAGTGGATACTGTTGTATAATAATTTCCTAACAATTACTTCTAGAAAAACCACCCATTTCACTTATCAACTTCCCCAAGCATCTCTCTGTTTCTACATCTTTGGCTTCTAACAGTTCTTTGCTTAGAGTCAAAAGCCAGAATCTCAGAAATCTCCCAGAAAAGGCTATTTAAATTAAACAAGCCGATCAAGATTTGGAGGAAAGCCACTTGAAAAAAGAAAACACTATATTACATTTTACCTTTAATTTTCAAAACCTGAAAACCTTCTCAAGCCCAGGAAAACTAATGGTGTTTCATCTATTCTCTTTGATGGCCCATGTGCCCCAGTCCTGTGATTCTCTTAGAATTCTGTAATACTTTATACTTTTATGCTTTTGCTTTGTTTTTCTTCTCAGGATGCTCTTTCAAGGTCCAACACAGAAATCCTTTTTCTCTAACAAACCTTTCCTGACTAACCTTATTCCATTTTTTTATAGCTCTTTGAATTTTCTCACCATTTTGGTATATTATTTCTCAACTTTTATATATTATACTATCATGTACTTGGTTATATGTACATTATTTTGTATTGGAAGTAGGCTTTTGTGTGTGTGTTTGTTTTGTTCTAGATCCCCAACCCTTAGCCCTTAAAGTTCAGTGGCTCTGCTCCTTCCCCGGCGTGAAAGTTTTAGCTAAGCCTGGTGACTTCAGTAGCTTAGATCTAATTTTCTGTGTTGAATATTTTCTGTTGACCCTTCAAGGTTGACTTTTTACTCTCTTCCTTCCCTATTTTGTGCCCAAGGGCCCTTAGAAAATTGCTGAGTATGAATAGTATGGACAGAAAAGGTCCTTGTGAGGCCCTAAATTATTTAAAATATGGTTTTAAAAGGTCAGGTGAAAGTAAACAGGTTCAAAAATGGGGAGTTAGAGCCTGGAAGGTCAAATCATGGGTCTTAGAATTCAGCCTAGCTCCAGTACTGTAGTGCTCCAGGAACATTACTGGATCCTTCATATGGGCTTGTTGAGTTATCTCAACTAACTGAATGAGACAGTTAAAGATTTTAACAATTCAAGATTATGATACTGCTTATGATACAATTTTTAAACAAGTGGTCATATCAACAATAAAGAATAACTCTTATCTTAGGAAGGGGAACAGTGTAATAAGACGCCACTTGCAATTCTATTTTTCAGATAAATGAATATGATTAAAAATAAGATAGAATAAAAATTTTAGAAAACAGTTAAATAAAGTCCAAATTGGATGTGGAATAAAGGCCAAATTGTTATTTTTCATTCATGTGGTGCATATTTCCATATTTCTAAAAATGTGGAAGAAGAACTTGGCATAAAAGTTCTGCTGTAATAATTTCTGCTTCTTAAATGACAGGTGCCTCATCTTTTATTGTAGTATTAATTCAGAATCCTATCAAGTATGAAAATGCGTAGTACAGAAGATAAATTTGCCTCAGAATCATTACTGTACTGCATTCACTTTCAGCCTATTTCTATATCCTTCCTCTCTTTCACCTTCTGGCCTCCTTATGTCTTTATTTTCTCCTTCTTTTCGTTTTAACCACAATCACTTCTCTGTCAGATGGTTCTTGTTTCTACTTCTGAATACATTTAAATGCCATTTATAAAATCATAAATTCTTATTGAATTTATGTTTAAACCTAATGGGATTCAGCAGTAGTTTGAAATTGCAACATAATTATCAAATGTTGGTTTTAATATCAGTGGTGATTCACATTTTCCAACCTCCATGTTTTGCAGTTTGTTTTTCTTGGCAAGAGTTTGTTTTAAGTATACATGAATAACGCAAAAGGTTTCTTGAATTTTGGCTTTTAGCAAGAAGGAATGAATCTTTTACTGTCTTCTGAAAAGTTACTTTACCTTTTACAAAAAGGTATGAGCAGTAAATGACAGATATTTAAATCTCAGTGATTTAGGCCAGTCATTTCTTAATAGAGCCTCTGGACTTCTTGCTTAAGGAACCCTCCCTGTGGTTGTTAGAGACCTTCCAAAAACTCATTTTTATGGTCACTGAATTTTAGACTTAGAAGGACTTTAGGAAGTGTTATAAGCCTCTCATTTGCAAGATGAGGAAACCTGAGAAAGAGAGTTTATGTCTTGCCCAGAGTCACACTAGAGGTAAAGTAAGAGGCAAAGTAAGAACTAGAATCCAAGTTTCTTCATTTTAAGTGCAGGATTCTTTGATTTTATTTTATGGAGCACGGAAGGAAAGCCTAGAAAAGATTGTTTGCCTGAAATTCATTATATTGTGTTTATCTTATAACTTGTCGTTTCTGTACTTTGCTCTTTGAGTTAAAATATTTTGTATTTATCACCTGTTTTCTGATCTGCCATCTAAAAATCTTCACTTGTCTTCCCTTTTACATGCAGTCTGTATATTGCTGCTAGATAAATTAATCTTTCTGAAATGTAGTCCTAATAAGGGTACCTACCCTCTCAGAAACCTTAATATTTCTCACCTTCTCCGTCTACCTACCACATAGTTAAATGAATTAAATCCAGTCTCCGAACTCATTACAGAGTAAATCTATCTTTAAAATCTTAGTGTTTTCCTGTCCTCTATTCATCCCTTATTGGACCGCTCGCTAGTCTCAGGACACACCTCTCATTTTCCATACCTCCCTGTCCTTCCCTATATACACCTTCACCTAAAATTTTACCTATCCTTTTATTGATAGATTTATATCAAATTCTGCTTCCGCCATAATGCCTTTTCTTTTGTTTTCTTTCCTTTTAACTTCCATTACAGCATACTGCACTCTGACTTTAATTTTTGCTTTCATCTTAATTCTTCTTTCCTTATTTTTTTTTTCTTTTCTTTCCTTATTTTTGATTAATCAGATGAGTCTAGCACAGTGCCATGTAACTATGGAAATAAATGGTATCTAATATGTTCATTGGTTGCTAAAATTCTTGAAGCAGTTGGACAATGGTTATTGCTACCGCCTCCCTTTATTCCTACAACAGACAATCAAAAATCTATCCAGGTCATTACAACCAAGAGAAGTCCAACAACTCCCATGCCTATCCAGCACTCAATAGTATCTGACTAACATTATCATGGTGGTTACATTGGGGCTGGAGATATTCATCAATTATGAAATGCCTGTTCTGAACCTATTACAGTTACCAGATTTCACATTTTAGGCAATATCTATAGAATATCCAATGTATATGTTTTGCTTTGGGGACAAAGCAAAACATATACATTGGATATGTTGAGGGCTTATTTTTCTTACACAATTACACAGAAAATTATTTCATGTTCTTTGGCAACTATGTTCTCAGATGCTCTGTACGATAATACACTGAGTTATTTAGGATGCTCCTGAAAAACCTTAAATAGAACTTGAGTATGTTAGTATTTTTTCATATGTGCAATTTATGTAGTTTCTTTCTCAAGAATGTAGTTTTGCTTTTTTGTGACTCTTGACTTCCCTTGCCATCCTTTCAAAAAAAGAGAAATAGATTGCCATCACCTATTAAATAGCAGAGGATAATGTAAAGGTAGCAGAGCAGGAAGAGAAGTTATTGATAACTAAAAATCTCTATAATAACAAAACCATTGTTAAGTGTTGGTTGTCCAGGTGAAGGTTAACCATGGTAGTGATACAGTGAATTATTCTGTTTGAAGTGGAAGTGGGAGATAAAGCAACACACTCCTAAATCCAGGCTCCTTGCCTTCATCCCTGCTACTGCTAATCCAATACTGCCTAATTACCAGACTCTGCTGGGTTGGTGAGCACGTCTCAGGCAGGCCCCTGTTGTGTCTGAACCATCTCTAATCTACTCTGGCTAATGAAGAATTGACTTTCCTTGTTTGTGAGGTGTAGTGCATGTTAATTAGAGATGTAACTCAGATCATTCCTTTCACAACAAGGTTTTTAGGATTGTTACCATTGCTCCAGCTTTGTTTCCAAGGGATTTGCTATCTGACTCAGATCTTGTCCTTCAAACACTTAACACATAAGATCAATTTATATAATCTCTTCTTTTGAAACAAGAAAATTTAGCATTGGGTCTTGAGCTACACATGTATGGAGTGGTTTCTATAAGGATATGTGCACTGGCAGTGAAAAAATGACATATATTACAATGGAGGTATTAGCATTTATTTGCTAAAGAAAACAAAAGTGTCATTTTAAAGTTTTGAAATGTACTGTAATGGGTTGTTGCTGTTTATAAGCTAATTTGACCTGTGTTTCTATCCTACATGCTATAAATTTTCTAATTACCATGTGTGTCAGCAAAATAAAATAGTAGCTTGTCATAAAATTGCTTAGTTGATAACTTACGAAGTCCTCAAACTGAGTTGAGACTTGCTATTTACCCGTTATTTAATCCGTATGTAGGGGGTTGTTTTGTGGGTTTTGTTTAGTTATTTTTGTTGATTTTTCGCAATTCTTGCTACTTCTATCATAAATATTGGTGCTTATCTTTGTTGAGCTATATTATACCCTTTAATATCCAGTATCTGCCAGTGATGTCTAGAATGTATATATCTTTGAAAATATAGTTTAATATTTCAGAGTCAGTTATTCTTCCAGGAAAAACTATTTCCCTGATTATTTGTGTGATCCTTAGAAAAGAGACAAATGCCAAAATCCTTTATGGTAACTTCCCAAAACAGGAGAACTGCAGAAATGGCACGATATACGTATTGCGTGAATACTCTCACGAAACACATGAGGCTAGCAATTTACTAAGTTTTTAGCCAAATCTTAGATCCTGTTCTAGAAAAGCTCAATACACATGAGTAGAAAAATCTTTTACCTTTTAAAATAAGATTCTTTTAAATCAGTATAACTCATTTCAGCGCTCGTGTATTTAATTCATACTATGTGTCAGGCACAATTCTAAGATATGATATAAAACTTAGTTCTTATGAAACTTATAAGCTAGGGGAGAAAATAGACCACGTAAGTAAATTATAATGCAGTGGAAGAAATAAAGTAATAGAAGAATATACAGAGCCCTGAGATCCCTAAAATAAGAGTATGAAGCACAACAAATCAAGTCATTGCTGATCTAATGCAGAGTTATTTCTTCTTTGCTTAATGTAGGTGAGTGCTTTGTCGTTATCATTTGGTAAATCAACAAGGATTTATTATCTGTTCTGGGCAGAGCAATATGTTAGATGTTTTGAGGATACAAAGTGTAAAAGAGTTTCTTCACTAAGAGTTTATAATCTAGTAGGAGAGATAAGCTGTCTCTACAAATAACTATGTTTCCAGTCTGTACCTAACTGCCATAAAAGAAGCCTTTACAGGGCTTCCCTGGTGGCGCAGTGGTTGAGAGTCCACCTGCCAATGCAGGGGACGCGGGTTTGTGCCACGATCCGGGAAGATCCCACATGCCGTGGAGCGGCTGGGCCCGTGAGCCATGGCCGCTGAGCCTGCGCGTCCAGAGCCTGTGCTCCGCAATGGGAGAGGCCACAACAGTGAGAGGCCCGCAAAAAAAAAAAAAAAAAAAGCCTTTACAAATTGAGCAAAACTCTTCTGCAATGCAGAAAGCCACTTCTGGAGGTGGGAAAGGAGAGACCATGAACAATTTAAGAAGGCTTCCATTAAGCAGAAGATGGCTGAACTAACCCTGGAGGGACTGGTAGTATTTTGACAAGGGTGGTTGAAGGGTGTTCTAATTCATTTAGTGCCTACATGTGCAAGGTAGCATGAAGGCAAAAAAGCCTGGGGCATGTTCAGAGAATAGCAAGTATTCTAGTTTGAGTGACATCTGGTACATGTACAAGGGAATAGTAAAAGATCAGGCTAGAAATGAAAAGTAGGGGCACTTTATGGAGGACCTTTGAAAGTCAGGCTATGGAATTGGGACTTTTCTCAGGAAGTAGTAGGTAGCTTTTTGAACAAAGGCTAATCAGAGTTGATATTTAGGAAGGTGGATCTAATGGTTGGAATGTAAGGATACATTCAAACTGAGTGTGATTGGTACTAGAGACTGATTAAAACACTATAGCAATAATCTAGGCAAGAGGTAGTACAGGCCTGACCTAGTATTCTGTCGGTAAGAATGGAAACAAGACTAGATATTATAGGCCTTGTGCTTGTAAAATACACTTGGCAGAATTTGGAAGCTGTCAAGTGCAAAGCGACTCTGGAAGTGAGGCAGGATATCTGAGAATGATACCAAACGAAAGGAATAAAGGAAATTACCCCATAAAACTATAAAGAGAAAAGATTGAAAAGTTGATAGCTGAATTTCTGGATAAGACTATATAGGGCAGGTAATGAATGAGAAAGAAGATAAGCAACAGAAAGGTGAGAGAGAAAGGGAAAGATGATATGCAACAGAAAAGTAGGGAGGAGTGTTTCTAGGAGAGGATGGCAAAATTCAAACCCTAAAGCATCAAAAAAAGTCTCATTTTATCACCTGTTAAATTATCCAGTGGAATTGGAAAAATCCAAACAAAAGGGCTTAAATGTGCAGGAGTAAGTGGGGGAAACTGACCAAGGACCTGAAGGAGGGAAAATATTTACTCAGGAAATGAACAGTAATTTGTGATGCAGAGAAATTTAGAGAGAGATTGAAATTACACCTCTGAAGCGATAGAAGGAAACGAGTACCCATTTTATTCCTTAAAATAATTATTCCTAAATTTTACACTATGCAGACACCCTTCATCCCTCTAGAAAAGTCATCAAGTCCTATTTGAAAAAGTCAAAAAGAAAGGCCAAGATTGGTGGCCAATGGGAAAAGTTTCTAAAATGGATATAGGTAGAAGCCAGTTTGTAATACTATGTGCAATAAGTCAAAATTGCTTTTAACAAAATCCCATCTGTTAGCCCAATCACTTTATAATGTGCAGTACAGTAAAAATGCCGGCACTGACCAGAGAGCAGACAGCAAAAGCAAGAAGAACTACAATCCTGCAGCCTGTGGAACAAAAACCACATTCACAGAAAGACAGACAAGGTGAAAAGGCAGAGGTACATCTATGTACCAGACGAAGGAACGAGATAAAACCCGAGGAAAACAGCTAAATGAAGTGGAGATAGGAAACCTTCCAGAAAAAGAATTCAGAATAACGATAGTGAAGATGATCCAGGACCTCAGAAAAAGAATGGAGGCAGAGATTGAGAAGATGCAAGAAATGTTTAATAAAGACCTAGAAGAATTAGAGAACAAACACCTAGAAGAATAAAAGAACTAACAGAGATGAACAATACAATAACTGAAAGGAAAAATACACTAGAAGGAATCAATAGCAGAATAACTGAGGCAGAAGAACGAATAAGTGACCTGCAAGACAGAATGGTGGAATTCACTGCTGCAGAACAAAATAAATAAAAAAGAATAAAAAGAAATGAAGACAACCTAAGAGACCTCTGGGACAACATTAAACGCAACAACATTCGCATGATAGGAGTCCGAGAAGCAGAAGAGAGAGAGAAAGGACCCAAGAAAATATTTGAAGAGATTATAGTCAAAAAATTCCCTAACATGGGAAAGGAAATAGCCACCCAAGTCCAGGAAGTGCAGAGAGTCCCAGGCAGGATAAACCCAAGGAAAAACACACCGAGACACATAGTAATCAAATTGACAAAAAGTAAAGACAAAGAAAAATTATTGAAAGCAATAAGGGAAAAACGACAAATAACATACAAGGGAACTCCCATAAGGTTAACAGCTGATTTCTCAACAGAAACTCTACAAGCCAGAAGGGAGTGGCAAGATATATTTAAAGTGATGAAAGGGAAGAACCTACAACCAAGATTACTCTAAAGAAAGCTGGTGTAGCAATACTCATATCAGATAAAATAGACTTTAAAATAAAGAATGTTACAAGAGACAAGGAAGGACATTACATAATGATCAAGGGATCAATCCAAGAAGAAAATACAACAATTATAAATATATATGCACCCAACATAGGAGTACCTCAAACATAAGGCAACTGCTAACAGCTATAAAAGAGGAAATCGACAGTAACACAGTAATAGTGGGGGACTTTAACACCTCACTTACACAAATGGACAGATCATCCAAACAGAAAATTAATAAGGAAATACAAACTTTACATGACACAATAGGCCAGATAGATTTAATTGATATTTATAGGACATTCCATCCAAAAACAGCAGAATTACACTTTCTTCTCAACTGCACATGGAACATTCTCCAGGATAGATCACATCTTGGGTCACAAATCAAGCCTCAGTAAATTTAAGAATATTGAAATCATATCAAGCATCTTATCTGACCACAATGCTATGAGATTAGAAATCAGTTACGGGGAAAAAAATGTAAAAAACACAACCACATGGAGGCTAAACAATATGTTACTAAATAACCAAGAGATCACTGAAGAAATCAAAGAGGAAATCAAAAAATACCTAGAGACAAATGACAACAAAAACACAATCCAAAACCTATGGGATGCAACAAAAGCAGTTCTAAGAGGGAAGTTTATGGCAATACAAGCCTACCTCAAGAAACAAGAAAAATGTCAAATAAATAATCTAAACTTACACCTAAAGGAACTAGAGAAAGAAAAACAAATGAAACCCAAAGTTAGTAGAAGGAAAGAAATCATAAAGATCAGAGCAGAATTAAATGAAATAGAAACAAAGAAAACAATAGCAAAGATCAATAAAACTAAAAGCTTGTTCTTTGAGAAGATAAAAAAAAATTGATAAACCATTAGCCAGACTCATCAAGAAAAAGAGGGAGAGGACTCAAATCAATAAAATTAGAAATGAAAAAGGAGAAGTTACAACAGACACCGCAGAAATACAAAGCATCCTAAGAGACTACTACAAGCAACTCTATGCCAATGAAATGGACAAGCTGGAAGAAATGGACAAATTCTTAGAAAGGTATAACCTTCCAAGATTGAACCAGAAAGAAATAGAAAATATGAAGAGACCAATCACAAGTAATGAAATTGAAACTGTGATTATAAATCTTCCAACAAGCAAAAGTCCAGGACCAGATGGCTTCACAGGTGAATTCTATCAAACATTTAGAGAAGAGCTAACACCCATCCTTCTCAAACTCTTCCAAAAAATCGCAGAGGAAGGAACACTCCCAAACTCATTCTGTGAGGCCACCATCACCCTGATACCAAAACCAGACTAAAAAAGATACTACAAAAAAAGGAAATTACAGACCAATATCACTGATGAATATAGATGCAAAAATCCTCAACAAAACACTAGCAAACAGAATCCAACAGCACATTGAAAGGATCATACACCATAATCAAGTGGAGTTCATCCCAGGGATGCAAGGATTCTTCAATATACACAAATCAATCAATGTGATACACCATATTAACAAATTAAAGAAGAAAAACCATATGATCATCTCAATAGATGCAGAAAAAGCTTTTGACAAAATTCAACACCCATTTATGATAAAAACTCTCCAGAAAGTGGGCATAGAGGGAACCTACCTCAACATAATAAAGGCCATATACAACAAACCCACAGTAATCATCATTCTCAATGGTGAAAAACTGAAGGCATTTCCTCTAAGATCAGGAACAAGACAAGGATGTCCACTCTTGCCACTATTATTCAACATAGTTTTGGAAGTCCTAGCCACGGCAATCAGAGAAGAAAAAGAAATTAAAGGAATACAAGGGCTTCCCTGGTGGCGCAATGATTGAGAGTCCGCCTGCCGATGCAGGGGATGTGGGTTCGTGCCCCGGTCTGGGAAGATCCCACATGCCGCGGAGCAGCTGGGCCCGTGAGCCATGGCCGCTGAGCCTGCGCGTCTGGAGCCTGTGCTCTGCAACAGGAGAGTCCACAACAGTGATAGGCCTGCCTACTGGGAAAAAAAAACAACAACAACCCAATCCAAAAATGGGCAGAAGACCTAAATAGACTTTTCTCCTAGGAAAACATACAGATGGCCAGGAAGCACGTGAAAAGCTGCTCAACATCACTAATTATTAGAGAAATGCAAATCAAAACTACAATGAGGTATCACCTCACACCAGTAAGAATGGGCATCATCAGAAAATCTACAAACAACAAATGCTGGAGAGGGTGTGGAGAAAGGAGAACACTCTTGCACTGTTGGTGGGAATGTAAATTGATGCAACCACTATGGAAAACAGCATGGCGGTTCCTTAAAAAACTAAAACTAGAATTACCATATGACCCAGCAATCCCCCACTGGGCATATACCCAGAGAAAACCATAATTCAGAAAGACACATGCACCCCAATGTTCATGGCAGGACTATTTACAATAGCCAGGTCATGGAAGCAACCTAAATGCCCATCGACAGACAAATGGATAAAGAAGATGGGGTACATATATACAATGGAATATTACTCAGCCATAAAAAGGAATGAATTTGGATCATTTGTAGAGACGTGGATGAATCTACAGGCTGTCATACAGAGTGAAGTAAGTCAGAAAGAGAAAAACAAATATCCTATATTAACGCACATATGTGGAACCCAGAAAAATGGTACAGATGAACCAGTTTGCAGGGCAGAAATAGAGAAACAGATGTAGAAAACAAATGTATGGACCCCAAGGGGGGAAATGATGGCGTGGGAGGCTGATGAATTGGGAGATTGGGATTGATATATATACACTAATATGTATAAAATGGATAACTAATAACCTGCTGTATAAAAAAGTGAATAAAATTGAATTTAAAAATTTTTTTTTAAATGTCAGCACTTCATTACTACCTCTGTGCTGAATTACCTTCATTTCCCAGCATTTTGTTAATATGTAATGAAAACTCATACTTTGTTACAGAGACAGCAAAACACACAGGGAAGCACTAGGATTAGAAAATGTGTTATCTCAGATTCTGACAAAAGGTTTGTGAGGAACAAAGGGTGGGGGGCAGTATTCCCTGGCGGTTCAGTTGTTAGGACTCTGTGCTTCCACTACAAAGGGCCTGGGTTTGATCCCTGGTCAGGGAACTAATCCTGCAAGCTGTGTGATATGACCAAAAGAAGAAAAAGAAAACAAATAATGTTTGTGAGGTAGAAAGATAGACATTTCTTGAGTCTAGTTTGTAGACTAATGATTGGCTCCCACTTCATAATCAAATGCAGTACTAGCAATTCAAAAGTATCTTTTTAAACCTATTTATCATAGAGGAAGGATTGGTGAATTATGCCTTCAATTAATCCTTTATGGAGGGCCTGCTACATGCTCTGTTGGGTGTTTTCTATCATCTTTCTGTGATTATTTTTTTAGTAGCCTGACATTTGGCTGATTTGTTTTTCATGCACATTAGATTTTTTTCCCTTTGACTTCTTTGTAGTTTCATTTTTGGTGTAGGTTTTGTTTTTTTTCCTTTCCTTGAGAGACCTGTATTCATTGTTACTGCCATGGCCATCTTTGTTACTTCCCACTGACCATTGTGAAAATTCTAAGTTTATCTGTGTTGGACTTCTTTCTAAGACATAAGTATTACAATACACCCTGTGCATAATTATTGTGAGTCACCTAGTAAGAAGGAAGAAAATAATACTGGTTATTGGTGATACTTGTATGGAATGTGTTATGTACATATCCATAGGTTAAAAATTCTGACCTGAGGAGGAAGAGGAACTGCCTTTCCTGCCCCCAGCCCCCCTTCCCCACTAGAGGTAGGAAACTAGATGCTTCTCTGTTTTTTACTATATTTTGTTATGCTAATAAGTCACAGTGTAGTCCTATAAGTTTCTTTCTTAATTTAATTCAGTAATATTTTGGGTTGTGAATGTTACTGTGATTTCCAATTTTATTTCGTCTTCTCCCTCAAAAGACCAAGAGACTCAAAGAGTAGAGGAGCTTTTATGACAGGTTCTGCCATTAGCGTCATCAGAGTGGCCACAGAAGGTCGGATTGATTTGGCAGTGATTATTACACCTTGACACTTTAGGAAGCTTCGTGCATGGAATATGGAAAATGCAAAAGATACGGGTGCACATTTGAGGGAGAAGAATTATTAAAAAGACACTTAGTAAGAATGCTAGTTTCTCCCCATCATGAGGTCTTCCTTTCCGTTTTTGGTCTAATGTTTAGCACTGATCAGTAATACCTTTCTCATGGCCGCATGTAAACATGTGTCTAAACTTGTAAGAATTGGTTATTTATCTTGTCTTTTACTGTCTTTTTATTAATATGAGTGATTTAGGTTTTAGGGGGTTTTTTGGCCAGTGAATGAAGGAAACAAGACCTGTCTAAAGATATACATTTTACTTAAGGCTAACAAGCTGTGTAGCCTGCTCGCCATAGGGCCTTCAGTTCCTCACTGGTAATTCAGTAAAGAAGAAAAATGTCTGTTTTAAAACTTACAAATATTCTACTAATAGCATAATACAGGGGTTGGCCAACTTCAAGTGACCTAACATACATACTTGGAGTCCTGGAGAGGAGAAACAGAACAATATTTGAAGTAATAAAGAGTGAAAATGTTCCAAATTTGAAGAAAACTATAAACCCACAAATCCAAGAAACTCAACAAACTGCAAAAGAAACAAGGAAAAAACTACACCAAGGAACATCATAATCAAATTGCATAAAATCAGTGATTAAAATAATCTTAAAAGCAGACAGGTTGGTTTTTTTTTAAGACATATTCTGTACAGGGAAACAAAGATAAGAATGCATCTAAAACAAGCTGGACCTTAGCACACTGAGACAAAAAAATTGTCAACCTAGAATTCTATACCCAGTAAAAATATCTTTCAGAAATGAAAACGAGATAAAGACTTTTTCAGACATAAAACAGCTAAAAGAGTTCATCAGTAGCAGACCAGCACAAACCATTTGGAAAGCCTCAAATCCAAATGCCAGCTATTACAATTACTTGTTTTTTGGTCTTGGACATATATTTTAATGTCTCTGAACCTTCAGATTTTCATCTGTGAAAGGAGAAGAATACCTATTTTACGGGATTTTCATGGGGATCAAATGAAATATGGAAAATAATTGACATTTGTTGAGTGCCTTCATTATGCCAAGCACATGTTATCTCATTAAAAATGGAAATAAAATACCCAATAAGAGGCCTGCTACCCTGATGATTTTCTTATGCTAGCACCTCTTTTTTCTTTCTTCAGCAACTGAAAAACTTGGATTATTCTATAAGTTAGCCCAAATAGCTAGTCAGTCAAATTTTGATGAAGCACTTTTCCTAAACTTGTTTTCCTTTAGTTACCACCATTAAATATGCTTAACAGTGGGAATTAACAACTTTTCTTAGTAGAATAGACACATCTATCAAATCATTTTGTGAAAGGGTTAAGTATGTTCTAAACTAAACCTAATTTTTTTTGGCTTGTAATTTGAGTAATTTTTTTTCAGTCATGTTTATGAAAGTATAATTTATATACTGTTTATCTGATTTTTATTATAAACCTAATGGATAGGGGCCATGCGTGTCTTTATAGTTTATACATTGCCCCACAGAGTTTTTGGCACTCGGTAAATGTTAAATAATATTTCTGTTCAGCATTCTGCAGACAGGAAGCATATGGTAATAAATGTCAGAGTACAGGTTGAAAATCTCCCAAAAGTTGTATGTTATATTGTTTGGAAAAACCAGTGCAGATATTTTCGTAAATGAAACATTTTAAAAGGGGTTTCCCAGATTTATATTTTCTTTAACAATTTTCTCTAGGCTTTGTTTACTTTATTTTCAAATTAAAACTTTTCCTCTTCAGAAATAGTTTAATATTAAAAGTAGTATAACATTAATGCAGTTTCATGAGAAAATATATAAATGATTTTGTAGATAGCATAAAGAAAAAGTAATTCATAGTCTGAAGGATAGCATGAAGAAATATTTAGAGGCTCAAGCAACATAAGTCTTTATAATATATTGTAGGAAAAAATAAACAGCAGGTAGTTCTTTATCATTAAATGTCAGCATGAATTAGAGGTATATCACTGCTACAGCTAAGAAATGGTTAATCATAACCAGGTATACAAAACCATTTAGATAGTATGTATCTAAATTATCTTTCCATAATTTGCTCACCTACGATTGATTTGTTAGCCACGCTTGTTTGATTTGATTTTTGTGACCTTTTTTTAAGGATTAGCATAATCTGAATGAGAAAATATCTGAATTGGGCCATGTTAGTTAACCTCTCTAAGGCTTAGGTTCCTCATGTCTAAAATGTGGATAGGGAATCCAGGCACAGCTTAGTTTGGTGCCTCTGAATCAGATTCTCTTACAAGGCTGTAATCAGGATGTCAGCCAGGGCTGTAGTCATATCTCTGCTTGGGGAGTATTCACTACCAAGCTCACTCACATGGCTATTAGCAAGCCCTAGATCTTCTCTGGTTGTTAGTCATGGGCCGCTCCATAGGGGTCCTCACAACATGGCAGCTTATTTCCCCTAGAGCAAGAGCTGAGTGAGAGTGTGTGAGCAAGAGGATGGACAAACAAGACATCCCATCACTTTTGTCAGATATTTGTTAGAAGCAAGTCACTAGGTCCAGCCCGCATTCAAAGGGGAGGGAATTTTACAAGAATTTGAACATCACCAGTTAGGGATCAATGTAGTAGGCAACCAATTCAGAGGCTTCTCTACTACACATATGATCCACAGATAGGACAAATCATTGAATGTACTCTGGATGCTCTGAAATTCATTTGTTTAAATTATCCTAAGATCTTACCAAGATCTTGAATTCAACAGGCAAAATGATTTTACAGTTCACATTAAATATTTTATTTATTTCTAGCAACAATCCAGTAGGTTTTGTTGACCTCAGTTGTGTTGATATAAACTGATGTACTGAGCGACTTGCTCAAGATTACATATCAAATGAGCTGTAAAACAGCAACCTTAGTGTAGGTCTTCTGATTCTAAGCCCTGTACTCTTTCCATTTGGCTGTAACTGCCTCCTGACCAGTACTATCTTGCATTTAAAGCCCTTCGAAAAAAGCATTATACATCTAAATGTATATACAAATTTAAGAATTTTATTTATATAGAGAGATTTTTATACATAGATTTATACAGAGAAAGGCAGACATAGATAACATTCCATCTTAGACTCTCATGTACACCACACCATTAGGATTTACAATATTGTTTCAAATATTATCATGTCAAAGTCTAATACCATTGTAAGATCTGCAACAGCTGTAGCACTGATATACCTCTAGCATAATAGTATCTGTTAGCCTAAAACTATCCTTGCAGGGTAGATTCTATTTGGATGGAGAGATGAACAAGCAAAACAGCAGAACTGTTTTGGTGACTCGGTTCTCCCTTGGCTTCTCCTAAAGCCCTGGACTCCTATGACTTGAGTGAAGACCATGGGAACTCCAGTGAACTTTCTGCTTCCTGTTTGCATAGGGGTAACAGAATAGTTTGTTTTGAATGGATGGGCTGCTTTCGGTGGATAGTCACAGGTTACCTTTCTTTGGTCCTAAGTTGGGTCTTCTCCCTTTTTTGCTTCAGTCGATGAAGTTTCAGCCTATACCCAAAACCCCTCATGTCCACTATCAGAAAGTAGAGTGGTAACATAAGCAAGCAGATAATAGCTCTAACTGGGTTCAGTGCCTTGAAGTGTAGAGCAGGAATGGGAGAGCAAGGGTTATGAGCTATGGTAGTGGTGGTAGTTAGTATTTATACCCTTCAGATCACCCTGGAGAAAAGAGAGGTAATTTTTTTAAGGCATTTGCTAAATTCTTAAAATAACTTTGTAGTATGGTTAGTAGGAACATCTTTCTTTACAGGAGCAAAAGAATAGTTCCTACAGCTAATAAGCAAATTTGGCAAAGTGTCAGGATATAAGGCCAATACACAGAAATCATTTGTATTTCTATATAACTAGTAACAAATAATTGGAATTAGAATAACAATATGGACTAGTTATGGTTTTGGTTTGTGATTAGATAATTCTCTATAAAATCAGGGTATTATCAGACAAAATGCAGAGAAAACAGTTTTCTTCTCAATTGAATATGAAGGAAATTGTTGTCTTTCATACACACAGACACACACTTGAGTTTTTCCTTCCTTTCCTGTATAATCTGAGGATTGTGCTTTTTGGTAGTGGTTTGCTAATCCCTTTAAATAGCTCGTAATGTAAGTATTCCATAGTTTTCATTAACCGCGAATTTCAGCTTTTTTTTAAACCTCTACTCAAAAAACCATACTTGGTTGTTGTTTCATCCTTTTAGCCTGGTTGGTGAAGCAGCAAACCTAATGCAAATCCTAAATAGCGTGATGTAGATGAGAGTCTAAGACTTTAATTATATGTCATTTTATTCACAACACTCAATTCCAGGAAGGAAAAAATGGCTTTGTTGTTGTAAAAGACATATTATGTGAGTATCATTCATTGTAAACCAAAAATGATACTGTACTATAGCATAGACAACAATGGGAACTGATTTTGAAAATGTGACCTGTATGAGAAACTGAATAATAGTGAAAGTTATCAAAATGGAAAGAAGTGTTAATGTGAAATCCAGCCTTCTCAGAAATACTCTTTCCTGGTCTTTTGCTTTTGTTGCTTGTCATGCATGAATGAAAGTGCTGCACTCTCAGGGGAGCAGGAAAGCCTCTGCGTCGGTTGTTTATTTCTTTAATCCCTCCTCCTTTGTGATTTTTGATGTCAGATCTAAAATAGAAAGCCTGTAAATATAATGATTATCACATGGATAATCACCTGCATTAGGAACCGCTCTGCTTCTCTATTCTAACCCTAGCTGTTCTCCACATGTCACATTCACTCTGTGGTTGGATTTTAACTTGACTGCTTCATTAGATTTGTGAAACTCAGTACGTGGCGCCCTGGGGCAGCACAGATGGAGACTTGCTTGTTTTCTTTTCTCACTTTTACTGCGAAGGCACGCTAAAAAGTCCTTTTCAATTTAGTGTGATCAGTTCACTTGGAATTACCCTTGATATTTGGAACCTGTCTTACTATTCTGCCCACCATTTATGCCCCTTTTTTCTTCCCTGATTTCTGACCTAATGCCTTTTCCTTCTGTCCCTCCATGCAGTGAATCTGAAGACGAAAATTCTGCTTAAAATTCTTACTGGGTCAAACTGTTCCCCTGTGTTGTTTTATTTGTTTTGCTGAGAGGGAAAAATAAATGTTGTTCTATCATTGTATCTACAAACACCTTCAGATCAGAGGTTAGCTGTGGGAAAGTCTGCAGTGATGTGAGCCAGCTGCCTTCTCTAATGGAGTGACTGGGGGCACCAGCCCAAGATCAAAAGAAGGTGGGAGGAAGTCAGGAGATAAGATCTTTTTAAGCCATAGAACAAGTGCTTAGCTTTTCAGTGACAGGGCACAGCTCTGCAAACCTGTGTGAGGGGGCGCTAAGATAGAAAATTGAGTTGACTTTTCTTCAGCATGTCCTTCCTCAGTCAGAAATATGTTGGTGCTTGGAATAGTTTACAGATGTGGAAGTGTCCTAGGGCCCAGTTTCCTTAAAGAATAATGATCTGACATTTATAAATGTGCCTTCTTGCAATTAGTCAGTTCTACTATACCATAACAGATCACAGTTGATAGCTTCTTAAATTTGTGGGAGCAGAACTGGACATTAAAAAGGCAACTTAACTACTGTATGTGAATTTTAAGTTTTTATGTCTTAGTGCAACTTCAGTCATACAGATTCTTCATATTAACTTTGTCTTATAGTCCTCTAGGTTTCTTTTGTGCCTCTGATAAAGTTCCATGTAAATAAGTAGTTCTTGCAGGGCTTCTTAGTTGTCTTTTCCATATAAGAATTAGCTTGGTTAGTTCTTGAGTTGGACAGCTTGGAAAAGTTCTACGTTGATATCTTTTGAACTTTATCCTTTTCCTTGACATCCAGGCTAGCAAATATTATTGACTCTGGTATACAAGATTCTAGTGTAAGTAAATTGTCAGAGAGGCTAACCTTGCTTGCAACAATTGTGAAGATCATAATTCCATTTTTTAAAAATCTATATCAAGTAAGGTTAACTCTATCAGCCTTATGCTTCTGTAGTCAACAGCCTAAGGAGTTGTACTTTCAGCTTATCACTTTCTATTAACTTCAGTGTTCAGCTGTAATCGTCTATTTCAACCTTTTCAAACCCTCAAAGTGGTTCTTTAAATTTATATGCTATTAGTATATTGGACCATAAGTGCATACATACTTTTCTTCCCTGTGTTTTCCTTAACATGTAGATAGTACCCAGATTTGTGCTGGAGACATTAACTGTAGTTTCTGCCTTACATGGCTTGGTGCAGCAGTCGTTTTAGTTGGATCTGCTCACTACTCAGGCTCACATCCCATCCTTCTATTAATATCTCTTGGCAAAGATAATTTTGGAGGAATGTAAGTTAAGATGTAGAGGCTCTTGACAGTTGTCTGCAGTTTTTTTTTTTTTTTTTCCATTTTCAAGGGGGAAGTGGAATGGAAAAGTAATATTGCCTCCATTTTCTGTATCAGTACTAAATGAAAATATATATGCAAAGCAGAGTGAAGAAAGGGAAAGGATTTGGTTACACAGATGTGTTTTTTGTCATTTGATAACCTATTATAAGGGCATTAGAGTATATAGTAAGGTTCATCAGATTGTGCCCTTAAGATATATTTAATATCCAGAAAAATATTGTTTTAAAATTTTTAACTGTATTTTTTAAATGATGTTCAACTTCTGTTACCCTGTCATCTTCTATCAAAGAGAAATGGGGGGGTGGGGACTTTTTATTACAAAAATTTTCAAACAGGCCAAAAAAATAGTAATACTGAATACATCTAGATTCAGTCATTAACATTTTACCATTTTTGCTTCACTTTATTTTTTTTAAGTTTTCTAAAATAAATTACATATATCATGCCATTTTATCCCAGAATACTTCAGGATGCACCTCTAAAAATCTAGAACATTTTCCTTATGAAATCGATAATTCTTAATATTATCTAATTCCCATTTCATAATCAGATTTCTCCAGTTGCCCCAAAATGTATTTTATAGCTGGTTTCTTCAAAACAGTTTACAATTAAAATCTGTATATTGCTCCTGGTCATTTTTCCCCTGCCCACTTTATCATAACATTGACTTATTGAAGAAACCAAGCTACTTGTCCTGTATAATGTCCTGCATTATGGATTTGTTCATTTGCTTTCTCAGTGTATCATTTAACTTGTTCTCCTATTCTCTATATTTCCTGTAGACTGCAAGTTATTAAATAAAATTTTTATTAATTCATGTTAAAAACTTTATAGCTGATGCTGTGTACCTTATACTGCATCATTACAGAAGACACAGTGTTTTTGGTGATCCCATTATTAATGATAAGTGATAGGATCGATCGCTGGGTTAAAGTGATGACAGCTTGATCCTTGTATTATAAAGTTATACTTTGCTCCCCATGACCAGCATGTGATCTTTGATACTTTGATTCCATGAAATACCCAGTTCCCCGTCATCCTTTCACCTAATGAATTTAATATCCATTGATGATCCTTGCCTGAGTAAATTTCATCAGGGATTACAAAGTGGTGGGTTTTCTGAATCTGTACATTTTTTAGCAGACGTTTTTCTCTACAGGTATTTTCTCTGCGTTTTTCTGTAAGGTACTGTTTTAATTAAAAACATAACCATCAGCATCTTCCTTAGGTTTCAAATGATTTTCTTTGCTGGGGTCAAAACACCTGAACTCACAGTGACAGCTACAGTAAAAACATGTACTATATCTTATTTCAACTTCTGAAGTGTGTTGACATTATGCTGCCTTTTTTTTTATGCCAAGGTAAAAAGAAATCTTTTTTTTTTTTTTGGTGTAAGAATAAAAATTGAACTATGTGGATATATTGAGATAATTGTGTAAAAAGAAGACTGAATGAGTTTCAAAATGGATTATTTCTTCATTACCTAGCACTTTATAATTAACTGTTCCTTTTTTTTTATTTCAGGAAGCTGCCACTTTTGCTAGAGAGCAAGGCTTTGAGGTGAGTTAACCCACAATTGTACACTAAACAGATCCTAAAGGTTTCTTCTAGCTGATAATGAAGTTCTTTTGGACAGTGATTGATGTGCTATTATACTCTCAGAGCCTCGCAGCAGTTGCCATGGAAACTTGGCAGTCGTCATGGTTTCTTTGTTCTGCCAGCACAGTGTTATGACGCACTCTGCTAGGTCTGCACCCAACATCGCCTACAGATGTTATTTATTGAATTTTGAAAAGCCTCTTGGGAAGCCAAGAGGTTGGGCACGGTTTCAAGCTGCCTCTGCAGATATGGGGCCTGTCAGTTTGTTCAGTTAAAAAGCTACCTCATTAGCTGCATTACATTTCATAAGGATTCACTGCTAAAGCAGTGGTGGAGCAAGACTAAATAGTGAAATATAATGTCATTTAAATAATTTCAACCCTACCACATGTAGATTATCATTATGTAAATTAATTTCCAAAAGTTGTACTTAACAGTTGTTAGGAACTGATTAATTTAAATACTGTTCATATAAACTTCCTGTTTGAATCTCTTTTTTTTCTTCTCTCTTCTTTTTTTTTGATAGCATAAAGCATATACATTTTCTGAAACAAAATATTGATACTTGCTTTACTTTCCAGATAATTGATTCTGTTTTCCTCATAGAAATAGAAATATTATCTTGTCAAGATTCCAAACTCCATGTGGTTGTTGTTGGCAAAATTAAGATAGTAGACAAGACTATGTTTTTACCTACATAATATCTACCTTCCAGTCCATCATTAGGAAATACTGACTAATCTCAGCACAGGTTAATTGATAGAGAATTCACTGAGTTGGTGAGTTTTATGACTATCATATTTATTTAGCTAGAATTACATAGAATACTGTGTTCTATACAGCAACTTGGAATGTTTCATGGTAGTAATTTTTTAACATTTAATCTGACTAGAGCTGGAACATACAGAAACTCTCTCCTTATTTGCATACTCAGTATTGTCTACCATCTACAGAAGCTGTGAGCATTGACTGGATATATTAGTAAGCTCACTTTGAACTCTTTAGAGAAAGGTGTTGTATGAAATTGTGATGGAAATGTTATTTAAATGTACAAAAGACAGATTCATTATCAAGCAACAAAGTGATACATGTGTATGTTATCCATGTCATAGGCCTTGACAACCAGGCATAGGGCTTCCTTTTCTTGGAGGAAGATAGTGAGCATGTGGTATAAGTATTCTACTCTCAAGATCTTATGAAAAAAACTGTATCAGGGTATGAAACTCTGCCTCATAATGCTCAATTAATGGCAACTTTGATAGTTTCTTGGGAGTTTGCTTTTTTTGTTTTAACATATTCTCATGAATATGGGGTTGAGTCACATGAAGAAGAAGGAATAAAGATTTCCAAGTAATTTTTATCTAATTTAAGTTTCACTTTGTCATTTCCCAAACTGGCAATTGATATACAGGACTAAGTGTAACGAAGGGAATATTCAATTTAAAAGTCAAATGTTTTGATCATGAAACTATACGTAAATGTTTTCAGCCATGTTTTAAAGTTTCACTGATGTGAAATTTCAGTATTAACAATTAATACTCTCTGTTGTTACATCAAAATTCTCCAAAGATAAAAGTCTGCTGAGTATAAATTTGTGTCCTATTTTCTGTGCTAACATTTAAAAATGTATTTTGGTTCTAGAAAATAAGCAATTTTGTAGATGTTTAGAAATATAACATGACGTATAACAAATGATCATGATTCAGTAGTACCTTGATAATAATTTTTAATAGTTTATTAAACCTTACTAATTCATAGTTTTATTGCCCTCTTGAGCTGTGTGCTTTGTATATGCCTGGTTTAAATACAGTCTTAGCAACAAACTACTTTTTCTATTTTCTACTAACCAGCACCATATTAACCTTTCCGTTAGTTCTTACTCATTGATTCTAGAGTTGTTTCTTTTTACCATAAATCTGCCATAAATGATTACAGCATATAAACAAAGTGATGATGATTATAGTAGGATACCTTATTACCTCCTGACATAGCAAGATGACTCAGTTGGTGATTTGACAAAGATGTGTTAGATTGGTTAAAGCACACAGTGTCTTGACGTGTCCCTTCATGGGTTCCCTAAAATATTATATGCATCACAGAATCTGTAAGAGCCATGAGTAGAATACCCTGAAGTAAGTATTGTTAATAAAATATAATCCATGTATGGCATGCTATCTAGAGAAACTGAATGATTTTAAAATGTCATGAAAGTTTCCTAAGTCCATTAGATAGGAATATGAAAGCATAGGTTTGAAACTTGGTATTTTTAAAGACTCAAACAAGAATAAATCACTTAACAGTTTAATGTCTATGGAAATGTGTCAGTGCTCTCAAGTGTAGTGTGACAAACTAGACAAAATCTGTCTTATTCTTCCCAACTTTAATTTTACCTCTTAATTTGGAGCATGAATGAGAGGAGAGAAATGAAAAAATTAAAAAAGAAAGGAAAGGTGGGCATTTTTTTCTTCCCACAAATTCACTGTCCTACCCTCATTTTCTGTTATAAATCCCAATCAGTTCCCAAAGCCACTGAGTGTTGCCACTAGTGATCTGTCTGCTAAGAGACCAATCTAAATGCCTCTAAAAATAACCATTGTTTATTCATCAGGAAATATCTTCAGCAGCATTGTTTATGATATTCTGATTAGCTTCTCTGCAAATTTTAGATAATCTTTATTTAAGAAAAAAATCTTGGACTTCCCTGGTGGCGCAGTGGTTGAGAGTCCGCCTGCCGATTCAGGGGACACCGGTTCGTGCCCCGGTCCGGGAAGATCCCACATGCCGCGGAGCGACTAGGCCCGTGAGCCATGGCCGCTGGGCCTGCGTGTCCGGAGCCTGTGCTCCGCAACGGAAGAGGCCACAACAGTGAGAGGCCCGCGTAACGCAAAAAAAAAAAAAAAAAATCTTTAAAATGAATTGGGCAATTTTCAGTAAGAAGAGGCAGCTTAGGAGGGCACTGGAGAATGAGATAAAAACTGGAGCTGGGCAGAGCACAAAGCAGAAGAGAGAGGATTTTTTTATATATATATATATAGGTTGATGGAAAATTGCATAGTGCCCTGTTTTAAATGACAGACCTGCTAAGAATTTAAAATGACAATTCTTTGGGTAAAAATTTTCGTGAGGCCTTTTGGTATTTTGGAAAATCGGTTCAGACTACAGTGTTTTTAAATCCACCTTATCTTGAACTGATTAAAGGTTTGTATTTTTAGAACCTAAATAAAAATAAGGTACTTAGTAACATGTTTCATTATGAAACCTTTTTAAAGCAGTATTGAAAATTGATTTAAATTAAAGTGAAGGGCATACCTCCAAAACCTAAATAAAAAATATTTTTTATATTTTCATTCTCAGTGAAATAGAGTATATGCCAAATGATGAAGATAACTTATACCTTTTCTATTGGATCAGTTATTCAGTTTTACTCCAGGCAACAAATTTTAATTTTCTTATTTTAGATCTCTAAAATACAATACTTCTAACCATAGAGGAAATAAAGCAATCTTTTAACATTTTCCTACTTTCCCTACAGCCCATGACTCTACCCAGAGGCTTCCAGGCTTGTAGTCTTTCTCTGAGCAATGACAACTCTATCATCTTATACCACTGAGAGAGGGAAGTATTGAATTGTGCTATCCAATATGCATCTACTAGCCACGTGTGGCTATTTAAATTAAAATTAAATAAAATTTAAAATTCAGTTCCTCAGTCTCTTGGCACATTGGAAGTGCATGCATATGTAGATAGGGACTACCATATTGGACAGAGCAGATATAAACATATACATCATCACAGAAAGTTCCACTGATCAGCACTGGATAGCAAGTCCAGAGAGTTTCAGGAGGTATTGATTCCCAAAGAATTCTCCAAGATTTTTCTAAGGTTCCTGTGTTCCTTACAAATACAAAGAATGCAGTGAATGATCACCAAGAGTTTCTGGAAATAAGACACTAAGTCAGATCATGCTGGCTAAGAGAGTAAAATGCTGCTTCCTTAGGTGACTGAGTCCCAAATGACAACAGTTTTAAAACACTAGATTAACAGAAAGAGATACGATAGTCTTCAAATTCTCTTCATTTAATCACTTACTCATTCAACAAATATTTGCTGAGCACTGACTTTCTGCCTAACACTTGGAAAGCTTGAAAAATACAAATATCTAGCTATGACAGAAAAAAGCAAAACAAACAAACAATAGGGAAACAAATTTCAAACAGAGGGAACAAGAGTACATAGGCCCACAGACACGAAAGAACATAATGTACTATGTACTCCAGGAACTGACAGGAGGCCAGTGTGACTGGAACGGAGTGAGTGAGGAGGAGGTAGTATGAGACAGGATGGAGGCTGACACATCATATGAACCCCATAATTATTATAGGAGTTCCTATTTCGGAAACAAAGCAGAATATGCTGTGGTTAAGTGAGGCAATGTATGCAGACACCACAATTGGTATTCTATAAGAGTAGGTAGATTGTGACAGTATTGTTTAATATTTGTATCATCAACTTGTTAAAAATGGAATGAAGAGAATATATTCTGTTTTGGTTTTTTTTTTTTTTTTTTTAGTTTTGCTTGTGTTGGGTCTTTGTTGCTGCGCACAGGCTTTGTCTAGTTGCAGCAAGCAGGGGCTACTCTTCGTTGTGGTGTGCAGGCTTCTCATTGCAGTGGCTTCTCTTGTTGCGGAGCATGGGCTCTAGGTGCGAGGGCTTCAGTATTTGTGGCTCGTGGGCTGTAGAGCGCAGGCTCAGTAGTTGTGGCGCATGGGCTTAGTAGCTCTGCGACATGTGGGATCTTCCCAGACCAGGGCTCGAACCCGTGTCCCCTGCATTGGCAGGCGGATTCTCAACCACTGCGCCACCAGGGAAGTCCCGAGAATATATTTTTTAATTTGGAAAACAGTGCTAAATTTAAGGTGTGTGATCACCAGTGACAATAAAAGCATAATTGAACATTTATGAAATGATTCACAGTTTATAAAACCTTTTCTAACATATCATCGATATATTTAATATTCATACAAACCTGGTGGCTCGGGTAGGTAGGGCATGTATTGCCATATCAGTTGAACAGAAAAAATAAGCTGCATGACTTGTTCAAGGTCATATAGCTAAGAGACAATAGAGCCAGAATCAGAGCTCAGCTCTCTGAGTCTGGTACTCTTTACTATATAAACTACGCTTCTTTCGTTCTCACATTCTAACGTACTGGAGGAGGAAATTAGATTCCCAGTGACCTTGGAAAATGAGAAATATCTGGAAATTCAGAAGGTGAAATTCACTACGGTAAAATACAAGCCAGAATAATTAATAAAAAATATCCGACAGTGAGAGGCCCGCGTACCACAAAAAAAAAAAAAAAAAAAATATATATATATATATATATATATATATATCATATTTAAATGCAGGATCAGCAATGACTTACGAATGTGACATAAAATGATTTAGGATAAACATGCTCTAGTTTTTTGGTTACAACAACAGAAGCACATTGCCAGAATTCATAGAAGCAGTATAATCTGTGGATAACATGGAAGAGTATAATCCCTGGAGTTAGACTTTGTGGGTGCTAGTCCTGACTCCACCTCTTAGTATGCTTATGACTTTAGGAAGTTACTTAACCTCTCTGTGACTCAGTTTCCTCATCTATAAAATGGGGATATAGTAATAGTGCCTATTGCCTAGAGTGGTTAATATTCAATGAGTACTTTAGAGCTACATACACGGCTCTTGGTTTCTACATCTATGAAATAGGGATATAGTAATAATACCTACTGCCTAGAGTGGTTAAGATTTAATGAGTACTTCAGAGTGCTCATAGCTGTTTATACATGGCTCATAGCTAAATTATATGAGCTTTCTTCTACTTCTTCTTCCTTTTTTCTCTTTGTCCTCCCTTATTAGATACCATAATTGAATTCTCAATACTCAAAATTCTTGAGGCCCTTTCTAGAGATTTTGAGGCAACTTAGGATTTGACAATTTTGGAAAGTATTAAAATGACGGTAAATAGAAGAAATAAATTAATATTTATGAAGTACTTGGCATATGCTAAATATCGCATTAAGCTCTTTCACTTACCTTATCTTCTTTCATCCTCACAAAAAAACATTTTTATTTTGAAACAATTTTAGATTTAGAACGTTTGTAAAAATAGTACAGAGAATTTCCAGATACCTTCACTCAGCTTCCCCTAATGTTAACATCTTACATAACCAGAATGTAATAATCAAAGTCAGGAAATTAGCATTTGTACAGGGTCAGTAACTGAACTACAGAATTTATTCTGATTTTACCAGTTTTTCCTCTAATTTCCTTTTTCTGTTCCACAATCTAATCCAGGGTTACAGGTTGCATTTATTTGTCATATCGTCTTAGTCTCTTCCTATCAGACAGTTTGTCACTTGTTCCTTGTTTATGAATTTGATACTTTTGAAGAGTACCTGTCAGTCATTTTGTAGAATGTCCCTCAATTTAGGTTTGTCTGATGTTCTCTCATAATTAAATTGAGGTCATGCATTTTGGGCAGAAATACCACAGAGATCACCCTTCTCAGTGCATCACATCAGGGATGTAAATGGTAGCCCAGTGTCTTACTGTTGGCCAAGTTAACTTTGATCACTGGGTTAAGGTGGTACTTAATGTCTGTGAAGTTACTGTTTTCCCACTGTAGTGAATAAATATCTTGGGGGCAATATTTTGAGACTGTGCAAATATCCTATTTTACCCACTAATTTTAGCATCGCTAAATTTGATCACTGGGGTGAAGGGATGTCTGTCAACTTTCTCCACTGTAACATTTCTGTTTTCCCTTTTGTAACGAATAAGTATCTTAGGGGGAGATACTATGAGCCTATGCAAATATCCTGATTCTCTTCAGACTTTTGCCCACTGATTTTAGCATACTTCACTCCCAACATCGTTTAACACAAATATTATTGTCTTAGTTTTGTAGGGAGGTTTATTTACCTGCTTGAGAGGTATATTTACCTCCTTGAGGTCACACAAATAGTAAATCCAGCTGTGTCATACTCCCTTGTAATTTCATCATTCTGTTAAGATATGTTAACCCAGGTATATGGGAGAAGAATCTACCAGGGGATAGGGGAGGAGAGGCTACGGAACTCGAAATATATGTATTGTTAGGAAGACAAAATTGAGATTTTAAGAAAAGTTTTTATACGAGATGGGAATCAGCTGTTGAGGGCAAAGCAATGACTCCTCAAAGCATAGTGAGAAATTTAGATTTGGTGCACACTGACAGTGATCCAAGAGGGACAAAGTGGTTTTGTACGAACGGTGGATATCGATGCAAATATCAATAGAAAATATAGCTTAACCTTTCTGTAAAGATTTATCTTTTGTATTTGAAAAGTTTGTTTCCATCTTGAATTGCCATTTTTATAAGATTTAATCTGACATAAAAAAAATCTCTTTGATTAGGATACCAAAACTACCACAAAAAATACATCTTCTCACAGCGTTGGTATAAGACAACCGAATCTCACTCTTAATTTATTCCTTATACCACCTTAAAGAAGGACCTCTACTTAAAAAATATCCAGTACATGCATAAGATTCCACCCCAAGATGGTAAAGTGAATCTTTCTGGCATTTGCTTCTTACCTTTACTCAAGATAAACTGTACCCAATCATAAGCAAAAATCCTACAGCAGTAAAATATGTGTTTGATAAGGAGACTGAGAGAATATATGTAATTTTTTAGAGTATACATTTATTTGAGAGAGTGAAGACATTATTATCATAAGACATTGGCAATAACTAATAATAAGGACCCATTGTATAGCACAGGGAACTCAACTCAATACTCTGTAATGACCTATATGGGAAAAGAATTTTTAAAAGATATATGTATGTATATATAACTGATTGACTTTGCTGTACACCTGAAACTAACACAACATTGTAAATCAACTATACTCCAGTAAAAATTTAAAAAACAAACAAACAGAAAAAAGACATGCATTTTGTGGGGTCCTTTCAACTGTTGTCAGTCATTTCTAATAGTCTTTCCCCTCAAACTGAGGGAATTTCTTCTCATGTTATCAGAGTTCAGGCTTAGCTCTCTTCTAAAATAAGCAACCAGAAGTGGAATAGTCAGCCTGTTTGAAAGGTCAGCAGCATTATCCAATCACAAGTGGCTATTCTTTTCAGAAACAACAGTCCTCTGGAATCATGATGTTAGGTATGGGAGAAGCTTAGGTTCATATATCATCCAGAATTTCTTAAGTATTTTGTGAATAAACAGCATACAAATATTTCACTGATGACCATCATACTTTAAAAAAATCATGGTTTCTGATGTTGTCTGTAACCAGTGTGTCTTGTCTGCCTTACTTACCTAAATTCTTCTGTCCTGTATCCTAATTAAATTATTTTCTTAGATATATTTCCCCATTGGTATGTGTTTCCCTCTCCATAACTGTTTGAAACTTTACACAGTGATAGAGTAAACTACCAACAAACTGCAAACCATGGGCAATTTTACAGGCCCACTGAATTCAGACATGGGTTTTTAAGTTATTTAAAATTGTTGAAAACATTGATTCTGAATATCTAACCCATAGCTCAAGAGTTAGATTTCAAGACAGACATTTATGATGTAAAACTTTGCAGCCTATGTGATATGCAAAATAGCATGAGGGTTTCTAGAATTAATTTGTAATTTTTAAAACTTTATCTTTAAAAAAAGTAGTTCTTGGGCTTCCCTGGTGGCGCAGTGCTTGAGAGTCCGCCTGCCAATGCAGGGGACGCGGGTTCGTGACCCGGTCTGGGAAGATCCCACGTGCCGCAAAGCGGCTAGGCCCCTGAGTCATGGCCGCTGAGCCTGCACGTCCGGAGCCTGTGCTCCGCAACAGGAGAGGCCACAACAGTGAGAGGCCCGCGTACCGAAAAAAATAAATAAATAAAGTAGTTCTTTCTCTTATTTTAGTTCTTTGAAAAATTTGGCATTATAGTAACCATTATTTCCAGAATCAGCATAATTATGCTCTGTAAACCTCTAAAATAATTTAATATTACTCTTTTTACAATCTCTCATTAATTGGAAATTTGAAAACTGTGTTTTTGTTGATATCAAAGAAATGTTAATTTTTAAAAATATGATAATAGTTATATGGTTATGTTTGAGTCATTACCTTTCAGAAATACATACTAAAGCATTTACACGTGACACTAGTATCTGAGATTTGCTTCAGAATAATATGAAAGGCAGGTGGATAAAGGTATATAGATGAAATAAGCGTCATCATAAATTTAAAATTGTTGCATCTTGATGGTGGGTTCCTTGAAGATTGTTATTCTATTTACTTCTGTATGTGGTTAAAATTTTTAAATAATAACTCTTAATACATCTTCAGGTCTCTCTTACTTTGAACACGAGAAGATAAATCCTTAATCTACTGATAAAATTTTAGTTTATTGTATTGGTTATGAGAATTTTTTTCCTCCTTTCTATTAATAGACTGAAGACATTAAAGAAATAGCCAGAAAGACACAGGCTCTTCCAAAGGTGAACTCAGAGAGGCAGCGAATCGTGATTTTCACCCAAGGGAGAGATGACACCATACTGGCTACAGGTACATGTGGAAACTGTGGGAGAAACCCAGTATTATGGGGATTAATCACTCTAACAAAATTCTATATTTTTTCTATTTTAATTTATTCAAAGCAATGTACTTTTTCTTTTTTTTTTTTTACCACCTTCATGTCTTTTACCCCATCTCACCTCCACCCCCATTCCCACCTCTGGCATCCACCAGTCTATTCTCTGTATCTATGACTTTGGGTTTTGTTGGGGTTTTTTAAATTCTTCATGTAAGAGATATCATACAGTATTTGTCTTTCCATGTCTGACTTATTTTGCTTAGCAAGGTGCCCTGAATGTTCATCCATATTGTTTCAAATGGCAGCATTTCCTTTTTTATGGCTGAATAACATTTCAGCGTGTGTGTTTGTGTGTGTGTGTGTGTACCACATTTTCTTTATCCATTCTGAAGTCTGTCCATCCTGAGTGTCTCTCAGTGGACACTTAGTTTGTTTCCATGTTTTGGCTATTGTAAATAATACTGCAACGAACATAGGGGTGCAGATATCTCTTTGGGTTAGTGTTTTTGTTTCCTTTGGCTAATTGCTCAGAAGTAGAATTGCTGTATCATATGGTAGTTCTACTTATAATATTTTGAGGAGTCTCCATACTGTTTTTCATAGCAGCTCCATCAATTTACATTCCCACCAACAGTGCACAAGGGTACCCTTTTCTCCGTATCCTTGCCAACATTTATTTCCTGTCTTTATGATGACAGCCATTCTAACAGGTATGAGGTGATACCTCAGTGTGGTTTTGATTTGTATTTTCCTGATGATTAGTTATGGTCAACACCTTTTCATGTACCTGTTGGCCATCTGTTGTCCTCTTTTGAAAAAATGTCTATTCAGATCCTCTACCCTTTTTTTTTTTGCTGTACGCAGGCCTCTCACTGTTGTGGCTTCTCCCGTTGCGGAGCACAGGCTCCGGATGCACAGACTCAGTGACCATGGCTCATGGGCCCAGCCGCTCCACGGCATGTGGGATCTTCCCAGACCGGGGCACGAACCCGTGTCCCCTGCATTGGCAGGTGGACTCTCAACCACTGCGCCACCAGGGAAGCCCCTCTACCCATTTTTTAACTGGATTATTTGGTTTTTTGCTATTGAGTTGTATGATTTCTTTATATATTTTGGATGTTTAACCCTCATCAGGTACATGACTTGGAAATATTTTCTCCCATTCCATAGGTTGCCTTTTCATTTTATTGATGGTTTCCTTTGCTGTACAGAAGTTTTTTAGTTTGAACTCCCATTTGTTTATTATTGCTTTTTTGGCCTTTGCTTTTGGTGTGCAATCCAAAAAAATCATTGTTGATCAATGTCAAGGACTTATCCCCTTTGTTTCCTTCTAAGAGTTTTTTGGTTTCAAGTCTTACCTTCAAGTCTTTCATCCATTTTGAGGTGATACTTATGCATGTTGTAAGATAGTGGTTCAGTTTCATTCTTTTGCATATGGCTGTCTGGTTTTTCCAACGCCATCTATTGAAGAGACTGTCCTTTCCCCATTGTATACTCCTGGCTCTTTTGTCATAAATTAATTGACCATACGTGTGTGGGTTTATTTCTGGGCTCTCTGTTTTGTTCCATTGATGTATGTGTTTGTTTTTATGCTGCAGTACCATTCTGTTTTGACTACTCTATCTTTGTAATATCATCTGAAATCAGGAAGTGTGATGCCTCCAGCCTTGTTCTGTTTCTCAAGATTGCTTTGGCTATTCGGGGTATTTTGTGGTTCCCTACAAATTTTAGGACTGTTTGTTATATTTCTGTGAAAATATACCTTTTATTGTTTTTGTTTAATAAATACACCTATCTTCTCTCAGTAGAAAAGATTTCATTTTCAAGAACTTAATTTATTAAAATTCAGTTGAGTAAATCCACATTGATTTAGTTTATTTACTTTGATATTTTGGAGATATTGTCAGTCTAAAAATGTCTTTCTTGAGAAAAAAAAGACATTTTACTTACCAAATACCTGTGCTTGAATAAAATAAATTTATCTGATTAGAAGCAAATAGAATTCAGAAATAAGTTATTTCCTTAGAGCTTCCCTGATGGCTCAGTGATTGAGAGTCCACCTGCCGATGCAGGGGACACAGGTTCGTGCCCCAGTCCGGGAAGATCCCACATGCCGCGGAGCGGCTGGGCCTGTGAGCCATGGCTGCTGAGCCTGCGTGTCCGGACCCTGTGCTCCGCAACGGGAGAGGCCACAACTGTGAGAGGCCTGTGTACCGCCAAAAAAAAAACAGTTACTTACTTAGTTTTAAACTTCAAGAACAAAACCTCACTTTTGTTTTTACTCGGCCATCTATTTTATAGCTCTCACATAAATAGAATAGAGGGAACTTCCCTGGTGGTCCAGTGGGTAAGACTCAGTGTTCCCAATGCAGGGGGCCCAGGTTCGATCCCTGTTCGGGGAACTATATCCTGCATGCATGCCGCAACTAAGAGTTCACATGCCGCAACTAAAAAAAAAAAAAAAGATCCTGCATGCTGCAGTAAAGATCCCATGTGCCTCAACTAAGACCCAGTGCAGCCAAAATAAATAAATAAATAAATATATATATATATAATTTTAATAATAAATAGAATAGGAATTTCATCTAGTAAACAAACATTTATTGATTAAAATGAGTAATATTGTCAATATGATGCTGCCTACTATTAAAGCCAAAATACAGAACTTTAAATACTCTCTGAACCCTTAGGATTAAAACCAGTTAATTTATAATTATTATAAACAATTATTATAGCAATTATTATAATATAGCAATATAGCAATTATAATATAGCAATATAGCAATATAGCAATTATATTATAATATAATTATTATAAACAATTATTATGGCAATTATTACCTTTATGTTTGTTCAGTACTCTGCTGAACACTGAAATTTAAGATAGACTTAAATATCTAACTGGAACATAAAATTGGTACACATCGAAGTATGAATACGACAAAGTATAATTATATTTCTTAATTATTGGTACAGAGTATATGGGTTGTATTGACTCAAAGGAGATCAGTAAAGCTTGAAGAAAGAAGTTATAGTGAATATGGGGTAAATTTTTTATTGAATTAAATATATAAGCCTGAAATGGGTGAAAAAAGAAATTATTGTCAAATTATGGGGAGAAGGAACCCTACAGTTAATTTATTTCAACTTTCTTATTTTAGAATTGTCAAAAGCAAGATTGAGAAATTTACTTAAAAAAATATGTTTCAAAATAATTCAGTGAGTGGTAAATAGTGAAGTGGGGTTATAGATGAAATGAAATTTGTCATGAGTAAATAATTGTGGAAGCCATGTGATGGATATATGGGGGGATGGTCATTATGCTATTACTTCCACTTCTATATATGTTTAAAATTCTCCAAAATTAAAAGTATATAAAACAGAAAGAAATGTAAAAAGTAATTTTTCAGCCAAAATTCAGAGATATTAAGTGTTTTTTCCCAAGACACATTGATATCCTTGCTATGCCTTGAATTTTAGGAAGGATTTAAAGGAAAGAGGGCAGGGCTTCCCTGGTGGCGCAGTGGTTGGGAGTCTGCCTGCCGATGCGGGGGACGTGGGTTCGTGCCCCGGTCTAGGAAGAACCCACATGCCGCGGAGTGGCTGGGCCCGTGAGCCATGGCCGCTGAGCCTGCGCGTCCGGAGCCTGTGCTCCGCATCGGGAGAGGCCACAACACTGAGAGGCCCGCGTACCGCAAAAAAAAAAAAAAAAAAAAAAAAGGAGGGCAGTCCAGTCAAAGAGGATCATGTGAGCAAAGGCACCAGGTAGTATATAATCTTTAATTGTGACAGGAAAAGCCATGTTGTTGTTAATTTGTACAAGAAAGAAAAGAAATAAGTCATGAAAAGATATCCCTTCATTGATAATAACTATCTGGATTGCTGTCTTCCTGTAGTTTGTGGCCTGTTCCTGTCTTAGCAATAAACACTGTTTGGAAAAGTGAAAAACATGCAGATTTCTTATAGGAACTGTTATACTGCTTTCAGATTCATAAAATGCAATTTGTTGCTCTTTATGGAGACATTTATTTTAAGGCTTTATATATTCCAGATCTACATATTGTACAAGTGTCTTCCTCATTGTGAATTTGCACAATTTTCCCAAAATTGAAACCTTTAAAATTAGCTTCCCCTTCCTGTGACTGAATTTCCTTGTCAACTCATTTTGTTCTTTATTAAATCTATTAAACCATTCTTAGGGATGCTTACCAGCAGGAATTTATTTGCGGAAAGACGCTGGCTAATCTTTGCTGTTCCTACTATATGAAAATGAACTTAAATTAGAGGATGCACTATATCTGCAATGCATGATAAATACAAGATGGATAGAGAATCTGTTCAGCGGTGTCAGCTACAAAAGCAAACATGATAAATGTTAATGCAGTTTTGAGCCCTGGGATAAGCTATTCAATGCACAAGCATAGCTGAATCTCTTTGCTATGTTGTTATTCATGGCAGCCAAATAAATGTCAATAATAAAAGAGAATTAAAGATTTTCATTTCCCAGAGGCAATCCTCTAATACGGCTTGATCTTTCATTTCATTTGTAATTCGTTCTCATGTCAGGATGCAATCATTCGCCAGGCTCTGGGTGTCATGTTAAGTCATTTAATAATGATTAAGAACATAAAAATGCTTGGCCTGTGGGGCAATTCACAGAAGAGATGCCAATTTGTTATTGTTTTTCCTCCTTTCCTCTTGAATATGGATCAGCTTTTTCCCACCTCCTAGCATAAAATACTAATGGAAGATGGGGAAGGAATGTGTCCCTTAATTTACCGTAAGTGACATTCCAGAACGGCACAAGGCAGTGCTAGCACACTTAATTAAAACACTAATTAGGAATTAGTGTTTTAGTTCCTTAAACCTCACTCTGTAGAATACTTTTAAATGATCACTGCTAAGTTTGTGACATTTAGCCATAATGTAACAAAATTAGTTTCCTTGGTATTTAATTCTGGAGACCTTTCTCCTTTTGAGATACAGAGTCTGTAAACTACTTTCTCTTATTTTATAAATGTAATTCTTTGAATTTCTCTCCTATGAATTGCTTGTGAATCTAAAGCCTTTTCCACGTACCCTATTTTTTTGGTCACGTCTATTTCATTTGGGTATCCATCCTCTATCCTTGCAGCCCAGAGGTTTTGTCACATACCAGCCCAGAGGTTTTGTCACATCACTGGTTCCTTGCTTACAGGATAATTGAGTTCCGAGCTTTTAGCGGGGTGAGGGGACCTGAGGGGGGACTGGAAAGTAATGAGTAAGAGACTAGGGATGAAGGGCAGGAAGGAAAAGATGATTCTATCCATTTTGATCCTTTTAATGTTGACTAGCCTGTTAGAGGAATGGGAGTCAGGTTAGGGAAATCGTTTCTGTGTCTATAAACTTTAGAAAAACTAATACTACAGATTACCTACTGGAAAGCAGCTGCTAATAAGGTCTTCATATATTAACATCTTACTATGATAAGGACTGTAGTGAAAAAAATACAGATTTTCTACATACACATGTGTAAATATATATACATATACATATATATGTCCTTATAGGAAGTTTAAATTTCTCCAAGTTTCCGTACTAAATTTATCATTAAAAATTGGAGGAAGCAATAGGACTTTTGTTCTAAATTGAAAATAATGCATTTTACACAGTGGCTGTTACGAGACAATAAAATAGGTCCACTGAAGAATAAACTGTAGACTTTTCTGAATACTTTCAGAGTGCTTTCTGGGCTGTTTGAATTGTAATTTTGCTCAGACAGAAAAAACAGACTAGGTCAGAGGTTTTCACCTGGAAGACTGGTGCTGTTATATTAGAATCACCTAATGGGCTTTTGGTAAATAGAGCCCTTCCTTCATAAAAACACCTTCCCCTCAACCTGATACATCCCTGTGAGGAGTTAGAATATACATCCTCAAGAAGATGTCTAAGAATGGGGGTGATAGAGTCTGAGGGAAGGGGAGTGTAGGATTGTGTATTTGTTGAAAAAGCTCCCTGAGGTGATATAGCAATGCTGTCTATCCTCCATCTCTCACGTTGAGAACCATTGGATTAGATGATTTAATAATGTTGCTGCAAGTTCTATGATCCTATGGGATAATGGAAACAAAACCTTTTAGCAGCTAAGCATCTAGTACTTCAATAAGTCACGCCTTGTTGAATGCTTCTCTTTCTCAATAAATCACAAAGTAACGAGGACCCATCCACAATAACAAGCAATCTACATACTACTTTATTTTTTTATTTTTTTATTTTTAATTTATTTATTTTTGACTGCATTGGATCTTTGTTGCTGCACGCCGGTTTTCTCTAGTTGTGGTGAGCGGGGGCTACTCTTCGTTGCAGTGCAGGGGCTTCTCATTGCAGTGGTTTCTCTTGTTGCAGAGCACGGGCTCTAGGCGCACGGGCTTCAGTAGTTGTGGCATGCAAGCTCAGTAGTTGTGGCTCGGGGGCTCTAGAGCACAGGCTCAGTAGTTGTGGCACACGGACTTAGATGATCCGCGGCATGTGGGATCTTCCCAGACCAGGGCTTGAACCCATGTCCCCTGCATTGGCAGGCGGATTCTTTACCACTGCACCACCAGGGAAGCCCTACATACTACTTTAAATTGTCTCCTGCCTCTGGCATGCTTGTAATTTGAGATAGTCACATTGTAGTGTCCTTTGTCATTTCATTATGGGTAAATAGGGTTATTGAAGTTTCTTGCCTTCATGTTCTTGAGTCCTTAAACTTGTCACCCCATTTGCTAGTTAAATTGTCATGTTCTTTGAAAACACTCAGTGCTGTCCATTACTCTCTAAGAAAAGATCAGTGTGATTTGCAATTCTGGAAGGCATAAGGCACAGAAGGTGTGCAAAAGAAAATGCAAACTCTGAAGGAAAACAATCTCAGCAGCTGGAAGAATAATGTCAGCACATCATCACAACTCCTACTGCTACAAAATATTATTATAAATCACTTTGAAAATGTTATCTCTACTGCAGCCAAACCAATTTTAAATCATGTTCTTGTTGGCATAGGTTGGTAATGGCGTGGATGGAACAAATTAAGTAGCATTCTTTCAGAGTGTCTATGTATGGCATTCATAGAAAAAAGTTCTTACCAGATGAGGTTTTACAGAATATATATCAATATTTCTTAACTATGAATATAAACAAGTAAGTTATTAACTCATGTTCCATTTTTAGATTTTTGTAACCATAAAAGACAAAGTCCTTTAATTAGCCAAGAGGTCGAACATAATTTAGAATGACATATGTGGAACTGTCACATTCCTGACAAAGTAATATCTTTGGGGCATGGTATGTGTGGTTTAGTGATCTCATGCCTGTCAAGAAATGAGACTTCTTTCAACTCCCACCTTTCTATCAAAGCTAGAAAGCAAAATGGGAGACAGCCTACACTAGGCAAATGTTAGCCTTATTATAGCATTTATTTTTGGAAGGACCCTTATTCAGATTTATTGAGGTATAGATTACGTATAGTAAAATGCAGATGTATTTTACCAAATAACGTGTAACCACCATAATCAAAATATAGAACATTTTGTATGGTTTATTTTGAAATATAGTATGGATACAAAATTGGTACAAATTTTCACTATGTCAACACACCTGTGCCAGCTACCACCAGATCAAGTAATAGAACACTTCTAGCACTTTAGAAGCCACCTCTTGTGCTCCCCTCCTAATCATTACCCCCACCAAATGTACTTATTATTTTGGCTTCTGCTGCTAACAATTTGTTATGCTTCTTTTTAAAATAGAATCACCCAGTATATAGACTTTTTTATCTTGATCTGTCCCCATAATTTTTTAAGCAGTACCTTACTTTTGACAACATAACATGCTCTAGGCTCTTGTATTTACCTACCTTGGTCCAAGAATTGACTACTACTTCAAATAACCCCGGTTCCTTTTATTAGCAAATGGTATTTAGAAACCCAGATCTGGGTGCTAGATATGTTCATTGCTACTTGAGAGTCATTTCTTCTAGGCCCTCTTACAAATAGATTGGCAATATATGTATGTATAACAACTCATGAATCTATACCGATCTATATTTATTCCTATATCTATCTGTCCATTTATATATTTAAATTCCATGAGTTCAAACTGATACCTTTGATTCCAGTCCAACAAGAGAGTTCATTCTAGCCTTCTCCCTTTCCTTATTTATAACTTCCTCTGACATTGAAGTTCTGGTTTTCATTATGTAAGATACATTTACTATTTGTTCTGTCTTAAAGTAGTTTTGAATTGCTTACCCATACCCTTGTATGAAACATATTTCCTTAATGTACAGTGTTAGATTATAGTCCTTTTTGTCTTTGGCCCTACAGTATCTAGTCAAAATACTGTTATCCAAAAGTAACTTTGTTAGTTCTTTTATTCTATCCACTTCATTGTGGTTACATTATTTATTTGTAATGCAGTTATATTCATTTGTTAGAGTTTGTATTCCATTTTGGTTTCCTTTCATATCTGTGTTGGATTTTTTAATAATTAAAATTCACTCTTTATGGTGTCAAGTTCTCTGTGTTTTGAAAATGCATACGTTTATGTAACCACCACCATAGTTATAATTCAGAAGGGTTCCGTTTTTCAGTTCCAGTTTTCCAAAGTGATGGTACCAGTTTATACTCCCACCAGTAGCATATAGAATGGCTTTTTCCCCCCACAACTTCACCAGCGTTTGCTGCTATCCACCTTTTTAGTTTTGTCATTTTGGTGAGTATGTACTAGTATCTCATTGTGCTTTTAACTGGAATTTTCCTATTGTAATGAGGTGGAACACCTTTTCACCTGCTTCTTAACATCTGTATATCTTCTTTTGTTGAAGTCTTTTTTTTTTTTTTTGGCTGCATTAGGTCTTCATTGCTGCACGTGGGCTTTCTCTAGTTGCAGTGAGCCAGGGCTACTCTTCGTTGCCGTATGCGGACTTCTCATTGCAATGGCTTCTGTTGTTGCCAAGCACGCTCTTTAGGTGCATGGGCTTCAATAGTTTTGGCACGCGGTCTCAGTAGTTGTGGCTCGCGGGCTCTAGGGCGCAGGCTTGGTAGTTGTGGTGCAGGGGCTTAGTTGCTACACAGCATGTGGGATCTTCCCAGACCAGGGCTCAAACCCGTGTCCCCTGCACTAGCAGGTGGATTCTTAACCACTGTGCCACCAGGGAAGCCCTGAAGTCTTTTGCTCTTATTAGATTGTCTTATTGATTATAATTCTTCTTACAGTCAGCATGCAAGTCTTGTTACAAAAGCCTTTAATTTTAATATAGTCCAATTTATAATGTTTTCTCCTGTGGGTAATAACTTTTCATGGTCTTTGAAGAAAATCTTTGCATATGCCAAGCTCATGAAGATATTTTCCTATTCTCTTTTTCTATAATTTTTATTTATGTTTTTATCTAGATCCACAGTCCATCTAGAATTAGAATCAGTTTTTATATACGGTGTGGGCTAGAGGGCATGATTCATTTATTTTGTGCATATGAGTAACCAGTTGACCCATCATCATTTATTAAAAGGAACATCCTTTTCCTAACTGCACTGAATTGGTACCTTTGTCACATTTCAAGTGACCTTATATCTGTGTCCCTTTTTCGAGACTTTATCCCATTGTTCTCTTTATTCTTGTACCAGTTTACACTGTCAGTTTCTGTTTATAATCAGCCTTTTTATCTGGTAATGTGAGCTTTCTAATTCTGTTCTTCAGGATTGTCCTGGTTCTTCTTGGCCCTTTTCATTTCTAGGTAAATTCCAGAATCAACTTGTCACCACCACCCCCAGAGTTTGTTTGTTTTTTTTCCCAAATCCTTAATAGAATTTTTATTGAGATTATATTGAATCTGCATTTCAATTGGAGAGAATTGACATCTTTATAATATTTTAGTCTTATTCTTTGAATAAGAGGTTTATATAATATTTCCATTTTCTCTGACTGCTTTTTGGAATTTCTCTTTGACTTTAACTTTGTATTTGGTTTTTTTGTTTTTGTTTTTTTTTTTTGCGGTACGAGGGCCTCTCACTGTTGTGGCCTCTCCCATTGTGGAGCACAGGCTCCAGACGCGCAGGCTCAGCGGCCATGGCTCACGGGCCCAGCCGCTCCGCGGTATGTGGGATCTTCCCAGACCAGGGCACGAACCCGTGTCCCCTGCATCGGCAGGCGGTCTCTCAACCACTGCGCCACCAGGGAAGCCCTTGTATTTGGTTTTGGTATTCCTTGTATTTATCCTGCTGGGGGTTTTAGTGTTCCTTGAATCTATGGTTGATGACTCTTAACAGTTTTGGAAAATTCTCAGTAATTATCTCTTTAGATACTGCATCCCTGATTTTCCAACTGGAGACCAATTACACATCTCTTAGGCCTTTTTTATTGTGTCCCATATATCTTTTATGCCTTTTTTGTATTTTTTGTATTATTTTTTGTATTTTTTTAGCTTCAGCTTGTGTGTTTTGCGGTGACCTAGCATTTAGTTCACTAATCCTCTCTTTTTTGCTTTGTCCCATCTGTTGAGTTCCTTATTTCAGTAATCACATTCTTCTTTTTCTAAATTATTTGATTCTTTTTTATTGATCCCAGTTTTATAGTGTAATCCTCTACCTTCTCATTAATTTTTCAAACATATTAATCACTGTAATAGTAAATTGCATGTCCAGAAACTATAATGTCTCAGTCATCTGTTGGTCTGTTTCTTTTGTTCCTAATAAATTATAGCATTTCTGTTGGTGATACTGTATTCCTGTAGAAAGCAGCTAGAGTAAAGCTAGATCAAAAACTTAACTAGCTCAAGGTTTTGTTGCAGGTTTTATAAGATTCGATCTACTTCTGTATTTTTTTTCCCACTCCTGAAATGCTGTCTCTCTCCTGAAATCTCACCTGAAATCATGGCATATTTACTAGGGTCCCTACTCATTGGTAGGTTCTCTTTGCACCATATAACTGCCAAAAAATTACTCTGCCTTTTAGAGGTCTTCTGCTTAGTATCTTGGCCTTTTGTCCTGCTGCCTTACAAATTTGGCAAGCACCTCAAAGGAGAAAACCCCTGAGAATAAGGCTTACTCCACTGTGTTCCCCTTCAGGATCACGCGACTTCAATTCTGATTGCCTTGGCAGCCCGAAACTCCAGTTTTTGTCTCACCAGCCCTGGAGACTGCCAAAAGCTCTGTTGGCTTTGCTGCCTCTTAGCAAGAGCCAATTGCCTAGATTCTCAACCTCTCACCCAGCACCAAGAATTTGCAGGTCAACTTTTAGCACGTTAGCCTAGGTCTTTAAGGTTCTCTTTTCTCAGAGATCTTGTCCCATCAAGCCTTGCTTCATTTATTGTTTTAAATTTTTTTTTTAATTTTTGCAACTTTTCTAGCTGTTTATGGTGTAGGAGTTGGTTTATTACAAGCAGTAGCATTAGCGCCTAAATTAAAGTCCTCAGTCAATATTTTTTATTATAAAATAGAAAAATATATGGTCCTGGAAAGTTAAGTGGGCTTAGCTATTTGTTATATAAGGTTGTTAGCTGATTTAGCAATACTACCCTCCATAATTCACTTTGAGAACTGCCAGATTAGGTAGAGACAAAAACAGCTGGATTAGAACCCAGCCTCTTGAATCTCAGTCTAGTCTAATCTGTTCTATACCATGCTGCCTCATTTGTTTACAGCAGTGGTTCTCAACTAGGAACAGTTTTTCTCCTCACTTTTGGTTGTCACAATGGGATAGGTGGTGGAGGGTGGGGGAATTCCACTAGCATCTAATGGATAGAGGCCAGAGATGACACTACACATCCTATAATGCACAGGACAGTCACTCACAACAAAGAATCATCTGACCCAAAATACAAATAGCATCAAGATTGGAAAACCCCTGGCTTACAGTGTACTTCAGAATGTATATTTAAAGGATCACTGTCTACTTCCCCATTACACATTTAACCATAAGATCAATACCAATAGACTTTAGTAGGATAAATCTTCTTGTAGGAATACCTCCAGGGGCCCCTTGATCGAAGAAAGCATCCATGTATGATCTAGTCCATACTTGGTTAATTGTGTTTTTAGAACTTCTTCCAAATAATCTCTAATTCTAAGACTTCTCTTTAAGTAGAATCTCTTAAGAGCTGGAAAACATTATGATGAAGAGGTGAGTATACATATCATAAATTCATTTTGTATATGTGAATGGGTATCTAGATGATAGCTGTGTTTACCTACACATTTATAGTTTGATAGATAGACAAACATTAGCTTAAATAGTTCTTAGAGAATGTATCCATCATGTTTTAAAACTCCATATAATCAATTTCTATAATTGAAAGCTCTTAAAAATATACAAATGGATATTTATCTAAGAGGTATATTACCAAATATTTTTCAGAATAATTATTGTTTGTATCCAGTGAGTGATTTTTCTGAAGTTCAGTTAGACACCAAAATTCATTTTTCAGAGCATTACAACTTGGTGGCAAAATTTTATTTTGGCTGAATCACTGCATGCAAGTTTTTGGCTCAGATAAAAATCTTTGGAGGTGTAGCAGATAAGTTAAAAGGAATAAATTGTTTGTACATTGAATATGAAAAGCTACTTAAATGAAGACTTAAATATTGCCTTTTTCCTTTTATTAGGATAAAGACAGTTTATCCCAATTAAACTTCTTTAGAAGCTCACATCATTTTTGATTTATTCATTTTTAAAGTAGCCCTGTAGAAGCCAGCATTCCTGAGGACTTCCCTCTTTGTTTAATCTTGGTCCATAACGTTTATTTAGATTTTCTCTGCTTCTACTAAACTATTTTTAAGTTCTTATGTCTAGAGCTTTTCTGGCTCAATAAACAATCAAGTCTCAAGAAAATGGCCTAGTTTTTTTGTCAAATTAATTATTTCACACTTAGCCGTCTACTTAATTTACTCATCGTAATAAATTTAGCCTATACTCTTAATGATTTCCTTTAGTCCTAGAATTCCACCCATACTCACCTATAACAAAGGGGAAATTTTTAAAAATGTTTTTTGAATAAGCAATACATTCACATGGTTCAGAATTCAAAAAGTACAATAATTAGGGCTGTTCAGCTGTCCAGTACTTGTGAGGAAATAGGCAGTTTTTCATTATTATGGTAACCATACAGCTTGTCATCAAAACGTAGATACTTTTGGAAGTGAAAGAGGGTGATATTAATTTTAATAGGACTATCCTGGGCAAACCAGTCTGTGTGGTCATGGGAGTCATTATAGATATTTAAACAAAGGTATTTAGTAAAATGAATTATTGCATTGGTTGACATTTTGAACTGTGTTAATTTCTAACATTTCTTCCAACTCACAGATTTTTGATCATGTGCTAAGAATATGCCAGATAATATAGAACTTAAGCCTGCGAATCTGTAAGTGCAGGCAGGAGAAGTTGGAGAAGCAAGACACTGATAGATAAAACATAAAGTAACAGTACAAATGAATTCAAGTCAGTGTGGTTTTATTGAGTGCCTTCTATATGTCGAAAATTGTAGTTATGTAAGACAAGAACTCCTTTTCTTAAAATCTAGGAGAGGGCTTCCCTGGTGGCGCAGTGGTTGAGAGTCCGCCTGCCGATGCAGGGGACACGGGTTCGTGCCCCGGTCCGGGAAGATCCCACATGCCGCGGAGCGGCTGGGCCCGTGAGCCATGGCCGCTGAGCCTGCGCGTCCGGAGCCTGTGCTCCGCAACCGGAGAGGCCACAACAGTGAGAGGCCCGCGTACCGCAAAAAAACAAAAAAAAAACCAAAAAAACAAAAAAAAATCTAGGAGAGACATAACCCACTAATACAGTATGAGAAGTGGTATACAATTTTTATTAAGTAATTTATATAGGATAACAGAAGGAAGAAGAAGTTGGGGAAAGTTTTACAAAGGAAGTGATGTTTGAATTAGGCTTTGAAGAATACTTACAATTTTGGCAAGTTGAGATTACAAAAGAATGTAAGTTAACGGAATAATAAGATCGAAAGGCAAAGAAGCCTGAAAGGATATGATGTATCACAAAGAAAGTCACATACAGGGGAGAGGGGTGTGGGTGAGCATGAAATGGTAAGTTGTAATAGGCCTTTGAATGCTGTGCTGCACAGTAAAGTGCTTCAAGTACATACTGAGAAGGAAGAGATCATTTGGGTTGAGAAACATTTTGTGGTCAATAAAAGAAAGGAGCTATACTTACACTTGTTTATAAAGCTCTTTTTCAGAGGGATCAACAAATAAAGATGAAGTTGTTTGTTTTTTTTATTAAATGCCAAAGAATAAAAGCTGCAATAATCCCTCTAAAAAGTATTAGTGATGAACAATCCCATGAGGTTAGAGTGAGACAAATTTGATAGGGTTAGAAAAATTGTAGAGAAAAGGAGCTATATATAAACTGTGGTGAAAGCACTAGGGAAAAAGCCTTAGAAAATTAATGAAGATTGGTTTGGTTTAAAGATGATAAACAGAGACTAATGCAAAAGGCTAATGAATTCAGTCATGGAGAAAGTTTATACTAAAGTGCTTTCAAATAAAATTGCTGCTGGCCTGGTTTTTATTAAGCATTTTTTTCCCTTAAATTAAGGGGAAAATTTAAGTAACCCATTAATAAAATTTGCAGTTGATACTAAATTAGTAGATACTGTAACTGTTAATAAAATTATGGAAATTCTGATAATAATTATTGGAAGTTGGGTACAGAAGTTCAAAATAGTGTTTAAAATAAGATAAAATATATTCATCCCATTTTTAAACCCACATGGAAGCAGCAGCTAGCATTTGAGAAATGTCTCCATTTCCAGAAGATATTCCTGGTTTAAGGGTTTTAAGAACTGAATGGTAGAGTCACCTAAAATGTAGAGCTGTAGGACTATGTCATCACTAAAGAGTCTACGTTTATAAGATGTATAATGTGGGCTTCCCTGGTGGCGCAGTGGTTGAGAGTCCGCCTGCCGATGCAGGGGACGCGGGTTCGTGCCCCGGTCCGGGAAGATCCCATATGCGGAGCGGCTGGGCCCGTGAGCCATGGCCGCTGAGCCTGCGTGTCCAGAGCCTGTGTTCCGCAACGGGAGAGGCCACAACAGTGAGAGGCCCGCGTACCGCAAGAAAAAAAAAAAAAAACTTAACCCAGATGAGGCAGATGTTGAGATAGGATGTCCTGGTTACAGGGGTTGGTAACAAATCTGGTGTCAAGTCAGTTTAAGTACAGTCTCCACAGGAGTACAACAACCTGAGGAATTCTGGTATAAACACACCAAGATATTATGTGAGCTAGCAGTGGTAGTAGGAAAATGGAAAAAGCTCTTTCTCAGGAGGAAATCAGTGTCATTCAGAAAAGTCTATTTTTATATAAAAGGAGCTGTATTGGTCTTATAAAAAGAAAGGTTGCCAGGAGCCGGCAAGTACTAAAATGCCTAGCAAACACCTTGGAGTGAAAGGAGTCTAGTTTTAGAAGATGGAGACTAAACTGTTAGGAAGGATAATACTCAGGGCTAAGGATAGGGAATCTAGACTGAAGCTCAGTCCAGTTCCCAAGATTGACTGGTACAGAAGACAACTTATTAAGATAGAGCAAAGCTTTGTGGTCACAGTTGGGCCACCACAGCTTACATCTGAATGTCTAAAGTTATTCCATGCCCTACTCTTGGTAAGTATCCTGCCCTTATTAGGATTAGCTTAGAGTTGGTGCCCAACTCTGCAAGTGCAGTCTGAACTATAAAGAACTAGGAAAGATATAAGCAGGGCAAATGAGGAAGGAGCTCATGCAAGTGAAATCAGGACTTAAAATGTCAACAGATAAGGTATCTGAACATGTCATGGCAGAAAGCAAGTTGCAACTTGTTTTAACTACTACAATGCTAAATTGAAGACTGCTATGTGTAACCTACTGTGCTGGGGTAATATTGGAAACAAAGGTGTACGGCCCTCACTTCAGAGCTTGTACTTAAGTAAGGCAGGTGAGATATACACTAGAAAACAGAATAAGAAAAAATTATGTGAATTTTATCCAAAAATGTGCTGTAGAAATAATGCAAGCATGAATTCACTTTACACTAGTGATCAGGGAAATGATATATTCTAAAAGGGACATGTAAACTAGTTTGTGGAATATCAGTAAGATTTTGATGCAAATAAGAACTAGAAATGATCTTAGAGATCATCTGGTACATCTTAGAAATTTGAAAAATAATTGTGACCCACTGCTGGTGGGAGAAATCTTGTACAGCTTTCCTGGAAGACAGCTTGAAAATACATATCAGAGACCTTAAAAAAATGCATAACTTTGACTCAGTAACTTTACTTACAGGAATTAATTCTATGGAATAATTTAGCATATACAACAGAGATTTACACACAAGGATGTTTGTAACAGCATGGGTCTTAATTTTTTAATTTTTTTTAACTTCTCATTTTGCAGCAGCAAAGTTGTAAAAATAGTAGAGATTTTCCATATATCCTTCACCCAGCTTTCCTAAACATTAACATTTTATATAATCAAAGTACAATTATCAAAACCAGGAAATTAATATTAATATACTATTAATAAAGCTACAGGCCTTGTTTATGTTGCCAATTATTACTGATGTTCTTTTTTCTGGCCTAAGATACAATCCAGGATGCCACATTGCATTAGTCATTAGTCAATTCCTCTTATTCTCTTACAGTTTGGCATAGTTTTTCAGTTTTTTTCTTTGTCTTTCATAACTTTGACACTCTTAAAAAAGTACTGCCCAGTTATTTTGTAGAATGTCTCTCAATTTGGGTTTGACTAATGTTTCCTCAAGATAAAATTCAGGTTATGCCTTTTTAGGCAAGAATACCTCACAAATAATATCTTGCTCTTCTCAGTGCATCATATCATGAGGCATACAATATCAATTTGCCTCTTTGGTGGTGACATTAACTTTGATCACTTGGTTAAGGTGGTACCTCTCACGTTTCTCCACTATAAATTAGTGTTTTTCCCTTCTTAATGAAGAAAATATTTTGTGGGGAGACACTTTGATATTGTGTCTTTCATCTTTTTCCCCCCCTCATTATACTTTTGCCTTCAAATTTTAACATCCATTGATTGATCAATAATAATTATTACTCTGGTGTCAGCCAGATAATGATTTTCTGTTGATTCGTTTACTTATTTATATCAGCATGGACTTACAGAGATTTATTTTATTCTATGGATGCACATTCATTACTGTCATTATTTGTTGCTCAGATAGTCCTAGATTTGGCCATTGGAAGTACCTTCAGGTTGACTCTTGTGCCCTTTTGACATGCTCCTATCGTCTTTATTTCCTTATGTTCTGACACAATATGTTCCAAGATCATCTTGTACTTACCCTGCCCTACCCATGGAATCAGCCATTTCTCTAAAAAGCCTTGGATCCTTTTATTGGCACTGGCCATTCTCATTTCTACTGGATTGTCTTTATTTATAGACTTCTGTGGGTGAGATTAGGAAATACATGAATGTATAAACACATCTATCTATATCTATTTCTATATCTGTGTGTATGGATTTGTAAAATATGAGTTCATACTGATGTTGCCTGCCTACTCCAATCCAACACCACAGTTCCCCCCACATCCTGGTTAATGTTAACATTTTTATGGTATATGAAAAGTTACCATGACTACATACATATTCAGTGAAGTGTCACTCTCCACTCATTCCTTCTTTTGCATTCCCATTTTCCCTCTCTTTCATACTTTTCCCACCCACCTCTTGTAGGCAACCGATCTCACTAGTTTCTGACTTATTCTTCCTGTATTTCATCTTTTTTTTTCTAACAGCTTTATTGAGATAGAATTCATATAACATACAGTTTACTCATTTAAAATGTGTAATTCAGTTTTGCGGGTATATTTACAGAGTTGTGCAAGCATCACTACAATCAATTTTAGAACGTTTTCATCACCCCAAAAGATACCGTTTTACCTCAGTTCCTCCAACCTCTCCCAGCCCTAGGCAACTACTAACCTCTCTATATATGCCTTTTGTTTTTTGAATTTTTAATTTATTAATTTATCCATATGGCAGAAATTGACTTAGTCATAAAAGTGTTTTTATTAACATAGAAAGATATACACAATATATTCGTGTATATTTTTCCATAAATTTTTAAATAAATTTATGTTTTCAATATATAATATTTTCACACAATATGCTCTCTTTTGTATCGGTCCTCTTTCATTTAGTATAATATTTTCAAGGTTCATCCATGTTATAGCATCTGTCAGTACTTCATTCTTTTTTATTGCTATGGCATATTAGTTTCCTAGGGCTGCCATAACAAATTACCACAAACTGGATGACTTAAAACAACAGAAATTTATTCTCTCACAGTTCTGAAGCATAGCAGTCTCCATATATCAGCATATAGAGCAATAAAGATATTAGCGGGACCATGTTCCCACTTAAGACTGTAGGGAAAAATCCTTTCTTGCCTCTTCCTAGCTTCAGGTGGCTCCTGGCAATCAATCCTCGGCATTGCTAACATTTCTTGGCTTGTAGCTGAGTCACTCCAGTCTCTGCCTCTGTCTTCACATGGACTTCTTGTATGTATCTATGTCCTCACCTCTTATTATAAGGACACCAGTTATTGCATTTTGGACCTACTCTAATCTAGTATGACCTCATTTTAATTAATTATATCTGCAAAGACCTTATTTCCAGATAAGGTTACAGTCTGAGGTTCCAGGTGAATGTGAATTTTGGGGGGACACTATTCAACCCACTTGTATATGAATTTACCACATTTTATTTATCCATTCACCAGTTGATGGACATTTCATTCTTATGTTTCTTTATGCCCAAAGGAACAGATACATCAATGTTTTCTTTTTTCCCCTTCTTTTTATTTGAAAGGATGCACACTATTAATACTCCTTTGCTCTTTGCTTTTTTCACTGAGTAATATAACCTGGAAGTTGCTCCATATTACTTTACAGAGGTCTTACTCATTATAGTCAGACCCAAAACAGTGGATACTGACTTCCATCTTAGACAGAGTAAGAATAGCTCCTATCAAACCAGTCCTTTCTCAGGTAGCAATTATAACTCTGGGCAAAATATTAGAAAAGCAAATACTGGGAGATACTAGAAAACAATGAAAATCAGGCAGAAACTGAAAGGGAAGACATGTAGTCTTACAGACTTTAAGAGCAGAGAAAGAGTTTGGGGTGACCACATCAGGTAGAAAGTGAGCAAAGAAATTCCTGAAAGGAGAGAACCATAGAAAATGAGCCTGAAACTGCATAAAGACCCTGCCCAAATCTCTGTATGATCCCTGAATTACACATATACAAAGTAGTTTTCTAGCAGCCCAGCTAAGGCTAAAAGAACTGAATGACGATTTCTGTTGTTGTCTATTGCTGGGGCCAGGAGTTCAGAATTTGAGTCTAGCCAAGTTTAACTGCCTACTTTTTAAAAAATTAATTCTCTTCACAGGTACACAATTGACTAGTCTCTACAGCAGAGGTCAGCCAACTTTTTTCTAAAGGGTGCAAGAGTAAATATTTTAGAATTGCATGCCTTGTGGTCTCAGTTGCAACTACTCACCTATGCCATTGTAATGCAAAACCATCCATAGCCAATACATAAACAGATGGACATAGCTGCATTCCACTAAAACTTTACTTACAAAAGCAAATGACTGGCCCTCTGGTTGTAGGTTGCCAACCACTGTTCCACAACATCTCGTTCACAATATTCAGGATATAATCTAAAATTACAAGATTTAAAAAGAAACATGCATACTGGGACTTCCCTGGTGGTCCAGTGGTTAAGGCTCTGTGCTTCCATTATAGAGGACACAGGTTCAATCCCTGGTCGGGGAACTAAGATCTTGCATGCTGCATGGTATGGCCAAAAAAAAAAAAGAATCATGCATATGAAGAACAAAGCAATCAGTGGAGACCAGCTCTGAAATGACCGTGATATATCAATAGAATTAGCAGACAAGAGTTTTTTTTGTTTTTTCTTTGTTTATTTATTTTGGCTATGTTGGGTCTTCAATGCTGCGCATGGGCCTTCTCTAGTTTTGGCTAGTGGTGGCTACTCTTCTCTGTGGTGCGCTGGCTTCTGTCATTGCAGTGGCTTCTCTTGTTGCGGAGCACAGGCTCTAGGCACGTGGGCTTCAGTAGTTGTGGCGTGTGGGCTCAGTAGTTGTGGCTCACAGGCTCTAGAGTGCAGGGTCAGTAGTTGTGACGCATGGGCTTAGTTGCTTGGTGGCATGTGGGATCTTCCTGGACCAGGGCTCAAACCCATGTCCCCTGCATTAGCAGGTGGATTCTTAACCACTGTGCCACCAGGGAAGCCCCCAGACAAGAGATTTAAAGGAAATGTTTTAACTGTGTACTCCAAGATGTAAAGTAAAATATGCTTATATGAATGAACAATTCGAAAATCTGCAGAGATGTAGAAACTTAAAAAAATAGGAATTCTAGAACTGAAAATACAACTTCTGAAATTAAAATTTCACTAGCTGCTCTTTGAGCAGTTTAGAGATGATAAAAGAGCTAGCAACCTTCAATCTAGATCTATAGAAATTATCAAGTCTGGGGAACAAAGAGAAAAAAGATTGAAGCAGAATGAATAGAGCTTCTGTAACCTGTGGGACAATATCAGAGGGCCTAATGTATGTGTAATTGGAGTCCCAGAAGGAAGGGCGAGAGAGAATGGGGCAGGAGAAATATTTGATGAAATAACGGCGGAAAGCTTCCTAATTCTGATCAAAGACATGAAATTATGGATTTGGGAAGCTCAATGTGTACCACGAACAGAATAAATACAAAGAAAACCACAGCTAAACATATTATAATCAAACTACTGAAAACAGAAGGTAAAGAGAAGATATTAAAAGCTGCCAGAGCAAAATAGCACATTACATACAAGGGAGACATTATGTGAATAACTAACTGAAGATTTCTCATCAAAAGCACTGAAGGTCAAAAGAGAGTGGAACATTTTTCAAGAGCTCAAAAAAGCCTGCCAACCCAGAAATTTTCTTCAAGGATGAAGGTGGAATAAAGTCATTTTTATGTAAACAAAAGACTACATACTATGTGAATCCATATATAGAAGAAGAAGATAGAAGTCAGGTTACGTTAAGAGGGAATTATTAATTGCAGGAAGGGAATGTTTCCACCTAACATGCCACCCCACAAATTAGTAGCTTGAAAGAAAAGCAGTTTTATTTTCTCATGATTCTGCAATCAAGGTTATGCTCAAGTGGGCGGTTCTTTTACTGATCGTGACAGTAGTCACTTGAATGACTGCATTCAGCTAGTGTGTTGGCTGCAGGCTGGATTCATTAGGGATAACTAGAACCCTCTCTCTCTTTCCATTTAGTCTTAGAATCAGTATGTCCAGGGTCAGGCTTACAGTTCAAACCCTTTTTATGTATGTGTTATACCTCAGTAAAAAGTTTACTTTCAAATGGGGTACAAACAGTAGAGAAATAATGTTAAAGAATAATGTAGCAAAAATAGAGACTACAGAATATTCCAGAGAATACAAGTACTTTTTATCTGACTAGTGTAAAGTTTTTGTAAGGAAAATTAATAGATGATAAAGAAAAAAACCTTAAGTTTATGTTAGTTAGATTTGAATGGGTCTGAATAGAAAGGATGTGAGAGGCTATTAAAGGGTTTTGAGCAGAGGAATAATGTGATCAGAACAATAGTTTAGTAGATATAATTTCATGCTAGTGTATAAAATCAACTGGAGGAGGGAGAGGTTATAATCATGCAGACTTATTTGGGAGCAGCAATTAAGAGGTGCACCAGTAAGAATTTGAACTAGAATGATGGAAAGTTAATCGGAAAGAAAGTAATAGAATTTATTTGTTCCATATACAGGGATTGAGAACCTACTGTGTTCCAGGCACTGGATAAGGAACTCACAATATATGAAATACAGGTGTAGAGAACTAATCACAGTTTGTTGTAATAAGAGTTTTAATGGATGAATGTTGGGACTTCTCTGTTGGTCCAGTGGCTACGACTCCATGTTCCCAATGCAGGGGGCCCGGGTTCAATCCCTGGTCAGGGAACTAGACCCCACATGCCACAACTAAGAGTTTGCATGCCGCAACTAAAGATCCCACATGCCGCAACAAAGATCCTGCACATAGCAACGAAGATCCCGAGTACTGTACCTAAGACCCAGCATAGCCAAATAAATAAATATATTTTTTTTAAGTAGATGAGTGTATAACGTGTTAAGGACCCAAGAAGAGGGAGCAACTAATTGTATGGAAGAGTCTAAGAAGTGCTTTATGTAAGATTAAACGTTAGATGAGTATTTGAAGTTTGCCAGGCAAAGAAGAGTAGAGCATCATGGCATTGAGGACATGGTTCAGTATGTCTGTGTATGGAACCTAAGCATAGGTACAAGAAGCTAGAAAGATAAAGAAGGATCACATTGCTAAAGGCAAAAGGTATCATGAAAGAAGGTTTAATAGAAATTAGTGACAACATAAGTAAACAAATTACCCTAATGTTTTGAATTTAAGTGACTAGAAAAATGGTATCGATAATACAAATAAATGGGAACTCAGTGTTAAGAATTATATAATCTATAGATATTTTTCATCTGAGTGGACCCTGGAATACCCAGAGGGTATTTTTTAATGTATGTTTGAACACTAAATGTGTTTCATCAGTGAAGTTCTTAATATCGTATGCTCATCATAGGTTATTAAAGCCAATCAACAACCTAGAATTGATTCTTAACCATTGGCACAGTTTTCTTCAAAATTACAATCTGTAAAATAAAAGAAAATTCACCTGAATTTTTCTTAACTCAGAAGAAAAGAAATAGGTTAACTGAATAAGAAACAGAACTGTTAGGAATGTTCCAAAGGTTTGGTTTTAAATTATCAAATTAATTCCTCTTTCATTTGTTTTAAAATACTGTTGTTTCAAGAACCACCGATTATCAGCTAATGCTAGATGTATAATTATGTGTTAATGTATGACAAGGTTGGCAGTCTCCACAGAAGACTGGCATTTAGCTGATGATTGAAACTGCTGTTGGTCCAATGAATCTGTAGCTCAGAAATTTTCCTAGAAGTAACCTCTGTTGTTCAAATTACATATCCATTTTTTGAGACACAACCCACTGACTACAGGCATTATTACCTGAATTATTACAAAGTAATTGATTAGAAATCTAAATCAAACTTTGACACTATAGATCCATATGAGTGGTTGTCTGAGAACTAGGGGACAGGAAAAGGTAGGAGCTTACTAAGAAAAACACAAGGGAATTTTTGGAAGTAATGGATATGTTCATTATCTTGACTGTGGTGATGGCTCCATGGGTGTATACATCCTACAAACTTAAGTTACACACTTTAAGTATGTGCAGTTTGTTGTGTGTCAGTCTGTTACCTACCTAACTCTTGGACTTTTTAATCAATAGAAATTGATAAGAGGCCAGACGAGAAATTCAGGCAAGGCTTTATTGGTAGTCATACTGCAGCACAAGGGAATGAAAACAAGTTGCCTTGCTCACTCCCCTATGTGGGGGTGAGTTGGTCCCTTAAATGGAGTGAGAGTGGGGGCAGGTTGGTGGGTGGGGCCTGAGGGGTGGCTTAGGTGGTCTGCCCACCCCCTTGGTGATGCTGTGTGCAGGGATCATGTACAGTATGCTGCTTTTTCTCTGGCACCTCAAAGTAGCAGTTGGGGCTTTGCCTTTTTGTATCTTGTTCATAATTTGCCCCAACTGCACATTTGTGCAGTTATTTTTAGTCCCTTATAGTTTCTTTGTATTCTTTTGCTCTGGGAGACATTTGTCCAGGTACACACTCCAGTAAAGGGTCCCATGACTCAAGTCCCAGCCTGTCTCAAATCATGCCTCAGTATAGCTGTTATTAAAAGAAATAAATTTAATCTTAGAATAGTCAGATAAAATATTTTGGGTCCTGCACCATTATTCATATAAAAAAGATCTAACCATTTTTAAATGTATATACACAATTTGAACAAATCTAGGTTACCTGAGTTATAATGAATTGAGTGTAGTGATTTTTAACCAGAGTCTTAAGAGTAATACACTTAAATAGATTTGTGTATGTGTATTTGTGAATCTGTGCTGATTCTGGATGATTTTTTTTTCTTTGAGAATTGGTGACTGTGGATTGAATGTTAAACATGTTAAATTAGCTTTTAAGCAGATTTTACAATACATCAGTACCACCTTAGTTTGAGTATTTTTTCCTTGTGAGAGATGCAGAAAGATCAATGTCTCAGGTGCCCCAGATCATAATAAACATTTTTAGTAATACTTTTCTTTACCTTTGTATACTTTTAATAATGAGCTTTTTAAAAAAATCAGACTATTAATGGCTTTCTGACAGTGTCATCCTGGCTGTGGTTGAGACCAATGTGAACTCTAATTTTTAAAGGTTAATTCTATAGGTAGAACACAGATTTGCTAGAAGACATAAGGACTTGGATAAAAGATCGAATTAGGATATGTGATATAAGAGGATCTTTTAAAAGAATTGCTATTTGATGCTTGGAGTGTGTTCAGTCAGATGCCTTTATAATATTGCTAAAGCATAAACAGGTGAACGTATTCATATCCTTTAATACAGTAATTTCAATTCTTGGAATTTAAATAATCAAAATAGGAGCATCTATATGTGAAGATATTTATGTTGTTTTTATGTATAATAGTAGAAATTAAAAGAAACCTTGATGGAACAGATAAAGTACGTTATTTACTGGATACTACTATTAAAAATAATGCAGCAATTTGAGATTATCCTTATGTATTGTGTTAGATAAAAAATGAACCAATGCAAAGCGTTCGTTCATTTTGTGAAACTTTATTAGTTAAAATTTGAGGACTTTTCTATAGTATGCAAAAATCAGAATATAAATTTGCCTGCCACTACAATCAAAACAGCAAGAGTGATTATGGTGGGGGGTAAGATGATACTGTGTGTTTTCCATATCTTGTTTTATATTTTTTTAAATTATCAGTTTTTAAAAGAACACATGCCTTTTAATTAAGTGTACAAATTTAGCTACACTAAAGTAATATAGAGTACTAGTGGCTGAAGCTCTGGGGTTTCATTAGTACAGTAATGACTTAATTAACAAATCCTCTATGAACAAAACCTCTTTCCCCAAGACTGGCCTTGGTGCAGCAGGCACGGGGGAAGGATCAATTTTCTCTGAGTTAGATTGGTGGCAGCAGGGACTAATGAGGCAGGGCCTTGAAAGTGGCTCTCTCTCAGATCTAACTCCTCAGGGGTTGGCTAGAGCTGATGCTAAGGGCACTGCTGTACTCCTGGGACCTACGCAGCCTGGTTACCCAGGTGTTAAGAAAACAATTTCTGTGCCAAGACCATATGTGGCTTTTAAGAGACTCGGCAGGACTCTTGATTTAGGCAGAGCATTCCTAGTGTTGAACGAGTAGGCTAGAAAATAGCAAAGAGGGAATCCCATGTACTAGGAAGCTTCCACCTGTCTTCTGTGTGCTCAGTGTACTGCTTTTTTGATACCCTGGGCTTCATTTTATTCAACTATAAAATGAAAGGGCTGACTAGAAAATCTCTACTGTATCTTTCAGTTCTAATGGTCTTTGTGTCCAGAGTGTTCTAAAGGTCTATGTGTCTAGATCCGGAGTCAGCAATCTTTCTGCAAAGGGCCAAATAGTAAATATTTTCAGCTTTGCAGGACATACGATCTCAGTCGTAGCTGTTCAGCTCTGCCTCTAGTATGAAAGCAGCCATATGTAAGAATACGTAACCAAATAGGTCTGGCTGTGTTCCAGTAAAACTTTATTTACAAAAATAGGCAGCTAGCTAGATTTGGCCCATAAGCCATACATAGTTGGACAACCTCTGGTCTAGATATTAATGTAATGGAGGTATTAGAAGAATTCTTAGGGGGATATGATATAAATCTTATTTCAGAGGGACCATTCTCTCAGACTTTTTACTTTTAAAGGTTAGTCAAACATAAAATGATATTTCAGGGAATTCCCTGGTGGCCTAGTGGTTAGGATTCCGGGCTTTCACTGTAGTGGCCTGGGTTCAATCCCTGGTTGGGAACTGAGATCCTGTAAGCCTCACAGTGTTGCCAAAAAATACATTAATTAAATAAAATAAACTGATATTTCAAAGGGTTTAGCAGCATGGAGAGAAGGATAAAAATACCCTGTCACCAAACTATTATAGTAAATTCTCTGCAGTAGAGGAATCCTGTCACTCCCAATTAAGGAAGAAATGGTGTCTGCAACACTTGTGACTAGATTCTTTCAAGTCTCCAAAACTGTGAGCCTAATAGGAGAGAAGTTCAATGGCCTGTTAATTTTGTTTCTTATAAAATAGGCTAAATCATGCCTTTCCTGGTAGTGTGGGCTTCAGACCGTGTGTGTGTGTGTGTGTGTGTGTGTGTGTGTGTGTGTGTGTGTGTGTGTTTCCAGAAAAGGGCAACTGCCATGCTAGGCAGGCTTCGGGTCTCCATCTGTCTTGGGTTGGGCTTATGTCTTGGTCTTAAGTTACCAGGATTCTAATATGGAGATCAGACTGTCATCACTTTGGAGACCTTTGTTAGTTCTCCCACTTCAGGCCTCATCCAGTGTCCTTTGTCTAGAACATTTATAGCAAACTTTACTTTGTTTGCTATAACAACAAAGCAGTCGTAGTTGGGGTTAATTAATTCAGGCCTATTATTACATAAAGGAATCAGCACAGTGACACTTTACCTGCCTAGGGAAGTCTAAAACATTCTTGTTAGCCAGCTTGCTTTCATCTAAGCACTTTTTGGGATCTTTTACTTTCTATGCTTTAGAGCATTAACTCCTTACTGGCCTATCCCACTAAACAGAGCAGAACTGACATATTCTTTCAGTTACAGCTTGTCCAGAGTGAGCAGTTCTACCATCCCAGCGTGGGGACAACTATAGCCCCTACTTTAATGCAGCAGTTTTCAAAGTGTGGACCAATTGGAGGTCTCCAAGATTCTCCAAATCGTCTCTTCCATGAAATCAAAACTGTTTCACAATAATACTAAGACATAGTTTGCCTTTATGACTCAATTTCAGTGAAGTTTTCCAGAGCATGCATAATATGTAACATAGCAACAGATTGATTACTAAAGCAGATATGAAAATCCTGCTGTCTTTTATTAAACCAGACATTAACGAGATTAGCAGAAATGCAAATGCCACTTTTTTCAATAATATTTTTGTTTTGAATATATTATTATTTTTATAAAAATATGTTAAAATGTAATAGGTCTATTAGTAAATATTTTTCAGTTCTCTTTTTAAATTTCTAATACAGTAAATATAAATATAACTCACATAAAGAAAGGCAATTTGGGGTCCTGAATCTTTAAAAGTATTTCAGGGTCTTAGAACCAAAAAGTGTGAGAACTCCTACCCTAATGTAATACCCTTAGTTGCAGTGCTCTCATCTCATGGTTACTGATAACACCCTCAGCATATTCCCATACGTAAAATATCCACTGAAATTCCCCCATTCAGAGAACAGATGTTAACAATTTAGTGCTTATCCTTCCAGACATCTTTCTACTGAGTGCTTGCATGCCCACAGTATATAATTTTACATATATAGGATTATACTATACTTTTCCAGACTTTTTCTCATGAGACAGTTCAGTTTAAATTTTCTCCCTGTTAGCTCTCTGAATTCTTATAAAATCCTAATGTCTTAAAAAGGGCATAAGGATCATCTTATCTCATTCCCAACTCAATTCAAGAATCCTCTCTAAAACATTCACTGCCTAGCAGATTATTCATTTTGGTTTTATAAACCCTAAATTGTTAGAAAGTTTTTCCTTCTGTTGAACAGATATTTACCTTCTTATAACTTCTCTTCATTGGTCCTAATTTCACTTTCAGAAACTATGTAGAATCCTTCTTATCCATCTTCACCGTGTCTCTTTCTGGATGCTTTCTTCTGACCTATCTTCCAGTTCGCTAATTCTTTTCTAAGCTGCATCTAATTCTCTATTAAACATATTCATTGAATTCTTATTTTCAGTTTCCATTTAAACTTATCAAATTCTTGATTTCAGTTTCTATTTTTTATAGTTTATAGTCCTCTACTAAAATTCTCAGCTCAGTTTTTAACTCATGATCAGTAAGTATAGTTATTTCAGAGTTGCTGTTTGATAAGTTCAATATTTGGAACCACTTCGGGGTACTTTCTGTTGTATGATTTCTGCTGGTTTTAATTTCTTGCTTGCCTCCATATATTACTATTTTTTATTGTGTGTGAGACATTGTAATTGGAAAATTCTTTGTAGGAATAATTTGAGGCATAGGATGATTCATGTTTTCTTTTGGCAGGCACAGGAACACCAGCATACTAGAATCATCTTGATCTAAGTTCAGGAACTTAGAATGATTGGAAGCTAAGCCACAGTTCATTGCCTAGGCTTATCTACCCCCTGTATATCCTTAGGCCTAGCTGACATCCTTTGGGTTCAAAACTTAAGATGAAGAGGTTTTACCAGAGCCATCTCTCTTGACAGGCTCTAGATTCCAAATTTTGTCCTCCCAGCAATATCAAACATCAGACTCACCTCCCTGGTCTCTCTCATCCCTTATGTCCTACCCTGGTAATTCTTCATTCTTTTGTTAGGCCATCACTACCTTCAAGCACATTTTTTGTTTTGTTTTGTTTTGTCTTGTGGGTTTTTTTTGCGGTATGCGGGCCTCTCACTGTTGTGGCCTCTCCTGTTGCGGAGCACAGGCTCCAGAGCGCAGGCTCAGTGGCCGTGGCTCACGGGCCCAGCCACTCCGCGGCATGTGGGATCTTCCCGGACCAGGGCACGAACCCGTGTCCCCTGCATTGGCAGGCGGACTCTCAACCACTGTGCCACCAGGGAAGCCCAAGCACATTTTTTAAAGATACATTTTGTCTAGACGTTCTAATTGTTCTTGATGAGATGGTTGGTACGAATTACTTAGTCTACTGTTGTCAAAGCCCCTAGAACCTACTTAAATTCATATTAATATTTCTCTATCTTTCTGGGTTGCTTAGGAAGCTGTTAGGGAGCAGGCATAACCCTGAAAGGGCATCCTCATAGACACATTTTACCATCTGTACCACATTCATCCAGGAGCTCTTTAAGAGCACATACTGAATGTTTGGTCTGATACTGCATTTCGGTTCAGACAAACTGGAGGTATTATCAGATTCAAATAAGCAGTTATTCGATAGCTTTCATCTCATAATTTTGAATTTTGTTAAGATTAATGATTGCAGTGGTACCCTTTTTCTATATCACCTGGGTTTATTACCCAGGTTAGGCTAAGGCAGCAGCCTAACAAATAACCCTCAAAGTCTTAATGACATTCAGTAATAGATATTTTTTTCTCTTGCATTCTTTTTCTTCACTGTACGTGAGGCCCTGCTCCATGTTTTCTTCTTTCTAGGACCAACACTGAAGGGCAGCCCTAATCAGGAGCATGCTAGTTGTATTCGAGGGGTAAAGACTTAATGAAAGAACTACACAGTAGTTCTTATATCTCTTGTATCACTTCTTCTCACATATCATTAGCTGAAGCAAGTCATGTGGCCAAACCTGATAATAATCAGGTAGGAAGTACAGTCCTTATTAACAGAATGTAGTTCTCCCGAGGGAATGAGCCCAGTAGAGAGGAGCAGTGAATACAGTGTACCTGCGTCCCCATTTTACTTCACAGGTTTATATTCTAGTCTTCTTGAAATAAAACTAATGGTCTCATTATAATTTAGGATTTAAACCACTAAAAACAAAAAAGTCAAAACAAACTATTGCTTAAACCTTGAATTAAGGTAAAGAATTGGGTTTGTTTTAAAAATCACTCAAATTGCCCTTCTTTAAAACATTAATTCCGTGCATGCACAGTTTCTCTCATCTGGTGTTTCTCTAAATTCCTTTATCCCATCTCTTATCCCACTAGTGATAAAGGAATTTGCTCTTTGGGGAGTTAAATCTTTAATATTGACCTCTAGGTATTACTCGCAGCCCAGTTGTTTTCTGTTTTGTATTACACCTTCATTAGCACTAAATTTTTTATACTAGCTTTTCTAAGATTTTTATTTTAACATTTTTTTTAAAAGCTTAACTTACATTCTTCCCATTTATTTGCACTTCTTCTCTCTTCTAATTGTTTCATTGTCCAGCCACCAAAGATACATTTACTATCTCTTATTTTTTCATTCATCATATATGCTCATAAATTCTAAATTCAGAGATTCTCAGTTTTCCCTTACAGTTATGGTGTTTTTCTAGTTGTTCTATTACTGTTCAAAATGTTTTTGGAATGTACTGGGATTTTCTTCATTGTTTGAGGTTCTTTAGCATGTTCTTTTATTTACATGCATCAGAGCAATTCCTACTATATTTGTATGGGCTCTCATATAATTTTTTTAATGAGCAAAGTACAATATTGAGCAACATTAAAGATTTTATTATTCCTTATTCTAAAATGTAATATTTATTTAGCAAAGTACAATATTGAGCAACATTAAAGATTTTATTATTCCTTATTCTAAAATGTAATATTTATTTAACAGTGAGATGAAAATACAGGTTTTATGAAATATAATTCCTGTGTCAAAAAGCTGTTAAGTGCTACCACTGTTTTGTGACCCCCTGAATGATGTCTGCTCTCTTTGTACTAAGTCTAATAGTAATTGATCCCAAATAAAATCATGAAATTCCCTTTTATAGCTTTAGAAATGCATTGATGAGTACCTTGTTTGATGGGATAAAAGCTTCAATCACTGATGCCCCCACCTGAGTGGTTAATTCCAAAATATTATTTGTCTGACGCATTGTTGTCAGTGACAACTGAACAAGAACTTTTAGGAGCAGTTGGCTGTCCAATAATCACAAATTTCAAGGCTATGCAAATGGTGCCAGTTCAGCCCAGCTCTTTTCTCTATTATCATATCAATTGAGTCAGTTCATAGTAGACAAAGCAAGGTTATGGGAACCACCTAGAGCATCATGCACCATTTAACATCAATGCAGCATATAAGAACATCTGCAACTTCAATCTTATTAACAGAGGATAGAATGGAAGGCAATAAACAGCTTTCTTCACCATTTAATTGCAAAATAGTATTTCCTAATGTTTGCATTGTTTATCAACAGGAACTTCATCAATAATTGTATAATTATGGTTGCCTAGATTACATAGGCAACCCTCATGCATCTTGTCATTTATTACAGAGAGGTCTGAATTTAATCTGAATTTGAACACACGATTCAAGACTAATAATATAAGTCCTTTGAAATGTGAGTTGCATAATACAGATATTTTGTGCAGTAAGAGAATGGCAGTTTATGATTCCTCAGTCACTTTGGGGATTAAGTTAACACAGAGAAAAGACTGAAAGGCAGTGAAAAATGAGGGGAAGCCACTAGTTAGATTCAAACATAGATCCATTGAACATGAAAGTAGGTTATGTGCTTTAGAATTAATCACGAGTAATTAGATGTTTGCTTTAGGCCAAAATTGGGCTGAATTAAAACAGAATTGTTATACTGGGGTCTTCCCCTCAGTTTCTATGCTTAAAGGGAGAAAATGGCAGAAAACGACAAATATACTGAAAAAAAACTATGGTGGCCAAAGTTAGATATTGTAAATGCAGAGGAAAGGCTTGACGTATCTGTTCAGTCTTTGCCTTTATTGCTCTTTGAAGCCAGATAACATCACTACTCCTAACCAGCAAAACGTTAGTGTTTGCAGCAAGCGGCCAAGTGCGTTCTTCAGGCTCTGTGGAAGCAGAGTTTCTTTTGACACACAGTGCAAAATAGCCAAGAAAAATGAAAGGAAATAATATAAGTTCAGTAACAGTTATTGGTGTGGTCATTGGGAGTCTCATAATAAAACAGGAGTAGGAAAATGTAAAAAATAAGGGATGCATTTAAAGTAGATGAGGCAAGGGGCTGGTCTGAAAAGTTTGTGTCTTTTAAACATGAAAATCTCATATTTTTACTTAAGTTTATTTTGTATTTAAGGAAAACCTGAGGCCTGTTCATGAAATTGTGTTTGAAACATTTCAATATTTAGAATATTTTCTCCCCCTGATTAGTCTGTATTTATACCTTTAATAATTCTCCATTTTCTAGCAGCAAATTTTTCTTCCCTTCTCAGATTTTTTTTTTAAGATCACGTAAGGAAGAAAAAAAATCTACTATAGTAAGGTATCCACAGATTAGAGGAAGATACAGTGTTTCTGTCCCCTTTTTTGCTGGTTCTGAGTGTAGTGAACATAGCAGAAGCTTTCTTAACATGATAGTTGATCTATCATTGCCTCCATCTGAGGGATACCAAGAACTGGTTTGTTGGAGGTAATTGTTTGACCTGTAATTACTTAACATTATGCCTAAAGACTTTTTAAAAAGTAATTATAGCCTCTACTGTAAACTTGAAAAAGTTCTAGCTCTGCAGAATAAGAGTGGATATTTTGTATACATACATACATACATGCATATATATATATGTGCCTCTCACTTAAATACCTCAGGAAAAACATTTTTCTAGGCTGGGGCTTTGCATAAATGGGCAGTACCAATTCTGACACATGCACACCTTTCCTTTAAAGAACTTATAGGCAAACATTATTCAGGAGCCTTTTCTAGGAGCTGTTTATCAAAACTGCTGTGATAATAACTTTGTCCTAATGAGTCCCAGTCTCTGTTTAGGGAGTAATCGATAAACTGCGAATTAATGTTCCATAATTCACATTACAATGCACATGTAATTATTTGAGATGAGGCAAACCCTATGCATTTAATTTACAACTATAATTAAGTAAACTCATTTGATACTAATTAGGTGAGCCTAAAAGGATCATAGGTTTGTATATTTAATTATCAAAGTACAATCAGCAACCAGTTTCTGAAAAGCTTTCCTAGCTTGAGCCCAACATTGATCTTTGCCCACCCACACTACAATTTTATCTTCTTGGACCTTCAGTAAATTAAAATGCATGGTGAATCGTGGAGAATCTACTTGGTGGGTTAGCTTTTTTGGTAATTAGATTTGTAATTCACCATCTGAAAAAACGGCTTGAATATAAAGACGTTTTATGTCTGATAAATCAGTTCATCAGAAATGAGGGAGAAATTAAGACATTTCCCATTCAACAAAAGCTAAAGGAGTTCATTACTGGTAGACCTGCCCTATAAGAAATCCTTCAGGCTGAAAAGGATGCTGGACAGTAACTCAAAGCCATATAAAGAAATAATGCCAGTAAAGGTAACTACATAGGTAAATGTAATAGCCAGTGTTCTTGTATTTTTTATTTCTAACTCCTCTTTTATTTCATAGATGATTTAAAAGACAAATACATTAAACAATAATTATAAGTATATGTTAATGGACATACCTGCATAAAGATATAATTTATAACAACATAAAGGGGGAAAGGAGCAATATAGAAGCAGAGGTTTTGTATGTTGTTGAAGCCAATTTGGTTTCAATTCAAATTAGATTTGTTATATATGGAAAATGTTAATTGTAATCCCTGTGGTACCCACTAAGAAAATATTTGAGGAATACAGAAGTTTTCTCTGTTTTGTTAAAATAGTATATAAAAATTAGTTTGTCAGAAAATATACCTGTTTGCTAGCTTAGAAGTCTTTTAAATTCCACTGTCAATCACCAAGTATTTACTGCATACCTAATATAATGGGCTTTCTGCTAGGTTTCAATAATTATCTCCATTTCTTCCCACTAAATGTGTAAACATATAATCAAGAAAGAAGCTTTATATGATGTCTCCAGTGACTTCCTAGTCTTGGAATATGCTAGGTAAAATGTTATTTCCTAGCTGCATTTATGCTGTAAAGAATGTGAAAGCTTGTGCCCATGACTTTCCCTAAAGGTGTAAAAGATGTTTCTATCTCCAACCTTTAAAACCAAGGTACCTGAATGTAAGGAGTAGAAGGCACCTGTATGATCCAGTATATGTTCCCTTCACTCTTAAAGTATTTAGGGTATTGCCATTACTATCAGAAATTGTGAACCTTACCCGCAGACACTCAAATTCTAAGCTTTCAGAATGTGCTAACCAGAACGTGAGGGTTTTTCCCTTTCCTTATCAGCAGCCACTATAGTAAAATAGAAAGTAATTGCTGACGCTTATGTTGCTCACATAGAACATTTACTTACATGATCTAAAATAAGATATTAAAATAGATGAGCAAATTGATATCTGGCCTGTGAGGCCGTCGTTGCTTCTTTTATTTCTTTGGGGATACGAGTGCAATTTGTCAGTACGTTAAAACAGAGATTTTTTTTTTTTGAGATTTTTTTTTTTTTAATAGCAAGGCCCAAGTTTCTTCTGTCCAGATGTAACCAATGTCAGGAGTTCACACGCTATACAATTAATGACACCAGCCTTGCTGCACTGACATCTATGCCTGACCAGTTTGTATCTTGTCTCTGGGTCATCTGAGGAAGTATAAATAGTATTGTGGACTATGAACAGGCCAAGTCTAGCAGGTACCATTTACATGGACTAGAGTATAAATAGTATCCTCTGAAGCTGTACAATGTGGTGTTCTTTTTTTTTTTTTTGCGGTACACGGGCCTCTCACTGTTGTGGCCTCTCCAATTGCTCCAGACGCACAGGGTCAGCGGCCATGGCTCATGGGCCCAGACGCTCCGCGGCACGTGGGATACTCCTGGACCAGGGCACAAACCTGTGTCCCCTGCATCGGCAGGCGGACTCTCAACCACTGCGCCACCAGGGAAGCCCTGTGGTGCTCTTAAATTGAATTATCTCTCATCTTCTTCCAGTCTCAGAAACAAAGATACTGATTTTTATATCATTTGAAGAACTATTTGCTAGTTCAACATAACTAGTAAAGATTTGACACCTAATGACTTCTGCTCTATCCCCTCATGGTAACAGTAATTTGGTGGATTCAGAAGAGTAGTAGACATTTAGAATGATACTTTGGAGAGGGGAATGGAAGCACCAAATAGGGATTATTAGTAGGACCAGTTCTGAGAGGAATTAACAGTAATTGGCACAGTATTGGATGACAAACACCAGCCCATTTGGAAACAGGATCTTCATCACTTTTTAATAGGGTTGTGCCATTCTTCTTAATCTACTGATGGGTATAAGTGTGATCCTTAAACTATTCCTGCAACTTTTCAAAAATCTGATGCTGCAAATTCTGTTCATAAAGAACAGTGAGGAGTACAACCAAGCTTTAAAAGCAATGTAAAATATTGTAATTGATGGGGCTTCCCTGGTGGCGCAGTGGTTGAGAATCCGCCTGCCGATGCGGGGGACACAGGTTCATGCCCCAGTCTGGGAAGATCCCACATGCCGCGGAGTGGCTGGGCCCGTGAGCCATGGCCACTGAGCCTGTGCATCCGGAGCCTGTGCTCCGCAACGGGAGAGGCCACAACAGTGAGAGGCCCACGTACCGCAAAAAAAAAAAAAAAAAATATATATATATATATATATATAGTAATTGAGAGGTTTTTTTAAACAGGTAATTAACCATACATTTACACCTTTTAATCTACTTTTAAGTGCAAGGGAGATTGGCAAATGACTCAGTAAAGAAAAGCATCCTGTTTAAATTGGATAAAATGGTTGTTTACTAGTGTTTATCACTGTACTCCTAGTAGTCAACTGATCTGTTATTCCAGTTTAGTTTACTAGACAATAAATAGTACTCATAACTTTTATCAGTGTTTGTCAGGGGTCCCTCTGAAATGACTCCATACTTTGGGGAACTTTAATCTTATTGTATAGTATAGACTGTTTAGAAATTTTTTTTCTTTCCTCATATACCTATGAGATTACCTTGAGGCATTATCATCCCTGCAAACCAGATTGCACTAAACACCAGTGATATTTCAGCAATGCTTTCTTGCTCTAAGACTTCTAATCCATAGTGAGAAAACAGGAGCCATTGGTCCTCTCATATCTGATGCAGCTTTTCATTTGTAAACTAAATAACATTTGCCATTGTCACCATCAACAATTCAAACAGAAATCTTACCAATAGAGAGCCCATGATTAGAAGTAGTGGCATCAATAGCTTAATCTTTAATAATAGAGAACAACTTTGTACATGCATATCCATTTTTAAAATCTTTACTGTTGGGACTTCCCTGGCGGCACAGTGGATAAGAATCTGCCTGCCAGTTCAGGGGACACGGGTTCGAGCCCTGGTCCAGGAAGATTCTGCTTTGCTGCGGAGTAACTAAGCCCGTGTGCCACAACTACTGAGCCTGTGCTCTAGAGCCTGCGAGCCACAACTACTGAGCCCGCATGCTGCAACTACTGAAGCTTGCGCACCTAGAGCCCGTGCTCCACAAGAGAAGCCACCTCAATGAGAAGCCCGTGTACCGCAACGAGTAGCTCCTGCTCGCCGCAACTAGAGAAAGCCCGCACGCAACAATGAAGACTCAACGTAGCCAAAAATAAATAAATAAAATTAATTAATTTTTTAAAAAACAGGCTTCCCTGGTGGGATAGTGGTTAAGAATCCGCCAGCCAATGCAGGAAACATGGGTTCGAGCCCTGGTCCAGGAAGATCCCACATGCCGCGGAGCACCTAAGCCCGTGTGCCACAACTACTGAGCCTGTGCTCTAGAGCCTGTGAGCCACAACTACTGAGCCTGCATGGCCACAAATACTGAAGCCCGCGCACCTAGAGCCTATGCTCCACAACAAGAGAAGCCACCACAATGAGAAGCCCATACACTGCAACAAAGAGTAGCCCCCGCTCACCGCAGCTAGAGAAAGCCCACGCACAGCAACAAAGACCCAACGCAACCAAAAATAAATAAATTCATTTAAAAAAAAAAAAACATGCCTTCAGAAGGAGCAGTTTTAAGTAAGACCTGGTCGCCTATACCCAGAAGTCTTATTTTAAGATTAATAATATTCTTGTCCATTTATTCATTAAATGCTTACTACGTGCCAACCTTTGTCCTAAGTGCTTTACATGTATTAACTGACTTAATGTTTGCAAAAACTCTGTGAGATAATTACAATTTTTGCCCCCATCTTACACATGACAAATTGAGGCATAGAGAGTTTAACTTGTTTATGAGCTAGTAAATCGGAATTTACTAGTAACCGGGAATATGAACCCAAGAGTCTTGTTCATATTCTTAATCACAATGTTATACTGCCTCTGTTCTTTATGGAGTATTAATTTACTTAATTTAGTCAAATCTAGTTAGCAGTACAGGGCTTAAAAGGGGAATTTAAATGTCAGTAAACTGTTACATACTGTTCAATCAAAACCTGTTTTTTTTCCATTATCACCTTTTTTCTGGAAAAAATGGTGGCAACATTGCTCAAATGGCAGCTTTGGAATTATATTTTACTTCTCTGTCATTCTTTTTGTCCCAAAGTCCTACTTTGCTTTGGGACCCTGGGTAGTTGACAGCCTCCGTGAGCTTCAATGTCTTCATTTATAAAATCAGGTCAATAACACCTAACTCATGTGATTGCAGTGAGAATACATGAGATAAAGTATATAGAGCACTTGGTGCAGTACCTGGCTCATAGTAAGTATTTGAATATCGCTTTTTGCTCAGAAACTGCATTTGCATCCCATTTGCCTCATGTATCAAGTCCAAACATTTGTCGGGCTTTCAAGACCTCCCTAGAGATGGCTGGACCCCACCCATCTTGCGTTATTTCTGGCCTTACCTGACATTTAAACATCCTTCTTTCTCTATGCCTCCTGGGATATATATCTTTCTTTTCCTCTCCTTTTCACTATCCACATCAAAACCCAGCTTTAAGTTCAGTCTTCTCCATGAAACCATCACCAGTTAATTAAACTCACATTGTTCCTTTCCTCCTTTGAGCTCCTGTTGCAGCTATAAATATTACATTGTTAATATTTCACAAATTCTTCCACATATGCTAGATTTCTCTTTCCAACTAGATTCTTAAGTTCCTTGAGAAGACAGACCATGTCTTAATAATTCTCCTTTATCTGCTTCCAAAGGATCTAGCAGAAAATTAAGAGCTCATAGTGAATGTTCAACAAGTACTTATTGCCTGATTGAAGATAATAAGCTCCTGGGCTTCCCTGGTGGCGCAGTGGTTAAGAATCCTTCTGCCAGTTCAGGGGACACAGGTTTGAGCCCTGGTCCAGGAAGATCCCACATGCCACGGAGCAACTAAGCCTGTGTGCAACAACTACTGAGCCTGCACTCTAGAGCCCACGAGCCACAACTGCTGAGCCCGTGTGCTGCAACTACTGAAGCCCGCACGCATAGAGCCTGTGCTCTGCAACAAGAGAAGCCATCACAATGAGAAGCCCGCACCCGCAACAAAGAGTAGCCCCTGCTCACCGCAACTAGAGAAAGCCTGCGTGCAGCAGCAAAGACCCAGTGCAGCCAAAAATAAATTAAATTAAATTAAATTAAATTTTAAAAAAGATAATAAGCTCCTAAAAACACCTTATAGAATTGTATAGGGCTTTATATTTGACAGGGTGCTTTTATTCATATTTATGCTTAATCCATATAATAGTCACTGAAAATAGCTAAAGCAAGAATTATCATTTTCTGAGCAGCAAAACAGAGTTTAAGTTACACTGTGACTTGCACAAGGTCTCTTGGTAAGTAGCATCTTAGACTCCGTTCCCAACTCCCACCATTCAGTCCATTCTCTATAAGGCTGCCAGAACAATCTCTTTTGAAAATGGGATCGTGTCACTCCTCTCTTCAAAACCTTCCAGTGGTTTCCCTTTTTATTAAATAGAATGAAATTCTACCAGCTCTTCCCCCTGACACCCCCCCCCCACACACACACACACACACACAAATTTGATCTCTACATACTCACTGTACTCTAGTTACAGTGGCCTTCTTAACCTTGAACAGGCCTAGCTCACAAAGCTTGTTGCTAGCCCAGGTCCTCTGCACTTGAATATTCCACCCCTGGATCTTCACATGGCTGGCTCCTTCTTGCTATTGAAGTCTCAATTCAAACATCACCTCCTCAGTGAGGAAGTAACACCCATCTAAATTAACCCTCCTCCCCAGTCATACTTTATCATCTGTTTTATTTCCTTCATGGCATTTATTGTTATCTCAAATTATCTTCTTCATTTTTGTGTTAGTTATATATTATCTATCCTCACTAGAATGTAGATCCTGTGAGAGCAGGGTTTTTGTTTGTCCTATTCACATCTGTATTCTCCTTCCCTGACAGAGGTCCTGACACATGATAAGCTCTTAATAAGTATTTGTTGAATAAAGTAGCTGAACAAAAACCAGACTCAAGCCGTGGGTCTTTTGAGTCCTAATCCGGTTTACTTGCCATCATTCCATTTATTCTGCCTTTCATGAAAGCACTTATACTTTTGGAACTACAATAAGAACTGATGTTCAGAATAATGACATTAACATGTGCTGTGGGATTCTCTGTTATCAAAGAAAATTTTCATTGAGTTCAATAAACTAATTAAAGCAAGGATGTCATGGTATGTTATTATATTAGTACATTTAGAAAGATTTCCAAGTAAAAAGACTTTCTGCTTTTTCTTTAGTTAACCAGAAAATTAAATTAACCCAGAGCTCTTCATTTCCCCCAAAAGTCCTTGTTAATTAGGATTGTTCTATAAATCTCTATTATTAGCAGAATTTGTCATCTGTTTCATTATCCTGTTTATTAGGGCAGTCTGAGCAGGGTGTCTTTGCTCATATCCTGATATGTGTATCCAATGAAAAGAAAAAGCATTTCCTGGATTCTCTTTTTTTTCCCTATTCTGTGACACAGGCATGTTTCATGCTGTTTGCATAACAACTTAATTTCCTTGTGTCAGTTCCCAGTATAAAGTAGGAATGATATTCTTAACTTGGCTATTAAGTAAAATAATTAAATTTAGAGTCTACTTAAAATAAAAGCATTAGTGCTTTGAAACATTGTTTGTGATAACAGAAGACTGAAAACAACCTAAAAGTTCATCAATAAAGGACTACTTAAGTAAATTATAGTATATCCATACAGCGGACTATTACACAGTCATGAAAAACAATGACATTCTCTGTTTCCCAATATAAAAAGATCTCCAAATGAAAAAACATGGTCCAGAACAGCATGCATATAGTATGATACTTTTTTTGTTGTTTAAAATAAAAAGGAGAAAAATAAGAATGTTTTGCTTATATGTGCATAGAGAAATTGTGAAAGGATATACAGGGAAGCAATAGCAGTAATAACCAGATTGAAAAATAGTGGGGCTAGAAACTGAATGAATGGGAGAGATAAGAGGAGAAGGGTGGTTGTACCATGTATTTCCACATATTTATATTTGTGGACTGTAGTTATGCATTACCTGTAGTAAAAGTTAAAAGGTTAAATTTTTTTAAAAAACAAGCACAACTAAAAGCAGTATGTGGTTCTGGACTGCATCCTGTACTGGATGAAAAAAATTGCTATAAAAGACATTAGGACAATTAACAAAATTGGAATATGGAGTATAGATTAGATGAAATAACAATATTAAGTCTTTAAATTTGTCAACTATACGATGGTTACCTAAACGAATATGTTTGTTCTTAGGAAATACACCAAATTAAATAAATTATTAAGGAGTAAAGGACATGATATATGCAACTTAAGCTCAAATGGCTTGAAAGAATAAATATGTATGTATATACAGGAGGACTGATAAATTATGGCAAAATGAAAAACTGGTAAATCTGGATAAACGTTATATGGGAATTCTCTGTATTTTTCTTTAAACTTTTCTGCTTGTTTAAAATTATCCCCCCAAAAAAAGGTTAATAAAAAACAAGCAGGGCTTCCCTGGTAGCTCAGTGGTTAAGAATCCGCCTGCCAATGTGGGGGATACGGGTTCAAGCCCTGTTCCAGGAAGATCCCTCATGCTGTGGAGCAATTAAGCCCGTGCGCCACAACTACTGAGCCTGTGCTCTAGAGCCTGCGAGCCACAACTCCTGAGCCCGCGTGCGTGGACCCCCTGCTCTGCAACAAGAGAAGCCACTTCAATGAGAAGCTTGTGCACCGCAACGAAGAGTAGCCCCCGCTCGCCACAACTAGAGAAAGCCCACGCACAGCAACAAAGACCCAACGCAGCCGAAAATAAATAAATTAAGAAAAAAAACAAAACAAGCAAACAAAAACATTAATACCCTGGAAATACCTCATTATAAGAAACCAAGGTGCAGGAGCCACTTTTCAGAATCTTAGGAGTTCTGGGGTTTTTTTTTTTGCGATACGCGGACTTCTCACTGTTGTGGCCTCTCCCATTGTGGAGCACAGGCTCTGGACGCACAGGCTCTGGACGCGCAGGCTCAGCGACTATGGCTCATGGGCCCAGCCGCTCCGCGGCATGTGGGATCTTCCCGGACCGGGGCACGAACCCGTGTCCCCTGCATCGGCAGGCGGACTCTCAACCACTGCGCCACCAGGGAAGCCCAGGAGTTCTGGTTTTTAAACAGTCCTACTTGTTATTTTCTGGTGAAGTTTTTGCCGTCAGTTTTTTTTTTTTTCCATGGCTGGTAATGCTCATCAGAGGCAGTGGTAGAGGTGGTGACTACAATCTACCTTGAGGCTGAAAAACACTTAGCTATCTGCTTCTCATCCTGCTTTGTATCTTCTTCAGTTATATCTTCACTACAATTTAGAGGTGACCTCAGTAAGACAGTGACAACACATGGCACTTTAATATACCTTGAACAGAATTTCCTAAGGATATTAATTATCTTGACTCTGTGTGTGTATACAGTACTAAAATATATAGTTAATTTGGTAGCAGTAAAGCTACCGGAACATTTAGTCTAATTGTTTGGCATTGAATGAGTGGATTTTTTATTATTATTTTTCAGTTAGATATTGTGGCATTTGTATGAACTAACCATCTCTACTATAAACGACTTAGCATTATAGTTGATTCTAGCCAGACTGGCCTCTTAAGAGACTGGGTAGTAAGGCTTATGTCACAGTAGAGTGAAGAGTGAATTACCTGTTTGTATAAACTGTCCAGAGACTGTTTGATTTTTATTATTTTGTACTTTAAGTACATTAAATTTCATTGTTCTGAGTGAAGATGCCATGAGGGTCTTATCCAATAAATGACACTAAGCAAATCTGTTATCAGCTGAATTGTTAGTGTTTGTTTCCTGTCTGCTTGGGGAAGCTCATGATTTTGTGCTGTTGTAGAAGTCTGGAAAATAGGAATAATAATTATTCCCAATCCTTTTCCTTCTCACTTTATAAAGAATTTGGGAAGAGACAATGGCACTTACTTATCTTAAGCTCTTGAGTAGAAGTACTTGATCAGAACTAAGTGTCATTTTTCTATAACTAAGGCAAAAAGCTATTTTTGCTACTTGTTCCCACAGCTACTCCAGTCCCATTTCACACCTAAGAAAACAAGATCCCAGTAACAGTGATGTGAGTGTCTTGGGCCTCATTGGCTGAATAATGCCCATGCCTATAAGTGTGTCTTAAGATTTAGTTAGGTACTTTGTATGTTCATACAATAAATTGACTAGAAGGCTATGGAATGGGTCATGCTGGTGAATACCATTTACTTAGTTTGTGGGAGTTTTTTTAATAACTCTGTAAACCAGCTTAGATCATTATATTTCAAAATAAGAATGTACCAAAAATATGAGTGAACTTGAATATTACTGAACGTTGTTTAATCCCTTTTCAATGATTTGGAACACCATTCAAGATCTTGCAAATTTTCAGCGTTATTATTTTGAAAGGAGTTCTCATAATATAACTCTCTAGATGCAGAAGATAATAGAGCCTGGACTGTGTACCAATTTATGACAGCTCTTTTTACATTCTTAATATTCTTACATACTTATTTGAATTAATAAGTACAAAAAGTGGAAAATATTTCTACTTTATGTTTCAGGAAATTGAACTTCATATGACACCTAAGGGTAAAGGATTTCAAGGATCTACACATATATCCAGAAGAAAGTGTAGTAAAGCTGCATTCATTTAGAATTTTTGCTAATTTAAACAAAAAGTCATGATTCTTAAGAACAAAATTCAGATAAACTCTTCCATTGTGAATTAGATTTTATTCATAAATAAAGATTTATCCAATCAAAAGTCAATAACTTTTTTAAACAAAGAACTCAAGGTATTATATCTAATTGCAGCTTACTTATCATTTATATGTGATTATTTTAATCTGTAATCCAGGAATTAATTCTTGCTTTTTTTTTTTTTTGGTATGCGGGCCTCACTGTTGCGGCCTCTCCCGCTGCGGAGCACAGGCTCCGGACGCGCAGGCTCAGCGGCCATGGCTCACGGGCCCAGCCGCTCCGCAGCATGTGGGATCTTCCCGGACCGGGGAACGAGCCCGTGTCCCCTGCATTGGCAGGCGGACTCTCAACCACTGCGCCACCAGGGAAGTCCCCAGGAATTAATTCTTATATTACCTAAAATGTTTTATAGATGTGTTATATTATTACATAATATAACCTTATTATAAATGGTAATGGTGTCATTAACTTAGCTCATTTTACTTGTTTAACGCCTGTTTGTTCTTAGTTTATAGTTGTTAATTCCCTTTATAGTATGACTTGTACTTGGAAGTAATAAAATCAGATTTCTTTATAAATATTTATGGTATAGACCTTTCCCTAAACCAGACTGTAGCCCTTTCCTTTCCTAATTATTTCTAATAAAGTCTGCTTATATCTTTTTTTTTTTTTTTTGACCTGCGTAGCAGTCTGTACTGCATACTCCCTAGAAAATTTAATCCTGGATGTTTATGCCTTAACTTCCAATTAATCAAAATCTTGTCAACTTCATGTAGGTCTGGTGTTACAAAGTGTGGAAAGGTAGTACTTAAAGAGTTTAAACAGGTACTTCTAATATGGAATCTTCTTAGCATCTACAGTCAAAAGACATCACTAAGTGAATGAGTCCTCTTCTTGAATATCAATCTTTCCAGGAGGATCTTTTTTTTCATTATCATCACTTTGTTTATCTCTTGTTGAAAGTATCCATTAGTAGCAGGTAGCAAAAGGCAAACAGAACATGTTTTTTGAGAGTGTTAGTTTCTTTATTAAGACCTTAAAATTTCCAAGATTTCCTTTTCTCTCCTTTTTGATCTTAGATGAGATTGAAGTTTATAGCGCTTTGGCCACATTTGTCCCCATAAAGGATGCAAATTTGTAGTTTCAGAAGTTCCAGACACCAATGAAAAGCACTATTCAGTCTTTTACAAATGTCCTCTAGGCCAAATTTCATCACAGATACAGTAGTCTCCCTTACCTGCAGGGGATATGTTCCAAAGCCCCCATTGGGTTCCTGACACTGTGGATAGTACCAGACCCTGTATGTACTATGTTGTTTTTCTTCTGTACATACAAACCTATGATAAAGTTTAATTTATAAATTAGGCATAGTAAGAGATTAACAACAATGAATAATAATAAAATATAACAATTACAATAATATACTGTAATAAAAATTATGTGATGGGAATTGCCTGGCGGTCCAGTGGTTAGGACTCCACGCTTTCACCACAGGGGACCAGGTTTCCATCCCTGGTTAGGGAAATAAGAACCCGCATACCACGCGGCATGGCCAAAAAAAAAAAAAATTTGTGAATGTGGTCTCTCTCTCTCTCTCAAATTATCTTATTGTACTGTACTCACCGTTATGATGATGATAGGATATGATACAATGCCTGCGTGATGAAATGAGGTGAGGTGAATGACACAGATATTGTGATGTATCATTAGGCTAACACTGACCTTCTGATGATAACGTTAGAAGGAGAATCATCAAGCCATGATGATGTCAATGGTTGGATATCAGCAGCAGATGATGTCCATGGTTGGGCATCCTCAATAGCTGAAGGGTTTTTGTTTGTGTTTGTTTATTTGTTTCACTGAAACCTTTTGGAAGAACATTGTAATTGGAAGTTGTCTCTTTTTAACTCATCAGTGTTTTGCTACAGAGGTTGAATCCTTCAGTGATTATAAGGGTGACTTTAATGCTGCATTCCATCCAAGGATCTTATTCCCTAAATTTGTCCTTTAAAGTCTGTGCAATTTGAAACCCTTCAGCAAATTTTGGTAATGTCCGAGTTGCTGGTTCTGCTCCACTTTCTTCTTCATCATCTTTCTCTTCCTCTGTAAATGACTCAACAAGTTCTTCCACTTTCTCATTTATTAACATTTCTCCATGGTCTTTGATGTGTTCTGCTTCTTCATCAAGCATGTTGGCAAATCCTTCTTACTGTGTGAATGATTTTCCTAACTTCTCCACTGATCCCCAGGAAGCCTTTAAAATCATTCATGACTGCAGGCCTTTACAATTTCTGGTTTTAATTCATCCACTGCAGCTTTGATGAATGTTATTGTATCAGTAATAATGAATGATTTCTAGCACTGCATTGTGTCCAGATTAGAGTCTGCATCAATTGCTGATCAAATACAGGGTGGGTGTATGTGACCTGGACAAACTGAATGATGCCCTTGTAAAAGGGGTGAAGCAGTGAAGTTGTATTTGGAGATAAAATTCCAACCTCAACATTTTCGCGTTTGTAACAATTCAGGATGACCAGGTATGTTATCTGTTACTAATAGGACTTCAAATTCCACCCTTTCTTCTTCCAAATATTTTTTCACTTCTGGGATGAAGCATTGGTGGAAGCATCCCATTAATGAGATAACTGTCACCCATGCTTTCTGATAATTTTTGGTTTTGTTTTTGAGAGCACATGGGTTCTTCACCCTGAACACTACGCACACTACACCTGGCTTTATCATATGCCCTGCAGTGTTGCCACATAGTACCAACGTTCATCTGTCCTTCCATGTTTTATGCCCTGGTGCCTCCTTTGCACTTTTATGAATGTAGCTTCTATTGGACATCTTCTTCCAGAAGAGCCCAGTTTCATCACCACTGAAGACTTGCTTTGGATGGTATGCTATCTCCTTAATCAACTCCTTCAGCACTGCCGGAAATGTGGCAGTAGCTTCTTCATCAGCAGACACAGCCTCTCCAATAATTTTTATATTTTTCAGTCCAGATCTTTTACTGAATCTGTAACCATCCTTTACTCGCAGTAAATGGCTTGGCTGTCACTTGTTTCAGGGGATCCCTGGCTGAAGTGTTCCTATAGGCTCAGTGTTTTCTGGCGCAGCACATTGCCGTCAATAGGAATAAATCTTCTGTTCATGTCCTCCACCCCAAAACTTAATGCCTTTTCCATCTTAGTTAAGCACTTGTCACATACTGTGGCCATAACTTTTGCAGTTTAAGGTGCGACATCAAATCTAACACAAATTTCTTTTTCCTTCTTCACAGTTTCACAGATAGAAGCTTCGTTCTTAACTGTAGATCTGTCTTAGCAACCTCAACATATAATATTTTTTTCTTTCCTCATTAAGTCAGAAACTTTCACCTTTTCACTTAAAGGAAGCACTTTATGGCCTCTCTTTGGCATATCCAAATCTCCAGCATCACTACTCTTGTGCTTTGGGACCATTAGTAAGTAAAATAAAGGTTACTTGAACACAAGCACTGCAGTACAGTGACAGTCAATCTGATAACCGAGGCGGCTACTTGAGTGACTTACAGGCGGCATACGTAGGGATGATTCATATCCAGGGCAGGATGGATTGGGACGGTATTCAGAATGGTGTGGAACTTAAAATTTATGAATTGTTTATTTCTGGAATTTTCCACATAATATTTTCAGACTTTAGCTGACCGCGGGTAACTGAAACCGCAAAAAGCAAAACGGGATAACGGAGACTACTGTAATGCCATTCCACTGTCATGTGCCAAGTTTAAAGTAGTGTATTAGGTTACTCTGTAGTCAAAAGAACCAAGAACCAAGTCCAGACTGCTGTAAGAGAAGAGCTCATTGCACTGTCCATTTTGTTCTGCCCATGCACTCAGTGGTAGCTTTCCCTTTTGTTATTTGACTGATAGTTTGGAGGAAATAGTGACTCCGTTGTAAAAAGTAACCAGATTAAGTTATCCGTAATAAGCCAACTAATATCAGTAATCCTTGACATTGGCATCAAGTATTATTCAGAATAGTAGTTATATTTTTATTGTGCCATTGTGATTTTCTATAGAGAAACACTCAAGACTCATTATTTGTATTTTTTAAATTTACAGCTCTTTAACTGTATCCAAGATTTCATTGCCAGGAATGTAGCCAGGCTTGATGCTTTATTAGAGATCCATGATCTAGTACTTAATACTTCCTTTAGCTCATAGTTTCTGTTCAGGTATTTTTACTGTCCAAAAAGGTACTGCTACCATTTACAGTTGTTCCTGAAAAATGTGAACTACCTAAGTGTAACTCTTAACAAAACACATACAACATCTGTATGCTGAAAATACCAAAAAGCATTGCTTACAGATGGCTTTTCACCTTGGTTCCCAAGTGCTCATGTACAGAATATGGGCTTCATGTTCTCTCTCTCTTTGGCTGATGTAGGAGCTTCAAGCTTTCCTGGGTGAGTTTGTATATTGAGTGTTTACAAAGAGAAGTCAGTCTGCCTTTCTTTGGCTCTAATTGCAGAAAGTGAAGTCACCGCTTTTGCTGTCTTGGATCAAGACCAGAAAGAAATTGTTGATACCAATGGAGCTGGAGATGCATTTGTTGGAGGTAGGGACTCATTTATTTCATACTTACTTACAAGTTAAACATTTCCTTTAACCCTGTCTCTGCCACATAGCCAAGATTTATGAATATAGTAACTTTTAATTTCTGCTTTTAAATAATTAATTCCTGATGTTTTTTCCATATGCTACTATCATTGTGTTATGAGGGTATATTACTACAGGAAAATATGTATTTTGGGCTTAAAGATAATTTACTGTTACGCTATATCCCAGTCATTTTCACAAGATTAATTGTATCTGTCAGAATATTGCATAAACAAGCTGCATCAAGACAGTACATAGTATATTCATAGCCCTTCAGGCTTAAATGTTAACAAATTGTTGTTCTTTAAAACACATTGTGAATATTAATAGTACGCTAATAGCTAAGGATGATGTCTTTGGATTATATCCTTTAGTTAAAACATCTGTTTCTAACACAATAGTTGGATGTTTATTGTACCAGGAAGGGTTAAATTTTTGTCTCATTAAGGTTCAATAAGAACTGGCACAGTTTATAAAAACTAAATCATTCTTGGAGTGAGTAGTCAAAAATAAGATCAAGACAATTGGAAGAGTTTTGGCTTGATAACTTAGATTGATCTAAAATCGGATTCAAAAGTTCTTTTCATATGTCTGAACTCCTTCTAGCCAAGTGTAGTTAAGCTAGGTTAAGATCTCTAGAAAGCTTTAGACTCCTGAGTGATAGCCCAGAAGAGTCCCTCCTGACCTTTATTTCTCATAACATCAAGTGAGACAAGGAAAAAAAGGCGAATGGAGCTGACCCTTGTCTTCCTTTCCTTGGAAGATAAGTTGAATTATGGGAAACTTATTTAAGATTGTATAATGGTTTGAACTTAATGTTACTTAAAATATTTATATTCTTTTAATGTTCACTAGCATAAATTTTTCATGTTTCCTTCTTTGAAACTTTTCATGCCTAGTCTTAAATGAGCTGTTTACCATTAGACTGGTAGCATGCCCCATGCCATCTTTTTTTGGAAAGAGTACATACAACAAATAATGTTCTACTTTACTGTCACGCACGTATCTTATATTCCTTTGCTCTGAAAGGCTTCATCACTGATTATTTTGCAGCTGTTTTTCCTATTCCATACCGCTTCAGAGCTGTAAACCCATGTAGCCTAAAAATACCTTATCCAGAATTGGGCCAAATTCTGTAATACATTAAGGAGACACTATTGATTTCCTGTTTAGAAATTGGTTAAACTAGGAATCTAGTACAGAAACTTTTAAATTTATAACTTGTGTGTGTGTTATTTAAGCACTTTAAAGTACTTAAAACAGTAAGTATTCTCTTTCTTTGCTATTTAGTTGGGTACATCCTGAGGCTGTCGTAGATACGATGGTGACCTAATTAGGCACTGCTCCTGGGCCTGAGGCCTGGGGCTTCCTGGCCTTGCAACAACAGATTCCTTTATAGACCCCTAACTACCTATAATGCTGCCACTACGAGGTAGGAATATATAGACTTTTTGAGGAAGAGGGAAGTCATTCTTAGGATACTAAAATAGGAACAGCTAGCTAGCCATTTGTATTTCAGTTAGAGTGATAAATGAACTATATCATCAAAGCCCTTGGGCCCTTTGTTACAGGATTTTCGGCCTCTTTCTTATCTCACTCTGGTTACCCAGACTCATTTATATACTTATTCTTGGGGTACAGTGAGTTAAGTAAAAAGGAAAGAGTGTGGAACAGCGATTTGCGAACCTTTTTTCCTAAAGGGCCAGACAGTGAATACGTTAGGCTTTGCAAGCCGTATACCGCATATTCTTCTTGTTTTCTTGCTTGCTTTTTGTTTTGTCTTTGGTTTTTTGCAGTACTCTAAAAATGTAAAAACCTTTCTTCGCTCTCCAGCTGTACAGAAACAGAGCATGGGCTGGATTTGGCTCTCAGGCTATGGTTTGCCAACCCCTTTTATAATATGTTGGCAGCCTCCTCACTTTATTCACTTTCATCATACCCTGGATTTCACTACGCACTGTTGAAATCAGTATAGAGAAAGTGGAAGTCAAGCTGAAACTAGGCAGAACTTTACTGGTAAAACCTCAATTAAGTAGCCATTTTTCTCATTTTAACCCTACTGTCATCAGTTCCCAGGATATTCAGATCCTGAAAGACTGAGTCATGCAATGAGATGAATACTCTAATGTCATTTTAACAAGGAATACTTATGCTGGCATGTTCAGCACATTCTGTCTATGTACATCAAGCTATATAGTAATAGCATAGATAACATTTATGCAGCACCTACTAGCCAATTGATATCTTAGACACTTTACGTATATTAACTCGTTTAATGTTCATAAAAGCTCCTTGAAGTAGGTTATTTTTAACCCCATTTTACTGATGAGAAAACTGAGACACAGAGGGGTTAGATAACTTTCCCAAATTCTCGTAGCTAGAAAGTAGCAGAGCCAGGATTCAGACCCAGGCAGTCTGAACTGTACTGCTTCTCTAAACTTTTAGGGAAATCTCATCATTAGGACTCAGAACCACAGACCCGCCTTTCTAACAAAAGCTGGTTTTGCCAGAGAGAATGTTCCTATTGACTGAATAGATGACTTCATTTATTGAACAGGAGGTTTTGTTACACAATAGGATTCTTAGGACTCTGGGGTAAGATTGTTGCAGAAAAGAAAGTGAAAGGGAAGAGAATCGAAGGACTTAATCCCAGGTGAGTTTGAACCAGGAGCTTTCTGCTAAGCAGTAGAATTGATTGCACTACAGAGATACAGAAAGCCAGATCATAAACTCGCTTGGTCAGCATGGAATCCGAATACAGGGAGTTATATGAATCAACTGTTTAATAGCACCAGGCTGATACATCCATCTTACAATAGAGATGTTCTGGTTAGTTGGAAATACTCAAAAATCCATTGGCTAAAATCCCCTACTCCCATCTCTACACCAGGGGAAGGCTTTCTAGTAGGATTGGAAATACTCTATCTTTTGAAGTATACTCCTCTACCTTGATCATGAATGGAGAGGCAATGATGGCAACTTTTGCATTTACTATGTAGTTTCTTTTTCTTTGCTTGATTGCCTGATTAACGTGCCTCCTTTCTGATTGACACATTTTATCTTTAGATGGTTAATATATTCCTCCTATTACTTTCAAGTTTTGCTGGCTTACAAGCACTTCTTTCTTTTGTGACTTTGCATAACTATATTCCAGTCCCAATTTCAAGTTCTTAGATAAACCATGACTTCACCTACCGTGTGCTGATATTACATATCCCAATACCAGAGTGCCATGCGTTCTCATTAGCCACATAAGAGATACATGACTACGTCATAGATTTTCATGTATAATTTTAAAATGAGTAACCCAAAGGAACATAAATTAAATTCATAGTTCCGTCTTGAGAGTTTGGTAACAGTGACAAATCCCTCTAGCCTCCACAAGCATACCTCCTTGTTCTATTTGGAGATCTTAAACACTTTCTAATGTCTGCCCTTTACTTGTCACTAGCCAGCCCTGATGGAACTACCCTTTTTCACATTCTCCCTCAAAAGCCAAAGCGCCACGATTGTACCCTTGGAAATGGAGACGATTCTATAATCTCTAAGTATGATTTCCTAATTTCCCAGGTCAGTTGAAAATTTCTTCCTGTTGTCCTGCTGTGCTTTGTCACAGCAGGTCTGCCTTTTCATTTGGAACCCTCTTTGTCACTGCCATAGTAACAAATGGAAACATTGAGAACATTTTGTGACAGGCACTGTCATTGTTCCCTGTGAAATCTCTTCCCCTGTGTCTTCCCAGTAAATGAAACTGAGAAGAAAAATCATAACAAATAACATGAAAGGGGACCTAATCAATATGTTCCCAGTGGGCTGTCAATACCAGTCTGTGTTAATCTAATATGATTTAGTTGTATGTTTTATGGCAGCTATAGGAATATGAACTAGACCTACAAATCATCTTTAGACTAAAAGTGAGTACACCTTTGACAGATTATACCCAGGCACGTACATCTCTCAGAAAAAAGACTAGAGACCTTACCCAAGGACCAACATTCTTAGGTTTAAAAAAGCTTCATTAAATGTTAAGAGCCATATATAGCTTAGAATAGTTTATTTGAATGATAGTAAAGTAACTGTGCTGCCTTTAATACTTTTATTTTCAAATTTCTCATGACAGCTTTATCAGGGAAAATGTATTATCCTAAACGATATTACCTACAATATGAAAATGACTTTTAAAGCCACTTAGCAATCACAGTATAAATAATTATCCTATTTCCCATCTAATAAAAAGGAGCATTAATTTCACTTTCTAATTCATGTTCAGAAAAGACTTTTTGTTTAAAAAAAAAGATTTAAGTTACCAGAGCAAGGATATTACTTCCTTTTCAAGTAGCACCTGTCTATACTTCAGAGAACCATAGGGAATCTCTAAGTTATGTTTACATTTTCTATTCTCACCTTGCTTTTTTTTTTTTTTTTTTTTTTTTGCTGTACGCGGGCCTCTCACTGTTGCGACCTCTCCCGTTGCGGAGCACAGGCTCTGGACGCGCAGGCTCAGCGGCCATGGCTCACGGGCCCAGCTGCTCCGCGGCATGTGGGATCTTCCCAGACCGGGGCACGAACCCGTGTCCCCTGCATCGGCAGGCGGACTCTCAACCACTGCGCCACCAGGGAAGCCCTCACCTTGCTTTTTATTCCCAAACATTTGTAACTTACTCTCCCGTTCTTCTTAACTGCTGCTTCATTGTGCTGTACAAAGAAGTGGTGTAGAATTCTTCTGATTTTATTTCTGCACCACCCCCTTCCTTTGCTGTCAACTCAGAGGACTAGAAAATAACTTGGTGAGTGTTGAATATATCATTTCTCACACTTCTTCACCCAAAAACGAAACCTTCATATGACCCACTGTGTGCAGAAGATTTACTTGTGGATGGTAACCAAGATGATTGCTGCACACTCCTACCCCATCCCACAGCAACAGCGATCCCTTTCCCTGTCTTTTACCTCTAGCAGGACATCTTTGGTGTTTGATTTCTTAAGCAGTTTCCCTTAAAACCATCAAATGAGGTATGGGATTGACTTGGTCATTAAGAATTTGAAATACACCACAGACAGCAGCTCAAGTTCACACAGGGGGAAAGGGAAGAGAGATTCACACCTTGCACAGTCTTAGGCTGCTTCATGACACGCTACTCTGATGTTTCACATCCAGAGATTTTGATAAGTTGATGTTGGACCAGGACCAAATTTCAGGAGTCTTGCCTAAGATTATTTAAGCCTTTGTGGGTCTAAAGAGGTAAAGATGATCCTTGAGCCATGACAGAAATGAGAAATAACTTTCATTAACACGGGATACAGGATGATTTTAGGATAAAGTCTGGAATTTTTCCCAAATAGTAATGTTCCCTCAAAGATCTTGTATCCTGGATGGCCTCCATCTAGAAGCAATTGTAAATAGATAATGGAATTCAAAGGACTTTGTATTCTGGAGATTTGGAGAATCCAGAAACAGTCTGAGCCATGGAGGCTATCAGACCCTGAAACTTAAATATGAACCTTACATCTCCTATATTTGATGATTATTAAGAAATGCTTATTCTAAGAAAACAATGTTGGTATTTATAAGATTTCATTTAGTAGCAGAGGGCCAGAAGAAATGTCACAAGCAAAATATCTGAAGTTAATTTTGTTAGAATTGTGATATGACAAAATATATGTATATCAGTTTCCTGGCCTATGATATTTGTGAGTCAAATGGAACTCACCTGAATCCAATAGCAGTCCAAGCTGCTCTTACATGGATTTGGTCAATTTTACCTACCTTATCTGTCAGATTCATCCAATCTGTATCAGTTAGGTTTTGCTGCATAACACACCACCCTCAAAACTTAGTGACCTAAAACAACAACCATTTATTTAACTCCACAAATCTGTAAATTGGCAGCTGGGCCTAGGCTCAACTGGACAGTTCCTGTGGTCTCAGAGGTTCAAGAGATTAAGTGATTTGCCCAAGGTCACAGTGAAAACCAGGATTCAAACTCAAAGTTTGACCCCCAAGGTCTTACCTCTGATCATTTTGTTATACTCCATTCCATTAGAATCCTCTTGTCTTCCCCTCCAAGTGAGGAAAAATAGCCTAAGTGCTTTTTCTAAACACTAGTCTGTAGACTGGGGCCAATCTATGACTTAGCAGAGATTTCATCAGTCAGTAGCAAAATAAAAAAAAGGTAGGAGCAATATAGTAAGTTTTCGTAAAGCTGAGTGTATTCAATTTAAAATCTTGTCTCATAGATGTTTGAATTTGTTACAATGTGCCTTTATTGGTTTTGTAATTAATATAATCAAAATAAATGAAATCACATGTCGGTAGTACTGATGCATAGCCTGGCCAACCTTGTGACCTAGCAGAAGTCTTAACCAATGGTGCATAAGTTATTACAAACAACTTCCCAAACTGTATGAAAATTTGTACGAAGTGTAACCTCTGATGTTATATGGCTATTTACTATAAACAGGGGTCTGAATAAAACAAACAAAAATTATCAATGCGATTACTAAATTTACAGCTATTCTCACTTCAGATATGAGTTCCCAAACCTGGGGTATGAGCACAAGATCTTAATTTATTTTTCATTTAATTATCCAGTTTACATTGACATTTTATAAAATTAAGATATGTATGTTTTATTTCTATCCCATGAAATAAACGGAAAATTAAAACCAGTTTCTGTCATCAAGTGCTCTTTGAATTTTAGAACCACCCTGCTGTGAGAAATTGTCAGTTGATCAAATACAGGTTTTTGAATTGAGTTAAATAGTAACAAAATTAGTTATCTTGCTTATGAATTAGGGCATAAATAAGCTTACTGTCATCTCCTTATTCTAACACTCTAGCAGCTATGACTTTGTCCTGGTAAGTCTTTTTGTTTTTAATTATATTGCTTAAAATGTTAATGCTGAAAGGGAGTATTTTTTAAAATCACGTTTCTGGTTTTCAGGTTTTCAAACTTTCAATAGTGAAACTATGTTCAAATGAGGTTTTATCTGAATCAGAATGAAATGAGATTAAACAAATCCCCATTTGACCCTATCCACATTTTATCTGGTTGCTCATAAAAAGCAGCTCTCTTGAATGAATTGATGTTAGGTATGAAAACCTAAGATGGTCTATTAAAAAGCCCCCATTTGATGGATGAGGAAAGGGAGTTAATTGTAAATATGCAATACTAGAAGACAGATCTCCTGGCTCATTAATTCATGATCCAGTGATTACATGTGTTCATAACCCAAATGAAAATTGTCAGTTAAGTAGTCTGTTATATAGGCCTTTTGGAAATACATAGGTCAAGAGTTGATACCCCAAATGGATAGAAGCCTTTGATGTAGTTTTTTTGGTATGTGGGTATCCAAGATGTTTAACTTTAACAATAAACAGAAGCATATGCTAAACTTTTATTTTGGGAACCACATCAAGAGATCACACATTAGGTTTAAAATTCAGATTCTAATATTTTTGTTCCATAAGGAGGAATAATCTTTTTTTTTTTTTTTTTTTTTTTCCTGCGGTACACGGGCCTCTCACCGTTGTGGCCTTTCCCGTTGCGGAGCACAGGCTCCGGACGCACAGGCTCAGCGGCCATGGCTCACGGGCCCAGCCGCTCCGCGGGGGCACGAACCCGTGTCCCCCGCATTGGCAGGTGGACTCTCAACCACTGCGCCACCAGAGAAGCCCCTAGGAATGATCTTTAAAGCAGTATTTTGAAAGGGGTTGGGGTGCAAGGGCACCTTATCCATACAAGTAAAACATACTGCTTAGTACTCTTCAGGAGCTTCTTTCCTGAATTAGGGGCACAGAAAGGTTTTTTTGGTTTGGGATTTTTTTTTTTTTTTTAATTCAAATGCAATATCCCACGCCACGTTAATACAATTTGACAAGTTTCCATTTTCATACACCAGAAAGAGCAGATAAGTTATCCTCGTTGTTATAGCACTGACCACTGCCTATATATTATACCATACTGCTCGGTTGCTCACTTTGTGTGGGAGGATGTATTGTGCTTAGCTGTCGTGAAGGAACCTTTGCTCTGAATTGACTTCCTGTGCATGTCAGTCACTACACCATCTGACACCACTTAGGCTTTGGTTTTCATTATGCAAATACCTGCTAGGTCAGACCTTACCCTGATGGGCACAGTAGCTTTTTAAGTTATTTCAAAATTTAATGTTTGTTGATTTCCTTTTTCCAGAAAAATCTGTGTTTTCTAACATATGAGTCATAAGTTGTTACTTAAGTTTATGACTAGTTGGTAGTCAATATGAAGTCAAAACAAAATAAAATTTTACTAACTAAACTACATAAAAAATGAAAGGAAAAAAGGTTTACATCTGAGCCTTTTTCAGCAGGGGGAAACCATTACTTTGTCACATCTGGGTAGTCTAAGCCAGCCAAACTGAAGTGGGAATTTCCTGCCATATGTTAGTTCTTTGAGCAACCTGTAAACATCTAAAAGAGGGTATGTGAGTTCTTGTTTGGTAGAGCTGTAGCCACTGTGGAGGCTTGCTCCTAATAGGTAGCAGACATTTTTATGTACTACCACTCATCAGGAGGTTAAGTAGCCTGACTATAGCTACTAACACTGTTTGCTCTTGTTAAATGCATTAATTTGGAAGCCTAATTTGGAAGGTACAACATCAGGTCTCACCAGTATTATAGCAAGAGTGAACACTGTGTTGAAATGACCTCCCAAATGTGGATGACAGAAATTTTGTTTCATTAATAAAAAGAAGGTAAGACTAAGCCACCAAGGGTATTCCGGATAACTTGAATAAGGTCATTTTATAAAGTCAGTGAAGACCAAAATAAGCCTCTTTATATAGAGGAAAATAAAGAATCTGAAATGGTAGGAGAAATACCAAGTATTTACATCAGCTTCCTGTTCCAGATGCACATGGGCATTAAGAAGCAAAAATTTCATTCAGAAGAGTTGTACACAAAAAGTAGAAATGCTTTATCCAGTTGAAATAAGAGACATTTTTAAGGGGGAAAAAAAGACTTTCCACATAATCTCACTGTTTTTGTCATCCTCTGTAAGGGAAAATATTGACATTTACCAGACTGTTTGCTCCAGCTTTCTGATCTCCTGCAGTTTATTTTTATAACAGCCTTATCGATGGGCCTCTTACCCAGCTCTCTAGGTTTAACTGAGTTGAGTCGATTTGTTACCACAGCTTCAAGTAGCTGTTACAGAACAAGCAAGACATCCTAATAAAGCTGTAAACGTGTTTACTCAAACAGAGTATTGATTTTACTTGGAGAGGGAGAAGCTGGTGCTTAGCACAGTGTCAGGGTGGATGAATTTCACTGCGGTTTTTCATTGTCGTCTGTCATGGTTGTGAAACACTAAGTAAAGCCATCAGAGGATAATTAGAAGTACCAGAAATTTAGCCCCTAAAATCAGTTAACCATTTGGGAGTTTCATAGCTTAATTAGCTTTTATTAAAAATTTCCTCTAGTAATAATGGTCAAGCACTTTTAATGGCACTTTCAGGTAGAGCAAGATTTCAAGGTTGTAACTTGTTAAACATATGAATTTAATGGCTAAAGGTTTTTCAGACTTTTTCTCATTCTAGTAATTAGGCTAACACTAGAACACAATGTAAAGAGACAGTGATCTATACTCATATCAGCAGAAGTACACGGTTTTTCTGAAAACTCAATTTTAAGGAAGTGATAAAGCAATTATAAAATATTTAAAACACATCCTATAAAGGAAAAAGTACCCAGTTAGCATCTTTATTAAACATTTAGGTTTAAATGTTTAACCTAAATGACCTAGACACATAAAACTGTCAATGCCACCCCTGTTTTCTTAATACCTTCCTTCATTAAAGAAGAATCTAAAATATTCTAGCCCGCTGTAAGTTAGTCATCATCTTAAAGGTAAAAGTTGATTGCACAACTGTGGAAAAGACACAGGTCAGATTGAGAAGTTGCTTACCTTCTAGAGAAACTGTATTAGGTATTAAATTTGATGAAAGGTATTCATATAAACACTCTACCTGCTGTCTTGCAAATGACTAGAAAAACACCACAGTTGAAATACGTCACCTAGGATGATGAACACAAAACTGAAAATTTAATAAAAATAACTTTTACTGTTATATTTAAAATTAGTCTTCTTCCCATATCTACAATCATTTATTCAGTGCCTTACAGTAAACTCATGCTTTCTTGCACTACTGCCCCAGCTTGCCTAAATAACTCATAAAAATGATGATGTCTGAGGGATGAACAATTCAAAAGCCTAGGAGTAACAGACTGTCAGAAAGAACAGTGAAAAGTGATGGGGAGTTTTCTTTGCCTTTGAAATGCTATATAGCTATAAGCCAAATTCTACCCTGAGTTAAGCCTTTAAGCCTTGGAGTAGCAGGTTGTAAAATTTTGTTACCTAAGTGGACACAACCAGAGCTCCTTCTTTTAATTTTTCAGAAGGTAGAGGAAGAAATTGGTTTTTCACAGTGTATTTCGATCTCTATTCTATATTGAAGTATTCAAAGAGAAAGGAAAAAGAAACGATATAGATTTATGATTATAATGTATCATTCTGTTTTATATATGTGCATTTCAAAATCCCCAGAATACAGTACTTAATTTTGTTCTATTCAGTTTTCTTAAGAATGACAACTATGTGAGGGAGCTCACTGTCATGGAAGCAGGGGCAGGGGTGCAGGATCTAGTAGGGCAGCCATACTTTGGCTTTAAGGCACTATTTCATCTGATTCCTTTGGTCAAAGGAACAGAAACCCATTTCATCTGGCTCAGAATAAGGAATTTTTTTTAAGGAAGCACGTAAGCATTAAGGGAGACATTATAACACAGTGGTTAAGACAATGGGTCAAAAGACATGGATTTGAGTCTTTGTTCTGGCATTGTGTGACTATGGACAAGTTATTTGACATCTCTGAGCCTCAGTTTTCTCATCTATAAAAATGAGGATAAAATACCTATCTCATTTGGGTTACAGTAAAAGCTGAATGAAATAATGTTTATAAAGGAACAGTACCCGACACATAGTAAGGGTTCATATGTGTTACCTGTCATAAAAGGAATCTCAAGCAAGAACCAAAACTGGACAAGTTTTTACTGAGAGTGGAGCCAGATGATGATTCTAGATTCCATCAGTTCTAGAGACCTCAACAGCAGATATTCATGGATCTTCACTCCATTGCTTACACATTAATGTCACTCAGCTGCATTGCATGTCTGCTTCTTCCTTCCTGGTCTTTCTGGTCCTTCTTTGCTTTCCATTCTGGCTCCTGAAAGAGAACAGTAGCTTAGCTCAATTCACTTTTTGTGCCATTCATAAATAGGATACTGGAAGAACATCTGGGGTCAGATGCCCTGGCCTTGGTCCAGTTAGCAGTAAGCGTTGATTTACATGCTCCAAATATATCAGCTGACCCCCTCAACAATGCTGGAGGTGAGGCAGTTTTTCTTAAAAGGGTAATGGGTAGGTGGGCTCTGTACACATGTATGTTTGCATCCTTTGTCTTTGCCCTTTTTCTCATACTTAGAGTTCTGAAAATGTTCCCTACAGCATGATCCATCTATCACATAATACAGAGAACATCAAACAGCTTATATCTTAAGCTGGAAACCTAGGAATCATTCTTAATACCTTCCTTTCCTTCTGTCCAAACCTTGAGTGAGTTCTTTTGACTCAATTTTAAGGATATATCTCATATCTTATCTCAAATCCATCCACTTTTCTGCTTTTTCTTTTCTGCCACTTTAACTCAGGGCTGTTTTTTACTTTCTACAGTAGCTTCCTAACTGAGCTCCATACTTTCAGTCTTTTTTGCATTCTATTCCATTTTCCTACAGAGTAGCCAAAGTACTCACTTTAAGGAGAAAGCAAATTATTTCACTCCCCGGCTTACAACCCTTCAGTGGCTTCTAGTTGCACTTAGACTAAAAGTCTAAACTCCTATAGTGGCCTGAAAGGATCTATATGATCTGCTATCTCTGAATCTGTATTTCATGCCACTTACACCTTTGCTTGCGTGCAGTGGCTATGCTGGTCTTCTTTAAGGCCTTAGACACTTTGCACGTGGAGTTCCCTTTGCCTAATATGCTCTTCCCTACTCTACATGGCTATGTCTTTCCCATCCTCAGTCTCAACTTAGAAGTGTTCTCTAACCATCCTATCTAACATGGGTCCCTTCACTATTCTGTACTGCTACACACAGTCATTTTCCTTAATAGGACTTAACATTCTCTGGAATTATCTTATTTACTTTTTTATTATCTTAATTACTAACTTATTACTTCTTTAAAAATCTCCCCCATTAAAATATAAGCTTCAAGAGAGCAGGGGCACTATGTGTCTTATTCACCAATGTATCCTCAGGACCCACCACAGTGCCTGGCATAGAGTAGATAGTAAATTTTTGTTGTATGAATGAATAAGTCAATTAACCACATGCATAGCTACAGACAAACTTACCTCCTACCATCAGATAGAAACCATTCTAGTCAGTATATCTAAGAACTTGGTTATTGAAGGATTTTGTCAGAAAGGGAGTGAGTCAGGAAGTAGCAGGTTAGGCCATACTTTCATATCAGGTTGCCTTGACTTAACATTGAACTATGCTAGAATGTATATGTGAATAATCCAGTGACAGACTGATCACAGCTACCTTTTCTTTACTGTTATTTAACATGGAGGTAGATGTGGAGAGAACACGTGTTAGGAAAGGAAGCCAGCAGCATTTAATATCTATTTCCCTTAATACCTGTAGTATGAATATGAAAACTGATTCTCAAGATCATAATCCTGAACATCAGTTCCTGCTGTTAATAGACAATACCATACAGGTCAGAGGCTCCTGGCAAGATTTCATAGAACGTGTTGAAGTTATCCAGTAGATCTCTAGATTCGATTTGCCCAGTGGAATGTCCAGTGCCTCAAATAACAGCACCCTTGTCATGTCCTACCTAGGATCTTTACTGCTGTTTCTTACTGGGAGTGGGGTGAGATGTAGCTCCTTCACAGGAAAAGCAGTGAGACTCTGGTGAAGAGCACTTGACATTAACTGAGCCTGGGACACACTTGATGTTTCATTTTCCACATAGTTTCCTAAGCTTCAAGCCACAGAATTTTTTTTTTTTTTTTTTTTTTTTTTTTTTTTGCGGTACGCGGGCCTCTCACTGCCGCAGCCTCTCCCGCTGCAGAGCACAGGCTCCGGACGCGCAGCCCCAGCGGCCATGGCTCACAGGCCCAGCAGCTCCGCGGCACGTGGGATCCTCCCAGACCGGGGCACGAACCCGTATCCCCTGCATTGGCAGGCGGACTCTCAACCACTGCGCCACCAGGGAAGCCCCACAGAATTGTTTTTAATTTTTTAAATTTCATCAGCACCCACATCAAATCACTATTTATTCCCCATCCTGTCCTTATTATCTGTCACTCTAGAACAATGGTTCTCAAACTTGAGCATGCATCAGAATCACCTAGAGGACCTGTTAAAAGATAAATTGCTGGGTCCTATCCTCAGAGTTTCTGATTCGATAGGTCTAGGGTGGGGCTTAGGTCACACTAAAGCTGCTAGTGCAGGGACCACACTTTGAGAAATGCTCCTAGAATATTCCAGTACACTCCTACGTGATCTCTCTGCCACCAGTCTCTTTCCTAGTAAATTCATGCTCCACACTTCTGCCAGGATTATTTTTAAAGTATTTATGTGGCTTTTTCTCCTAAAACTATAAAATCCTCAAGGATTAACACTATGTTTTATCCATCTTTGAATCTTTTGGTGCCTAGCACAGTACCTGGTGATGGTAGGCATTTAATAAATGTTGGTTGATTGAATAAATCAAAATACTTTTGATAGCATTCTAGGTTTTTACTTTATTTTCATTTGCTTCTTATACAAGTTTGTATATGTATACAAGTGTCAGAGTGGTAGTGGCATAAGTCTAGTAAATTGAGGATTCAGATTAGTCAGCATTTTAATTTATATCTTATTCTGTCTCTTAAAGTAGGCACAGGTAATAGTAATAAAAATACAGGCTTTAAAAAAAACATACAGGGCTTCCCTGGTGGCGCAGTGGTTGAGAATCTGCCTGCCAATGCAGGGGACATGGGTTCGAGGGCTGGTCTGGGAAGATCCCACATGCCGCGGAGCACCTAAGCCCGTGCACTACAACTACTGAGACTGCACTCCAGGACCTTGAGCCACAACTAATGAGCCTGCGTGCCACAACCACTGAAGCCCGCGCACCTAGAACCTGTGCTCCACAACAAGAGAAGTCACCACGATGAGAAGCCTGCGCACCACAACAGCCCCGTGAGCCACAATTACTGAGCCTGCGCGTCTGGAGCCTGTGCTCTGCAACAAGAGAGGTCGTGATAGTGAGAGGCCTGCGCACCACGATGAGGAGTGGCCCCCACTTGCCGCAACTAGAGAAAGCCCTCGCCAGAAGCGAAGAGCCAACACAGCCATAAACAAACAAACAAATAAAGGCAAAATTCCTTTAAAAAAAAAAAAAGTACCGCCTTTAAATTTACTGTCTCATGTGACGTGTGGCAGCATATATCTGGTAACCATTGGTTTAGGAGGTATAGCAGACCAGTCTAGGAGAGCCCATAAAATCGTCACTAAAGTGTAGATATCTAAGAAAGATGGAGAATGAACAAAGAACTGAAAACTCAAATTGATCCAGAAATGACAGCAAATTTTTTACAGGGAAAAGGACAGGGAGAATATAGAATTCAGCACTCTTAGTTGCTGTAAAATATTATATCAGGTTTGCTTTAATTACATGGTAATGCCTCTGAGAACAAAGGTAATTACATGATAACTTATGTTACTACTCCCACATTATCTCTTAATAACTATGTAATTAACTTGTCACTACTGTACAATGTGTAGTTCGATATTACTCTTGTATAAAGAACATTGATAAATTAAATGAATAAGTTGGGGTGGGGTGAGGGATGAAGACAGTAGGGAAAGCATAGTATTATAGCAATCTGGAATGCAAATGGTTCATTAGGTCATTGACCCAGTCCTCAAGGATCTGAACCAAAACCGTGAAGATTACCAAAAGTGTCTGAAGTGAATCATGTAGCTTTCTGAAGACAACAAACATAAAATATAGTAGGTTCACCAAGCAATGAAATAGATAAGTGAGTATGGGATATAAGGCATATACTTTTATGTTCTGAGCGGTTTTTATTTTTAAGTATTAGGAATTTTTTTTTAACACAAATATAGGTCAATGGAACAGGATAGAAAGCCTAGAGATAAACCCATGCACATATGGTCACCTTATCTTTGATAAAGGAGGCAAGAATATACAATGGAGAAAAGAAAGCCTCTTCAATAAGTGGTGCTGGGAAAACTGGACAGCTACAGGTAAAAGAATGAAATTAGAACACTCTCTAACATCATACACAAAAATAAACTCAAAATGGATTAAAGACCTAAATGTAAGGCCAGACACTATAAAACTCTTAGAGGAAAACATAGGCAGAACACTCTATGACATAAATCACAGCAAGATCCTATTTGACCCACCTCCTAGAGAAATGGAAATAAAAACAAAAATAAACAAATGGGACCTGATGAAACTTAAAAGCTTTTGCACAGCAAAGGAAACCATAAACAAGATGAAAAGACAACTCTCAGAATGGGAGAAAATATTTGCTAATGAAGCAACTGACAAAGAATTAATCTCCAAAATATACAAGCAGCTCATGCAGCTCAGTATCAAAAACACATGCAACCCAATCTGAAAATGGGCAGAAGACCTAAATAGACATTTCTCCAAAGAAGATATACAGGTTGCCAACAAACACATGAAAGGATGCTCAACATCACTAATCATCAGAGAAATGCAAATCCAAACTACAGTGAGGTATCACCTCACACCAGTCACAAGGGCCATCATCAAAAAATCTACAAACAATAAATGCTGGAGAGGGTGTGGAGAAAAGGGAACCCTCTTGCACTGTTGGTGGGAATGTAAATTGATACAGCCACTATGGAGAACAGTATGGAGGTTCCTTAAAAAACTAAAAACAGAACTACCATACGACCCAGCAATCCCACTACTGGGCATATACCCTGAGAAAACCATAATTCAAAAAGAGTCATGTACCACAGTGTTCATTGCAGCTCTATTTACAATAAACAGGACATGGAAGCAACCTAAGTGTCCATCAACAGATGAATGGATAAAGAAGATGTGGCACATATATACAATGGAATATTACTCAGCCATAAAAAGAAATGAAACTGAGTCATTTGTAGTGAGATGGATGGACCTAGATTCTGTCATACAGAGTGAAGTAAGTCAGAAAGAGAAAAACAAATACTGTATGCTAATACATATATATAGAATCTAAAAAATTTTTTAAATGGTTATGATGAACCTAGGGGCAGGACAGGAATAAAGATGCAGATGTAGAGAATGGACTTTAGGACACAGGGAGGGGGAAGGGTAAGCTGGGATGAAGTGAGAGAGTCCATTGATATATATACACTACCAAATGTAAAATAGATAGCTAGTGGGAAGCAGCTGTATAGCACAGGGAGATCAGTTTGGTGCTTTGTGACCACCTAAAGGGGTGGGATAGGGAGAGTGGGAGAGAGATGCAAGAGGGAGGATACATAGGGATATATGTATATGTATAACTGATATAAAGCAGAAACTAACACACCATTGTAAAGCAATTATACTCCAATAAAGATGTTAAAAAATAGAAATTTAAAAATTAAAAAAAAATTTTTACAGAAAGAATTGTTTTTTTAATGGAAAAAGCATTCTTTCACCCATATCGTTTAAGCAGCATCTTGAGTTCGTATGTGTGGCCTATAGGGTGAATATGTGCAACTCCAGGAACTCTTCATTCATTGCTGATAGGAATGCAAAGTGGTACAGCCACTTTGGAAAACAGTTCAACAGTTTCTTACAAAACACAGTCTTACCATATGATCCAGCAGTCATGCTCCTTGGTTGCCCAAATGAGTTGAAGACTTATGTCCACATAAAAACCTGCACACAAATGTTTATAGCACTCTTTTCTTAATTGACAAAACGTAGAAGCAGCCAGGATATCCTTCAATAGGTGACTGGATAAACAAACTGTGGTATATCCATACAATATTATTCAGTCATAAAAAGCAACGAGCTATCAAGCCATGAAAAGACACAGAGGAAACTCAAACAGCATGCTAAATGAAAGAATCCAATTTGAAAGGGCTACAAATTGTACAAATCCAACTATATGACATTCTGAAAAGGCAAAACTATGAAGACAGTAAAAATATGAGTGATTGTCAAGGGCTGAGGGGGGAGTGAGAGGGATGAATAGGTAGAGTACAGGAGTTTTTTGAACAGTAAAGCTATTATGTGTGGTATTGTAATGGTGCATAGCAAATCATTATACAGTTTCAAATCAAATAGAATGAATGACACCGAGTGAACCCTAACATAAACCATGGCCTTTCATGAATCATTATTGGCTCATTAATTGTAGCAAGATACCAAACAAATGCAAGATGTTGATGATAGGGGAAACTGAGGGATGGGAAGATGAGAGGGTATACAGGAACCCTGTACTTTCTGTTAAATTTTTCTGTAAACCTAAAACTTCTCCGAAAAATAGTCTATTAATTTAAAAAACAAAAAAGGCCAAAATGGAAAAACCTTTCTTCCACCCACCTCATTTTACCAATATCTTCAGTTTGTGTGTGTGCCTTTTGTGTCCCAGCTTCATCAATTACAGTGTTCTGAGATGCTAAGGGCAGTGTCCTATGGCCAGTGACCTCACCATTTTTACCAAAAAGCTTGTTTTATTGATATCACATAATGACCACGCTGTCCAAGTACAGTGATCCTTTCTGCTTAATTCTGTGAGGAATTCTCCCAGAATCTCTGCTAAGGAACATTGGTCCTTGAATTTCCATTTCAAATGATGCAGACTGATTTATTTGGCATGTGCCTTCTAAAGATAAAGACTTCATGTGGGGAAGAAAGATTGTGCTAAGGTTCCCTCAAAAACTCTAAGATGCCTCCTCTAACACTGCCTGTGTTTCCCTAAGCCTAAGAGTACAGAAAGTAGTGAAGATCTTTAGTTTTGAGGAATCTTTCTAAGAGTGACCAATTTCATTGTACTTAACACTGATGCTTATACTGATTTACTTTGCAGAAAGCTCTGTTCCCAAGTGGCTACAATTATTAATAAACTCTAAAAGCATGAGTGGAAAACTGTCAGAATAAAATATCACTTAGCTGAAATTCTTGAATGCGTTGTTCTTAACCTTTTATCTGAATAGCTAAATGTCTTCATGTTATTCTTTAAAATAATGTTTATTGGCTTTTTTTCTGATTATAAAAGTAATATTGCTTATTATAGAATATTTAGGAAATAAACAGAAAATAAAAATCGTCTCTGAAATCTGGAAATGATAATAATTTTTCAGACACATAAGAATTTTGCTTTTTTACTGTTTTTAATAAACATGTTTCTAAAATGCATTGCAACGATTTGACCAAAGAGCAAAAATGGAAGAAAACACATGTAGGAATTTAATAAAGTCAGGATGAGTACAGGAGTACTCTGTACTATCTTCTCAACTCTTTTTTAAATCTAAAATTATTTCAAAATAAAATGTTTAAAAATGATAGGAACTGGACGGATTGCTTAAGATATGGTAGTGGAACAAAAATATAACTCTTTGGGAAAAATGGAGGTTGATCACATCCCAATTATCATACTCAATATCTAGATGGTGTAAAAAAGTTAAATGAGCATAAGTGAACTAAAAGAAAATATAAGGTAATATTTATTTGACCTCATGGTATGGAAGACCTTTCTCAGCCTAAATTCAGTGGAAAAAATATTAAAGAAAAGATAAATATATTGATGTAACAATAGAAATAAAAGGCAAATGATGGGAAGTATTCACAACGTATGTAGTAGACAAACTGGGAGAATATCTCTTACAAATCAGTAAAAGAAGAGAAATACCCCGATAGGAAAATATGTAAAAGCTGTCATCAGACAGTTCATAAAAACAAGAAATGCAAATGGTCAGTAGGCATACAAACAAAAAAAGTTTTCAACCTGCCTAATATACAAGTAACTGTAAGTTAAAACAAGATTCTGCCTTTCACTTTTCAAATTATCAAACAGAATTTTTTTATAGCAAGACTGCTGTTGGGTATATATATTAATAAGATTATTTTGAAAAGGAGTTTGGCAATGTGGATATAAAGCCTTAAAATTAATTACCCTTAAAGAAATTTATCCTAAGGAAATTAAAATTTTTAAATGTGTACAATGATAAATGTTATTAAAATGTTATAAAAATATTCACTACAGTGTTAATTATGGTAGAAAACAGAATTGGAAAAAATAGATCCAAAAATAGGATTAAGTAAATTATGCTACATCCACATTTAAAATGCATGGTCTCTAAGAATATTTAAAGGTATGGGAAAATGTTTCTAATCTACTTTTTATTGCAGAAATAACACCTGTAAGCAGTAGAAAATACAACAGCACAAAAAGTAGATACATATATATATCATAGAAGTAGTGTATTTATATATAATGAAAAGTAAACATTGCTCCTACCCCAGTCCACTAATTTCCCTCCATGAGGTAGCTTTGGTTGCTAGTTTCTGTTGAATCCACCTAGAAATATCCTGTGCTTGTGCAAGTTTGTATATGAATACATATCCCAGTTTTCATCGAATGAAAGTATACTGGGCGTACTGTTCAACCTCTTGATTTTTCATTTACTCATATCTTGGAGGTTGTTTCTTAGCAGCACATGAAGATCTAACTCATTCTATCTAGTTAACTGCTTTCTGTTATTCCATTGCCTGGATTTAACTAGTCCTCTCTTCAAATTGTTGGAGTTTTTTAAAACATAAACCATGTAACCATATTTGATGATAATCAGAAAAGCTAACTCTTCCTTTTTACTGTGAATGTTGAATGAACAGTGATGGAGTCTACTGGGTTTTTAGTTCCAGCCACCATGAAAACTATTAGTGGAGGAACTATATGGAAAAGAAAAAAATGATCTATAGAGTTTGTTCATTTCCTTTTAAAATATCCCTAGCTCTTAAATGTCTTCATTAAGGCTTTCATACCTACTGATGATATTTCTCAGTTCTCTGTAAATGACGCTAAGAAAATTCTAAATGTTATATCTTTTCTACAGAAGCAACACGGAAGTTAGGAAATCACATTGCCTTTTGCCCGCACCAGCCATCCCACCTCTATGTGCTTTGAGGAAAAAACTAGCTTAGCACCTCAGCACAGTTTAAATTATGTCTCAGGCCTCGTCTCCAACACTGGATTCAGTTATACTAAAATTGATCACTCTCTTTATTATTTTTTTAACATCTTTATTGGAGTATAATTGCTTTACAATGTTGTGTTAGTTTCTGCTATATAACAAAGTGAATCAGCTGTATGTACACATATATCCCCATATCCCCTCCCTCCACCCATCCCTCTCCCACCCCTCTAGGTGGTCACAAAGCACCAAGTTGATCTCCCTGTGGGATGCAGCTGCTTCCCACTAGCTGTCTATTTTACATTTGGTAGTGTATGTATGTCAGTGCTACTCTCTCATTTCATCCCAGCTTACCCTTCCCCCTCCCCATGTCCTCAAGTCCATTCTCTACATCGGCATCTTTATTCCTGTCCTGCCCTTAGGTTCTTCAGAACCAATTTTTTTTTTTGTAAATTCCATATATATATATGTTAGCATACAGTATTCGTTTTTCTCTTTCTGACTTACTTCACTCTGTATGACAGACTCTAGGTCCATCCACCTCGCTACAAATAACTCAATTTAATTTCTTTTTCTGGTTGAGTAATATTCCATTGTATATATGTGCCATATCTTCTTTATCCATTCATCTGTCGATGGCCACTTAGATGTCCTGGCTATTGTAAATAGAGCTGCAGTGAACATTGTGGTACATGACTCTTCTTGAATTATGGTTTTCTCAGGGTATATGCCTAGTAGTAGGACTGCTGGGCCATATGGTAGTTCTATATTTAGTTTTTTAAGGAACCTCCATACTGTTCTCCATAGTGGCTGTTTCAATTTACATTCCCACCAGCAGTGCAAGAAGGTTCCCTTTTCTCCACACCCTCTCCAGCATTTATTGTTTGTAGATTTTTTGATGATGGTCATTGTGACTGGTGTGAGGTGATACCTCACTGTAGTTTGGATTTGCATTTCTCTAATGATTAGTGATGTTGAGCATCCTTTCATGTGTTTGTTGGCAACCTGTATATCTTCTTTGGAGAAATGTCTATTTAGGTCTTCTGCCCATTTTTGGATTCGGTTGTTTGTTTTTTTGATACTGAGCTGCATGAGCTGCTTGTATATTTTGGAGATTAATTCTTTGTCAGTTGCTTCATTAGCAAATATTTTCTCCCATTCTGAGAGTTGTCTTTTCATCTTGTTTATGGTTTCCTTTGCTGTGCAAAGGCTTTTAAGTTTCATTAGGTCCCATTTGTTTATTTTTGTTTTTATTTCCATTTCTCTAGGAGGTGGGTCAAAAAGGATCTTGCTGTGATTTATGTCATAGAGTGTTCTGCCTATGTTTTCCTCTGAGAGTTTTATAGTGTCTGGCCTTACATTTAGGTCTTTAATCCATTTTGAGTTTATTTTTGTGTATGGTGTTAGGGAGTGTTCTAATTTCATTCTTTTACCTGTAGCTGTCCAGTTTTCCCAGCACCACTTATTGAAGAGGCTGTCTTTTCTCCATTGTATATTCTTGCCTCCTTTATCAAAGATAAGGTGACCATATGTGCGGATCACTCTCTTTAACATCAGTAAAAGAAAATTCCAAATGAAATTTACCAGAAGGTAATAAGCTGTACCAGTTGTTAATGGACAGAGGTTTATTCTGAGAGCTCTGGGTCTGTGATTGTTCTAGGATTCAGAGCCAGCTGTTACTAGCCCTAGGAACCAAATTCAATGTCATTGAAGCCTTCTCCTACCCTGTGCCTCAACAGTTGGAGACCTAAGGTCTGGGACTTGGCCTAAATTTGGGGAAAGTCTGAGAGGCCCTGGGATAAGCCTATCTGTAAAAGGATCAGAGGGGAGTTAGAGGTCACAGAGAGAATGAACCAAAGTAAAAAGGTAACAAAAATCGCCTCAGTATATGAGTTCTTGATTTGGAAAACTACTGATATTTCTTGTTCTCCAGTGTTATGCCTCCTGTTCCTCTTCTCATGGCTGTGCTGAAAGGCATATATGCAGAGCCTTACCCTTCATTTTCAACATGATGTACTGACAAGGACTGTAAGCTAATGGCCCCTAAAAAAGAGCTTCTAAGGTACTTTTTCATATTAAGTACACATGCCAAGTCAGTTATTTAAGATTTTTCTTCTTGACTTCTTGTTAGGCCCAAAATCTTCAGTAAAAGAGTGCAAAATTCTTTTTTAAATTTATCTGCAAGCCATATTTATCTGCTATAGTGTCTGCCAACCACACTTTTTATAATTCACCACATTCAGTGAATGAAATATGAATAAGCACTTTGTTTACTTACTGGCACAGAATTGGTATATATTAATAGCATATTGTCATTATTTGCATTTTTCCTACCTAAAAAATACTTTATTGGAATAATATTCTAAAAATGCAGAGAACTTTTAAAAATTGGTCGGGGGGGGCAGAGGAGACCAAAAATTCTATAGAAAAATAAGCAAAAGATCAGAGTAAACAACTCACAGAAAGAGATTTGTTCTTTACACATATAAAAAGATGTTCAACCTCACCCATAGTAAGAAAAATGCAAATTAAAGTTACATCGAGATATTGTTTCTAACCCATCAGATTGTCAAAAATTCAGAAGCTTGGCAGTATACTCTCTTATTGAGGCTGTGGGGAGGCAGACACCCTCAAACATCACTAGTGGAAATGCAAAACTGTTCAACCCCAAGGAGGGGGAATTTGGAAATATCTAACAAAACTGCTTATATATTTACCCTTCAACCCAGAAAATTCTACTTGTAGAAATTTATCCCAAAGATAACACACACACACCCAACAACACAAAAATATGTATGCAAAATGTTATTCATTACAGAATTATTTATAATTTCAAAGCATTAGAAACTATGTGAACATTCACACATAGGAGATGGAGTGAATAAACTATGGTATATCCATACAATATGGTGCTATGCAGCTGTAAAAAAGAATGAGGAGAATCTCTATGTATAAATATGCAGTGATTTCCAGGTGGTGTTTTAAGTGAAAAAAGCAAAGTGCAAAAGGGCATGTATTCTATGCTACCCTCCTTTTGTGTAAGAAAGAAGAGGAAATTAGAAAATGCACATATATCTGCTTACCTTTACAAAAATAAACACAGGAAGACAAACCAGAAAACAGTGAAATTGGGTACATACATTGGGGACGGGCACAGAGGGGCACAGTGTAAAAGGAAGTGACACTTCTCTGAGTATACCTTTTTTAGAGTTTTTACTTGGAAACATGTTAATATTCTACATATTTTTAAAGACACATTAAATTAACAAGGATGAAAGTGGGGAAAGGAAACTGAAAACAAACTGCCCAACATTTTTTTCAGTCTTAAGTAAAGTGAACCATTCTAAAGTGGAGTAAAAAAGAGAACCAATCTAAAGAGCAAACTGAACACAGTATTTGAGTACATTGGAGAACAGCAAACCAATTCCAAACTCTTTTTAGTAGATTTGGGTTTTCGTAGAATAAGTGGTGAAGCAATTTTGAAGCTGTTTTAAGAGATATTTCAAAACTGAGCCAATTGTGGATCAACTTACATGCCAATTTTTAAAAAAACTAAAAAAAAAAAAAAAAAAACTGAGCCAATAAATAAATGTGTTGATATTGTTGGGAGCTAGGGTTTTCACTATAGAAGAAAGTACAAAATCATGATAATGGAAGGGGGGAAGGTAAGAAAGAGCTCTGTGGGGATGGACTGGAATTGGAAGTATTGGTGTCAACTCAATTTCTAAAATAGTTCTGTGTATATATGTATATACATATGTACACATTTATGTGTGTAAGTATGTATATCTGTGCATGTGTGTACATGCATACTTCCTAGCTCAATTCACTGACAGAGTCCAAAAGCAAAGAATGCACTTACCACCCACACTTTGATCTCTAATACTATTCCACCCTAATAGGAAATAGGTATCCTTGGAAAAATGGCTGATTCCAGGGCTGGGATAGGGTGGGTTTAAGAGCCCAGAACATAATGCCAGAAAGTAAGGAAGTGCTCCAAAATAGTGTGAGGGCAGGTCCAAGGACACCTGAGCCAGCTTGAAGGTGCTCCTACTGGCAAAAAGTGGGACATTTTGAGCACCAAATTAAAGGCTGTAATGAATTATAAACCATTGATTAAAAGACAAAAGTCTGGGCTTCCCTGGTGGCGCAGTGGTTGAGACTCTGCCTGCTGATGCGGGGGACGTGGGTTCGTGCCCTGGTCCAGGGGGATCCCACATGCCGCGGAGCGGCTGGACCCATGAGCTATGGCTGCTGAGCCTGTGCGTCCGGAGCCTGTGCTCTGCAACGGAAGAGGCCACAACAGTAAGAGGCCCACGTACCACAAAAAAAAACCAAAAACAAACAAAAATGTCTGTGCTCCTTATTGATAAATAAATAGATTAAAAATAATAAATGGGAGAAAAGGTAAGCTCTTGCATATAGTAAAATGCCAGAAGCTGACTGGTAAATGTGAAAGGAGTGCTGGAGTTAGAAAATCATCACAGTTTAAGTTGCTTCAGTTAATAATCGTGAGTGAATACTAAATCTGGGAGAAGGGATTGGGATTCTTGATGGGGAGTAGCATATTTGCATGGTATTAAACTGTCTACCAACAGGCTCCCTGTTAGATGCAAGGGAAATAGGACAACACCTTGATCAGGTGATCAAAATTGTCACCAATGAACAGCAGCCAGACATAATATGCTCTTAAATGTGTGATACCCTGAGAAGAATAGCATAATTTTTCTAGTATTCTGGCCAGGAACGCATAGTCTGAATTAATCATGAGGAAATACCAAACAAACCAAAATGAGAATCACTCTATTAAATACAGAGTAGCAGAAGACTGTATTCTTTGAAAATGTCCTTCTCACAAAAGTCAAAGAAAGACTGAGGAAATATTCAAGATAAAGGAGACTAAAAATATGACAAATCCTAGACTAAATTCTATCCTAGAAGGAAGAAAAATGCTATAAAGGACATTATTGGGTCATTGACAAAATGGAGTACGGACAGTCGAGTAGATAACAGTATTCTAACAGTGTTACTGAAGTTGGTGACTATGGTTATGTAAGAGAATAGCATTATTCTCAGGGAAGACACATAGATATATTTAAAGGTAAAGAGAGATGACAGATGCAACTTCCTCTCAGATAGTTAGGGGGAAAATTGTACAAAAAGAGAGCATGTGCACAGAAAGAACAAAATGTTGACAGTAAGTGCATCCGGGTAAAGGATATGTGGGTACTATTTGCATTGTTTTTATTCCTGCAAGTTTTCTCTGAATTTGAAATTATTTCCAAATACAGTTTTTTAAAAGTACATTTTAGGCCAGCTAATAATTGAAATCTAAACTTAAAAAATTATATTGCAAAATATTATGCTAAGTGAAATAAGCCAGACACAAAAGGCCACATATTGCATGATCCTACTCACGTGAAGTACCCAGAGTAGGCAAATTAGAAACAGGAAGAATAGCAGTTACCAGAGGCCAGGAGTAGGGGTAATGGAGAGTTTAATGAGTATAGTTTCTGTTGGTGTGATGAAAAAGTTCTGGAAATCGATAGAGGTGATGGTTACACAACATTGCAAAATGTACTTAATGCCATGAATTGTACACTTAAAAATGGTCAAAATGGTAATTTTTAGGTTATGTATATTTTACACAATAAAAAATGTATCTTGGGAATGTTTAATTCCTATTATAAAAGGATTTCCTATGATTCTTTAATATAATATAATATAAGGGAGCTTTAATATAAGCTCTCTTTATTTAAACTATTTTATACAACTTCTGAAGATTCACACCAGCTACTTTATGAAGGTTCCACTTAAAATTGTTTGTATAACATCTGTAGTTCATCTCAGTTCGTTTTTTAAAATAGATTATTAAAGAACTGATATTCACCTGGGGCAAAGGTCTTAGCTTTTTTCTGCATCCAGGTTTTCCACTTGTCAAAGAAAATGTCTCTTCAGGGGACTTCAATCATCAGCTTGCTCTTCTCTTAGAAAGAGGATGCTGGTATTTAGGCTTCACAAAAATATTTCATAAACATAAGCTTTCTTTTCTCTCAAACATACCAGGAGAAATGAGGAAAACAGATGTTCCTTGTAAGTCTTCTGATAGACGTGTTTCCATTGTAAGCTGATCTGACTAAATTTGGCATCTGTTGCATTCACTGTGTGGGCTGAGCAGTTTAGTCTCACAGTTTGGCTGAAAGTTAATATCGACCTTTGACTGTTACCTGAAAACCCATTGATAAAATACTCTTACTAAACCTCTTGAGAGAGTGATTTCACTTTCTAAGCAAATGTCTTCAAAATATATCACTCCATTAACCAAATTAATTATTCTTTGGTTGGGCGTACTTATTTATTTTATTGGATACAGAGCATTCCCCAAATCTGACAGGGAGAAGCCTGTGTGGTCAGAATGGTAGAAGAGAAAGAACATAAATCTCTTATAATGCTCTCTACAGGTCACTACACCACAGCTTTTAAATTAACCTTCACCCCCCAGCTGCCCAGGGGCTATGGGAGGGCCTAAAAGTCTGGCTACGGAGCAGTTTCTCATTATCATCTGTTCTTCTGAGTATTTGAGTACTGCTACATACAGCAGCTCAGGTTTTTCTAAGAGGGAAGTAGCCCCAGATTCTTCTGTTCTTGACTATCTTATTTATAACTACAACAATTTTTTATATAGTTTTATTGCAGTATAATTGACATACAGTAAACTGCACATGTTTAAAGTTACAGTTTTACAAATGTTGAATGAGGTATACATCTATGAAACCATCACCATGGACATACCTACTGCTTCCATGCTACTTGGATTGTTTTCCAGTTTCGGGCTATTCCAAGTAAAGATGCTCTGAACATTCATTTACAAATCGTGGTATGGAAAAATGCTTTCCTTTACCTTGGGTTAAATACCTAGAAATAGAAAAACTGAGTCATATAGTAGGTGTATGTTTAACTTTTTAAGATGCAGATAAATGGTTTTCAAAGGGGGGCTTATCATTTTATAATCTCACAATCAGTATATGAGAGTTTCAGTTGATCTGTACCCTTGTCAACACTTGGTTTGTCAGTCTTTTTAATTTTAGCCATTCTGGTGTGTGGGCAGTAGTATCTAATGGTGGCTTTCATTTGCATTTCTCTAATGAATAATCATGTTGAACATCTTTTCATGTGCTTATTTGATATCTGTTTATCTTCGCTAAAGTGTTCAACACTGTTGCCCATTTTTTATTGGGTTGTTTCTTGTTATTGAAGTATAAAAGTGTTTAATTTGGCAAAGTCAAAATTATTTTTTCTCTTATAAAAGTTTATACTTTTGGGCTTCCCTGGTGACGCAGTGGTTGAGAGTCCGCCTACCGGGGCATGGGTTCGTGCCCCGGTCTGGGAAGATCCCACATGCCGCGGAGCGGCTGGGCCCGGGAGCCATGGCCGCTGAGCCTGCGCGTCTGGAGCCTGTGCTCCGCAACGGGAGAGGCCACAACAGTGAGAGGCCCACGTACCGCAAAAAAAAAAAAGAAAAGTTTATACTTTTTATGTCTTAAGAAATCTTTGGCAAGTCCAAAATCACTAAGATTTCCTCCTAAGTTTTCTTCTCAGAGTTTTATGGTTTTAGCTCTTACATTTAGACCTATGTTTCATTTCAAGTTAATTTTTGTGGTTGATGTGAGGAAGAGTAGAAGTGGGGGCTTTTGTTTTTGTTTTTTTTCCATATATGGCCATCCAGCTCTTCTAAGAACATTTGTTTAAAAGATTACCCTTTCTTCATTGAATTACTTAATACCTTTGTAAAAATCAATTGTCCATATAGAAGTAGGTTTATTTCTGGACCGTCTATTCAGTTGCATTGATTTGTCTATCTTTATGCCATAATGTCTCAATTATTGTAGTTCTGTAATAAGTTTTTTAATCAAGTAGTCTTCTTTTCAAAGTTGTGTTTTGATTAGTCTAAGTTCTTTGCATTTCCACATAAATTGTAGAATCAGCTTGTCAGTTTCTGTTAGAAAAGTCTGCTAGAATTTTGGTTGATATTACATTGAATCAGTAGAGCTGGTAACAATACTGAATCTTCTGATCTCTGCACACTTTATATCTATTCATTTACTTAGCTTTTTAAAATTTCTCTCAGCATTGTTGTTTTGTTTTCTCAGCACTGTTTTGTCATTTACAGTGTAAATAAATGTCTTACACAGCTTTTGTCATATTTAGCCCTAGGTATTTCACATATTTGATGGCATGGTGAATAGTATTTTAATATCAATTTTGCTGGCATATACAATTGCTATATATACACATTACTAGTACAGAAATCCAATTGATTTTTGCATAGTGATTTTGTATCCTGCAGTTTTACTAAACTCGCTTAGTAGTTCTAGTAACTTTTTTCTAGATTCCATAGGATTTTCTACATAGACCAGGATTTCTCAGTCTCGGCATTATTGACATCATAGTATATTTAACAGCATCCCTGGGCTCTACCCACTAGTTGCCAGTAGCACCCTCTGCTGCAGGTTTGACAACCAAGAACGTCTCCAGACATTGGCAGTTTTGCCCCCCAGAGAACATTTGGCATTGTTGAGAACCGTAGACATAGACAGTCATGCCATCTGCAAATGAAGACAGTTTTACTTCATTTTCAGTTTTGACGCTTTTTCTTCTTTCTTCTGTTTGCCATATTGCACTGGCTAGGGTCTCCAGTACAATGTTTAAGAACAAACTTTCTTTCCTTGTTCTCAATTCTAAGGGAAAAACATTCCATCATCCACCATTAAGAATGATATTAAATGCAAGTTTTTCACAAGTGCCCTTTATGAGGTTGAGGAAGTTCCCTTCTATTCCTAGTTTGCTGAAAGTTTTTTTTTAGAAACTGATCTTGGATTTTGTCAGATGCTTTTTCGGCATCTGTGAAGATGATCTTATGGTTTTCTTAGTTAGTGTGGTAGATTACATTGATTGGTTTTTGAATGTTAAATCAACCTTGTATTTCTGGGATAAATGCTGGCTGATTATGATTTATTATCTTTTTAAAAATATACTACTGGATTGGATTTGTAAAATATTTGCATCTTTTCTGATTTTGGTATCAGTAATGCTGGCCTCAAATAATGAGTTGTGAAGTATTCTCTCCTTTTCAGTTTTCTGAATAGTTTGTATAGCATTGACATTATTTTTCTTCCTTAAATATTTGGTAGAACTCAACCAGTGACACCATCTGAACCTGGAATTTTCTTTATTTATGTGCTTTTAATATGCTTTTTAATTATAAAATCAAATATTTAATAGATAGAAGGCTCTTCAGATTATCTATTTCTTCCTGAGTGAGCTTTGATAGTTTGTGTCTCTCCAGAAGTTTGTCCAATTTAACTGGTCAGATCTATTGGCATAAAGTTGTTAATGTTTCCTTATTATCCTTTTAGCGTGTGTAGATGCTATAGTGATGTCATATTTCTTATTACCAATATTGGCAATTTATAGCTCCCCTCTTTTTTTCCTGATCAGTCTGTGTAGATGTTTAATTTTATCCTACTTTGACTCCCAATTCCATCTTCTCAAGTCAGTGAAACTGTCAGGCTCTGCCTAGGCTGTTCTTCCATGTGTTGTGGCCTGGTAACTTTTGCAGTTTACCTCATTTGTTTCCCTTCTTTCATGGATCTTTTGTGGCTGATGTACAATATTTGAAAAACTTTGTTGCATGTGTTTTGTTTTTATTTTAAAGTTGTTTCTGGGCTTCCCTGGTGGCGCAGTGGTTGAGAGTCTGCCTGCCAATGCAGGGGACACGGGTTCGTGCCCCGGTCTGGGAAGATCCCACATGCCGCGCAGCGGCTGGGCCCGTGAGCCATGGCTGCTGAGCCTGTGCGTCCGGAGCCTGTGCTCCGCAACGGGAGAGGCCACAACAGTGAGAGACCTGCGTACTGCAAAACAATAAATAAATAAAAAAGTTGTTTCAGGAAAAAGGGTAAATCTGGTTCCTTTTATTTCATGTTGGTCAGAAGCAGAAGGCCTGTTTCCTACCTTACCGTATTTATTTTAATGTCAAGCCCGTCCATGGTGCTTGACTATAGAAATTATTTCGCTGTTACTTCTGGGAGTGAAAGAGGTATAAGGTCATTCATAACTTTTCAACTCTCAAATTTGTTCTTGGAGAGATACCCAGATATTTTTTCCAAATAGCAATTTTCTAGGTATGACATCAATACAGAAGGAATCCAGAGAGATAGGCAGAGGCATAACTAATAATTTCTCAGCTGTAAAGACCCAATATAATATTATTTGACCAGTATTTCTTACTTACAACCTTTTAATCTCAGAGTTAAAGTCTCCTTATCAAGGAAAGCATGATAGTTTAGGCTTAGAAAGACTAGGTTGACTTGGTGGTGAGTTGTCACATCCCGACTTGAGCTCTTTAAAAGACCTCTTTAAAAGAAATATTACGAAAGAACTCTCTAACCCTAGAGGTTTGACACTTCACTATCAAGACTGAAGAAAGGCATAGGTATGTAGACCATTTTTCGTTCTGACCCATATGACATTTCTGATGCTGTTACACAATACTCATGTATTTCCCTTTTGTCTGTGTTCCAGGTTTTCTGTCTCAGCTGGTCTCTGACAAGCCCCTGACTGAATGCATCCGTGCTGGCCACTATGCAGCAAGTGTCATCATTAGGCGGACTGGCTGCACCTTTCCTGAGAAGCCAGACTTCCACTGATGAAAAAGCAGGAAACCGCAGCCCAGGAGTACAGACACTGCCCTGATGGCTTCCTGAGAATTCCCATATTAATAAAGAAGAAAATTAAACGCTACCTTTCCTACTATAATAACGTTCATCTTAATTTAGAGGGTACAGTAGTACACACTAGAATCTTTATTCTCTCAGCAACCTAAAATCGGAGGTTTATTTCCATAGTTTGATAGTGCCACTTAAATGTCAATTAAACAGGAATATAACATTTCAATAGAAATTTTGTTTCATTTTTATTACTTTGTAAATTCATGTGTACTTAGTAAAGTGATCATTTTTTTACATTTCTGCTTTGAATGCAGACGCAATTTAATATGATAGATTTTTTAAAGGAATTAAAGATAATATCAGTATATAAATCTTTAGCTTTTATACAAGTATATTTAATTCAGAAGTGTGTGTACAAATATATATACACACATATGTTCATATATGTACCACATATATACATAATAAATGGTTAAATAAGGTACAGAAATATTTATCTTGCCAAGTTATGCCAAGTAATTTCTTCAGTGTGTACTCAAACATGTAATAAACTTTGGATAATTAAATAATTTGCCAAATTATAAGCTATATTACAATATTCAAGTCATAATCTTATATTTACTTATGGTACTCTGTAATTTGATACAAATAAAAACTTGTCATATGGGACTTTTTTTCTGTCTTTGCCCTGTGCTCTGCAAACTAAGGAAGAAAGATCATTGTTTAATCCTGGGTCCTGAAATAATATCTGTTTTGTTGATGGAGACAGAAAGAACAACATAACACATTGAAAAATAACTTAGTATTAGAGACCAGTAAGCCACTGTTTTAAGGAAGACAAAATGGTGTAACAGAACCTCCAGGAAATTCCCTGGCAGTCCAGTGGTTAGAACTCCGTGCTTCCACTGCAGGGGGCACGGGTTCAATCCCTGGTCGGGGAACTAAGATCCCACATGCTGTGCAATGCGGCCAAAAAAAAAAAATCTCTAAAAAAAAAGAACCTCTGGAGTCAGACTTAATTACCTTGATATGACCTTGGGCAAATTACTCAGCCTCTTTGAACTTCAACTTCCTTTCTATAAAATGGGATCATAACCCCTGTACAAGGTCATTGAGATAATTTGAGAGAGAATACTAAGTATAAACTGCTTGTTACAAGTCTAATAAGTACCTACTGTTGTTATCATTATGATTATTGTTGAAGAAAAAAAAGATCATAGTTATAAAACTGAATTCAAAGCATTCAGGTTTCTGTTTTGTTTGTGTTTAAGTAAACTTTTAGGTCTCCTATGCTTGTTTATCTTTATCACTGTTGAGATATAATTCATATACCATAAAATTTTTCATTTTAAAGTATACAATTCAGTGGGCTTTAGTATATTCATAAAGCTGTGCAGCTGTCACCAATATCTAAATCAAGAACACTTGCATCACCCCAAAAGGAAACCCAATTCATTCCCCATTCTCTGGTAACCACTAATCTATTTTCTGACTCTATAGATTTGCCTATTCTTGATATTCATAAAAATGGAGTCATGTGTTCTTTTGTGTCTTGCTTCTTTCACTTAGCATGTTTTCAAAGTTTGCCCACCCTAGGACATTTTCAGTACTCTTTTTATAGTCAAATAATATTTCTTTAGATATACCGTATTTTGTTTATCCATCCATGATGTACATGTCAGTTGTTAACATTTTTGGGCTATTATGAGTCATGCTTCTATTAACAATCACATACAGGTTTTTGATGTGGATGTATGTTTTCAGTTCTTTTAGGTATATACATAGGAGTAGAATTGCTGGATCACATGGTAACCGTACGCTTAACTTTTTGAGAAACTGCCAAACTTTTTTCCAAAGGGACTGCATCATCTTGCCTTCTCACTAACATGGTTTGAGGGTTTCAATTTTTTCACACCCTTGCCAACATTTGCTACTCTCTGTTTGATTATAGCCGTCTTGGAGGGTCTGAAGTGCTATCTCATTGTGGTTTTAAATATATTTATTTTATTTATTTATTTTTGGCTGTGTTGGGTCTTCGTTGTTGTGCACAGGCTTTCTCTAGTTGCGGCGAACGGGAGTCACTCTTCATTGAGGTGCGCAGGCTTCTCATTGCAGTGGCTTCTCCCGTTGCGGAGCACGGGCTCTAGGTGCGCCGGTTTCAGTAGTTGTGGCTCGTAGGCTCTAGAGCACAGGCTCAGTAGTTGTGGCGCCTGGGCTTAGTTGCTCTGCCGCATGTGGGATCTTCCCAGACCAGGGCTCAAACCCGTGTCCCCTGCATTGGCAGGCGGATTCTTAACCACTGCGCCACCAGGGAAGCCCCTCATTGTGGTTTTAATTTGCATTTTCCTGTTTACTAATGATATTATGTTTATTGACCATTTGTATTTTTTTCTTTGGAGACATGTCTATACAGATTGCTTGCCCATTTTTTAATTGAGTGGTTTGTCCTTTTGTTGTTGAGTTGTAAGCATTCTTTATATATTCTGGGTATAAGTTTTAGGCATATGATTTACAAATATTTTCTTCCATTCTGTGGGTTGTGTTTCCACTTTCTTGCAGGTATCCTTTGAAGCACAGATATTTTTGTTTGTTTGTTTCTGTTTTGGCCATGCTGCACAACTTGTGGGATCTTAGTTCCCCAACCAGGAATGGAACCCGCATCCTGGGCAGTGAAAGCTTGGATTCCTAGCAATTAGACCTTCAGGGAATTCCCCAGATGTTTTTAATTTGTATGAAATCCAGTTTATCTTTTTTCTTTTCTTTTTCTTCTTTTTGGTCAATTGTGCTTTTGGCTTCATATCTAAGAAGCCATTGCCTAATCCAAGGTCGTGAAGAATTACATCTATATTCTCTTTTAAGAGTTTTATGGATTTTGCTCCTACATTTAACTCTTTGATCCATTTCGAGTTTATTTTCGCATATATTTGAGTTGGGAGGTCTAAATTATTTTACTTGTGGCTATCCAATTGTCCCTGTACCTTTTTTTTTTTTTTTTTTTTGCGGTACGCGGGCCTCTCACTGTTGTGGCCTCTCCCGTTGCGGAGCACAGGCTCCGACGCGCAGGCCCAGCCGCCATGGCTCACGGGCCCAGCTGCTCCGCGGCATGCGGGATCTTCCCGGACCGGGGCACGAACCCACGTCTCCTGCATCAGCAGGCAGACTCCCAACCACTGTGCCACCAGGGAAGCCCTGTACCTTTTTTTTTTCTTTTTTTTAATTTACTTTTTTTGGCCACCCTTGCGGCGTGTGGGATCTTAGTTCCCTGACCAGGGATCAAACCCGTGCCCCCTGCAGTGGAAGCTCAGTCTTAACCACTGGACCACCAGGGAAGTCCTCCCTGTACCTTATTAAAAAGACTTTTATCCACTAGTGAATTGTCTTGGCACCCTTGTCAAAAATTAATTGACCATAAATGTAAGGTTTTATTTCTGGACTCTGTTCCATTGGTCTGTATGTCTGTATGTTATCCTTATGCCAATCCAGACTGTCTTGATTACTGGAGCTTTGAGTTTTGAAATCAGGAAGTCTGAGTCCTCCAACTTTGACTCTCAAGGACAATTAGTTTAAGTGCTAGAGTATCATATTAAAACTACTGCAGAATATCTTTCTCTTAGATCAGTAGGTGAGACACTAATAAACCTTTCTTATTCTTTTTTTGATAAGAAAACCCCTTATCCCAAGGCTATTGATCAAGTGCCACTCACCAGCTATTTATGACAGTCGCTATTTATAGCAGGTTCTAAAGTATGCCTACTGGTAGTAATTAACATGCACACAGATCATGTAACTTTTTTTTTTTTTGGCTGTGTTGGGTCTTCGTTGCTTTGCGCAGGCTTTCTCTGGTTGCGGCGAGCGGGGGCTACTCTTCTTTGTGGTGCGCGGGCTTCTTCATTGCAGTGGCTTTTCTTGTTGCAGAGCACGGGTTCTAGGCGTGCGGGCTTCAGTAGTTGTGGCGCACAGGCTCAGTAGGTGTGGCTCGCAGGCTCTAGAACGCAGGCTTAGTAGTTGTGGCGCACGGGCTTAGTTGCTCCGCGGCATGTGGGATCTTCCCAGACCAGTGCTTGAACGCGTGTCCCCTGCATTGGCAGGCGGATTCTTAACCACTGCACCACCAGGGAAGTCCCACATAACTTCTTGTGTTAAAAAAAGTCATTAGGTTGTGTATTTTGTTCTTGGGTTTATGGCATACTTTTTTAGTTCTTTGTTTTGGTAAAGGACAAAGGGAAAATAATGGCTAGCCTAGCTGACTGGGTCTGAGGAAAACTGCCTTTAATTGGTTGTTAGGTAATCTCCTCTCTGACCTAAGTTTTTCCATCTTGGAATGAAGAGTAGTTAACCTAGTTCCACTTTATCTCATCCTGGTTTAACAGATAGTTGAGGGAAGACATATAGGATGGGGGAAGAATAATGAAGTTGTCAAGAAGACATGGATTCTGGGCTTCCCTGGTGGTGCAGTGGTTAAGAATCTGCCTGACAATGCAGGGGACATAGGTTTGAGCCCTGGTCCGGGAAGATCCTACATGCCGTGGAGCAACTAAGCCTGTGTGCCACAAGTACTGAGCCTGCACTCTAGATCCCGCAAGCCACAGCTACTGAAGCCTGTGCTCCTAGAGCCCGTGTTCCTCAACAAGAGAAGCCACTGCAATGAGGAGCCTGCACACCACAACGAAGAGTAGCCCCCGCTCACCACAGTTAGAGAAAGCCCACGCACAGCAAAGAAGACCCAATGCAATGCAGCCAAAAATAAATAAATAAATTTATATTTTTTAAAAAAAGACATGGATTCTGACCTCAGGTTCCCTTCAGATAGTTGTGTAACCCTCTTATTCTATGTAATTCACAAAATGTAGATGCTTTGGTTGTGACATCCCTAAAATATGTACTAGTGGTTTTAACAAGGTTGCCTCTCTGAATGTGGGAAAAGAGGGTTCTTACCAGAGGAGTGAGCCACAAAGACTGAGGCCATTCATTTGTGTGTTACAGTTGGGTAAATCAGGTGGGTACAGGAGACTGATACTTCAAGGGTGAGCCTAGGTGGTCTGGAGAGTTAGAACACTGAGGTTGGCCTAGTCTCAGCGAGTGATCAATTTTGCTTGAAAACTGCTTCCATGAGGTTGAAAAGAAGGTGGTACCAAACATTTGGAGACAGGCTGGATGCCCAAGTATTAGTATAGCAGAGTAGGAGAGAAAGAAAAAGAGCAAGAGTGGCTACGGAGTTTCTTTCTAGTGTTTATATCTACATGATATGTACCTTTATGTACTGCTTTATTTCCTCGAATCAGAGAAGAGTAACTTTCTTTTTAGATCAGGGTGAGAGAAATACATTCTTTGTCTTAAACTTATTTAAGACAAGCAACCCTGGCTAAAAACTATTATTCTTACCCATTTTGCAAAGCAAGTATTGTAATTCTTTACCCTTTCAGAAAGAGATGCATAATATAGATTGTCTTAGACATACAAAAGCCTACAGAGAAAGTATATGTTTGGCTTGCAGTCTGATAATACCACCAGTGCTGAAATATAAAAACATGCACTTATTTCTGTTACTCCATTACCTTCAGAAAAAGTGTCCATTTAATAATATTTCCACTGGATAAAGTAGGTTTAAAATGTAAACAATTTCTTTATGATTCAGTAATAGTTCTATGTGCACGTCCTTCGCTTTGTGTCCCCTTGGTCAAGTTCTTGAACTGCCCTGAGCCTTGGTTTTCTCAACTCAAAATGAGGAAAATGTATCCACCCCCAGTGAGACAGTGTTAAGAGAATATGAGAGTAAAAACATTTTCTAAATAGTACAATAAATTTAAATGTGAAGTAGTTTGATATTTTACAAAAACACCAAAGCAACCCAATGGGAAAAGGAAAATCTTTTCAATAGACAATGCTATTACAACTTGATTTTATTTTTACTTTTTATTGGAGTATAGTTGATTTACAATGTTATGTTAGTTTCAGGTGTACAGCAAAGTGAATCAGTTATACACATACATACATCCACTCTTTTTTAGATTCTTTTCCCATATAGGCCATTATAGAGTATTGAGTAGAGTTCCCTGTGTTATACAATAGGTCCTTATTACTTATCTATTTTATATATAGTAATGTTTATATGTCAATCCCAATATCCCATTTTATCCCTACCCCTTTACCCACTAGAAACCATAAATTCGTTTTCTACATCTGTAACTCTATTTCTGTTTTGTAGATAAGTTCATTTGTACCCTTTTTCTTAGATTCCACATATACACGATATCATGATATTTGTCTTTCTCTGTTTGACTTCACTCAGTATGACATCTCTAGGTCTATTCATGTACAACTTGATATCTTTATGGGGAAAAATGAACCTTTGGCCCATTACCTTATACCATACATAAAAAATAAAGATGGATCACGGCCATAACATAAAAGCGAAAATGATTACGCTCCTAGAAGAAAACAGGAGACTATTTTAACATCTTGGGGACAGGCAAAAGTTTCTTAGAGAGGACTTTGAAAGCGCTAACCACGAAAGAAAAAATATTGATAAATCGAATTCCAAAAAAATTTTAACTATTTGTTCATGAAGACAGCATTAAGAGGGAGGGTGGGAGGGAGACACAAGAGGGAGGGGATGTGGGGATATATGTATACATACAGCTGATTCACTTTGTTATACAGCAGAAACTAACACAACATTGTAAAGCAATTATACTCCAGTAAAGATGTTTAAATTAATTGATTAAATTTTTTTTAAAAAAAGACACCATTAAGAATATGAATAAACAAGCCACAGGCCAGGATAAAATAGTTGCAACACATAATAATGTCTAAAAAAGAACTTATATCCAGAATATATTAAAAACTCTAATTCAGGGCTTCCCTGGTGGCTTAGTGGTTGAGAGTCCGCCTGCCGATGCAGGGGACACGGGTTCGTGCTCCGGTCCGGGAAGATCCCACATTCCGCGGAGCGGCTGGGCCCGTGAGCCATGGCCGCTGAGCCTGCGCGTCCAGAGCCTGTGCTCCGCGACGGGAGAGGCCAGAGCAGTGAGAGGCCCGCGTACCGCAAAAAAAACAAACAAACAAAAAAAACTCTAATTCAGTAATGAAAAGACAAAATAGGGCTTCCCTGGTGGCGCAGTGGTTGGGAGTCCGCCTGCCGATGCAGGGGACACGGGTTCGTGCCCCGGTCCGGGAGGATCCCGCATGCCGCGGAGCGGCTGGGCCGGTGAGCCATGGCCGCTGGGCCTGCGCGTCCGGAGCCTGTGCTCCGCGATGGGAGAGGCCACAACAGTGAGAGGCCCGCATACCGCAAAAAAAAAAAAAAGAAAGAAAGACAAAATATATGAATAGCCAATAAGCACATGATAAAGTATTCAACATCATTAGTCATGGGAGAAATGAACATTAAAACCTCAGTGAGATACTGCATTAGAATGACTAAAATTTAAGTGACAACACCAAATGTTGGAGACGATGTGAAGCAGCATTGCCAGTTGGAGTGTAAAATGGAACAACCACTTTGGGAAAAGGCATGGAAGTTTCTTATAAAGTTAAACACACCTATTCTTTGACTCCAGCCATTCCACTCCTGGTATTTATGCAAGAGAAGTGAAAGCATATGTCCACATAAAGACTTGAATTCGAATATTTATAGTCTTTTTATTCATTGTTGCCAAAAGCTGGAAACTGGGTAGTTGTCCAACAGCAGGAGAAAAGATAAAGCGTGGTATATTCAAACGATGGAATAATACTCAGCAAGAGAAGGAAATTACTGCTAATACAACATGAATCAATCTCAAAAACACTTTAACTGGGTGAAAGAAGCCAAATACGAAAGAGTGCATACTGTAAGATTCCCTGTATGTGAAGTTCTAGAACAGGTAAAACCAACCTATAGTGAGAAAGAACAGAACAAGTGCTGCTTTGTGGGAGAGGAGGGAAGGGAAACTGACTGCGAAGGGAAATGAGAGGACTTTCTAAGCTAATGGTGATGTCATCATAGGGGTTACACAGGTATATGCATTTGCCAAAACTCAGAGAATGTCCCACTTAAGTTGCATGATTTTTAAATCTCACACACACACAAACTAAGCTAATGTTGAAGTCTAGTTAATGATACGCATATTGATAGATTATGAAGTGTATTGATGTCTTTAACTTGCAATGAAGTGCATCAAATAATAAGATAAATGGAAAGAGGGATGGTAAGATGGGTAGATAAGTGATAAGGCAAATACAACAAAATGTTAATTGTAGAATCTAGATAGTAAATATATGTAGTAATATAGGTAGTAAATAGTTGGATGTTTGTTGTATAATTTTCAATATTTCTGTATGGTTGAAATCTGTCCTAATGTTCGAAGAATATAAAGTACTTAAGTAGGAAAACCTAATAAAATTTTTTAAACTGAAGTATAGCTGATTTACAATATTGTATTAGTTTCAGGTGTACAGCAAAATGAGTCAGTTTTATTTTTTTAGATTATTTTCCTTTTTAGGTTATTACAAGATATCGAATATAATTCCCAGTGCATACAGTAAATCTTTGTTGCTTATCTATTTTACGTAGTTTGTATCTGTTAATCCCATATTCCTAATTTTCCCTCCCCTACATTTCCCCTTAGATAACCATAAATTTGCTTTGTATCTGTGAGTCTGTTTCTGTTTTGTATATAGATTTCACTTGTATTATTTTTTAGATTCCACATATAAGTGATATCACATAGTATTCATCTTTGTTTCATTTATTTCACTAAGTATAATATTCTCTAGGTTCATCCATGTTGCTACAAATGGCAATATTTCATTCTTTTTATGGCCGAATAATATTCCATTGTGTATGGAATACACAGATGGGGCACTTGGATTGTTTCCATGTCTTGGCTATTGAAAACCTTTTCAATTTGATTGATGGCAGCATCTCATGAAGAAGATAAAAGACCACATGATACAAAACCACATATAAATTTACTTCAAAGTAATTTTTGCATGAATTCCATGACAAAATTAGCCAGTCCTGGGCTGCTGCAGGGTTTCTTGGGGCTACCACAACCTCCAATCTCCTCTTCTGAGTATGGAACACCCTCTCCTCATCCCCTAACCCACCTGGCAATTGGAATATTCACCTCTGCAAACACCAACCAGACCTCTTCCCATCCAGACTCCTAAACCCACTGCAAACTGCTTCTGCCTTCTCTGAAGCATCCCTTCCCCTGATCATCAGAAAATTCCTAATTGTCAAATCTAATGGCCAGTTTTCAATCCTTATCCTATCTCATCTTCTCTCAGCATCTGACGTGGAGAACCACACTCTCTTGAGACCTCTTATTCCCTTGACTTTCACAAAACCACTTTTTCCTCATTATATTGCCTCTTTTACAGCCTCTTTTTTAGTCTGCTTTAGGAACACCTCTGTCCTTGATCTTCAGTGTCAAGGAGCCTCCACCCCCACAAGCTTTTTGTCACTCTATCAGCTCCTCCTAGGTGTCCAATTTGCCACGAATTCACCTACCATCTAATTACTCCCAAATCTCTGTTTCTAACCCTGATCTCCTCTCAAGCTTTAGGCTCAAAACCTACGGGTCAACCCTTTGGGATATTCTGCAGACAAGTTGATTATCAAAACAGAACTCAACTTCTCTTGAACTCCCCAGCCCAGTCTATTCTTTTTTTTTTTTTTTTTTTTTCAGCCCAGTCTATTCTTCCTACTTGTTCTATCTTCATTAATAGAAGTAATTCTTCCCGACTTTTCCCTTCCTCATCCATTTATCTAATTGATCGCCAAGTTCTGTCAGTTCTTCCTCTCCTAAATCTCTTCCTCACCTCCTCATTCTCTCAGGTGTAATTCAGACCTTTATCATGTCTAACTAATTTGCCCAACTCTAGTTCTTCCCCTTCATTAGTCATCCTCCCTCACCATGGGGCATGCCTTGCTAAAGAAGACACACAGTCATATTCCCTGGTCTGTTTAAATTCCTTGACCATCCACCCCTTAACCACTGTAACAGCCTTCCTACTGCCATCCCTCTTCATAACCCTTCACTCCAGCCCAAACGTACCTTATAACTACACTCATGCCTCCATCTGGATTCCTCTTTTCATACTGTAACTACTCGAGTTTAAAGATCCAGTTCAAAAGTCAAATCCTTTTAAAAGTTTTCTCTAAACCTCTCAGGCAATTAGTTGCTGCTCCATCCTTTTTTCTCTCAAAGTACATTGCATATTTTTATTGTAGTTTATACAGTCATAATGTATCATAATTTTTATTGGTATCTATGTCTTCTTCTAAAGCAGGACTATCCACTGCCACATAGTACATGCTCAATAAATGTTTGCTCAGGGAAGGCTTTTCTCACTTCTCCAGATCTCCTCAGTGAGTTACTTAGAGATGGCAGGGTCACCAAGGATTTTAGCTGCTAGAACAACTATAATTGTTACTATGTGGTTATACTTCTGCTCACATTCTCCATACTGGAACTCTTCCTGCCTTTCTGTGTAGCTCCATTCTTAGAAGTCTGTCCCCTAAGCAAGCAAGAGAAAAGAGTACCCAGGTTGCCACAGTTGGACCGTCTTCTCTCCCCCTCCCCAGTCACATAATCTACATGCACATAAATGAAATGTGATCGTGTAATCTGGTGTAAGTTTTTATCCTTTGTAACTTTGATCCTTTTTGAACTCAGAAAAAGCTAAAGTGTAGGAGACCTGGAATTTGAGGACTGAGCTCTAGTCTAATCCCTGCACTGCCTAGCAAGTGAGGGGGAAAATGATTCCACCACTCTGAGCTTCAGTGTCTCTTCTTTAAAATGACTTGGAGTGAGACATTTGTAAAGACCTAGCACAATGTATAAATATGCAGTCATTATTTATTCAACAAATATTCACTGACTGCTTACTAAGTATCAAGTAAAGTGCTAGGTGCAGGTATATAGCCCTCAATAAAAATGTGAGTTTGTTTTCTTGTAAATGTATTTTAGACTTTTTTTTTTTTAATATTCTGTATAGTACTGTTTCCTCCCCACCCTGTCCTCCCTTGGCCAAAATAATTTTTCTCTGAATTCGTCCTTTAAGGTCTACTAAGTAGCATGGAGTGGTGGTTAACAGCATGAGCTTTGAAACAGACTTTCAAGGTTTGAATCCTGGGTCTGCCATTTTTTAGCTGTGAGACTTTGGGTAAGTTGCTTAACTTTTGATGTTTTGCTTTCTGTGTTGTTAAAGTACAATAACACCTATTCCATTAGGTTGTTATAAAGAATAAAAGTGTTAATACATGTAAGTCTTAAAATGTTATCTGGCATTAAGTAAAGTGCTTAAGAAGTGGTAGCTATTATTATTTGCAATCTATGGTTCATAGTGTCCTCACCTTGCCACGAAAATCATTTCATGGCAAGGTATAAGAAAGCAATTAAAGACCTCATTTTTCTTTCATTAAAAAAGTATTTTTTAATTAATTTATTTATTTTGGCTGCACTGGGACTTACTTGTGGCACATGGGATCTTTGTTGCGGCATGTGTGATCTTTTTAGTTGTGGCATGTGGACTTTTAGTTGCTACATGTGAATTCTTTTAGTTGCGGCATGCATGTGGGATCTAGTTCCCCGACCAGGGATCAAACCCGGGCCCCTAATTTGGGAGCATGGAGTCTTACCCACTGGACCACCAGGGAAGTCCCCAAAACCTCATTTTTCATTTATATTCCTTTAAATAACTCTGCTTAGAAATTTTCTTATACACCTGCACTGTCCAACATGGTAGCTACTAGCATTATGTGACTACTGATTGGAAGAGTAGGGTTGCAAGCAAACCAGATTTTAAGAACTTAGAGGAGAGACATCAGTGAAAATAACAGAGTAAGGAACACCTAAATTCTTCTGCGCTATAAGTGCACCTAAAAACTGGCAAAAACTGTCAGAATCAACTTTTTCAGAACTCTGGACAGTAATCAAAAGCTTGAAGCAGCTTGGGGGACTTCCCTGGTGGTACAGTGGTTAAGAATCCACGTGCCAATGCAGGGAACACGTGCCCTGGTCCAGGAAGATCCCACATGCCGCAGAGCAGCAAAGCCCGTGTGCCACAACTACTGAGCCTGTGCTCTAGAGCCCGTGAGCCACAACTACTGAGCCTGTATGCCACAACTACTGAATCCCACGTGCCTGCAGCCCATACTTCGCAACAAGAGAAACCACCTCAATGAGAAGCCCACGTACCGCAACAAAGGGTAGCCCCCACTCGCTGCAACCAGAGAAAGCCCACGCACAGCAATGAAGACCCAACGCAGCCAAAAATAAATAAATGGGACTTCCCTGGTGGCGCAGTGGTTGGGAGTCCGCCTGCCGGTGCAGGGGACACGGGTTCGATCCCTGGTCCGGGAGGATCCCACATGCTGTGGAGCAGCTGGGCCTGTGCGCCGCAACTGCTGAGCCTGAGCTCTGGAGCCCGCGAGCCACAACTGCTGAAGCCTGTGGGCCACGGCTGCTGAGCCCGCGTGCCACAACTGCTGGGGCCTGTGTGCCTGGAGCCTGTGCTCCGCAGCGGGAGGGGCCACCTCGGTGAGGGGCCCGCGCACCGCGGCGAAGAGTAGCCCCCGCTCGCCGCGGCTGGAGGGGGCCCGCGTGCGGCAATGAAGACCCAGCGTAACTGAAAATAGATAAAATAAAATAAAATAAAAAAAAAATTTAAAAAAAAAAATAAAATAAATAAATAAATAAATAAATAAATAAATAAATAAATGAAATAAATTTAAAAACAAACAGACTTCTCATTAGACTTGGAATAGAAAGGAACTTCCTCAACATGAAAAAGAGAATCTACAGAAACCCTAAGTTAGCGTCACATTTAATGGTGAAAAACTGAATAGTTTCCCCCTAAGATCAGGAACAAGATAAGGATATATGCTCTCCCCATTTCTGTTCAACATTATATTAGAGGTACTGGCCACTGCTGTCAGGCAAGAAAAAAAGAAAGAAAGCAGCCAGGTTGGAGAAGTAAAACTTCTATTTGCAGACAATACAATTGCCTATGTAGAAATCCAATGGAATTAGAAAAAAAGCAACTGAAGCTAATAAGTGGGTTTAAAAAAAAAAAAAAAAAAAAAAAAAAATAAGTGGGTTTAGCGAAGTTGAAGGATACAAGATTAATATATAAAAATTGCATTTCTAAAAAAAAAATAGCATTTCTGTATTCTAACAGTGAAAATGAGAATTTAAAATTAATAAAATGTCACTTACTAAAACATAAAATATGTGAAATACTTGGGGATAAATCTGACAAAATATGTGAAAGTCCTTTACACTGGAAACTAGAAAACACTGCTGAGAGAAATTAAAGAAGACCTAAATAAAAATAAATGATAGACCTTCATGGGTTGAAGAAAACACTGTTAAGATATCAGTTGTCCCCAAGTTGATCTATAGAAGCTATTCAATCACAATAAAAAATCCAGTACTCTTTTTTACGCAAACTGACAAGCTGATTCTAAAATTTGTATGGAAATACACAGGACTTAGAATAGGCAAAACAACTTTGAAAAAGAAGAGCAAAGTCAGAGGGTTTACTTTACCTGATTGAAGATGTATTCTAAAGCCACAGTAATCAAGACAGGGTGGCATTGGCATAAAGATTGACAGATAAATGGAGCAGAGTCCAGAAATAGAACCATATGGATACGGACCAGTGATTCTTTAACAGCTTTATAAATATAATTTACAAGCCATACTCTTCACCCATTTAAAATGTACAGTTCATTGTTTTTTAGTAAGTTCACAGGGTTATGCAGTGATCCCCACGATCTATGGAAATTTTTTTTGTTTTTTGTTTTGTTTTGTTTTGGCCACACAGTGCAGCATGCAGGATCTTAGTTCCCTGACCAGGGACTGAACCCGTGCCCCCTGCAGTGGAAGTGCAGAGTCCTAACCATTGGACCACCAGGGAATTCCCATCTATGGAACATTTTTGTCCACTGAAAAAGAAACCCTCTACTTATTAGCAATCACTCCCCATTTCCCCTGCTACCTTCCCCTTAACCCTAAGCAACCACTAATCTACTTTCGTCTCTCCAGGTTTGCTTATTCTGGACATTTGGCATAAACAGAATCATATAATATTTGATCTTCTGTGGCTGTCTTCTTTCACTTTGCATAATTTTTTCAAGGTCCGTCTATATTATACCAGGCATCAGTACTCCATTCTTTATGATTGTACCATAAGGATATATCACATTTTCTTTATTCATTCATCAGTTGATGGACACTGGGTTGTTCCTACTTTTTGGCTACTATGAACAGTGCTGCCATGGACATTTGTGTACAAATTTTTGTGTACATATGTTTTCATTTCTCTTGGATATATATGTAGGGGGTGTAATTATTGAACATATTTCACTTTTTAAAGGACCTGCAAAACTGTTTCCCAAAACAGCCACAAAATCTTACATTCCCACCAGCATTATATTAAGGTTCCAGTTTCTCCACATCCTGCCAACACTTGTTATTGCTTGTCTTTATTATATCCATTGTAATAAAAGTGAAGTGGTATATCTTTTTTTTTAATTATGGTAAAATATATATAACATAAAATATGCCATTTTAAGTATACAATTTAGTGGCATTAATTACATTCACAATGTTTTGCAACCATTACCACTATCTATTTCCAAAACTTTTCCATGACCCCAGTCAGAAACTCTGTACCCATTAGGCAATAAAATCCCATTCCCCTTGCTCCCAGCCCCTGGCAACCTCTAATATACTTTCTCTTAAAATTAATTTGCCCATTTTAGATATTTTATACAAGTGAAATCATACATTTTTTGCCTTTTTATCTCTGGTTTATTTCACTTAGCATAATGTTTTCAAAATTTATCCATGGTATGGCACGCATTAGCTGTCATTCCTTTTTATGACTAAATACTCTTCCACTATACGTCTGTACCACCTCTTGTTTACCCATTCACCTCTTGATGAACACTTGAATTCTTTCTACCTTTTGGATATTGTGAATAATGCTACAGTAATTATTATCATATAAGAATGTGTTTGAGTTCCTGTTTTCAATTGCTTTGGATATATACCTAGGAGTAGAATTACAGGATCATCTGGTAATTGTATTTTTAATTTTTTGAGAAACCCCCAAACTGTTTTCCACAGTGGCTTAGCTATTTTACATTCCCAGCAGCAATGTGCAAGATTTCCAATCTCTCCACATTCTCATCAACATTTTTAATTTTCTGGTTATTGTTGTTTTTCAGTTTTGTTTTTATTATTATAGCCATCCTAGTAGGTGTGATGTGGTATCTCATTGTGGTTTTGATTTACATTTCCCTAATGATTAATGATGTTGAGCATCTTTTCATGTGTTATCAACCATTTATAAATCTTCTTTAGATGAATATATTTTCAAATCATTAGCTCATTTTTTAAAATTAATTTATTTATTTATGGCTGCATTGGGTCTTCGTTTCTGAGTAGGGGTTTTCTCTAGTTGGAGCGAGCAGGGGCTATTCGTTGTTGTGGTGCGCAGGCTTCTCATTGTGGTGGCTTGTCGTTGCAGAGCACGGGCTCTAGGCTCATGGGCTTCAGCAGTTGTGGCATGCGGGCTTCAGTAGTTGTGGCTCATGGGGTCTAGAGCACAGGCTCAGTAGTTGTGGCGCACGGGCTTAATTGCTCTGCAGCACGTAGGATCTTCCCAGACTAGGGCTCGAACCCATGTCCCCTGCATTGGCAGGCAGATTCTTAACCACTATGCTACCAGGGAAGCCCTTTAGCCCATTTTTTAATTGGCTTATGTGTTGTTATTAAGTTGTAAATTTTTTTTATATATTCTAGGTGGAATTCCTTTTCAGAAATATGATCTGCACATTTTTTCTTCCATTCTGTAGATTGTCTTTTCACTTTCTTGTTGGCATTATTTGTAGCACAGAAGATTCTAATTTTGATTTTTTGGGGGGCCAAGTTGCATGGCTTGCCAGATATTAGTTCCCCAACCAGGGGTCAAACCCCATGGCCCCTGCACTGGAAACTTGGAGTCCTAACCACTGGACTGCCAGGGAATTCCCAGAAGATTCTAATTTTGATGTAGCCCGATTTACCTATTTTTTTCTTTTGTCACTTGTGCTTTTGGTGTCATACCTAAGAAATTATTGCCTAACCCAAGGTCACAAATATTTACTTTTCATTTTCTTATAAGCTTTTTATAGTTTTAGCTCTTACATTTAGGTCTATGAGTTATTTTGAGTTAATTTCTGTGTATGGTGTGAGGTAGGGGCTTCAGCTTCATTCTTATTTTTTTTTTAAGAATTTTATTTTTTATTTTTTTTTTGGGACGCAGGCCTCTCACTGTTGTGGCCTCTCCCGTTGCGGAGTACAGGCCCCGGACGCGCAGGCTCAGCGGCCATGGCTCACGGGCCCAGCCACTCCGCGGCATGTGGGATCTTCCCGGACCGGCGCACGAACCTGTGTCCCCTGCATCGGCAGGCGGACTCTCAACCACTGTGCCACCAGGGAAGCCCCCTTCATTCTTTATATATGAATATCCAGTTGTTGCAGCACTATTTGTTGAGAAGATTATTCTCTCAACAAATAGTAAATTATCTTGTAACCCTTGTCAAAAAACAAATGATGATAATTGTACGTGTTTATTTCTGAAATTTTATTTCTATGGCAACAGACTTTTGTTAAAAGTCCAAAAGCAATATGGTAGAGAAAGAATAGTTTTTTTCAACAAATGGGGCTGGAAAAAGTAGCACCATAGATAGTCCTATGCCAAAAAACCAAACAAACAAACCAAAAAAGAAAAATTAAAAAACCTTCAATCCATATCTCACAATCTATATCTTACATATCTCATACACAAAAATTATCTCAAAATTTGCCATTTACCTATATGTAAAGCCTAAAACTATGAAACTTCTACAAAAGAAACAGGAGAAAATCGTTGTGGTCAATTATACAAAGAAAAAAAAATTTAGGTACGACACCATAAGCATAATCCCCAAAAGGAAAATCAATAATTTGGACTTTATCAAAATTAAAAGTTCTGGGAGTTCCCTGGTGGCCTAGTGGTTAAGATTTGGTGCTGTCACTGCCATGGCCCGGATATGATCCCTGGTCGGAGAACTGAAATCCCACAAGCTGCACAGCCAAAATATTAAAAAAAAAAAAAAAAAATTTAAAAAGGTCTGCTCTTCAAAGGACACTGTTAAGAAAATGAAAAGATAAGACCCAGAATGGAAAAATATATTTGCAAAACACATATCTGATAAAGGACTTGCATCAAGAATATATAACAAGCTCTTTGTTATGCTCAATAAAAAAGCCATTTTTATAAACAGAGAAATACCTGAACACGCACTTCATCAAATAAGCACATGAAAAGATGCTCAGCATCTCTTAATTTGCATTAAGAGAATGCAAATTAAAATCAGAAATAGATACCTCTTCACACCTATTAGAATCAATAGAAATTTTTTTTTAATTTATTTATTTTTGGCTGTGTTGGGTCTTCGTTGCTGCACGCAGGCTTTCTCTAGTTGCTGCAAGCGGGAGCTACTCTTTGTTGCGGTGCACAGGCTTCTCATTGTGGTGCCTTCTCTTGTTGCAGACCACAGGCCCTAGACGCACGGACTTCAGTAGCTGTGGCACACGGGCTGAGTAGTTGTGGTTCACGGCCTCTAGAGCACAAGCTCAGTAGTTGTGGCGCATGGGCTTAGTTGCTCTGTGGCATGTGGGATCTTCCCGGACCAGGACTCGGACCCATGTTCCCTGCGTTGGCAGGCGGATTCTTAACCACTGTGCCACCAGGGAAGCCCCTAGAATCAATAGAATTTTTAAAACTGACCATATCAAGTATACGTGAAGATGTGGAGGAACTGGGACTCTCATACACAGCTGGTTGGAATATAAAATGGTGCAACCAGGGCTTCCTTGGTGGCGCTGTGATTGAGAGTCCGCCTGCCGATGCGGGGGACACGGGTTCGTGCCCCGGTCCAGGAAGATCCTACATGCCCTGGAGCGGCTAGGCCCGTGAGCCATGGCCGCTGAGCCTGTGCGTCCGGAGCCTGTGCTCCGCATCGGGAGAGGCCGCAGCGGTGAGAGGCCTGTGTACTGCAAAAAAAAAAAAAATGGTGCAACCACTTTGGAAAGGAGTTTAGAAGTTTCGTAAAATGTAGAATATATACCTACCACATAATCCAGACTCTCCATTCAGATATTTACCCTGCCAAAATGCAAGAGTATGTCCATATAAAGACTTGTACGTGAATGTTCGTAGCAGCTTTATTTGTAATAGCCCTAAACTAGAAAGTTACTTCCTTAGAGCTTCCCTGGTGGCGCAGTGGTTGAGAGTCCGCCTGCCGATGCAGGGGACACGGGTTCGTGCCCCAGTCCGGGAAGATCCCACATGCCGCAGAGTGGCTGGGCCCGTGAGCCGTGGCCACTGAGCCTGTGCGTCCGGAGCCTGTGCTCTGCAACAGGAGAGGCCACAACAGTGAGAGGCCCGCGTACCGCAAAAAAAAAAAAGCTAAACGTGAAGTTTTCATCTAACCCAGCAATTTCACTTCTACATAACTGTCCAAAAGAAATAAAAACACGTTCCACACAAAGAATGCTCCAGAGCAGCATTATTCAAAATAGCCAAAAATCAGAAGCAACTCAGATGTCCATCAACTGATCAATGGATATATATCCATACAATGGAATATTATTCGGCCATAAAAAGGAATCAAGTACTGATAGATGCTACGACATGAATGAACCTCAAAATATTTATGCTAAGTGAAAGAGCCATCACAGAACACCACATATTATATGACCCCATTGATACAGAAAGTCCAGAATAGGAAATTCTATAGAGATTGAAAGTAGATGAGCGGTGGACTAGGCCTAAGTGTAGGGGAGAATGGGAAGTGACTGCTTATGGGTACAAGTTTTCTGTTGGGGATGATGAAAACTTCTAAAATTAGATTACATGATTGCACAACTCTATAAATATACTAAAAAGCATTGAATCATATGCTTTAACATGTGAACTTTATGGTATGTAAGTTATATCTCAAAAAAACTGTGAAAAATTACATATATGGCTGGCATTCTATTTCTGTTGGACAGTGCTGTTTCAGAGAAACACAGCTTGGTGCAAAATATGGGCCAAAGGTAAATAGGAGGACATAGTGGTGCTCATTATGCGCCTTACCTGCATATGTTAAGTGTTCTACAAATATTTGCTCATTGTTAACATAGGACAAATGCTGCAGGCAATAAAAATATATTAGAGGTAATTTTTTGACCCCAGGATTTTTTATAACTATCATGTGTAAAAGATTTTAAATACTCCATTTACATTTGCTAAGCAATAATTAAATTGTCTAAAATCGGCTTGAATATACAAATTACATTCAAGTTTTGGATAGTTTTTAAGGATTTTTCTGTAATCGCTAAGGATGCTATCCCCAACTCTACCCGCCCCACATCTACATCAGAGTTTCCTTTCCATCTTGCAGATTGCTACCTTGGAAAAACTCAGACAGAAGCAAGTTTTCTAATCAAGTGCCACCTAATGGTGTGTCAGTATTTGGCTATATCAAATCTTCAATCCACCAAATGAATTTTACTAAGTTTGATGCCAGAATCAAACAACTTTATAGGTCATAAGCTAAAAGCATGATGTCTTTGTGAGTTTTGGGCATGATGGTGGCTGGTAGTTTATTTTTTCCAAAGGGGTGGAACTGTCTTCCATTTCTTCTTCAAAGGAAATGATGATTCTAAAATATCCCACATAGAAAATAGAGATGAAAGCTTTGATAAACATAATGGTCCCACACACAAAGATGTCTAAGCCCTAATTCCTAAAACCTATGAACATATTATGTAACATGTCAAAAGGGACATTGCCGATGTAATTAAGGTTGCAAACTTTAAAATAGAGATTATTCTATTTGATCTGGTGAGCTCAGTCTAATCACATGAGCCTTTACAAACAGAGAACCTTCTCCAGTAGGAGGCAGGAGAGCTGAGGCAGAAAATGAAGTGAGACAGACTCGAAGCATGAGGACTCAGTGCATCATTGCTGGCTTTGAAGATGTAGAAGCAATGTGACAAGGAAAATTTAAGGAGCTGAGAGGGGCTCCAGGCTGACAGCCAGACAGGAAACTAGCCCTCAGCCATACAACCACAAGGAACTGTATTTCACTAACAACAAAGGTGAACGTATAAGTGGATTCTTTCCCGGAGTCTCCAGAAAGGAATAAAGCCCTGCTCACATCTTGATTTTGACATTTTGAGATCTGAAGGTGAGTACCTTGCCAAGCCCACCAGACATTTTTTTAAAATAAATTTATTTATTTATATTTATTTTAATAAATTTATTTATTTATTTTTATTTTTATTTTTTTCCGGTACGTGGGCCTCTCACTGTCGTGGCCTCTCCCATTGTGGAGCACAGGCTCTGGACGCGCAGGCTCAGTGGCCATGGCTCACAGGCCCAGCTGCTCCACGGCATGTGGGATCTTCCTGGACCGGGGCGCGAACCCGTGTCCCCTGCATGGGCAGGCGGACTCTCAACCACTGCGCCACCAGGGAAGCCCTATTTATTTATTTATTTATTTATTTTTGGCTGCATTGGGTCTTAGTTGCTGCACGCAGGCTTTCTCTAGTTGCAGCAAGCGGGGGCTACTCTTCGTTGCAGTGCACGGGCTTCTCATTGCGGTGGCTTCTCTTGTTGCAGAGCACAGGCTCTAGGCATGCAGGCTTCAGTAATTGTGGCACACGGGCCCAGTAGTTGTGGCTCACGGGCTCTAGAGCGCAGGCTCAGTAGTTGTGGCACACGGGCTTATTTGCTCCACGGCATGTGGGATCTTCCCAGACCAGGGCTCCAACCCATGTCCCCTGCATTGGCAGGTGGATTCTTAACCACTGTGCCGCCAGGGAAGTCCCCCCACCAGACTTCTGACTACTGAACAGTGAGATAATAAGTGGGTGTTGTTTTACGTTTTTGACCATTTGTTACACAGCAATAGAAAACTAATACAAGAGCTGTTGGAAAGGGGTTTAGGAGCCCCATGTGCTTAAAAAGTTCTTAGGGAAGGTAAGGGGGAAGGTGCTTAAACTTAAAAATTGGAAGACACATTCAGGGATATAAATAAAAACATTATGAGAAGGATTATGTTGTATCACAGAACCAGGGTTTGGGGCTCACGGGTTGGCTGTGATATTGAACTCTGCAGCAGGCATGGAACTGGCCTGATAGATTTAGCTACCATTGTACAAATTCAGAAGGACTCATAGAATGAAGACAAGAAGTGGGACCCTTATTTATATCTGATGTTGGGGGATTCTTTGAGAAAGTAACAACAATGGTACTACTGCTTTTTGCCCCCAGCTTGTCATTACTGGAGTTTTCTACTTAACTCATACAAAGCCAGTCGGTCACACCTGCCCCAAAGCATTAGTCCAGTCTTGTACTGGCCAAGAGTATGAACAGCTCTAAGATGAGGACATACTTGGTGTCCTCCCTGGAAAAAAAGCCAGTCCTTTCAGGAAGTGAACATACAAGGCCACTGTTCTCCCATGAGGGGACAGGACCAAAACAAGAAACACATTTTTTTTTCCTATAGTACTTTTCTTTTAATGAGTTCTTTTCTTTTCTTTTTCTTTTTTTTAATTTATTTTATTTATTTATTCTTTTTTGGCTGTGTTGGGTCTTTGTTGCTGCGTGCAGGCTTTCTCTAGTTGCGGTGAGCGGGGGCTACTCTTTGTTGCGGTGCGCGGGCTTCTCACTGCGGTGGCTTCTCTTGTTGTGGAGCACAGGCTCTAGGTGCATGGGCTTCAGTAGTTGTGGCTCGCGGGCTCTAGAGCGCAGGCTCAGTAGCTGTGGCGCACGGACTTAGTTGCTCCACTGCATGAAGAAACACATTTCTTGTCATCTGGCTTATTGTTTTCAAATCTCTGTTCTGTCCCAATTCCATAAATTCTTTCAAAGGTGTAAGATTCAAGAAACCTAGGGCCGTTCCTCAGTTTTAGTCTTCTAGTTTGAACTTTATGATTTAATGTGATTGTCAAGGAATAAGAATGAAACACTTAATTCCAGTGCTATATAAACTATAGAAATAATGGCAAGGTTTTCAGTTTATTTTGAAGCTAAGATACTCACATGCAATCCAAATCAGACTAGTCTCACTTAAGCAACTTATATGGAATTTATAAACATACATCCAAAGTGGAATACTATCAAATCTAATCCATTAGTACAATATATTAAAATAATAACATTCCATTACCAAGCAGGGCTTGGCCCAGAAATGCAAGGGTAATCAAAACTTCACAATTTATAAATACAATACACAGATGATGTCTATTTTGTACTAGCATAGTCCTGCTGTTTAGCACAGTGCCTGGCACACAGTGGACAATAAGTATTTGCTGAATGACTAAATGAATATTCATTGTCAATAATCCATTGGAAAATAAAGTGAAAAGAAGCTCCCATTAAAGTAACAATTGCAGCAATTTTATATAAGTACATAAAAATGTATACAAGTATGCCTTGTTTTATTGCACTTTGATTTATTGTGCTTTGCAGATATGGTATTTTTTTTACAAATTGAAAGTTTATGGCAACCCTGTGTCGAGCAAGTCTGTCGACGCCATTTTTCTAACAGCATTTGCTCACTTTGTGTCTCTGTGCCACGTTTTGGTGATTCTTGCAATATCTCAAAATTTTTCATTATTATTAAGTTTGTTACGGTGATCTGTTATCAGTGATCTTTAATATTACTATTGTAATCGTTTGGGGGTGCTACAAACCACACCCATGTACGATGCTGAACTTCATTAATAAATGTTGTGTGTGTTCTGACTGCTCCACCAATTGGCTGTTCCCCCAACTCTCTCCCTCTCCTTGGGCCTCCCTATTCCCTGAGACACAACAGTATTGAAATTAGGCCAGTACTAACTCTACAATGGCCTCTTAACTGTTCAAGCGAAGGGAAGAGTCATATGTCTCTCACTTTAAATCAAAGGTAGAAATGATTAAGCTTAGTGAGGAAGGCATGTCGAAAGCTGAGACAGGCTGAAAGCTAGGCCTCTTGAGCCAAACAGCCAAGTTGTAAATGCAGAGGAAAAGTTCTTGAAGGAAATTAAAAGTGCTACTCCAGAAAACACACAAATGATAAGAAAGAAAAACAGCCTATTGCTGATATGGAGAACGTTTTAGTGGTCTGCATAGAAGATCAAACCAGCCACAACATTCTCTTAAGTCAAAGCCCAATCCAGAGTGAGACTCTAACTCTCTTCAATTCTCTGGAGGCTGAGAGAGATGAAGAAGCTGCAGAAGAGAAGTTTGAAGTTAGGAGAGGTTGGTTCATGAGGTTTGAGGTAAGAAGCTGTCTCCATCACATAAAAGTGCAAGGTGAAGCAGCAAGTGCTGATGTAGAAGCTGCAGCAAGTTAGCCAGAAGATATAACTAAGATAATTCATGAAGGTGGCTACACCAGATTTTCAATGTAGGTGAAACAGCCTTCTATTGGAAGAAAATGCCATCTAGGACTTTCATAGCTAGAGAGGAGAAGGCAATGCTTGGCTTCAAACTTCAAAGGACAGGCTGACTGTCTTGTTACGAGCTAATGCAGCTGGTGTCTTTAAGTTGAAGCCAATTCTCATTTACCATTCTGAAAATCCTAGGGCCCTTGAGGAATGATGCTAAGTCTACTCTGCCTGTGCTCTGTAAGTGGAAAACAAAGCCTGGATGACAGCACATCTGTATACAACATGGTTTACTGAATATTTTAAGTCCACTGTTGAGACCTACTTCTCAGAAAAAAAAGATTCCTTTCAAAGTATTGCTGCTCACTGACAATGCACCTGGTCACCCAAGAGCTCTAATGGAGATGTACAAAGAGATTAGTGTTGTTTTCATGACTGCTAACACAACATCCATTTTGCAGTCCTTGGATCACGGGGTAATTTTGACTTTCAAGTCTTATTATTTAAGAAATACATTTTGTAAGGCTATAGGTGCCGTAGATTGTGATTCCTCTGATGGATCTGGGCAAATTCAATTGAAAACCTTCTGAAAAGGATTCACCATTTCAGATGCCATTAAGAACATTCATGGTTCATGCGAAGAGGTCAAAATATTAGCATTAACAGGAGTTTCAAAGAAGTTGGTTCCAACCCTTATGGATGACTTTGAAGGGTTCAAGACTTCAGTAAAGGAAGTAACTGCAGATGGAAATAGTAAGAGAACTAGAATTAGAAGTAGAGCCTAAAGATGTGACTGAATGGCTGCAACCTCATGATAAAACTTTAATGGATAAAACTTGAAGTGACAATAAAGGATTTAGAATATTACATAAACTTATTTGATAAAGCCGCAGCAGGGTTTGAGAAGATTGACTTCAATTTTGAAAGAAATTCTGCTGTGGGTAAAATGCTATCAAACAGCATCACATGCTATAGAAAAATTATTCATGAAAGGAAGAGTCCATTGATGTGGCAGACTTCATTTCTGTTTTATTTTAAGAAATTGCCACAGTCACCCCAACCTTGAGCAACCACCACCCTCATTAATCAGCAGCCATCAGCATCAAGGCAAGACCCTCCACCAGCAAAAAGGATCAGATGATCAAGGATCAGATGATTTAGCATTTTTTAACAATAAGGTTTTTAATTAAGGTATGTACATTTTTTATATATGATGCTATTGTACACTTAATAGACTATAGTATGATGTAAACATAACTTTTATATGCACTGGAAAAAACAAAATAGTTCGTGTGAGTCACTTTAGTGTGACTTTATTGCAGTGGTCTGGAACTAAATGTACAGTATCTCCAAGGTATGCCTGTATATATGTGTGTATATATATTTGTGTGTATATATGTATGTATGTGTATATCTATCACCAGAAATGAGTACTTAACGTAAAGTTTAAAAATAAACTTAGAAAAAATAAATAAATAAATAAATAAACTTAGGGCTTCCCTGGTGGCACAGTGGTTAAGAATCCGCCAGCCAATGCAGGAGACACAGGTTTGAGCCCTGGTCTGGGAAGTTCCCACATGCTGCGGAGTAACTTAGCCCGTGCGCCACAACTACTGAGCCTGAGCTCTAGAGCCCGCGAGCTGCAACTAGAGAAAGCCCGCATGCAGCAACGAAGACCCAATGCAGCCAAAGAAAATTATAACTTAAAACATAATAATAATAAAATAAATAAACTTAAAATGTGTAAAGATCTACCTGAAAGAAAGAGGTCGATTTTACCAAGGTACATAAAAGAAGATAAATACAGGTAAAACAATGTGACTGTAGTTAACAATACTGTATTTTATACTTGAAATTGCTAAAAGGGTAGATCTTAAGTATTCTTACCACAAAAAAGAAAAGAAAAAGGAAACAAGAGAAGAGGGCTTCCCTGGTGGCACAGTGGTTAAGAATCTGCCTGCCAACGCAGGGGACCCAGGTTCAATCCCTGGTCTGGGAAGATCCCACATGCCTCGGAGCACCTAAGCCTGTGTGCCACACTACTGAGCGGGCGCTCTAGAGCCCATGAGCCACAACTACTGAGCCCACGTGCCAAAACTACTGAAGCCCACACACCCAGAACACATGCTCTGCAACAAGAGAAACTACCACAATGAGAAGCCTGTGCACCGCAATGAAGAATAGCCCCCACCTGCCACAACTAGAGAAATCCCTCATGCAGCAACGAAGACTCAAGGCAGCCAAAAATAAATAATTAAATTTGTAATAAATAAATACAAACAAACCATTGGGTTAAAAAAAATGTTGGCAGTATGACATGTAGACAAATGCTTAATATCCTTAACTTTTAAAAACACTCTTGCAAAGCAGAAGGAAAAAGACATATATGCCAGTAGAAAAAAATGAACAAAAGGCAATTCACAAAAGTAGAATACAAATGAAAAGAAGAAAGTTTCCCTTACTAACTAACATGGAAATGCAGATCAACATAAGTTATCTTATTTTCATCCCAGATTGGCAATGATTTAAATAATGATAGTATAACTACTGGGAAGCAAGGACTTCATATACTGCAGAGGCAGATAAAAACCTTAAAAGCATGACCTGGAAATATGGTATCTAGAATTTTCTTCTGAAGAAAAGATCAAGTGACACAGGTAAAGATTTATATCCACAATTAGAGACCTAAATGTAAGACCGGACACTATAAAACTCCTAGAGGAAAACATAGGAAGAACATTCTTTGACATAAATCACAGCAAGATCTTTTTTGATCCACCTCCTAGAGTAATGGAAATAAAAACAAAAATAAACAAATGGGACATAATGAAACTCAAAAGCTTTTGCAAAGCAAAGGAAACTACAAACAAGATGAAAAGACAACCCTCAGAATGGGAGAAAATATTTGCAAATGGATCAACGGACAAAGGATTAATCTCCACAATATATAAACAGCTCATGCAGCTCAATATTAAAAAAGCAATCCAATCCAAAAATGGGCAGAAGACCTCAATAGACATTTCTCCGAAGAAGACCTACAGCTGGCTAAGAAGCACATGAAAAGCTGCTCAACATCACTAATTATTAGAGAAATGCAAATCAAAACTACAATGAGGTATTACCTCACACCAGTTAGAATGGGCATCATCAGAAAACCTACAAACAACAAATGCTGGAGAGGGTGTGGAGAAAAGAGAACCATTTTGCACTGTTGGTGGGAATGTAAATTGTTACAGCCACTATGGACAACAGTATGGAGGTTCCTTAAAAAACTAGAAATAGAATTACCATATGACCAGCAATCCCACTACTGGGCATATACCCAGAGAAAACCATAATTCAAAAAGACACATACACCTCAATGTTAATTGCCGCACTATTTACAATAGCCAGGTCATGGAAGCAACCTAAATGCCCATTGACAGATGAATAGATAAAGAAGAAGCGGTACATACATAAAATGGAATATTACTCAGCCATAAAAAGGAAAGAAATTGGGTCATTTGTAGAGACGTGGATGGATCTAGAGACTGTCACACAGAGTGAAGTAAGTCAGAAAGAGAAAAACAAATGTCGTATATTAATGCATATATGTGGAACCTAGAAAAATTGTACAGATGAACTTGTTTGCAGGGCAGAAATTGAGACACAGATGTAGAGAACAAACGTATGGACACCAAGGGGGGGAAGTGGCAGGGGGGTCAGTGGTGTTTTGAATTGGGAGATTGGGATTGACATATACACACTAATATGTATAAAATGGATAACTAATAAGAACCTGCTGTATAAAAATATAAATAAAATTAAAAAATTTTTTTAAAGTATCATCAAATAGAGAAGATGGCAGAGTAGGACGTGCTCTATCTCCCTCTTGTGAGAGCACTGGAATCACAACTAACTGCTGAACAATCATCAACAGGAAGACACTGGAATTCACCAGGAAAGATACCCCACATACAAAGACAAAGGAGAAGCCACAATGAGATGGTAGGAGGGGTGCAATCACAATAAAATCAAATCCCATAACTGCTGGGTGGGTGACTCACAAACTGGAGAACTCTTATACCACAGAAGTCCACCCTGGAGTGAAGGTTCTGAGCCCCATGTCAGGCTTCCCAACCTGGGGGTCCAGCAACAGGAGGAGTGATTCCTAGAGAATCAGACTTTGAAGGCTACTGGGATTTCATTGCAGGACTTTGACAGGACTGGGGAAAACAGAGACTCAACTCTTGGAGGGCACACACAAAGAAGTGTGCGCATCGGGACCCAGGGGAAGGAGCAGTAACCCCATAGGAGACTGAACCAGACCTACTGCTAGTGTTGGAGGGTCTCCTGCAGAGGTGTGGGGTTGCTGTGTCTCACCATGAGGACAAGGAAACTGGCGGCAGAAATTCTGGGAAGTACTCCTTGGCATGAGCCCTCCCAGAGTCCACCATTAGCTCCACCAAAGAGTCCAGGTAGGCTCCAGTGTTGGGTCACCTCAGGCCAAACAACCAACAGGGAGGGAACCCAGCCCCACCCATCAGCAGACAAGTTGATTAAAGTTTTACTGAGCTCTGCCCACCAGAGCAACAGCCAGCTCTACCCACCACCAGTCCCTCCCATCAGTAAACTTGCTCAAGCCTCTTAGATAGCCTCATCCACCAGAGGGCAGACAGCAGAAGCAAGAAGAACTAAAATGCTGCAGCCTGTGGAACAAAAACCACATTCACAGAAAGATAGACAAGATGAAAAGGCAGAGGGCTATGTACCAGATGAAGGAACAAGATAAAACCCCAGAAAAACAACTAAAAGAAGTGGAGATAGGCAACCTTCCAGAAAAAGAATTCAGAATAATGATAGTGAAGATGATCCAGGACCTTGGAAAAAGAATGAAGGCAAAGATAGAGAAGATGCAAGAAATGTTTAACAAAGACCTAGAAGAATTAAAGAACAAGCAAACAGAGATGAACAGTACAATAACTGAAATGAAAACTACACTAGAAGGAATCAATAGCAGAATAACAGAGGCAGAAGAACGGATAAGTGACCTGGAAGACATAATGGTGTAATTCACTGCTGCGGAACAGAATAAAGAAAAAAGAATGGGGGGCTTCCCTGGTGGCGCAGCGGTTGAGAGTCCGCCTGCCGATGCAGGGGACACGGGTTCGTGCCCCGGTCTGGGAGGATCCCACATGCCGCGGAGCGGCTGGGCCCGTGAGCCATGGCCGCTGAGCCTGCGCGTCCGGAGCCTGTCCTCCGCCACGGGAGAGGCCACAACAGCGAGAGGCCCGCGTAACGCATAAAAAAAAAAAAAAAAAAAAAGAATGAAAAGAAATTAAGACAGCCTAAGAGACGTCTGGGACAACATTAAACGTAACAACATTCGCATTATAGGCGTCCCAGAAAGAGAAGAGAGAGAGAAAGGACCAGAGAAAATATTTGAAGAGATTATAGTTGAAAACTTCCCTAACATGGGAAGGAAATAGCCACCCAAGTCCAGGAAGCGTAGCGAGTCCCATACAGGATGAACCCAAGGAGAAACACGCCGAGACACATAGTAATCAAATTGGCAAAAATTAAAGACAAAGAAAAATTATTGAAACCAGCAAGGGAAAAACAACAAGTAACATACAAGGGAACTCCCATAAGGTTAACAGCTGATTCCTCAGCAGAAACTCCACAAGCCAGAAGGGAGTGGCATGATATATTTAAAGTGATGAAAGGGAATAACCTACAACCAAGATTATTCTACCCAGCAAGGATCTCATTCAGATTCGATAGAGAAATCAAAAACTTTACAGATAAGCAAAAGGTAAGAGAATTCGGCACCACCAAACCTGCTCTACAACAAATGCTAAAGGAACTTCTCTAAGTGGGAAACACAAGAGAAGAAAAGGACCTACAAAAACAAACTGAAAACAATTAAGAAAATGGTCATAGGACCATACATATCGATAATTACCTTAAACGTGAATGGATTAAAAGCTCCAACCAAAAGACACAGGCTTGCTGAATGGATACAAAAATAAGACCCATATATATGCTGTTTACAAGAGACCCACTTCAGACCTAGGGACACATACAGACTGAAAGAGAGGGGATGGAAAAAGATATTCCATGCAAATGGAAATCAAAAGAAAGTTGGAGTATCAATACTCATATCAGATAAAATAGACTTTAAAATAAAGAATGTTACAAGAGACAAGGAAGGACACTACATAATGATCAAGGGATCAATCCAAGAAGAAGATATAACAATTATAAATATATATGCACCCAACATAGGAGTACCTCAATACATAAGGCAACTGCTAACAGCTATAAAAGAGGAAATCGACAGTAACACAATAAGAGTGGGGGACTTTAACACTTCACTTACACCAATGGACAGATCAACCGACATGAAAATAAATAAGGAAACAGAAGCTTTAAATGACACAATAGACCAGATAGATTTAATTGATATTTATAGGATATTCCATCCAAAAACAGCAGATTACACTTTCTTTTCAAGTGCATACAGAACATTCTCCAGGAGAGATCACATCTTGGATCAAAAATCAAGCCTCAGTAAATTAAAGAATATTGAAATCATACCAAGCATCTTTTCTGACCACAGAGCTATGAGATTAGAAATGAATTACCGGGAGAAAAACGTGAAAAACATAAACACATGGAGGCTAAACAATACGTTACTAAATAACCAAGAGATCACTGAAGAAATCAAAGAGGAAATCAAAAAATACCTAGAGACAAATGACAATGAAAACACAACGATCCAAAACCTATGGGATGCAGCAAAAGCAGTTTTAAGAGGGAAGTTTATAGCTATACAAGCCTACCTCAAGAAACAAGAAAAGTCTCAAACAATCTAACCTACACCTAAAGCAACTAGAGAAAGAAGAAAAAACAAAACCCAAAGTTAGCAGAAGGAAAGAAATCATAAAGATCAGAGCAGAAATAAATGAAATAGAAACAAAGAAAACAATAGTAAAGATCAATAAAACTAAAAGTTGGTTCTTTGAGAAGATTTAAAAAATTGATAAACCATTAGCCAGACTCATCAAGAAAAAGAGGGAGAGGACTCAAATCAATAAAATTAGAAATGAAAAAGGAAAAGTTACAACAGACATGGCAGAAATGCAAAGCATCCTAAGAGACTACTACAAGCAACTCTATGCCAATAAAATGGACAACCTGGAAGAAATAGACAAATTCTTAGAGAGGTATAACCTTCCAAGATTGAACCAGGAAGAAACAGAAAATATGAACAGACCAATCACAAGTAATGAAATTGAAACTGTGATTAAAAATCTTCCAACAAACAAAAGTCCAGGACCAGATGGCTTCACAGGTGAATTCTATCAAACATTTAGAGAAGAGCTAACACCCATCCTTCTCAAACTCTTCCAAAAAATTGCAGAGGAAGAAACACTCCCAAACTCATTCTATGAGGCCACCATCACCCTGATACCAAAACCAGACAAAGATACTACAAAAAAAGAAAATTACAGACCAATATCACTGATGAATATAGATGCAAAAATCCTCAACAAAATACTAGCAAACAGAATCCAACAATACACTGAAAGGATCATACACCATGATTAAGTGGGATTTATCCCAGGGATGCAAGGATCTGCAAATCAATCAATGTGATACACCATATTAACAGATAAAAGAATAAAAACCATATGATCATCTCAATAGATGCAGAAAAACCTTTTGACAAAATTCAACACCCATTTATGATAAAAACTCTCCAGAAAATGGGGATAGAGGGAACCTACCTCAACATAATAAAGGCCATATACGAGAAACCCACAGCAAACATCATTCTCAATGGTGAAATACTGAAAACATTTCCTCTAGGATCAGGAACAAGACAAGGATGTCCACTCTCGCCACTGTTATTCAACATAGTTTTGGATGTTTTAGCTGCAGCAGTCAGAGAAGAAAAAGAAATAAACGGAATACAAATTGGAAAAGGAGAAGTAAAACTGTCACTGTTTTCAGATGACATGATACTATACATAGAGAATCCTAAAGATACCACCAGAAAACTACTAGAGCTAATCAATGAATTTGGTAAAGTTGCAGGATACAAAATTTATGCACAGAAATCCTCCTCTTTTTTTTTTTTTTGCACAGAAATCTCTTGCATTCCTATACACTAATGATGAAAAATCTGAAGGAAAAATTAAGTAAACATCCCCATTTACCATTGCAACAAAAAGAATAAAATATCTAGGAATAAACTTACCTAGGGAGACAAAGGACCTGTATGCAGAAAACTATAAGACACTGATGAAAGAAATTAAAGATGATACCAACAGATGGAGAGATATACGATGTTCTTGGATTGGAAGAATCAATGTTGTGAAAATGACTACACTACCCAAAGCAATCTACAGATTCAATGCAATCACTTTCAAATTACCAAAGGCATTTTTTACAGAACTAGAACAAAAAGTCTTAAAATTTGTATGGAGATACAAAAGACCCCAAATAGCCAAAGCAGTCTTGCAGGAAAGAAAAGGATCTGGAGGAATCAGAGTCCCTGACATCAGACTATATTGCAAAGCTACAGTAATCAAAACAATATGGTACTGGCAAAAACACAGAAATAGATCAATGGAACAAGATAGAAAGCCCAAAGATAAACCCATGCACCTATGGCCAACTAATCTGTGGCAAAGGAGGCAAGGACATACAATGGAGAAAAGAGAGTCTCTTCAATAAGTGGTGCTGGGAAATCTGGACAGGTACATATAAAAGAATGAAATTAGAACACTCCCTAACACCATACACAAAAATAAACTCAAAATGGATTAGGGACCTAAATGTAAGGCCAGACACTATAAAACTCTTAGAGGAAAACATAGGAAGAACACTCTTTGACATAAATCACAGCAAGATCTTTTTTGACCCACCTCCTAGATTAATGGAAATAAAAACAAAAATAAACGAGACCTAATGAAACTTCAAAGCTTTTGCATAGCAAAGGAAACCATAAACAAGACAACTCTCAGAGTGGGAGAAAATATTTGCAAACAAATCAATGGACAAAGGATTAATCTCCAAAATATATAAACAGTTCATGCAGCTCAATATTAAAAAAACAAACAACCCAATCCAAAAATGGGCCAAACACCTAAATAGACATTTCTCCAAAGAAGACATACAGATAGCCAAGAAGCACATGAAAAGCTGCTCAACATCACTAATTATTAGAGAAATGCAAATCAAAACTACAATGAGGTACCACCTCACACCAGTTAGAATGGGCGTCATCAGAAAATCTACAAACAACAAATGCTGGAGAGGGTGTGGAGAAAAGGGAACCCTGTTGCACTGTTGGTGGGAATGTAAATTGACACAGCCGCTATGGAGAACAGTATGGAGGTTCCTTAAAAAAACTAAAATTAGGGCTTCCCTGGTGGCACAGTGGTTGGGAGTCCACCTGCCGATGCAGGGGACACAGGTTCATGCCCCGGTCTGGGAAGATCCCACATGCCGCGGAGCAGCTGGGCCCATGATCCATGGCCACTGAACCTGCGCATCCGGAGCCTGTGCTCCGCAATGGGAGAGGCCACAACAGTGAGAGGCCCGCGTACCGCAAAAAAAAAAAAAACACTAAAATTAAATTACCATATGATCCAGCAATCACACTACCAGACATTTACCTAGACAAAACCATAATTCAAAAAGACACATGCACCCCAATGTTCATTGCAGCACTATTTACAGTAGCCAGGTCATGGAAGCAACCTAAATGCCCATCGACAGATGAATGGATAAAGAAGATGTGGTACATATATACAATGGAATATTACTCAGTCATAAAAAGGAACGAAATTGGGTCATTTGTAGAGACGTGGATGGATCTAGAGACTGTCACACAGAGTGAAGTAAGTCAGAAAGAGAAAAACAAATATATATTAACGCATATATGTGGAACCTAGAAAAATGGTACAGATGAACTTGTTTGCAGGGCAGAAATTGAGACACAGATGTAGAGAAAAAATGTATGGACACCAAGGGAGGAAAGTGGTGGTGGGGTAGGGAGGGTGTTATGAATTGGGCAATTGGGATTGATGTGTATACACTGAGGTGTATAAAATTGATGACTAATAAGAACCTGTTGTATAAAAATATAAATAAAATAAAATACAAAAATTTAAAAAAATGTTATAATGTACCTGTAGGCACAAGGCAAAAAAAAAAAAAAAAAAAAGACATTTAGCCAACAAATAGCAAAATGACAGGTATAAATCTTACCTTATCAGTAATTCAATATAGATGGACTAGGCCAAGATTTTCAGAAAGGATCAAACAACAACTATATACTGTCTACAACAGGTACATTTTAGATTCAAAGACACAGATAGGTTGAAAGAAAGAGATGGAAAAAGACATACCATGAAAACAGTAAGCAAAAGAGAGCTGAAATGTCCATATAAATGTAAGACAAAGTGGACTTTATACTAAAAATTGTTACTAAAGACAAAGAAGGAGATGATATAAGTATAACATGACCAATATATAAAGAAGACATAATAATTATAAACATAGGTTTACTTTATATATATATATATAATCAGAGCCCCAAAATTCATGAAGCAAAAATAGTCATAACTGAAAGGAGAAATAGACAACTCAATCATAATACTTGAAGGCTTTAATATCCTATTTTCAATAATGGAAAGAATAACTAGGTAGAAAACCAACAAGGAAAAAGAAGAATTGAACAACACTATAAATCAACTTACAGATATCTATAAAATAGGCTAACAATAGCAGAAGACACTTTCTTCTCAAGTGCACATGGAATATTTTCCAGTATTAGATCATACGTTAGGCCATAAAATTTTTTTTCAATAAATTTAAAAGGATTGAAATCATACAAATATGCCTCTGATCACAATGAAATGTAAGTACAAATCTATAACAGAAGGAAATTTAGGAAATTCACAAATGTGTGGAAAACATACAATACACTCTTAAACAACCAGTGGGTCAAAAAAGTCACAGGGGAAATTACAAAGTACTTTGAGATGAATAAAATGAAAACCCAACATACCAAAACTTATGGAATGCAGCTAAAACAGTGCTTAGGAGGAAGTGTATGGCCTTAAGTACTATATTAAAAAGAAGAAAGATCTCAAATTAATAACCTAACCTTTTACCTTAAGAAATGAGAAAAATACCAAAACCAAAGTTACAAGAAAGGAAGATTACAGGCCAACATCTCTGATGAATATAACGGGAAAATTCTCAGCAAAGTATCAGCAAGCCAAATTCAACAATAATTAAGAGGATCAAAATCTATATATTTATTTATTAAAATTTAAAGGGAGGGGGTGCTTCCCTAGTGGTCCAGTGGTTAAGACTCTGTGCTTCCATTGCAGGGGGCACAGGTTCAATCCCTGGTCGGGGAACTAAGATCCCATCCCACATGGCGCAAGGTGTGGCAAAAAAAAAAAAAAGGGGGGGAATTCCCTGGCAGTCCAATGGTTAGGACTCCACACGTCCACTGCTGGGGTGCCGGGTTCGATGCCTGGTCAGGGAACTAAGATCCTGCAAGCCACATGGTAAGACCAAAAATTACAAAATAAAAACTACAGAAACCTGTTGCGTTTCTGTTCACTAATAATGAGCAATCAGAAAGAGAAATTAAGAAAGCAATCCCATCTACAATTGCATCAAAAAGAATAAAATACCTAGGAAAAAATATAAGGAGATGAAAGACCTGTAAGCTATAAACTATAAGACATTGATGAAAGAAATTGAAGAAGACACAAATAAATGGAAAAGACATTCCATAGTCATGGGCTGAAACAATTAGTTTATTTATTTATTTATTTTATTTCACTTATTTTTGGCTAGTTGGGTCTTCATTGCTGTGTGTGAGCTTTTTCTAGTTTCGGTGAGGAGGGGCTACTCTTTGTTGCCGTGCACAGGCTTCTCGTTGCGGTAGCTTCTCTTGTTGCAGAACATGGGTTCTAGGTGCATGGGCTTCAGTAGTTGTGGCACACAGGCTTAGTTGTTCCGCAGCATGTGGGATCTCCCTGGACCAGGGCTTGAACCCATGTCCCCTGCATTGGCAGGCAGATTCTTAACCTCTGCACCACCAGGGAAGCCCAGTTAGTATTGTTAAATTATCTGTACTACCAAAGCAATCTACAGATTCAATACAATCCATATCAAAATTCCAATGGCATTTTTCACAGAGCCAGCACAAACAATTCTAAAATTTGTATGGAACCACGTAAGACCCCCAAAAGCCAGAACAACCTTGAGAAAGAAGAACAAAGCTGGAGGTATCACACTCCCTGATTTCAAACCATGTTCAAAGCTATAGCAAACAAAACAGTATGGTATTGGCATTTAAGTAAAACCCACATAGATCAATGTAACATAGTAGCCCAGAAATAAGCACATACATATTATGGTCAATTAATTTACAAGAAAGGAGCCAAGAATATACAATGGGGAAAGGACAGTCTCTTTCAAGAAATGAAAACCAGACAGCCACATGAAAAGAATGAAACCAGACCACTATCTTACACCATGCACAAGAATTATCTCAAAATGTATTAAAGGTTTGAATATAAGACCAGAAACCATAAAACTACTAGAAGAAAACAGGCAATAAGCTCCTTGACATTGTCTTGGTGCTGATTTTTTTTTTTTTTGGACTTGACACTAAAAGCAAAAGCAACAAAAGTAAAATCAACAAGTGAAAAAAAAAAAAAATCAACAAGTGAGACCACATCAAAATAAAAAGCTTCTGAACAGCAAAGGAAACCACCAGTGAAATGAAAAGGCAACCTACTAAATAGAGGAAAATATTTGCAAATCATATATCTGATAAGGGGTTAATATCCAAAATATATGAAGAACTCATACAACTCAATAGCAAAAAAACAAACAATCTAATTTTTTAAATGGGAAGAGGATCTGAAGAGACATTTTTCCAAAGAAGACATAGCCAATAGGAAAATATGTTCAACATCCCTAATCATCAGGAAAATGCAAATCAAAACCCAATGAGAAAAAAAAAAAAAAAAAAAAAAAACCCAATGAGATATCATTTCATACCTGTTAGAATGTCTATTGCCAAAAAGACAAGAAAAAAAGATGTGTTGGCAAGGATGTGGAGAAAAGGGAACTCTTGTGCACTATTGGTGGGAATGTAACTTGGTGCAGCCACTATAGAAAACAGTATGGAGTTTCCTCAAAAAGTAAAAAAATAGGCTTACCATATTAACCACCTGGGTACTTATCCAGTTGGGAGGTCAGGAAGGGGAGCTCTCACACATGTACCACTCAAGTCAACACACATCCCAACAGGAAGAGATGGACCCTTCATCTCCAGGAGGAAGTGACACTACTCTACTACTGCTGGCATGATGAAGAAAGATTTTCTTCTTGCCTGGCAACAACTCAGCCAATGAGAGACTGTCACAACTCAGCCAATGAAAAGCCACTCTACCTCAAACTTCTTGTTTCCTCCAGTAAACGTTTTGTTTTTAACAGCCCCTCCCAACTTCTCTTTCTCCTCTATAAAAGAGTTTCCTTTCCTTTGCTTTATTGGACTTGCATGTGGTTCCGCGTAGTTGCAGGTTCTGAATTGCAATTCTTTGCTGCTCCTGAATAAACCCATTTCGCTGGTAAAAAAAAATAACTGGCTATTTTCTTGTTTTAGGTTAACATTGAACATTTAAATTGCCTCCTTTTTTATTATACAAAATGTCACAGTAGACATTTTAAAATTTGTACCTTAGAGCACATGTGGGAGAATTTTTCTAGGAAGGAAATTACTAGATTGTGGGGTATTTGCTTCTTAAATATTATGAGCTATTGCCAGACTGCTCTGAAAAGAGCATGTCCCATTTTACACTGGCACCAGTGTATATAGAGGTTTCAGTTGCTGCACAGCCTAGCCAGCTCTTGAAATATCTCTTTGTGGTTTTAATTTGCATTTCCCCATCCCTGATAGTTGAACACCTTTTCACATGTTTATTTGTGGTTTAGGCTTTTCTTCTAATTGCCTGTTCATGTCCTTTGATCACTATTCTACAGAAGTATTTCTCCCTCTTTTTAAATTGATTTTTTAAAGTTTTTTAATATATTCTAGATACTAATCTTTTGTTGATTATACACAATCTGTTGTTGATTATATGTAATGCAAATATATTCTCCCCTTCTCTGGTTTGTCTTTACTTTTTTTTTATGACATCTTTTGTTGTACAGAAGTTTTTAATTTTTATACAGTTGAATATTTGAATCCTTTTCTTTTAAGGCTTGAGATTCTTGTGTCTTGTATAAGAAGTGTTTCTCTATGCCAAGGTCATAACATTTTCTCCTATTCATTATTCCTTTATATTTGTTAATACAATCAATCTGGTTAGTGTTAAGAGGGAAGGGGAAGACTGATCTGTCCCTTTAGAGGTGACTTTGCATATCTTGCCTGGATTCTTTAATGCTGATTTCATGGTTTAACTCTCTGTGGGCAGTTGTATTCTCCTTATTTCCAGGCTGCAGGGAAAGCTTTACTGAAACTTCCAAATCCTAGGCAGATTTTTATTTAATAAGCCTGGGATGGGGCCCAGGAATCTGAATTTTTGATATGCAATTCAGGTGATTTTGATGCAGAATCCTTTTAAACTCCTCGGTAGTGCTTAGCCACCCTTCCAGGTGTCTGGAGACTTTGAAATGAACCCACTTTTTGCTAGCTGACGGCTTAGCCTCACTCTGCCTCCGGTTCCTCTTTGCAAAAGTCCCTTCCTGGAAGAATTCTTCTGTGAATGGTGAGTCCAATGTATGAAGACTTGGCCCGGGCCTGGCATGTGGCAGGGCTCAGTAAATGATGGATGTTCATTAGCCCTGAAGGTGTCAAGTTCTGGGGTGAGCTGGCTCTGCCTCCCTCCTAGACTCATCTCCGCCCATGCTCCCCATCTTGGGCAAGTCACTTAACCCCTCAGAGCCTTAATTTCATCATCTGTAAACTGGTATTAATAATCCCTACTTTACGGGGCTGTTGGAAAAATTAGAAATGGCATATAAAATGCCCAGGACAGTGCCCAGAATGTGGTAGGCAAACTGAGCAGTTGTGTTTTTAATTCTGGAGAAGCTGAAACTTGAAGTTCAGAAGCTCTTCTCACTAGGTAGCCACAGATCCTGAGCAGTCCTGGGGCATCTCCTATTTCCCCTCCCAGTGCCTAGAACAATCCTGGACATACAGGCTCTCAGTAAAGTTTGATCAGTTCATGTTTCTTTCCAGTGTAATAGACAATTCTTACATTTTGTCAGCACCTCCAAAGAAGCCACAAAACTGGACAACTATTTTTATTATTTTATTTAATAGGTGTTTGTACAGAGCTTACAATATGTAAGGCCCTGTTCTAAGTGCTTTATGTTAAGTAACTCATTACATCTTCATAATAACCCCATGAGGTAGATACTATTATTATTCCCATTGTCTATATGGGGAAACTAAGCTAAAGGACAGCCCTATACGGAGTGAATTAAACCCTCCACATGTGTTGCTTTCAGAATAGTGGAATGAGACACCTGGAAAGAAGGTGCTACAGCCTTCTCAAAGCTTTCTGTCTCTGATTGAGGGGCTTAATACGAGAGGAAAATAACCTTTTGAATTGAAAATCGTATTCTTCAACAATATTAGTTGTAAAAATTTTTTATATTTTATTTTTGGCTGCATTGAGTCTTTGTTGCTGTGCACAGGTTTTCTCTAGTTGTGTCAAGTGGGTGCTGTTCTTTGTTGCGGTGCATGGGCTTCTCATTGAGGTGGCTTCTCTTGTTGTGGAGCATGGGCTCTAGGCATGCGGGCTTCAGAAGTTGCGGCGCGTGGGCTCAGTAGTTGTGGCTTGCGGGCTCTAGAGCACAGGCTCGGTAGTTGTGGCCCACAGGCTTAGTTGTTCCACAGCATGTGGGATCTTCCTGGACCAGGGCTCGAACCTGCATCCCCTGCATTGGCAGGTGGATTCTTAACCACTGCACCACCAGTGAAGTCCCAAAAATTCTTATATTTTAAAACCCATCCTACCACATCATAACAATTGAGGTGGCTACTGTAAAAACTAACAAATAAATTGCAAACAACATGAGAATCATTGGTGAGAATGTGGAGAAATTGGAACCCTTGTGGTGCACTGTTGGTGAGAATGGTGTTGTCGCTATGGAAAACAGTATGGCAATTCCTCAAAAAATTAAAAAATAGAATTACCATTTGATCCAGCAATTCCACTTCTGGGGACTTAAAAAATAGTTGTATATCCATATTCATAGCAGCATTATCACTATAGCCAAAAACTAGAAGCAACTCAAGAAAATATAATATATCCCTACAATGGAATGTTAATTCATCCTTTAAAAGGAGGGAAGTTCTGACATATGTTACAAGATGGATGAACCTTGAGGACAGTATGCTAAGTGAAGTAAACCAGACACAAAAAGACAAATACAACATTGTAAATCAACTATACTTCAATAAAAAATTAAATTAAATTAAAAAAAAATTTAAAGACAAATACTGTATAATTCCACTTATATGAGGTACCTTCATAATCAAATTTATCAAGATGGAAAATAGAATGGTGGTTGCTGGGACCTGGGGGGCAGGGTGAAATAGGAAGGTATTATTTAATAGGTATAGAGTTTCAATCTTGCAAGATATGAATGTAATTAATGCCACAGAACAGTACACTCAAAAGTGGTTAGGATGGTAAATTTTGTTATATGTATTTTACCACAATAATAATAATAATAATAAATTTTTAAAAGAGAAAATAAACTACTTATGTGATGGTGGAAGAATGGACCGTAGGCACCAGGAGACCAATGCCTTGTCCATTCTATTCATTATCGTGTGTACTCAAACAGTGCCTGGGCTTGTTGTAACTACTTAAAGATATTGGATGAATAAACGAACATTAGAAAACAAATCCTCCTGCTAACTCCTGTAGCCCATTAGGGAACCCTACAAGATATGGAAAGTAGTGTTGGGAGGAATGGAGAGGAAAAAGTGGAGTCAAGTTCAAGGCCAGTTATTCCAGCCACACTTGAGCCAGGGAAGAGCCAGCTAAAGGGCCCTTGCCAAGGTTGGGAGGTTTCCCTGACTGGGAAGCAGATAGAAGCTGGTGCTCAGGAAACTGATCTCTGTCTGCGTCTGTTGGCCCCACCAGCCTCCCAGGGGCTCTCAAGAGGGACTGAGATGTTACCTGGGACTCCTCTCTCACTTCCCCACTCCTCAACAGTCACCATGACTTTTCCGTGAGGCCTTCATCGCACCTCTAACTGATCCTTCATTTCTACCTTACTGCTACTGGCCTGTAGCAAAGTGGTTTCTAGTCTGTCTCCTCACCTCTAATCCTTCTCTCCTCCAACCCAAATTATACAAAGTAATCTTTCTAAAATCAGTTTTCATACTTTAACAAAATCAATAATGAGCCTCATTCTCTACCTACTAAAATCTAAATTTAGATATTTAGAGGACTCCATGGAACTCCATCCTTTCCCAACTGACAAGCAGGTGATGCTTCCTCTTACCCTACCTATCCTAGGATTTGGGGTGGGTTTTTTTCTTTTACTTTTTATTATGGAATATTCTAACATATGCAAAAGTAGAGAGTACAAAGGAACCCCTGTAGACCCATCCCGTAGCTTCAGCGTTTGTCAACATATGGTCAGTCTTGCTGCATCTGTACCCCAATGACTCCCTGACCCCAGACACTACCATTTTTTTGATTCATGGGCTTTTTAATTCTTTGTTTTCTTCCCTGATTTTCAAATAATATTTCTTATAAAAATGTCAAACATCACAAATGTACAGAACAAAGAATGTGAAAGCCTCCCATAATCCCACATTCCTCAGATAATAATCATTGTTCATAGTTTAGTGTAGGTGTTTTTCAGATTTTTTTTGCTGTGAATATATTAACATATAAACTAGTTAATATTTTTCACAATATTAATAACCATATTTAATCTGGTTTGCAGATTGTTTTTCCATTTTAACAATATATCTTGGACAGGTTCCATATTAGATCATGTAGATCTGAGGCAGGAGACAGATGGGCCCCCAGGACAAATGGTTTGAGTTCATTCCTTGTGGACTGATACTCCAAGACTGGAATAACAGGACAATTAAGAGAGGCGGCTGGGCCCTGCCCAGATAGAAGATAAGAGACCACATATTCCTCATTCTCAAAGTCAGAAGACCTCTCCGACTACACATGTGCAGAAAGGCTCCTTGGAGATCAAAAGGGAAGGGATTCCAGCTAATGCTCACTTACCCATAGGCCTCTTTGGTAGAATCCATCTTGGCTAAGAGATGCACGCGCACACATGGGAAAATCCTGAGTTATACCAAATACCGACTTTGAACCAGGCAAATCAAAATGACTGACCAAAGGAAACCCAGAAGAAATGCCACATAAAAGTGATTCAGACTGCCACTAGGGGGCGACACTGTCTCTCTGAGCCCGCCCGTGTGCCTATCCACACGTACTGTACTCTTTTTTTCTCTTAATAAATACTTTACTTGTTTCACTACTGTGGGAATTCTTTTTCAGCAAAGCCATAGGGCCAGGGCCTTGCCACTGACCACTGGTCTAGTGGCTAGGATTTGGTGCTCTCACCACTGCGACCCAACGTCTATCACTGGCCGGGAACTGAAACCCTGCTTCAAGCTGCTGCAGGCTGAGGCCACCCGAGATCAGATCCACCTTGTTCTTTTTAACAGCCAGATTGTATTATACTATATGCTGTGCCATATTCTATCAGGTTGGCCAAAAAAGTTTATTTCTGTAACATCTTAGGGAAAAACCCAAATGAAATTTTTGGCCAACCCAGTATTTAACCAGCCCCTATAGATGGACAGTTGAGAGAGCAGTTTCCATCTTTTCGTCGTTACAAAAAGGTTACAGTGAACATGCTTTTACATGTTTCTGCACTTGTGTAAGTATTTCTATAGGAAAGAGTCCCAGAAGTGGAATTGCTTGGTCCTCAGATGAAGGCATCTTAAGTTTAAACAGTTGCTGTAAAATGTATGAAAAGTGTATAACAGTACTTATTTTGCCATATTCTTGCATATAATTAATCTTTCTCATCTTTGCCAAGCTAATAAATTTAAACAATTTCATTATGATTTAAATTTTTAAAATTCTGAGTTTAAGCCTCTTTCCTTCTATTAACCAAGTATCAAAATTCCTGTGAGGGGGGGCTTCCCTGGTGGCGCAGTGGTTGAGAGTCCGCCTGCCCATGTGGGGGACGTGGGTTCGTGCCCCGGTCCGGGAGGATCCCACAAGCCGTGGAGCGGCTGGGCCCGTGAGCTGTGGCCGCTGGGCCTGCACGTCCGGAGCCTGTGCTCCTCAGCGGGAGAGGCCACAACAGTGAGAGGCCCGCATACTGCAAAAAAAAAAAATCCTGGGAGGGGGTGGATGGAGAAGGCGCGTTACTGGCAGAGGAAAAAGGGGGAGAGAGAGCCTGAGCCTGGAGAGGTGGGCAGGTTCTAGATGGCAGGTGTGTTGAGCTTCAGGTTGATATAGCTGGACCATACTACAAGTTAGAAAGTTCGAACCAAAGAGTGACTAGGTCCAGTTCTCTGCATTCAGACTTGGTGTCCTTGAGTAGAGCCTGAAAGCCCACAGCCTGCCTCTGCCTTTATTTCTGGGAGGAGACTTTCTCCAGAAAAGCCTGACTTCAGACCACCAACCCCTTCCCCTCAGCCTTCCCCCTTCAAATGCACCAGGGCTCAAGCAGGGTTTCAGCCAGAGATGGTGGACTTTGGGCTCATCTTAAGATTGAGACACTTAAATCATTAGTAGAAGACACTTTTGTAAAACTGTAATACCTGAATTTCTATATTTCTCAATGTGTAAAATAATTAATAGCAACCAAAACTATTTTTTGCATAGGACCTGAATTCAGAAAATTCAGTGTGTAGCCACTAAATTCATTTACTTTGTCAACCAGCGTTTCCCGGAGGTTTCCTGAGTGGTACCAGGTATTGTTGCTAGATCCAGAGATACAAAGGAGAATAAGAGAGATTTGGAACAACTTCTATTTCAAAATAAACTGTCAATATCCAATATTATAAACAGATACAAAAAACAGAACTGACGAAAAGAGAATGAGTCAGCAAGAGAGACTCCCTGATCTGTGTTCAAAGGGATAAACACTAAATGAAAAAAAAAAAAAAAATTTTTACCATGTTTAAAGATTACCAAAAGGAGATAATGCAAAAATACAGAAAATAATGTTTTAGACAGTCAGCTGCAAGTGAATATGAACTATAATGAAAAAAAACTTGTTTCAAAATGCAACTCATCTGATAACTTGGTTGTAATATACAAGAATCATGAGCAATTAAAAATATTTTTATCAAAAATGTATAACCTGAATCTAATCTTAGAGAAACATCAGACAAACCCAAACTGAAGGAAATTCTACAAAACAACTGGCCAGTAATCTTTGAAAACATCAAGATCATAAAGACTAGGTTGATTAAAGATGTTAAAAATAAATAAATACATAAATAAAAATACAAAGAATAATAGTTTACAGTAAAAAAAAAAAAGACTAGGTTGAGGGACTCTTCCAGATTAAAAGAAATTAAGAAGACAAAACAACTAAATGCAACCAAGAATGGATCCTTGTCTGGGAAAGAAAGAGCTATTGAGGGCTTTATTGGGGCAATTAGTGAAATTTGAACATGAACTCCAGATTAGATAACAGTAATTTAACAATGTTAAATTTTCTGAATTTAATAACTGTACTGTGATTATTTAAAAGGATGTCTTTACTGTTAGCAGCAAAGATGAAAATATTTAGGGGTAAAAGTCTACAGTTTGCTCTCAAATAGTTCATTAAAAAGATAATAATAGTATATATTTTATAGATAGTGATAAAGCAAATGTAGCAATAATAAGAACAACTGGTGAAAATAGATGAGGAGCGTTGGGAGTTCAAGGAATTGTTTTTGCAACTTTTCTGTAAATTTGACTTTTTTTCAAAATAAGAAGTGAAAAATAAAAAAGCCTTGGGAATTGCCTGGCTGTCCAGTGGTTAGGGCTCTGGGGATTAAGATTCTGCAAGCCACGCAGAGTGGCCAAAACAATAAATAAAAATTAAAAAGGCTTTAAGATATATAAAGATATAAAGAAATTTCTCTGTCTTTAGAGAGACATCTCTGAAGATGTCTCTGGTATGGGAGGGTTATTGTTTAGACTGGGTCCATCATGCTTTCTGGGAAGAGGGGGCTAACCATTCGAGTAAAGCAGAATTGGATGCCCTAACACAGCCCTCTGATGTCCCTTGTTCATGGAGTGCAGCTGTTAGAAAAGAAACGATACCAATGGCTGAGCTCCAAAATGAAATCAGCTTTGGGGACAAGGTTTATCTTTGTACCTCTGCCCAATTTTGCCCCTTAACAGCAAGCAGTATGTGAGACCCTGGCAGCAATTCCTAACCTGGCCCACCTCTGCCAAAGGCTGAAAGTTGTCTGTACTCTTCCTTTTCCTTTTTTTTAAACTTGAATTTTCTTGATCCTTCCCAGTGAGGCCAGGAATGCTCTGAAGTTTCCATAGATTGGAGTTAATCATTTGCATAACACAATCTGGGCCACCCTGTTCTTTTCTGGTGGAAAGAAACTTTACTTTTCCTTGTAGGTCCCTGAGAAGATAAGTTGTGGGTCTTCTGAAGCTGCCCCAGGCCCTGCTGATGGAGATTTGCTCCCCCAGCTCGCTCAGCAGGGAGCCAGAGCACAGTGAGTCCCCTGCGGGCTGGGAGAGTCTGTCCTGCTTGGGGCTAGACTGGGTGGGACCGGGCCAGGTGGGAGGCTGTGGGTGGACTTGTCAACTCTCAGTGTGACCTTGAATGTTGAGGCTACTCCTCTGAGGCTGGGATAATATCTTGAAAATTCACTACGTTTTCATTACAAGTTGACCATGACTGTTTCATGGAAGAAGCTGATAGGTCAGGAGAATATTTTTCCCTTGTGTACTATGCAGATTTTCCTAGGAGGCATGGGTTCTTGGCACTCACTCACTAAGTGGAACTACAGTCACTAACCAGGTATCTTTTGGGTGCTTGCCAGAGGTTCAAGTGGTCAGGGTCCCTGCCCTTAAGGAGCTCAGAAAGAGGGAGAAGCGTCAATGTGTTAGGACAATACACTGTGTCATAGCAGAGAAAGAGCAATTACCTAGAACCTTGACAATATGTTTTTTTATTTTAAAGCTGACCGGCAAAAGCCACAAAAAAATTAAAAGATAAGTGATAAACTAAAGGAAAAGGATTTGCATATGTGTCAACTGAAGAGCTAAATGAATGAAAAAAAAAAAGACCTATTACTCAATAGAAACTGAGGCCAAAGCAGACAATTCAATGAAAAGGAAACACAAATGGCTGTTAAACATATGAAAAGGTGTTCAACCTCACTCATAATAAGAGAAATGCAAATTGAAATTTCTACAGGATACCACCTTCACCTTGGCCAAAAACAAAGGTTGATAATGCTGTTGTGGAGAGCTGTAGAAACAGGCCCTCTGATATTTCTGTCAGGGTGTGCACTGGAACAACCTCTGTGGGGCAAGTTGGCCATAGCTGCAAATTTTTAAATGCACATCTTTGACCCAACAATTCCAATGTTAGGCACTTATCTTGCAGACACGTGTATCTTGTGAAATGTTACACTGTTAAGTGAAAAAAGCAAGGTACAGAACCGTGCATTATCATATGCTATTGTTACCAAGTCCAAGCTCACTCTGCTCACCTCACGACAGGCCAATAAATTGGAGACGAGGTGTGGAGGCAAGGAATACGACTTTATTTGGAAAGCCGGCAGACCGAGAAGATGGCAGACTAGTGTCTCTGAAAAACCATCTTATTGGGGTTTGGATGCCAGTTTCTTTCATAGCACAGAGAAAGGGAGGAGATGAGGAAGTAAAGTAAAAAGGTCATAAGTTTTCCAAATATCACCTGGAATGGGCAGCCTTGGGGAGGGAATGTGTTAATTTCTTCTTTCTGTAGCCATCCACAGGTGGAACAGGGTCCGGATATTTCCCTGAACAAAGGCACTTTGGTTTAACATTCAGGCGGAGGGGCAGGGTTCCCCAAGGCAGGCCATTATGTATAGACAGTATCCTTTTAGTGAACAAAAGCAGCTGAAAGCAAAGGTTAAAGTAAAAGAAACAGGTCCAACTTGTAATCCAATTTGGCTCTTCCCTGTTATACTATCAATCGAGTTTATATCTAAAACCACGTGGCTGTACCATACTTTCTTAACTTTTCCCCTAATGCTGGGTGCGGTGTTTCCATGTTTTTATGATTATAGGTAATGCTGGATAGACATCTTTTGTACATGAATCTTTGCCTACATTTCAGATTATTTCTTTAGGACAGTCCAGATTACTGCCTCAAAGAGAATTTATGATAACAACCACTACAGCTACCATCCCTGTTTGTTAAGCAGCCTGTATTTTTTCCTTTCATCCTCACAACAGCCCTGTGAGGTAGGGAGAAGCATCCCATTTTTCTCATCCTTGAGGAAAGGGGCTTAAAGGAGGCCAAGTGACTTGTCCTGGGGTACACAACTGGAATGGTGAGGATCAGGACTCACATCTGCTTGACTCCCACGCCCCTGCTTTAGAGTCCGCTCAACTGCGTGGGGCATTTTTAAGGCTCTTGATAAACGTTGTCAAATTACTTTCCAGAAACTTCACCTCAGTTTACGGTCCCAGAGAAAGTGCTAAGCTTGCCACACCCAGGCCAATGTGGGGGGATTCCATATTTTCATTTTGCTAATTCAGAAGGGAAAAAAAATAGGGTCTCACACGTCTTTTTTTTTTTTTTTTAATAAATTTATGTATTTGTTTATTTTTGGCTGCATTGGGTCTTTGTTGCTGTGCGCGGGCTTTCTCTAGTTGTGGCGAGCGGGGGCTACTCTTCATTGCAGTGCGCGGGCTTCTCACTGCGGTGGCTTCTCTTGTTGCGGAGCACAGGCTCTAGGCGCACGGGCTTCAGTAGTTGTGGTACACGGGCTCAGCTGCTCCGCGGCATATGGGATCTTCCCGGACCAGGGATCAAACCCGTGTCCCCTGCATTGGCAGGTGGATTCTTAACCACTGAGCCACTCAGGAAAGCCCCTCACATGTCTTCAATAACTAGTAGATCTGAACATTTTTCATAGGTTTATTAGCTATTTGTACTTTTCCTCTTTTTTTAACTGTTCATGTTGGACTATGTATTATTTAAAATGTATCATGTCAATTCTTATCTAGTCTCAGTCAAAACACTGGCTCATGTGGGCAACAGCGGCAGCCGAGGCAAGGTGATGGGTTGTTCCAGCTCCTGTGTCCTTGGCTTTACATGGGAGGTCCAAATCCAGGAGATTTATGGGACCTCCGTGGGAGAAATCAGGCACATTCAGATTGAGAAAGGTGGCAGCAAGGAGTTGGATGTGATGCTTAAACAAAACCCACACTACAATGTCCCAGCTACGTATTTATTGCTTTCTGCTAGAGCAATAAATGTCTGGGGTCATCCTCACTGAAATGGACCTTTCCTTCTGCATGATGGCTGATGTCAGGCTGGTGATGACGCTCTGGCTGGCACCCCCCAGAGGCAGGCACATTTTCAGCACAGAGCAGAGCTCTTCCAGGTGGGAACCTGCCAGTTTCCAGAACCTTCTGCCTGATTTCCTTTCTTCCTTCTGTGCAGGCCACTGGGGTCATGTCCAGCCGGGAGGAAAAATGCTGGGCGCGGGCTCCCCGATGGCGGAGGCACAGAGGCCACGCCAGGACCAGGTCCTGCCGGGCTGGCCCTTCCCGGGGAGGTGGTGGCGCAGGGCGTGGGGCTCCCCAAGGCAGCCCGGCAGGGAAGGGAGGCCGAGGCACCGGGCACAGGGAGGGCTCCTATCAGCGCCTGCTGCTCGCTGCAAGTTTGGTGCGCCTGACAGCGGCCCTTCAGCAGGGTGAATTCTTTCAGAAAGGGACTCATTCACACGCTGCCAAGACATCCGCGGCCTAGTCTTGAATTCACACAAAAAATTAAAAACGGAACAGCAGCTGGGCTAATTTAGTAACTTGCAGAGATGCCCCTGATGCTCCTTCGCACCGAGAAGGGGCCTTCCGCCTCCGGGAGGTCTCACCGGAGTTATTTTGAGTCCTGCGGCTCTGGGCCTGCCGGTGACAGCTGAGTGACTTAGCTGGCACTGTGGGATGCTGAATGACAAAGGCACAGAACATCGCCCGGTGGCTGGCAGGTGAGGCCGCGGCGGGCGCGACTTTGCGCCCAGGAGCCTCTGCCCCAGCACCCGTCTGCGGAAGCTTCGTGTCCTCGCTTGCGGCGTCGCTCCTTCCTCCTCTCTCTAAAAAAACTCTTGTCGGAATTAAATGAGAGGCTTTGGCACGCCGAAAAGTGGTTGTTCCGAGTCCTCACCGCCTGGAAGTGGTCGGGCCTCTGGCCTCCCTGAGGCCTGGCCTGGGCGGTTCTTCTTTGTCACTGCCAGCAGCACCTTCTCTTTCTCCGTTCCGTCGAGTGCCAGGACTCTGCTTCTGCCTCAGAGGACGCTTTGCCTTCCGGGCCTCCTGCCTTCGTGCCTTCCCTTCCTTGGTGGAGCCAGCCTCCTCTCTGGCCAAGAGCCTCCGGCGTCGGTGCCTGGGTGAGGTCATGGGTGTCGCAGTGTAGCTTCTGGTTTGCGGGAGGGCGCCATGTGGGCAGTGTGAGGAGGGCAGGTTGCTCAGTGCCTGCCTGGACTCCTGAACAGCCCCGCGGGACCACCCTCATGGGGCAGTGGCTGTAGCCCTGGGCTTTGAGTTCAGACCTCACTGACAGGCACGGAAAGGGAATTCTGACCTCCTGCCAACCACTCAATACCTCAGGGCCACAGTTTCCTTGTCTGTAAAATGGGGGATAATAGCAGTATTTAAAAAGGATTTTTGTGAGGGTCAAATGAGCCAATTCAGGGAAATCACTTAGCCCTGTAAGTACTCCATAAGTGGTAGCTATTATTAATAATATTGTTAGGCCAAGCACTCAAAAGCCATGCTCAGCCAACATGCTCCCGCAGTCCACTTCAACATCCCTTATTCCCCCACTGTTTATCCTAAGAGGTTTTGAGTAGAGCCACAGAATTACACAACACCATGCCCAACGATTGAGTCCCCTACTCCTTTAATTGACAGGAACAAAATGCACTTCTCCTAGCCACCCTGCAAATCAGCTCCTAGGTCGTTTGTCATTTCTTAGAGCTCCAAGAGTAGGCCGAGAAGCTGCAAAAAGGGCACTGAATGGACTGGGGCAGAATTTCTTTCCCTTAAGAAGCAGCCATTTTTCCATTTTTGAGTTTCAACAAACTCAGCTTACAGTGGTGACAAAGTTAATTATTTGGAAGCCGACAAAGCTAATCACTAAGGTGATTCCAACTTACTTCTACTGTGTTCAGAAACACAGTAGATTCTAGCCTGAGAATGACACTACTGCCCCAGGCTTTCACAGCTTTTTTGGTTTTTTTTTTTTTTTTTGTGCAGTACGCGGACCTCTCACTGTTGTGGCCTCTCCCGTTGCGGAGCACAGGTTCCAGACGCGCAGGCTCAGCGGCCGTGGCTCGCAGGCTCAGCCTCTCTGCGGCATGTGGGATCTTCCCGGACCGGGTCACGAACCCGTGTCCCCTGCATCGGCAGGCGGACTCTCAACCACTGCGCCACCAGGGAAGCCCCACAGCTTTTATTTAATGAAGAAACTGATGCACTTTTTAATTCTCTTCATCTCACCAACAGTTTTACTAAAGCATTCTGGGGGAAGTCCAACATAATGTGATATATCTGATATACCACGGCCAATGGGCAGTCAGCTGGGGTGCTTGGAGAAAAGGATAATTAGGAGGGAAGTGCTTTTACCTCAAGGACACAGTTACTGAGATTTTAAAAAGGTATTTGTAAAGTACTGCATTTAGGGAATATATTAATTTAGGTTCTCCAACTCTACTACCTGCTGTAGTAGACAAACTTCAACACACATCTCTTCTGCTTAACACAACAAAATTTATTTCTCCTGTTACACATTCAAATCAATTGTGGGATTGGGGGAATCTGCTCCATTCATTCACTCAGGGGTCCAGGCTGATAATGGCTCTGCCGAATTGTACAATAGCTTCTCATCTGTAAACACATGGCTTCTGAGATGCTTCAGCAGAGAACGACCACCCTGGTTCTTAACTTCCTTGACCCAGAAGTAGTACATACCACTTCTGCTAATAGTCCATTGGCTGAAACTAGCCACATGATCTAACCTAACTGAAAAGAAGGCTATGAAATATAGGGGAGGATAGGGAATACTTGGTGAACACTAATCTCTCTGCCATAGGTTGGGATACTACAAACTACAAATAAATTGAACTTGGAGTTGTTATTTTAGGTCATCAGTTATGATTCAGGAAACAAAACAGGAGCCATTATAGACTATTTACTAAAGGTTATCATTCGATGTGTGGCATTGCAATGGAAAGAAAATGGAAGATATCAGTCCCAACCAGTAGATATGCCAAGTCACATCAGCCACTGAAGTGAGCCACATGGAGCAGAATAATAGGTCACAAACTCCAGAAGTGGGTAGCTAAAACAGTTGTGGGAGTAGAGAGAGTGGTTTCAAGTATCTCTCTCTCTCTCTCTCTCTCTGTATATATATATATATATATATATGTGTGTGTCTGTGTGTATATACACACACACACACACACACACACACATACATAGCAGAGAAAAACCAAATGTAAAATATAATAAATGTAGTATATAATAAATAAAACACACCCACTGATCAAATGCTGAAACATTAAATGTTTAAAGACACTCACCAACAAACATACATAGCTTAGAAAAAGTGGTTTTAGATTAGGTAACAGGAAGTACAATTTTACAGTGGTTAGGGAATGTATTCATCCAACCATCATATATTTAATGAATGCCTATGATGTATATCACACTATACAAGAAATATTTAAACTTATGAGGTTTACAGTCTAATTTATGAATTTTATAAGAGGTTTTAGATAAGCAGATAACAGATCCTTAACCTTTTTACTCAACATCATTTTTTTTTTTTAGTTGCGGCATGTGGGCTTCTTAGTTGTGGCATGCAAACTCTTAGTTGCGGCATGCATGTGGGATCGAGTTTCCCGACCAGGGATCAAACCCGGGCTGCCTGCATTGGGAGTGCAGAGTCTTACCCACTGGACCACCAGGGAAGTTCCATCAACATCATTTATTAATACCATGTGCAGCGCAATTTGGGGAATATGAAGATAAACCCAATCCCAACTCTGAAGGAGTTTCTGGCCAAGGTTGTTATGATCAAGCTCAACCATGGTCTCCCACAAGCAGTCTTGTTACTAATACCGGGAAAGATATGGAGCTGGTTAAATGGCTCACCAGGCTGATCCTCTTGGCCGTCTTTGGGATGTTTTTAACTTGCTAACTTGAATGATTGGATGTGGACTGAATTGAGGACCTTATAGATGAAAAGGCTAATTCAGGCACTCTGTCTGCAGTTCTGTTAAAAAATTGGAGTATTTCCAGACATGGAATGATTATCATACATGCAACCTGTCTGAGAAGTCTCAATATCCTAGTAAGTCCTAGTAAGTTACTTTTACTACCTCAGTTTCCCTAGCTGAAAATTTTACCGCAAACTTCAGTCACAACAGAAATATTGACTGAGGTAAAAAATTAGAATACACACCAACATATTATATTTCAGTGTAAGGACCTACAACTAATTCTCCCCCTTTCCCCCCCTCTTTTTCTTTTTTTATTTTAAAGATTTATTTATTTATTTTATTTATTTTTGGCTGCGTCGGGTCTTAGTTGCAGCATGCGGGCTCATTCCTTGTGGTGCGTGGGTTTCTCTCTAGTTGTGGAGTGCAAGCTCCAGGATGCATGGGCTTTGTAGTTTGCGGCACGCGAGCTGTAGCTGAGGTGTGCTAGTTGTGGCCCACGGGCTTAGTTGCCCTGCGGCATAGTGGGATCTTAGTTCCTTGACCAGGGATCGAACCCTCCTCGCCTGCATTGTAAGGCAGATTTTTTGCCACTGGACCACCAGGGAAGTCCCCCTCTTTTTCTTTATTATCCACACTTTCTATGACAAATATGTATAAAAATGTTATAATTTTAAAATGTGGTAGGAAATAAAGAAAGGTATTCAGCAGTTTCACTCTTTCATCAATTCTTTAGACACTTTACATACAAGAATGATGACCTTTTGGGAATCACAGGGTAAGCCAATAATAAATTACTGAGAGCAGAGATTTGTAATTTACTGTTTAAATATGTTGTAGGATTTGGGGCCTGGCCAAGACTTTAGAGATGATGTAAAATAACTCTCTTGATTTAATCTATTCATTAACAAATATTTATTGAGCATCTGCTATGTACCAGGCATTGTACTAGGCTCTGAGGACAAAACTGTCCATACGGGGCTTACTGTCTCATTGAAAACCTGACTTTTAAGACATTGCCACTCTGTGATTTGTCCAAGGACACATATTAGTTGGTGGCAGAGATGGATAAAAATCTGGTACCTACTTTTATTTTGGTGCTCTCTTCCATACTCCTTTGCCACTGCCCTTCTGAGCTATATATTTTCTTTCTGTATTAAAGATAGAATAAGAGAAAACCATCTTCAATTAGTTGAGCACACTGAGTTGGGCATATTGGAGAAAATTGTTAATGATTAGATTGAACATGATCTATATACTTCTTACCCTTGGAAAAGTGTAAAATAGTCCAGTGATTCCTAAATGCATTCTGGTCGGGTAGCCAGACTCAGAGGTAAAGTTTCACTCTCTGCCTTGAAATGGAAAAAAAAAAAAAGAGGAAGAGAGAAAATGTACATGTTGATGTAGAGTTATTCACTTTCATTTCATGGGCGGGACTATGCCTTATTCAGAGAGTTCTTTATGGAATGATGCAGATAGTGGATGGCAATTAGTTCTTTTAAAAGATGTCCTTAAAAAATAAATAAATAAAATAAAAGATGTTCTTATTATCAAAATTAAAAGCTGGCAACTTTGTCATTTTCCCCAATTTCAAAATCCAAAGGACTGGGAATCATTAAATTAAATATTGGGGTAGTTCAATTTTTCTTTGGTATACCCTAGTGCTAAAAACCGCGTCTTTATTAAGACTCCCTTAAGTCTCAAAACAATATCAAAAACATCCCTGAGAACTCTGTCCTCTCAGCAACATTTAGCTAATTTTATGATCTTTTACCACCCTCCTGTCTTCTTCAGAATTTCTCACTTGATGCTGAGGCATCCTCCTGGTAAATATAAACCAGTGGTTCTGTACTGTGATTGCACAAAATGCTTAAAAAAGAATACTGATAATCAGGCCCCACCCCCAAATATTCTTAAGTGTCCTGAGGTGGGACTTGGTGCTAGGCAGATTCAAAAGTTCCTCAGGGCTTCCCTGGTGGCCCAGTGGTTGAGAGTCTGCCTGCTGATGCAGGGGACGCGGGTTCGTGCCCCGGTCCGGGAAGATCCCACATGCCGCGGAGCGGCTGGGCCCGTGAGCCATGGCCGCTGAGCTTGCGCGTCCGGAGCCTGTGCCCCACAATGGGAGAGGCCACAACAGTGAGAAGCTCGCGTACAGCCAAAAACAAACAAACAAACAAACAAAAGTTCCTCAGGTGATTCTAATGTGCAGCCAGGGATGGGGAACCACAGGTGTGGGCATATTGGAGAAATGGTGTTTATTAAGTAGCTTATATGTGTCAGGCTCTAGGGCAGTTGTACAGATGAATAAACCGGGCTAAGCAGTAGAAAAAAGCTCATTAGGAAAACAGACTGGCAAAATGTGACAACAGAGTGTAATAAGTGCTTTCTTTTATTCCGTAATTCAACAAATAATAACAGAGCACTTAACAAGTGCCAGAGCTGGAGTAAAGTTTTGCTTCAAGTCCTGTGGGCTACCTGCAAAGACCAGGGAAACTTAACAGAAGAGCCTGCAGCCAAGCAGGGATTTGGAGGAATCTTTTCCCAAGGTCTTCGTCAGATAAGCTAAAGAGGGCGGGCGGGACTGCAGAGGGAACAGCGTGTGCTGGGCCTGGAGGAGTGTGTGGGGCTGGGAGAAGCCGGAGATGAGATAATGGTTGGGTGCAGATGTGCATAGCCTTAGAGGTAGACTGAGGAGTGTAGACTTGGTTCAGAATGCATTTAAAAGACATTAAAGGTTTTTTAAGCTGGAACAAATGGGGTAAGAGTGCAAAATACTGCTATTTAAAACAATGCAGGCTTCTCATACACATCTATAGCTTGGATTTGCTAGCTTACTTAAAAGAAATGGTTTGACTGATCATCCCCCACCCCCTTTGCCCTTGACTGACAAAACCGCACTGTGACCTTGTTAGGATACAGTTTCCAGTCGTGTGGCAGGTGGAAGGACAGTATAGACCAATGGTTTTTAAGTGACTAATTGAATGTGAATAGAATTCATCATGGGCTGTGGCCTGGACAAATCAGTTCAGGGTCCCTGCTTGCTGCCTCCCTTACCCAATTTCTTTCAGAAGGACTTGTTAGTGAGTCTATGGATGTGATCCCTCTTATCAGAGTATTTGTCTGACTTGCTTCAGAGCAGGTAAGCAAACCCAAAAGATCAAACCCTCCAGGTTCCCTTCAGCTCCTGAAGCTACTCTGCATTCTTTTTTATCCTTCCTCAGGACTCAGGGACAAATAGGTCAGACCATGGAATCATCTCAGTACTAGGGACTATAACCTTCTGGCTAAGAAGCTCACAAAAGAAACATTCCTTTGCAGTTGGGAAAGAAGGGGATTCACCCTAAGCCAGTGGTTATGGTCATAAGCTTCAAGCCAAGTCATGGGCTAAAAATGTAGATTTGGGAGCCTCTCTATAGACCTACTGAATCAGAATCTGGGGTTAGGCCAAGGAACCTGTGTTTTAAGCACTCATTCCCAGATTATTTTGATGCCACTGATCTGTGGACCACACTGAGCAGTTCTGGTCTGTGGTGCCCATTGGCAACTATTTTGGGGGAGGGAGGAGGACTGGTCAGATGGGCCCCTGGATTCGCAATCCTTCAGTACAGTCAGCTTTTAAATTTTGCACTATGCTTGGTTTTCAATTCAAGTTATTTCTAGGTTAACTTCTTAATTGAGCTGTTTAGCTCAGCCAAGGATTTGAGATACCACAGATAAAGAGAGAGGTTTCAGAGGAAGCATTAAGTATCTCCAGCTGTGTCTCTGTTATCCTTTCCAGTCCCACTTATCTGAAGAGCCAGGATTTCTCAAAGGACAAGTAACCTTGGAGGGAAGTATCATTGGGAAAGCAACACAGTACCTTTCCTTGCCATGCCCATTAGAGAACTATGTTTGTTAAGAAAAGAACCTCAAAAGACACATCAAGATGTTGTATAAAGATACTTCCCTCTTCTGTGTTTGCCAGCTCCTGGGATTACAGGAGCACAAGTTTAGACAAATAAGACCCATTTCTATCTAAGGTATCTGTTCAGGTCTTGATGCACTGGAAATCCATGTGGCTAACTCATTAGTGATAACAAGTGTTAGATGCTCATAAATCTTCCACAATTCATTGGCTGAAGACATCTTAAATGTGGACTTATGGGTTTTATTGTCTTTGGTTGCTTCTTTAGCATACTCTGAGTGTACAGATTTGGGGTTTTGAAACTTGTTTTTAATTAAGACATGGTTTATTTTTATTGCTTGAGATAAAATGCAGGCTGGGAGACTCAAATCTAAGTTACAAAATAAAGTGCATCTGGGCAGACCATAGGAAAAAAGATAGAACATAAAGGCTGAAGTGTGTGCCAGGATTCTCAAGTTTACTTAGTAATTTCTTGGGGAATAAAAATCCCAGCACCTGCATTATAAAAAAAAAGCACACCTTATAAATGTCCTTCTCTTTGAAATACCTAAATGAACTAGACTGAATTATAAACTAATGGCTTGTAAAAATTCACCTTGAGTCAGCTACTGAAGATACTAAATAAAAGAGGTAGAGACTCCGAGGAAACCCAACCTGCTGCTTGTTTGTTTTATCAGTAATGTAACTCAAAAGTAGCCAAGCCAATGGCGGGTGGAGGAGCTTTCCCTGTGTTTTGTTTCCCTGAGCTGAGCCCAGTGAATGCCAAGATTTAATCTAAAGAGGTTTGTGTTTTAAAAACTAACAACCAAGTAATAAAACACCTATAAAAGGGATTTATAATGGAACCAGTGACAGTTTTGAGTGTAGTATTACAACTCTTCTGCTCCCCCTCTCCCTTTTTCTATCCTTTCATGCAACTCTGTGCCCTTTGTCTTAGCTCCTTTCTCACCTTGCTGCCAGGAAGCATATCAGTAGGGGCAGCTCACACTCCAGAGAAGCAGACCATCTTTAAAAAGTGAAGTGTGTGCTGAGCTCTGCATTTGATGACTGGGCTGTGCTGCTTGTTTTGTTTGAGATAAGTTGCTCTAACAAAGTACCTACCTAGTGTGTACAGTGGTTTCTAATGGGAAGTTGAAGATGCTGCTGTTGCAGTGTCAGTGCCATGAGGATGCTAGAGTCAACCAGGGGACTCCTCTCCCTGGGACCATGTGTCACCCTGCCAGGGCCCAAGATAGCCCTGGGACAGACTTCAGTCAACAGGTGGTTTTCCACCTAGGCCACCATGCTTGAAACTTGGTTCTTTTACAAAGCCATAGTTCTCCTCCCCCTCACCAAGAAATGGCGCCTCGGAAGGGAAACTTCGTACTCAAACTCTGTAGGAGCCATTTCTCGAGCCTACTTTTTCTGTTTTCAGAGGTTTCCCCTGCCAGCATCCCACCCATCTCCGGGAAGAACGAGGGACTCTCTCTTCACAGTCTGGAGGGCGATGGGAGGCCTGTGGGCAGCGTCAGAGTGGCCTCGCCTGGGCGGCCAGAGGAGTCCCCAGCCTCCCTCTTGTGGGCCTCAGGAACTCGGGGGGCCCAGGGGAAGCCTGGAAAACCGAACATCGCCATCAGCCTTCCTTCAAGCGCTGGCTAGAGGAGAGGGGGAAGGGCCCCCCAGCCGTCTCCCCCCGCCCCCCAGCCCCTCTGCCATCCGGCTACACCGCCCAAGAAAGCACTGAGAACGCAGCTTAGAGCTCTCCAGCTCCTCGCAGGCCGGGAGAGGGCATCTTGAGGGGCAGCTTCCCCCTCTAGCCCGCGTGTGACATCCCCACTCCCACCCAAGGATGCCGCCGCCGTGCCCTGTCCGCAGTCGCTGAATGTCACTGCTCCCTCTTCCTCCTGATCAGGGTAGACACAGCTCCTGAAGCATCCCCCACCCCAAAACTGCCGCGATTGCCCGAGGGTACAAGGCCCGGGCGGAGGACGAAGTTTGGGGCCCACAGCGGCGGGAGGGGGGGCGCGTTGGCGAGGACCGCACCTCTTAGTCCCAGCCCTGGCGGGCACACTCCCCGCCCCAAACGGCCCAGGCGTCCCCATCCTCCCGCGGACACCGGCATCCCCGCCCTCCCCCGAGGGCGGCAAGCGGAGCCCCCCAGGGCGGAGGCAGGTACCCCCGGGGCGGGGACTGGGGCGGGCGGGGTCCAGGCTGCGCCCCCGGCCGGGCCGGGCGGGCTAGCTGGCGGCGCGGGGGGAGCGGGGCTGGGCGGCGCTGCCTCGGGCTCTGTGCGCTGCAGCCCGGAGCCGAGGAGGAGGAGGAGGCGGAGGAGGAGAAGGAGGCGGCGGCGGTGGGTCCCGGGCGGGGGGAGCGCGGCGCTGCGGACCCGGGCGGCTGGCAAAGGACGAGGCGGAGGCTGAGGAAGGCAGCGGGGAGACCCGGGCTGCAGCAACAAAGGGCAGCAAGCGATTGGCCGGGCTGCAGGCGAGGTTAGCCGGGGACCGGGGTGGCTGGAGGCAGCGGCGAACGGTGCACGTGCTTGCAGACACTGGCGAGTGTGCAGCCGGGGGGGTGCACGCCCGGCGGGTAAAGGCTTGCTCCCCCTCGGCATGGGATGGCGAGGAGGGTGCAGCTACATCGTACTGCCCGCACCCGGCCTGAGGCTTGCAGGATAGGGGTGCGTGGGGGGTAAGGATGCGAGCCAGGGGGCGGGCGAGTAGTCGCCCGGGACGGGACGGGAGAGGGTGGAGGAGGGGGCGGGATGGAACGCTCCAGGAGGCGCGCCCGTCCGCGCGCTCCACCGCAGGAGCTGGCGACTGAGAACCTCGAATTTTAACTTCGCGTGCCCGCCCGCGCGCGCCCGCCCGCGCCCACCCCTAAATCCTGCGGCCGCCGCCAGCGATCAGCTCTCACACAAACTTTAGCTGCGGGCTAGGGGCTTTGGGGTTGTGGGGGAGGGGAGAGGGAATAGGCCGTCTGATTGGCGTTGTCTGCAGCCAATAAGGCCAAGCGCCTCTCCTGCGAGTAGACCCAATCCATTTCTAGAGGTAGAAGGGGCGGGTAGGTGGAAGTAGAGGTGGCGCGGTGTCTGGGAGAGAGAAAAAGGGCTGGACCAATAGGTGCCCAGAAGAGGCGGGCCCAGAGGTCTGTTGATTGGTACTAGCAGTGGACCCTCCCCCGGGGTGGTACCGGAGGGGGGGTATGATGGGTCGAGGGGTGTGGCTATGCGGAGGCGAGATGACCGGCAGGATCCTACCCCAATGGGCTGCAGAGTGGTTACTGTGTGGGTGACGGACAGACCCTTAGGCCAACGGGTGGCCCTAAGTGTCTGCGGTCTAGCCCAATGGGGCAGCGCCGGGGTGGGGCCGCAGCTCGGGTTTAATGAGACTCCATTGGGCTGTAATCAGTGTCATGTCGGATTCATGTCAACGACAACAACAGGGGGACACAAAATGGCGGCGGCTTAGCTCCTACCCCTGGCGGCGGCGGCAGCGGTGGCGGAGGCGACGGCACCTCCTCCAGGCGGCAACCGCGGCTTCTTTCTCAGGCAGCGGCAGCGCCCCCAGCAGGTGCGGTGACGGTGGCGCGCGGCCAGGTCTGTCACCCACCCCGCGCGTTCCCAGGGGGAGGAGACTGGGCGGGAGGGGAGCGGGCGGGGGGGGATATCGGGGGCTTGTGACGCCCCTCCCACAGGCCTCTGCGCGAGGGTCACCGCGGGGCCGCTCGGGGTCAGGCTGCCCCTGAGAGTGACGGTAGGGGGCGGGGGAAAGGGGAGGAGGAACAGGCCCCGCCCCTCATCGAGGCCTCCAGGGCAAGGGGCGGGGCTCGAGGATGGAGGAGGCGGGGCGATATGGGGTGGGGGCGGGGCTCGGGTGGTCGGAAGGCGGGGGTTTGGAGGGGTGTTCTGAGTGGGAGAGACCCAGTAGGAACGGTGGGGGGGCCAGTGAGTGTCTGGGAAGTACACGCCTAGTGAGGGGATGGGTGGGAGGGGAAAGTGAAGGTGTGCAGGCAGGTGCAGAGGGGAGAGTGGGAAGAGTGCAAAATTGGAGATGTGGAAGGGGGACCGAGGGGCAGGTGAAATGGTGCAGAAGGGTGAGATTACAGTTATCTGGGGGCAGAGTAAGAATGGATTTGGGTGTGGTAGATGTGGAGTAGTGTTGAGAAAGCGATGCAAAGTAGATACTGGATTGGAGGAAGTATTGGGGAAACTGAGAAACACGTACAGTTACTGTGGTGGGAAGGAGGTATGTGGGTGAATTGTTATGTTGGAATAGGAAGGTTTGCTAGCTTTGGGGAATAGGCAGCATTAAAAAAAAACATGGAGGGATGGGACGGATATTCTTGGGAGTCTCTGAAAGGTAAGACAGCACAGCAGACTTAAATGTGAAGTGAGGCTACTTAGAACTTAGATATACGCAAAATATATCCAGCAGAAAATCTCATGGGGTCAGGGGATTGGAAAGGGTGACAGGTGTGAAGAAAGATGGGTGGGGCTGGGTGAATGTGATTTAGACTGCACCCAGAGTGAGGATGGGGCAGCAGAGAAAGGTGTTAGTTTGGGATATAGGGTTGTTTGATAGGCTGGATTTCTTGGGTGTAACTTGAGCTGGGGTCAGGAAAGGGGGAACAGGGTGTCTGTCTCAGAAGGAGGCTCCCTGTGTACTACCTCGGGAAAGGGCATTGTGTAGTTTTGAATTTGTAGGTACTTTGGTCTGAGGTGAGTGCAGGGAGTGGTGTGAGACAAGGGGCAAAGGCAGAGGAGGGGTTAGATTACAAACGTGGAAAATAGGAAAAGAGAACCAATGAAACAAGTTGGGGGTGGAGATGCCCAGAAATTCAAGGTAAAGAGAAAGAGTATATGAAGACTCTTCCATGTAGGGACAGGAGGTGGGAGTAGATAATGGGAATGTTGGGATAGTTATGTGGTACTCCAAAAAAGGTATGTGTTTGTTGGCTTGTTTTGTATGACTATGAGTAAAGTACATTCTTCCTGTCTGTGTACCCTAGATTTTCTGGGATAGACCTGAAGTAAAACACTCCATTCTTTTTTTTTTTAATCAATTTATTTATGTATGTATTTATTTTTGGCTGCATCGGGTATTCGTTGCTGCACGCCGTCTTTCGTTAGTTGCTTGGAGCGGGGGCTGCTCTTTGTTGTGGTGCGCGGGCTTCTCATCATGGTGACTTCTCTTGTTGTGGAGCATGGGCTCTAGGCGCGCAGGCTTCAGTAGTTGTGGCACACAGACTCATTAGTTGTGGCTCAAGGTCCTGGAGCGCAGGCTCAGCAGTTGTGGCGCACGGGCTTAGGTGCTCCGCGGCATGTGGGATCTTCCTGGACCAGGGCTTGAACCCGTGTCCCCTGCATTGGCAGGCGGATTCTTAACCACTGTGCCACCAGGGAAGCCCTCCATTTTTTTTTATTCATAAATTCTTCACACATTTATCAAAATGAATTGGGGCAGGGTTTTTTTTTTCATGTTTTTAAGAAGAAAAGCATAATGCATGTTTCAGTAAAGGTTAAGATTCTTACCTGAGAACTTATACTTAGGGTTGAAGGTTGAGAAGGTGAAGCGATGATTAAAGAAAAAAAGCAGAAGAAAAGATAGAGGCAGAGGAAGGTTTTAACATTAAAGGAGGAACTTAGGGGAATGACTGGCTGGTGGTAATGACACGGTCCGTTGAAATTTTGCCTACCAGCCAAACCCAGGCCTCTGAGTAGAGTGGATGTTATGTCATTGCCGTTACACCAAATATTTGTCTCTGCACTGCTTGTCAGATGTAAGGCATAACAGGAATGAAAGGTAAAATAGGGTGAGTATTGGAAGGTAGTTGATAAAGTTCCATAAATAATGTTAATGTACTTCTGAAACTTTTATGGACTTTCGAACACCAGTTAAAAGACTTAGCCAACCGATATGGCTTTACTAAATGCCAGGGTTCCTCACAGGTGACTTTTCAGTCTCTTAGATAGTTCTCGACACAATAGTTTCAGTTTTCGTGCATACCGTGTATACAGATGCCTGTAGTTTTATCAAGCGAGAGAAAAGGAATTGTTTTATGAAAGCAGGGATGTGTGAGCTGTAGTGACCCATCTTTGCTTATAGAACAGTAAATGACAAGTGGATGGGAGAAGTGTGAGGAAGGGATATTTCTTCCCTGTAATGCTTTAATTTGCATTTACAAAGCACCTTTAAGCACCTTTTTTTAGGACTCCCACAATCTTCCACAATTTTTGTGTCATCCATTCCACTCTTGCTGGATATTTGAGTTGTTTCTAGTGTTGGGAAATTGTGAACTAAGCTGCTGTGAGTGTTCCTGTATCCGTCATCTGGTGTGCACGTGCACAGTCTCTCTGAGGTGTACACCTAGGAATGGAACTGCTGGTTCACAGGCCGCGTGACTGTTTATGCTGGTTTATGCCTGTTGTCCCGGTGTAATTAGTAGTATAGCACCGTTAATTCTCAGCAGTGTCTGGATTTGGATGATGAGCTGTATGGTTGCCCTAGTCACGGGCTATGCTTGTCCTCAACTTTACTAGGTACCAGTCAGACTGTTTTCCAAAGTGTCGTACCACGTTATACTCCCTCCAGTATATTATCTCATATATATATATATATATATATATATATATATATATATATATGCGATCCCTGGCTTCTCATCCTCCTCAACTTAGTTTTTTCAATTTAGGCAATCTGGTAAACTTTGCATTTACTTGATTAGTAAGGAGGTTGAATAGCTTTTCATATATTTATCGGCTACCTGGATTTCCTCCTTTGTAAAGTTCCTGTTTAAGTCGGCCGTCACCCCCACCCACCTTTTTGTAAATTGGTCCTTGTGTCTTTCATTGCTATTTAGAAGTTCTTTATTTACTCTGGATACAAATTCTTTGTCCTGTGTGTGTGTTGCAAATGCCTTCCTCCATACTCTGGCTTGCCTTTTCACTCTATGGTGTCTTTTTTTTTTTTGCGGTACGCGGGCCTCTCACTGTTGTGGCCTCTCCCGCTTAGGAGCACAGGCTCCGGACGCGCAGGCTCAGCGGCCATGGCTCACGGGCCCAGCCGCTCCGCGGCATGTGGGATCTTCCCGGACCGGGGCACGAACCCGTGTCCCCTGCATCGGGAGGCGGACTCTCAACCACTGCGCCACTCAGGGAAGCCCTGGTTAGTGTTTTTTGTGTCTTGTTTTAAGACTCTTTTCCTACCCTCAGGTTAAGTAGATATACTCCTATCAGTATTCTAAAAGCTTTACTGACCTTAAAAGATGTATGATTATGAGTCAGATACACTCTTTTGACCCCATCCTCACCATTACAAATCTGTTTTTGCTTTTCTTCACTTTCTTCTGTTCTCTGTCTTGAATTTTTACTTGTCTGCAACTATAACTAAGAGCCAGGTGCTGACTTTCCCTGTCTCATAGGAGAAAATGGTCATATAGACGGAAGTTCAGCCAGGTTAGATTTTACAGGTCTCCAGCTGACTGTATTGCCTTTTCCTTTTATGAGCTAGCATTTTATTGTGTTCATGCTATGTGTCTGCCACCATCCTTGGTTCTTTCATATTTGTTATCTCAATTATTCCTCTTTACAGTTCTGCAAAACTGTACATTTTCCTCATTTTTACAAGCGGGAAAACAGACTTAGATTGATTCAGTAACATGTCCAATATCCCACAGTTTAGGTAGCTGACAAGGTGGGGACTTGATTCCTGAACTCTCTAGATCCATCCCATCATAGCACATCACCTTGTTAACACAAGCCTGTTTGATAAGATCCAAAACCGATGAGAATAACTTTCTTTTAATGTAATATGTGCTACTTTAAGCACTCATAGAGATAATTATTGTGAAACCGGATAAAACTGTTGACTTCTCTGTGTATGTTAAAATAGGTAGAGTAGTGCGTGGACCTTAAGAGGTCCTTGGAGGGGCAATAGAGGTTCTGTAAGCCCTTGAAATTGTATGCAAATGTCTGTATGTACATGTGTTCCTTTTAAAAAATAGATCTGTAATTTTCTTGAGATTCTCAGAGGGCAACCCTAATGTGTTTTAAGGCTTCACTGGATATCCTGTTTGAAGACATCTGTGATAAAGTTAATGCAGAATTCTGAAATGATGTGTATTTTCAAAATAATCTTTAAAAAATTCAGATGTCAGATTTTTTTCTTAATATGTCATTCTCAGTCTTTGTCATTAAAACCCAGCTAAAGCTCATCTGAGATTTGGAAGAAAACTAGGATTGAATAGCAATTTTTAAATGCCAAAAAAGATACTCTAAATTTAGTTGATTATTTCTATTTTTTTTTTTTTTTTTTGCGTTATGCGGGCCTCTCACTGTTGTGGCCTCTCCCGTTGCGGAGCACAGGCTCCGGACACGCAGGCTTAGCTGCCATGGCTCACGGGCCCAGCCGCTCCGCGGCATGTGGGATCTTCCCGGATCGGGATACGAACCCGTGTCCCCTGCATCGGCAGGCGGACTCTCAACCACTGCGCCACCAGGGAAGCCCAGTTGATTATTTCTTAAGTGAAAGTGCTTAGTTATAATATCATCATTACTAATCAGTGTACCCTGGCTCCAAAGGCCTGATGACTTCACATGACTTTTCATCTTGTCTCTAAAATCCTCTGTTTTACAAGGGATCAAATTTCCTGTGAGGTTCCTAACAGTGTGATTAAAGTTTAGAGACTGAAACTCTTGAGCACTTAAATGCAGGGATGACTATGCAAACGTAATTCATGAGCTTCACCAGGAGATTTGGGACATGTCTCTACTAATTTATGATGATGATATTGAAATTAATCTTTGCTAGGGATTATGGAAGCCATAATAGTTTATTGATGGTTCAGTTATTGTTTGTTGAAGCAGATTTACACAATTATAGTTTAATGACATAACAAGGATATTGTCAACTAGGAGCGCATGACATGAAAAATTAAACTTCCAATTAATCTAATATGTATTAGTTGAAATGATAATTTTCATGGTGATTTAGCCTCTTAGAAATCCTTGGAAAACATTATTAGCTTATGAATTGAAAACTCTCTATGTTAATGAGTAGTGAGAAAGAACTTAGTATTATTATAAAAAGATGGGGAATTAAATATTCAATTCAGCTAACATTTATGGAGTGCCTACTCTGGGCTTGCTGCTGAGTTAGGCTCATAAATATAAGTTGAACACGATTGATAATGTGGAGAGAGGAAATACTGGTTGCTTTTGTTTGTTCCTTCAGTCATACTTCCCTCCAGCCTATACTGGATGGATACCATTGCCAGAATTATTCAAACGTTCAACAGATTTGTGTGTGCGTGCATGTGTGTGTGTGCTTGCACTCCACTATACCTTATTGTGTCACTACTCCTGCAGTGGCTTTCTGTTACTTCATCTGTCATGTTCACACGCCTCAGCCTGGCTTTTGTCACAGCCAGCTTTATTTCTTATTCCTCTTCAACACATCCCCACTCCAGGCATGCACATGGATTAGGTATCCCTTTAGTCTGACAGCTCATTCTTAGCTCTGTGCCTTCTCCTAGATTCCCTTCATTCATTTACTGATGCATTCATTTAACAAATAGGCATTGAGCCCCTCTTATGTTAAGTTGTGGTCCTGGGAAGTCTTGGGGCACGCCAAGATGAATCAAACATGAGTCCTCTTCTTAAGAATTGTACAGTCTAGGGCTTCCCTGGTGGCGCAGTGTTTGAGAGTCTGCCTGCCAATGCAGGGGACACGGGTTCGAGCTCTGGTCTGGGAGGATCCCACGTGCCGTGGAGCAGCTGAGCCTGTGAGCCACAACTTCTGAGCCTGCACGTCTGGAGCCTGTGCTCCGCAACAAGAGAGGCCGCGATAGTGAGAGGCCCGTGCACCGCGATGAAGGGTGGCCCCCGCTCGCCGCAGCTAGAGAAAGCCCTGCCGCGGAAACGGGGACCCAACACAGCCAAAAATAAATAAATAAAAGCCATTTCTTAAACACACACACACACACACACACACACACACACACACACACACACACAAGAATTGTACAGTCTAGTAGGGGAGATGAGGTCCGTGTATGAGTAAGCAAAATACAAAGTGGAAAATGAATGCCAAATAATAAGAAAGCTAAAAGCTTCCTGTTAGGCAAAGTGGTGTAGGGCTTCTGAGAAGGTGTCTGTTTGCACTGGGCCACAAAGGATTTGAATTGGGGTGGAGAGGCCAGGCAATTGTCCAAGTTCTGCCTTGTCTTTCAAGGTCAGTTTAAGTCCTCTCCGTCCAAGGGATGTTCTATCCATCTACACTCAACAAGGAATAGTCACAGTTGTTTTCAGACATTTTTCATTCTGTATGCAGCGGAACCCTTTCTTTTAAGTGAATCTTATGGAGAAGCCCATTATACATAGAATAGTTAAGGTAGAGATCTTTGTTTGGTGCAAAGGATTATGGTGGCCCTAGTGTTTAACCCACAAGGGCACCTGCAGGTGGTACCCATACCCAAGGCACTTTCTCACAAGAGATCCAAGGAGCCTAGTTTGAAAACCAGTGGAGAGACAGGAAAGTGTTTAGGTTTTAGCATCTGAATTAAAATCTTTCATGACTTAGTGGTCTGAGGTCTTGACCTTCAGGAATCAGTTTTTCTTTTGCAAAATGCGGGCAACAATGCTACCTTACAGGGTTATTTTAAGGTTTACTGATAATCTATGTAAAGTGCCTGGTCTACAGTAGGTGTTGGACAATGGTTGCTATTATTATAGTTTAGTGCTTTATTTCTTTTTAAAAAAAATAATTTGGGGTGAAATTCACATAACATAGAATTAACCATTTTATTTTATTTATTTATTTTTATAAATTTATTTATTTATTTTTGGCTGCATTGTGTCTTCGTTGCTGCATGTGGGCTTTCTCTACTTGCAGCAAGAGGGGGCTACTCTTCGTTGCTCTGCGCGGGCTTCTCATTATGGTGGCTTCTCTTGTTGCGGAGCTTGGTCTCTAGGTGTGCAGGCTTCAGTAGTTGTGGTGCATGGGCTCAGTAGTTGTGGCTTGCAGGCTCAGTAGTTGTGGCGCACAGCCTTAGTTGCTCCGTGGCATGTGGGATCTTCCCGGACCAGGGCTTGAACCTGTGTCCCCTGCATTGGCAGGCAGATTCTTAACCACTGCACCACCAGGGAAGCCCAAAACTAACCATTTTAAAGTGAACAATTCAGTGACATTTAGTATATTCACAGTGTTGTGTGACCACCACCTCTATGTAGTTTCCAAACATTGTCATCATTCCAAAATAAAATCCCTTACCCATTAAGCAGTTTTTTCCTAACCACTTCCCCCATCCCTGCCTAGGCCCCACCAATCTATCTTCTGTTTATAGCTTTATCTGTTCTGGATGTTTCCTATAAATGGGATTATTATGGTACGTAACCTTTTGTGTCTGGCTTCTTTCACAACGTATTTTTGAGGTTCATCCATGTTGTAGCATGTATCACTGCTTCATTTCTTATTATCACTGAATAATATTCCAATGTATGGATATGTCACATTTTCTTCATCCATTCATCTGTTTATGGACATTGGCCTTTTTCCACTTTTTGGCTATCGTGAATAGTGCTGTCATGAACATGAGTGTACGTGTACTTATTTGAGTACCTGTTTTCAGTTCTTTGGGGGTATATACCTAGAAGTAGAATTGTGGGGTCATACAGTAATTTTATGTTTAACTTTTTGAGGAACCACCAAATGGTGCTTAATCGCTTCTTATACCCACAGTATCTACCATAGGGCTGTACTCACAGAACAACATCTCACTAAATATTTGTTGGTTGTTCTTTGATTAGTATTTATAACCTCACCTCCCAATTCACATGTTTTGGGCCTTGAGCATTAATTTTAAGGGAAATAGATGCATCCAGGACTTGAAAGTTAGCCAGTATCACCGTATGGATGTATCTGATTGTTGTCAGACAGCAGATATTTGTTCACCGAGGATGCTGTTTGGAGCAGCTGTGCTAATGCTCTGTGTTGGGTGGTTACAGAAGCAAAGTTAAGGTCCCTTCCCTTAAGCAGTGTATGTTCTGTTTCAGAAGATATTGTTAAGATTTGTGGATCCTCACTCAATTACATAGCAGGCTGTGAAAAAATCCAGGAGCCTATAAAAGTGAGAGAGCTAAAAGTAACTGTTAGCAAGCGAAACTCAGGATGACAAAAGAGTAAACTCTACTATTAATCTTTATTTTTTTCTACCACTGTTTTTGGCTCATCCACAGTCTCATGACTTGAGTGTTATGACATTGATTTTGAAACAACACACATTAGCAAAAGCTTAGAGGAGGCTTCACATATTATTTATGATCCAGGGTATTTTGACTCTTCTTATTGCTGACATGTGTATTTATGAATAGTGTTGATATTTATATAATACTAATGAAGCCAAAAGCTCAGTGTTGGACTAAGCATTTCTCTAGATCTGTTTAGAATAGTGTGTAATGAGTGATGTAAATAGTGTTTTACTATAAGACTGTATGATACAACCATATAATTTACTGATGTTATTTTGTAGTTAAAAATAAAATGATTCAAAACCTTAGAAAATGGAATAATTTAATTTTGATGTAGCATGAGTCCCCAGAATTAATTTGGAATGACTTATTCTCATTTTGATAGGCTTTTAGTCCAACTTTTAAGTTTTTATAGAAAAAAATGAAAAGAGAATAATAGTTTTTATGGTTGTACTTGTAATAGAATATGCTGTCTACATATGAAACAAATCCTAGGCCTCTGGAAAAGAGAAGTGGTATGGATAATTCTGAATCAGAAACATTTCTATTTGCCTTTTGAATGAATTATGCATATTTTTCCTTAGATTTGTCTTTCTAGTTAGATACTGCTTAGACTAAAATTAAATTGGTTTTCAATCTATTCTCTTAGCATATACCAATTTACAGTGGGGCCAGTGGGATGTTAGAAACAAACCAGCCTAAGATTAAAAAATTTGCAGTGGATAATATACAAAGTGGATAATATACATGTGTTTAGTTGAGAATTGGCTGCAGATAAGAGACTTCTGATTTTGTTCCTCTCCTAGCTCTGTGTGTGTGTATGTTTTTAACACTGATTCGGCTTGTAGCAGAGAGCTGCTGAGTTACATCTGTTTCTGCCTAGTTAACTGTTGGTTGGTGTCAGATGAGAGCTAATTTTGATATTAATTGAGGAGTGGGGTGTGTGTCTGTGGCTGCGGGAAGGGAGAAAGGGGATCCAAGGTTGCTTGGTTGTTTTGTACACTATCAAACTGCAGCTATTCACAGTGTTGTTTTACATTTATTTTTTGCCTTTGAAGTAAAAATGATCACTACTGCCCTGAAATGTGACCTGTACAAGCACGTACTTACTATTGTGGAAAATGGTGCATCCTTCTCTTAGGTGCAGTTATTGGCCATATCTTGATAGTTCAATCAGTACCTAGATGCCAGGTGACCTTTGGGACAAATAGTGAATGTTGCCTGGGAAAGTTAATATTGATCTTTAAACAATGTTCGACTTTTTTTTCCCTCTAGACAAAATGTTATACCTGCCTGGCTATTTGAGTAATAGTGGGATTTTTTATTTTATTTTTTTTAAATGATGGAATTCTTTTTTAGACTCCATCACAAACCCTGATTTTTTAAAATTCGGAGAACAGGTCTGGCCTTAAAGAAGAGTGAAAGTTTACTTCTTTAGGCACTCGCTGTGGGGCTTCATGTCCTGTCCTGAATTCCATGTTCTTAAATACCCTTTAGTGGTATGAAAGAGCTAACATACCACCAAACATAGTATACCAGTAAATTCACTGCAGCTGTTTGGATTGAATAGTTGTGGCGATCCATAGATGGTTGCTGAATTTTAGGGATGTTCTCATGCCCAAATTAACATTTACATTTTTTTCTTTTGGCAGATTTGCCTGAAGATCTGGACAATCTTCTTTTTTGTCATGGACTGTTAAAACACTTGGAGTTCCAATTCTGGTATTTTCCCTTGTTTTATTATATTTTTAAGATATAAAATGTCAGTCTTGTTGAAATGTGTTGGTAATGGAGATGAACAATTCTTTTAACTGTGGTTAAGATTGTGGTAATAGCTTGTCATGAAGGTATATTTTAAGTGTTTATTAGTTATGAAATGTGTTTTGTTTTAATGTATGTTCGTTTGCTTGTGTAACCAAAATGCCTGAAAGTAACTTTGCAATATTGGATACTTTTCTGTGACCTCTTATCCTGCTTCCTGCAGTTGTATTTTGTGCAATCAAATTAAATTAGTTGATTCATCCTGAATAAATGATGAAAGATGAAATAATTATTTGGACATGGTGAAATGTCTTCTAATGAAATTTTGCCCCAAACCATTTTACCTTGGAAAGATCAGCTTCCTGTTTTAAACTTACTAAAGCAGAGTGATTCCTGTGTTCTATCGTGAAAGTGGTTGCACTATCAAAGCCAATGATTTCATTCCTAAATACACCTTGTTCCAAGTCTAACAGTCAATAATTTATATAATGACACAAAGGGGAGTGCTTATTAGATTTGCAGATGACATAGATGACAGAATCAAGATTCAAAACAATTTTTAACAGGTTGGAAGACAGACTCAAACCAACAAGATGTACTTGAACTGTGATAAAATTTTAAAATCCCAGCATTTAAATTTGCATAAGGAAGAGAATGAAAAGACTCGGCTTGACAGAATTTTTGAAAGAATATCTGGGATTTTTAGTTGGACTGCCTGCTTGGCATGAGCCAGTTGTATGGCAGGCCTGGTAAGGAAGTTCATGTTACCTTGGGTTGCATTTATAATTGGATAATGCCTGGAATGACAGATTTTAAGATGGGCATTAGCCAAACTAATGAGTGACCAAGAGGAGGAGGTGCTTGGAAACCTGTGATAATGTGGGCATGTTAAGGAACTGGGATATGAGTGGTCCAAGGTGGAGGTAGAATGGGGTTTGATTGTAGCAGTTTTCAAAAGATACTTGTTTTCAAGTATATGAAGGCTCCTCATAATTAAAGAATTTCTTGAGATTGTTCCAGGGGAACTAGGACTAGTGGGTAGAAGTTATGGGAAGGCAGATTTTGGCTCCTGTGAGCAAGAAATATATTACAGTTAGAGCTGTCCAACAGTGGCATGAGCTGTCTTAAGAAGTGACAAATTCCTAATCACTGGAAGTATTTTGAGACTTTATGGCCTATCTGTTGGGGATATTGAAAAAGGGATCTTTTATTGTTTAACTAGAGGTTGGACTGGATAACCTCAAAGGTCCCTTTAGCCCCAAGTTTCTAAATCTGAGGGGAGAAAAATGGAGTGAACCTACAGCTTACTGATTGCAAAAAGGACAATCCTTTTTAAATTGCCTCTTTCAAGCTGACTGAACTAGTATAGTTCAATGGCCTAATTGTTTTCAGCAACAGAATCTTTGAGAGCAAATGTTAAATTCTTCAGTGTATCTGGCTAAAGTTTTGAGGAAAGACATTATTTTCCCCTTTGAGGTACATTAAATATAAGTAAACAACCAGAGATAACTTTAATTTTATATTTTATGAGACATTTTTCAGAGTGTATAGACATTGTATTGGATGGAAGTGATGATAGCTACTATATACTGAATATTAGATACTATGTTCACTTAATTCTCTCAACAATCCTGGGAGGGATATACTGTTATTTCCCTACAGGTAAAGTGATGGAAATGTTAAGTCATTTTCCCAGGGTTTCTCCGTTAGACATTGGTAGGACTGGCATGCATACTATTAGTCTAATTGCAGAGGCGGAACTAGCTAGAGCAGGCAGTCATGGCTCAGGTGAAGATGGCGCTGACTTAGACTTTAGAATAATGGCATTTGAGCCTTGAGTCTACTACTGACTGTTATCCTGAGTGAGTTCCACCTTCCCCTGAGCCTCAGTTTACCCCTTCAGTCATCCTGCAGATTACATGACAAGTTATACGCAAGCACACCCTGTAAACTTTAAACTATAAAAAAGAGTTAAGATGTGGATATTATCTGTGAAGAGCAAGGTTAGAGCCCAGATATGACCCAACTCCCAGGCCAGGATGCTTTGGCCTGGTGCTCTTGGCAGGTGTACTCAATACCAGATTGGAGACCTAGGGGATTTTTGTGTACACCAGGAGGTTCTCAGAGAGCAGTATCACTCCCTACCTGGTATCAGATTTGTACAAACCTTGCTCGAATTGAGCAGTTTCATGAGCTAACTGGGTAGTAAGGCACCTGGAGTTTTCCATTGTTCAAAAGGTGACCGGTTATGTTGCTACATTAGTTTCAGTTTTCCAACCTGTGGGTTAGAGAATGTCACCAACCCTCTTCAAAGGGATGGGAAAACATGATTCTGTAGAAATGGCTCAATGGGAAATTTTCTTACTTGTGAGACTTGGGAAATAGAATGTTTAGCTGAAATAGAAGAATCAGGATCATTGCTTTTTTTTTTTTGGCTGCACCGTGCATCTTGCAGCATCTTAGTTCCCCAACCAGGGTTAGGGATCAAACCCAACCCTGCCCCATGCAGTGGAAGTGCGGAGTTCTAACCAGTGGACTGCCAGGGAATTCCCTCTTTTTCTTTTTTAAATGATTAAATGAATTTATTAATTTCTTTAATTTGGTCAAAAGTATCCATCAAAAATTTTCAGCAAGCATCATTTTAAATGGTGAAATGTTAGCACTATTTCCTTTAAAATCAATAAAGGATGAAAATAATCATGATCACTACTGCACTTCAACAGTGTGCTGAATGTACTGATCAGTAAGACAAGAAAAAACATTCTAAATAGTGACTCTACATTTTTTACATTAAGTTTAGGAACAAGACAGAAATGCCTACAATAACTATTATAGTTGACATTTTTTTGAGGTTTAGCAAGGGGAGGAAGACAACAACATAAAGCAATCAATATAATTATTGGAAGAGAAGTAACAATATAATTGTATACTTAGAAAAACCAAGAAAGTATAGAAAAACAATTACTAGAATTAATGAGCTATTTTGGTAAGATGGCTAAATACAAATCAAACATTAAAGAAATAGCTTTTCTATGTTAACAATAACCAGAACGAAATGGATATTAGTAGCATATTCCACTTACAATAGTGACAAAAGTCTAAAATATTTAGAAATAATTTAATACAAAAGGCATAGAATCAATCTAAAAACAAAACACTACAAAATCTCTCTGCCTTTTTTTTTTAAGTTTCAGATTTTTTGAAGTAAGTTTAATATACTTCCATCAAATTTTTTGCATCATAGACTTATTCTTTGATGTTGATTTTATGTTTATAGTAGACATATATCTTGAACCACTGTCATGTAATTTTATTAATTTCAATAAAGGTTATCCATTAAATATATAGCTTAGATGTGGTCTCTTAAATGCCCCATGAATAACTCATATAAATAACGTGTAAAATCCTAAAAGAAATTCCTTCTCAGGCTGTGACCCAGTTTCTGTTTGGCAAATATAGTCGCTCTGGCTTTGTTACATAATACCTGCCTGTCATTACTTCTGTGGTCATTTTGCATCTGAAAAGGTAATACTAAAGAGTCTTTTAATTTATTTTTAGAAGTTTCATTATTAAGAGCCTTTCTCCCCTTTTTAATCCTTTAAGGTCTTGATTTCCTGTTTAAAGATGTTCTTCACCCGAACGCAGTTTTTCCTCTTGGTCAAATAAGACAACTATCAACATTGCCTGTTTGTCCTCTTTTTAATCTCTAAAGGATGGATGTTTGTAAGATGTTGCTTAATATGGTCTGGAATATTCTGGCCGTTTGTTGAATTGTAAATGACTTTCAAATGTGCAAGTTCTGTTAAATACAAGGAGAACCTCTATGGGTAACTTTTGTACTGAAGAAGTCATTTGTCAACCATGGTAAAACTTGCAAACCCACTTTATACAGAGTGGATTCTTGAAGCTATACAGAAAATAAAAAAGCAAAAGCAAAGGCCCTCCGAAGAGAGAATCTGCCATGCAGTCAGCACTTCCCATGGGTTGGATAAGAAGACAGTCTCTGAACAGCTGGAACTCAGTGTTCAGGATGGCTCAGTTCTCAAAGTCACCAACAAAGGCCTTGCCTCCTATAAGGACCCAGACAACCCTGGGCGCTTTTCATCAGTTAAACCAGGCACTTTTCCTAAGTCAGCCAAGGGGTCTAGAGGATCATGTAATGATCTCCGCAATGTGGATTGGAATAAACTTCTGAGGAGAGCAATTGAAGGACTTGAGGAGCCCAATGGCTCCTCCCTGAAGAACATAGAGAAGTATCTCAGAAGTCAAAGTGATCTCACAAGCACCACCACCAACCCAGCCTTTCAGCAGCGGCTGCGACTGGGGGCCAAACGTGCGGTGAACAATGGGAGGCTACTGAAAGACGGACCACAATACAAGGTCAACTATGGAGGCTTAGATGGCAAAGGGGCTCCGAAATACCCCAGTGCTTTCCCATCGTCGCTCCCACCTGTCAGCCTTCTACCCCATGAGAAAGACCAGGTAAGTGCAGAGAGAATGTCAATACACTGTAAATATTGCCCATTTGACTTGTAGAGTTTCAGTTAAGTTTTATACAGACATAAGTTCTGAGTTAACTGTGATAAAATAAAATGTTTTGCCTCAGAGCAGGCTTATATATTTTAAGAGGTATATATTGTTTTACAGTATAAATTGTTCTCTATTGCTTTACAACATATTAAGGGCTTCCTCGCTGGTTGCCTAAGAATTTAATGTGATGATTATGTGGTTTGTTTTTTAAACTACAATTGCTAATCCGTGGGTGCTTGAAGGGACCAGGATAGATAACTTTAATCTTCCTTCCTCAAGGCAGGATCATATATATTTCAAAAATTCAAGAAAGGCCATTATATGTTTTTCTCTTTTAAAAGTATTATTTGTTTATTTTTTTAGCTTTGTGAGGTGTAATTGATATATTTTTCCCTTTATTGTTATTTCAGAGAAGAAGAATCTATAGACTAATTATTTTAATACTGATAGTCTGTACATTACTGGAACTGTTTTAATATGTGACCTAAATCCTGCCTGTTTCAATTTAAAGTCATTTGTTATTGTTCACTTCTCAGCAGGTGAAAGTGAATGTTTATTTTGTCTCATACTGTATCTTATAATCTTTGGTTTCTCTGGGCCTTCTGTCATTTCCATAATAGTTATACGTATATGGCAGATTTCTCCTTAAGTTACTGCTACAATTTAAAGTCTTTGGTTAAGTAGGATTTTCCTTTGTTTTATTTCAAAGCTATTGAAATTACTGCCCAAACTAAAACCAAAACAGAGCAGTAGCAAATTGTTTATAAAGGTTTCGGCCCTCCAGTTTGGGGACATGTTGTCTGTCCTTTGGGTGAGTGGATGCATTGATAGCAGTTAACTTTACATCTTGTAAGCCATTAGCCATTGTTGATAGAAAGGGTGATGGTTGTATGTGCTAACTGCATTTTCAGAAGTGATGGAAACAGTGTTAGGAAAAGCTGTGCTCCTGATGACTTGTTTTTCCTCTTTGGATACTGTTGCGCATAAGATAGACCCTGCTTCCCTTCTTGCCTTAAGCTGATAGAGGCCCAGTTCTACAAACTGGGTGGGACCAGGTGATTTGCCTTTCCACAGACCAATTGAAACCCTAGAATTTCTTTCTTTTTCTTTTTTTTTAAATGTATTTTTTAACATCTTTATTGGAGTATAATTGCTTTACAGTGGTGTGTTAGTTTCTGCTTTATAACAAGGTGAATCAGCTATACATGTACGTATATCCCCATATCTCCTCCCTCTTGCATCTCCCTCCCACCCTCCCTATCCCACCCCTCTAGGTTGTCACAAAGCATCAAGCTGATCTCCCTGTGCTATGTGGCTGCTTCCCACTAGCTGTCGATTTTACATTTGGTAGTGTATATATGTCCATGCCACTCTCTCACTTCATCCCAGCTTACCCTCAAGTCCATTCTCTACGTCTACGTCTTTATTCTTGTCCCACCCCTAGGTTCTTCAGAACCTTTTTTTTTTTTTTTTACATTCCATATATATGTGTTAGCATACAGTATTTGTTTTTCTCTTTCTGACTTACTTCACTCTGTATGACAGACTCTAGGTCCATCCACCTCACTACAAATAATTCAATTTCGTTTCTCTTTATGGCTGAGTAATATTCCATTATATGTGCCACATCTTCTTTATCCATTCACCTGTCAGTGGACACTTAGGTTGCTTCCATGTCCTGGCTATTGTAAATAGAACTGTAATGAACATTGTGGTCCATGGCTCTTTTTGAATTATGGTTTTCTCAGGGTATATACCCAGTAATGGGATTGGTAGTTCAGTACTTGGTCATATGGTAGTTCTATTTTTAGTTTTTTAAGGAACCTCCATACTGTTCTCCATAGTGGCTGTATCAATTCACATTCCCACCAACAGTGTAAGAGGGTTCCCTTTTCTCCACACCCTCTCCAGCATTTATTGTTTGTAGATTTTTTGATGATGGCCATTGTGACCGGTGTGAGGTGATACCTCATTGTAGTTTTGATTTGCATTTCTCTAATGATTAGTGATGTTGAGCATACTTTCGTGTGTTTGTTGGCAATCTGTATATCTTTGGAGAAATGTCTATTTAGGTCTTCTGCACATTTTTGGATTGAGTTGTTTGTTTTTTGATATTGAGCTGCATGAGCTGCTTGTATATTTTGGAGATTAATCCTTTGTCAGTTGCTTCGTTAGCAAATATTTTCTCCCATTCTGAGGGTTGTCTTTTTGTCTTGTTTATGGTTTCCTTTGCTGTGCAAAAGCTTTGAAGTTTCATTAGGTCCCATTTGTTTATTTTTGTTTTATATGTATGTTTTGTTTATTTATTTACTTTTGGCTGCATTGGGTCTTTCTGCACGTGGGCTTTCTCTAGTTGCAGCAAGCAGGGGCTGCTCTTCTTTGCGGTGCGCAGGCTTCTCATTGCAGTGGCTTCTCTTGTTGCAGAGCATGGGCTCTAGGCACGCGGGCTTCAGTAGTTGTGGCTCGTGGGCTCAGTAGCTGTGGCTCGCAGGCTCTAGTGCACAGACTCAGTAGTTGTGGTGCACGGGCTTAGTTGCTCCGCGGCATGTGAGATCTTCCCGGACTAGGGCTCGAACCCATGTCCCCTGCATTGGCACGTGGATCCTTAACCACTGTGCCACCAAGGAAGTCCCTCATTATATATTTTTAAATTTATTTGTTTATTTTTGGCTGCGTTAGGTCTTTGTTGCTGCGCACGGGCTTTCTCTAGTTGTGGCGAGTGGGGGCTACCCTTCGTTGCGGTGCGCAGGCTTCTCCTTGCGGTGGCTTCTCTTGTGTTGGAGCGTGGGCTCCAGGCATGTGGGCTTCAGTAGTTGTGGCGCACGGGCTTAGTTGCTCCGCGGCATGTGGGATCTTCCCGGACCAGGGCTTGAACCCGTGTCCCCTGCATTGGCAGGTGGATTCTTAACCAGTGCACCACCAGGGAAGCCCTAAATATTTTTATAAAAGCTTACACCATGAGGAAATTCCTTAAGGGAATATAGAGCCATTTCTTGATGACTTTGGATATCTGTTTTAAATATATATAAATTACTCTAAGGTATATTAAGCTTTTATAATTATCAGGTGCATGGACTAATTCAGGCAGCTTTAGGCAATTTAATAGCATGTTTTAATAATTTTGTGGTCCAGGGGAGTATCAACTTGTGATAGAGGAATAACTACAGATTTTCCACGGTCCCTTTCCTATCCTACTCTTTAACCTTGCCCATCATTTCTTGACATCCTTATATTTTTTTCATACAGCATCTATACAGAAGTATTTTTAGTCTGAAGGAAGACTCATGTCTGAAAGTGTCTAGAATTGAGAACAGAGTGATTTATTGCTTATCATGCAGTTGTTCCTGCTCTTTTTATGATGCTGATCTTTAAATTGTCCAGTTAGCATCATCATATAACAAGGAAAGCTGAGAAAATATGTCCTAGAATTTTTATTTGATGAAATTTGGGGATTAGTTGTGTTGAGTAATCATAATCTAATTTTTAAAAAAGGACAAATAAACATAAATGAAAATCAGATTGCCGATTTGGCCAGAATGTATTGTACTGTTTCTATTGTATATTACAATAGCCTTTTCCCTTGAAAAATGTAATAAAAAGTACATCAGAATATATTGCCCTTTGAGATTACAAGGGATAAATAGTTTAATACCCTGTAAACTTTCTAGGTCAATGTAATAGAAATTTTTAACCTGGGTCCATGAATGAGTTTGGGGTAGGTGGGCTAACAAACCCCCTGAAATAGAACAGTCGTTTGTATCCACACATTTTCCTTTGTTCAGGGTCTATAGTTTTTATCAGATTTTCAAAGGAATCTAAAGTGTCAAAGACCAATGGGAACATTTTTGTACTGTAGAAAATACTTTGAGTTTCTTATACTAAAACCATATATGTATGCTGGTTGTTGGCTTTTGATTATTCTTGTTTCAGCTGTTGAACTTGGATCTATATGTCGATTAGTTGTACTATAGCTTCATGTAGCTAGGACTTGTTCTCTTTCTTTGAAAGGCAGATTATCATTGTTCTTGATGTGCTAGAGGTCTGTAAAATTCACATTGTGGGAGGACATTTATGGTATAAATGGCCACTGTACAGAGATGAAGTCATTCAATCACAATTAGCCAACTAATGGCTTTCAAGAAGCTGTTATTCTGGTTACCTTTGTTGAACGGTTTAATTGTAAAAAAGAAAATAAAAATGGTAAAAATAATAACATTTCTTAAGTGTTAAAATGCTGGCACTATTCCAGGTGCCTTACATTTACTGTCTCCTTATCATAATAACTGTGAGGGCCATAGATTATTATCCTTATTTTATAGATGAAAAACTGAGGCTCAAAGCCTAAGCAGTTTGTCCAAGGTCACTTTCAGAGCTGGTGCGTGGTGAAGCCAAGATTCTAATGAAACAGTCTGACTCCAGACCTCTTTACCAGTGGGCTGTATACTTGGTCAACAGGGGTGGCTTTTCATTAACAGTGAAAGTATCTCTTCCAGTTCCTCAAATGCTTAGAAGCAGTTGTCCCCCAACAAATAGATTTCTGGCATTTTAAATTTGGTAGTTGCAATGAACTTAGTACAGTTTTTAAAGCAGGCACTATTTATAATATTAGCAGTATGGGAAAGCAGTAGGGAAAATAGTAAATCTGTGTCTAATTAAATGTAACATCATCATCATTCCTATGCATGACTGCTAGGAGGAATACAATGCAAGTTAAAATAGAAGAGCTCCTTCCTTTCTGAAATGTAATTGCACATCTTCTGATAGTCTAGAATTCAAACTGGATATTACCATACTGGCTCCTTAGCGTAAGTTCTTTGTATTTATTTAAGAAAGCTCTCTTTGGTGAGGTGATATGGAAATGAATTAAACCACTGAAGATAAAACTTTATCTTTGACTTGGTGAGGGAACTCCTAAAGGATAGTATTAGTGTTTCTCATTAAAAATGGTAAAGCTCAATTAGGTCAGATTATGAGGACTTTGGAAAGTCAGATATTCTAAGACAGACTTCAGTTATTACTATACATTTTGTAGCATTAAGATTCCATTTGAACATTTGGGCTTTAGCAATTTTTTTTTTTTTTTTTTTTTTTTGGTACGCGGGCCTCTCACTGTTGTGGCCTCTCCCGTTGCGGAACACAGGCTCCAGACACGCAGGTTCAGCGGCCATGGCTCACGAGCCCAGCTGCTCCGCGTCATGTGGGATCTTCCCAGACCGGGGCACGAACCCGTGTCCCCTGCATCAGCAGGCGGACTCTCAACCACTGCGCCACCAGGGAAGCCCCAGGGCTTTAGCATTTTTATAAAATCAGTTTGGTTCAATTTTAAACATTCCTTGGTATTTCACTTTATTGGGAATATCTTCCTAAAATTTATTAAGTGTCAAATCTTGGTATGTTTTTAGTGCAGTGCATAGTATGGGAACTCATTCTAGGCAGCTATAGTTGGAAAGAGAGACACTTCTAATACCAGGTAGGGCTTTTGATGTTTTTTTCTTGAAGAAATGAAATAACTGTATTACAATCTTATGAAAAACCTTCTAACGTAATTACCACAATGATACTGTCAATAAGAAAAAAATAAAAATGAGTTTCAGAAGGAGCACAGATGATCAGAAATGGGGCTGAGAGACAGAACTATATTAAAAATCACTTTTCATGGTTTTGGCCTGTTTAGTTGTTTATTCTATTTGTCCCCCACCTCCTTTTAGGGAGATATTTTATTAGGGTTTTTGGTGGAGTAATTAGTATGAAATATTTCCATAAATAGAAGATTAATGTACATCCTACATCAGTTTCTTGTGTTGTGTAAATGGTGTAATTTAAAGAACTTTATTTTTACGGACTTCCCTGGTGGCGTAGTGGTTAAGAATCCACCTGCCCGTGCAGGGGACATGGGTTCAAGCCCTGGTCCGGGAAATCCCACATGCCGCAGAGCAACCAAGCCCCTGTGCCACAACTACTGAGCCTGTGCTCTAGAGCCCACGAGCCACAACTACCGAAGGCCGCGCATCTAGAGCCCATGCTCCACAATAAGAGAAGCCACCGCAATGAGAAGTCTGCGTACCACAAGGAAGAGTAGCCCCTGCTCACCACAACTAGAAAAGCCCACATGCAGCAACAAAGACCCAACACAGCCAAAAATAAATAAAATAAAAAGTAGATAAATTTTTTAAAAAAAGAACTTTATTTTTAGATTTTCTTTTCTTCAGTTTTCTCCCTGCCCTAGAGAGACCATCCTCATCCCCCTCTGGAACTTTTCCAATCTCCCGTACTTTGTGAAGGACCATTCCCTAGTCCATATTGTTCTATGATGTGGCAGGCTTCCAGAAGTTTCTCAGCCCTAGGAGAACTGTTCATGGTTTCAGACAACTCTGGATCTTTTTGACAGAAATGTGTGTATTTTTTATCTGCTAATTATAGAGTCCAAATGACCTCCTCTCTGTTGTCCTTCTCAGTTTTCCTTTGAATTGGTGTCCTTTGTATTGCAGATGTCACATTTCTCAAAGAGTGCTTAGTTGTGTGCATTCAACTGAAAGTTGGATAAAGGCCTAAATACGGCAGAATACACTCTTCCATATTCTGTAACCTGAATTTTGGGATCAGTATGAATGAAAGTAGGTTTTAGAATGACTGAAGTCAGACAGAAACCTATTATATAATGTGAATGACTAGGTGAATCCATAGTGCTGTTCCAGGGTCAGGGAAGGAAAAGGATTGTGTTATGTTGTTCCTTTGGGTAAGCTTCAGAAGTTCTTCAAAATAGCACTAGGACTGCTTTTGTGAGCAGATAGTACCAGTTGCTGGGGTGTTGTTGAGAGAGCCCTCAGATTGTCTAAGACTAGTTAGTCGGGTCAAGGGAAGGATGCGTCTTTCTCTCGCACTCAGGAGTGACAGCATGTTCCACTTTTGAACTTTTATCGAGATGGGACTTGTCTAGACTTCTAATGAAATAGGTTTCAGGAAAAATAGAAACATTATGTCAGAGGATTTTGGACTCTTAAAATGAGTGTTAAGTATTCTTTTTAACTCTTTGGATCTTAGATATGTTTGACATTATAGCTGCCTTTTCCTGACCTTGACGTGAATGATATATAGAGCAGTCTATTTTTTGATTTCCTGATAGTATTTTCTTCCAAGCATTAAGGCTGCTAAGGGTGTAATTTCTTGACTAATTTTGGATATTTTCAGCAGCTTTCAGGAATTTACTGTTGTGTTCCCTATACCTATTTGGATTATAACAGCTGTATTTGTTATACTTTGAGTGCTAAGAAAAATCTATATTTTGTAGCTTTGAAGTTATTTAACAGTTAAGTGTTGTTTGCTGATTTATTCTGACCATATCTTGGATGGCGAAGATTTTTATAATGTTTCTCAGAACGAAGGTCTATATTCTTTTTATATATTTTATCTTTGTAATGTAAAAAGAATACATGAGAAAATGTGATTGTTTTATCACTGCAATAGCAAATTTTGATTGGAAAATTCATGACTTTTTGTTTTGTTTATAAACTTAATTTTCTTGGCCTATACATTAAACTACAGTAGATTTGATTGAACTGTTCTTCTCCAGTTAAACCAGCATTTCACATGTGAATCTGCATCTTCTCAGGTACTTTGATCTCTCCAGTCTGTTAATGTTTCTGAGTACATAAACATCAATTAGCTCACTAAATTAAAGTTTGCAAATGAGTCAGCCATGTAATTTGTGACATTTTCATTTAGCAGCGCCATGAGGAAAGTGTGTTTTGTTTGTGTGTGGGTGCTCTTATCTCACTGTCTTCAGGTGGTGATGGGGAGTTTATAGAAGTAAGAGAAGGAGGCCTGGCAGGGCTCATTGTGAAATGCCAATCACTGTTATCATGCTTATGCTTAGGACTGGACTGCTTTCCCAGAGAAGTCTCTAGGAGTTGCAAACTGTATACTGTTGTTCTTCCTTTTATAAGCGAACCTTTTAATTAGCAGAATATTAATGGTAGAGTGTAACTTTTTTATTTTTTGCTTTGTTTTGTGAAATGTAATACATTGAAAGCGCTGCAAAGTGAACTATATAGGCAGAGTTCTAGAGTAAATGATATTAGATTTAAACTGTGAGGCTGGTTTCTTCAAAGATACAAAATAAATACTAATCAGTGGTCTAAGCAAAATCCAGGAAGGATTTGTGTTAATTTGACAAGTGGGTTTAGAATTCTTTAGCCATTAGTTTTTAGAAACCAGCTTTGTTCATACATCCTTTCTCTAATTTGCTTCACTTTTGATCTTTGATAAAACCAGCTGCAATTTTGTTTCATTAACAAACTTAACTGGTTAACAGATGTTTGTTTTGGCTTGATTGTATCCTTTCTATTAGAAACAGCATAAGCATACATAGAAACCATGCTGGGCCTTTTCCTGTCTGTAGCTAGACAGGCATTTCAGAAGAGCAACTTAATTTTATTTACAAGTTCAATTTTTGTTCCTCTGTGCTATTATAGTAGGTATACAAACGTTTTAGCTCTTGTTTCTCCTGTCAGGGAGGTCTTTTGTTCCTAATCCTCCATCTGTTAGTCTAGTACCACCCCACCCCACACCCCCCTTTTTTTTTTAGCATTCCAAAATCTCAGCATGCAGAAAAAGGTATTGCAGAATAGGTAATTGAGATATCAGTGACTCTTCCACAGTTCAAGGGAGGGAATGGGACTAGCCTGGTAAATTTAGATAATTTCTTCCATCTTCTTTGATGTTGGGAAGCTGCCATATGGAGAGCAATGAGGCCTACAGGAAGGAGGTGAGCCTTGGTCTGAGCTGCCTGTGATACTCACAGTGGTGTGGGCTGGGAGCCAGAGGCCGCGCTTGAATGTGTCTGTAGTAGTTTCTGATGCCACCAGTTTTGATTTTTGTCCATGGTTGACTGCCATGCTTGTGACCATCTCAGATCATAAATGCGATGACGAAGTTCAAGAAAACAGAGAGTAAAGATTATATGGCGTAAGAGAAACAATAATAAGAGCAACAAAGAGTGCTCAAACTAAAATCTAGTATTAAGGACATGAAATGATGATTCTTGTTTGATATTTGATCAACTAGTTTCCCAAACCGGTATTTTAATACCATGTACAAGCTTCTACCTTATATCGAAACCCAACTGCAGCTATTGAGCCTTGAGATGTGAGTGAAGCAGCAGAACACAGAATCTGCTAGTGGAAGAGTGTGGGCAGTTTGAAGAATATAAGCTGTTCCAGCTACAGTACTGGCAGGACGTGAGGAGACTGGGAAAAGCAGGCAGTGGTGGGAGCCAGGAAGACGATTCCCCCTTAACTTTGTATTTACGAAATTGCAATACTGCAGAAAAGTTGAAAGAGTAGTGCAATAAGTGCTATATTTCTTTCACTAGATTCACTGATTTTTAACATTTTTCCACATTTGTTCTTTCTCTCCCGTGTGTGTGTGTTTGTGTATATACACATACATACACATATTCATACTTTTTGGCTGAACTGTTTGAAAATGATAGCAAAAAAATTTATTATGATATTAAATTATAATAATTATATGTCAAGGAACATTCTCCTGTATAACCACAATACTTTTATCTCATGTAAGAAATTCAACAGTGAAACAAGAGTGTTATATCTAATAGATAGTCCGTATTTCTTCAGATGGACCCAAAATGTCGTTTATAACTTTTGTTTTTCAGCTAGGATCCAGTTAAGAATCTTGCATCACATTTAGTTGTCATGTCTCCTTTAATAGGGAACCGTTTTTACTCTTTTTTTACTTCTTCTGTCAGTGACAGTTTTGAAGAGTCTAAGCCAGTTGTTTTGTAGGATGTCCCACAATTAGTGTTTGTCTGATTAGGTCCTCATGATTAGGTTCAGAGTAAATATTTTCGGCGAGAATACTGCATGGGTCATGTTGTGTATTTCCTTTTTTGTCACATCCTTTCAGGTTGTCTTGTTACTGGCAGTGCTTATTTGATTAGTTGGTTAAGGTGGTGTCTGCCAGATCTCTCTTTATAAAGGCACCTTTTTCATTTTGCAGTGAATAAGTAATTTGTACAGTGATACTTTGAGACCATGTGAATAACCTTTCACCCTTTGTATATTAGTTTTCTATTACTTGCTGTGAGAAATTACCACAAACTTAGTGGCTTAAAACACCGCAGATTTATTGTCTTCCAGTTCTGTAGGTTGGAAGCCCAACATGTTCTCATAGGGTTGATATCAAGGTGTCGGTAGGACTGTGCTCCTTTCTGGAGGCTCTAGGGGAGAATCTGTTTCTTCACCTTTTGCAGCTTCTACAGCCTGTCTGCATTTCTTGGCTCATGGCCCCCTCCCTCTGCCTTCAAAGCCAGCACATCCCATCTCTGACCATTTTATCATAGTTACTTCTTTCTGTGACCAACCACCTGGGCAACTTTTCAAGGATTCGTGTGGTTAGATTGGGGCCACTTACATAATCCAGGATAATCTCCCCATCTCTAAGTCTTTAACTTAATCACAGCTATAAAGGTCATTTTGCCATGTAAGGTGACAGGTGGACAGGTTCTTGGCATTAGGGAGTGGATATTTGGGTGTGGGGGGTGGCATTATTCTGCCTGCCACACAGTGGTTTCAGTATCCTCACCTAAATCAGTTTTTGCACTAGAGGTTGCAAATCTTTGAAGGCTTTGGAGCTATAGTGTAATCACACGGTCTAAGTCTGCTTGGAAAGGAATGAATCACAATTTATGGGAATAATGCTAGCTGAAGGCTGGAAGTCAGGCAGCCTGAGTTCTAGGTCTGGTGGTACATCCTGAATCATTTCCACGAGGGCGGAAACAGGGGCTGCCTCCCATTTCCACTTAGTGTTTCTTTACTCTGGAGTCAAAGAACTGAAGAATGGATTTGGCAGTAATAGCTTGAGAGTTTTTAACAATAGGAGTTTGGATATCCAAAACGTTTTCTAACAAGTACATTTAAAGTTGTAGACAAGGATCTCTCATTTAAATGCCCACAGAGTGCATGAAGATATGTAAAACAACTTAATAAGAGAGGCTCTTTGATGATGTTTTGAAGACTAAGTAACATCTGAAGAATTTTGTGTCTGTTATTTAAATTTGAATCCTCAGAGAACTCTGAACAGGCCGAAAAAGAAAGTGACTTATTTAAAAAAGAATAATATCATTGTCACAATGTTATATGTCAGTTATACTTCAATAAAGTTGGGAAAAAAAGAAAAATATCATGCAGTTGGATGTATATTATATTCTTTTAGTTCTTGGTAAAAACTTAGAAAAAAAAATCACATCAAAATTCACAAAGGAAAAAAAAAAAAAAAAAAATTCACAAAGGCAGTTAACCTTAACAATTCTTCATTTCCTTTCATTCCACAGTGTTTTAGTAGAATTTTCTGCAGTAGCTGCGGTTAGTTGGAATACCTTGGTAATACTGACTGTTCCAGTTGGTAAAGAATAACTGTTTAGTTATCAGCCTGTAAATGTGCTTTCTAGAGCTGATAAAAAAAGATGATCTTCTCATCTGATGAGCTCTGACACTATAAACCTCCCTTCCAACTTATCTCATTTTTCCACCAGCTACTGAAATATAAGATGCCAACAACTACATCCTCACAAAGCATTTATACCAACTTATATAAAATCATCTCTGGGGCTTCCCTGGTGGCGCAGTGGTTGAGAGTCCGCCTGCCGATGCAGGGGACACGGGTTCGTGCCCCGGTCCGGGAAGATCCCACATGCCGCGGAGCGGCTGGGCCCGTGAGCCATGGCCGCTGAGCCTGCGCGTCCGGAGCCTGTGCTCCTAAGCGGGAGAGGCCACAACATTGAGAGGCCCGCGTAACGCAAAAAAAAAAAAAAAATCATCTCTGCATTGGAAAATTGTGTAATATCTTGATTTCAGTTTAACATAGTATATTGGTTAGCAATAAATCTTGCTAGGGTAGGAACAAAAGCCTACAGGCAGTTTTGATCAGGGGCAAATTATATGTATTTTTCCAGTTTCTAAAAATTTCAGAGCAAAATGAAATAAACATCACCATGTATCTTGCAGTAAGTGCCTTGACTTTCCTGAAATGTGCGATTTGTGTCTGTGACTATTTCAGTTCTCAATTCTGTCTGTGAGACACAAGAGCAAAAGAACATGGTTAAAAACTTATACCTTGTAAAGTATGCATAATAAACAGTTCATATTAGATTTGAAGGCTATACAGAAAATATGCAAGAAGATATTAGTATTAAATACTTAGTGCTGGGCTTCCCTGGTGGCGCAGTGGTTGAGAGTCCGCCTGCCGATGCAGGGGACACGGGTTTGTGCCCTGGTCCGGGAGGATCCCACATGCCGCGGAGCGGCTGGGTCCGTGAGCCATGGCCGCTGAGCCTGCGCGTCCGGAGCCTGTGCTCCGCAACGGGAGAGGCCGCAACAGTGAGAGGCCCGCGTACTGCAAAAAAGAAACAACAACAAATAAATACTTAGTGCTTACTATGTACCAGGTAAAGTTCTAAATATTTAACATATACAAAATAATTTTACATGAACCCTGAGAGATAAGTACTGTTACTGATGGAATTTTACAGATGAAGAGACAGGCCAGAGATGGTACCTTGCCCAAGAGTACACAGGAAGTGTCAGAGCTGGTGTTTCAGCCTGGTGCACAGTCCCCTGCATCGGCAGGCGGACTCTCAACCACTGCGCCACCAGGGAAGCCCAAGCCATATTTAAATTGTAGTTAGAATTACCAGTTGAAACATGCCAAGACATTCATTTTCACAGTGACTGAAAATTTATTTTCTTTAGGAATGAGTAACAACAGCCAACATTTTATATATTGCCTACTGTGAGTCAGACAATACTTAAAGTGCTTTAAGTATAGCAACTTGCCTGTGAGGTAGTACTTCTTTTCGTTCTTACACGGGAGGGGACTGAGGTACATGAGGTTGAAGGACTTGCCCAAAGTCACATGGCTGTTGTATGGGGAGTGGAGCCAGGATTCAGGCACAGGCGTCTTGGCTCCATAGTCTGTATGCTTAACCATTAGGCTACACTACCTCATATTTTCCCTCATGAAGAAAAACTTCTTTTAAAGAAAAGGTATTGAAAATAGTTACACATTAGGTTCTTATAATGCTGGACCTCTAAGTGCCTTTTTAGTGTTTGTAATAGGAGTCGCTGAAAAGACTTAAAATTTATGGTGTGACCTTATTTAAGGTGGCTTTTCCCAAACAACCTCTGAGGTAGAAGGAAATGGTACTCTTCAAGATGTTAAGGATGCTAATAACGTTCTGAGTTCTAATGTCCCTGAGAAGTTCTGGAATTTAGCTTGCTTAGCCCACAGTTTCCCAGGATGATTTGATAATGGACCCTCTCCTCTCCCTTTCTCCTCACTCCTCACAGTAGCCATCCACTTATCTAGAAATCTTTACATTTGGTTAAACACATTGCTGATGTGATAGTGCTGATGTCAGCTTATACTGCTAATTCCTTTCCTCTTTTCTCCCAAATACTCATCCCAAAGGAAACCATTGACTAATTGACTTAGGGTTTGTGCTTCAGAACAGAAAACCAAAAATCATCACATTCATTTCTTGTCTCTATTATGAATTAATGTAGTAAAACTGTTGTATCATAATTCTTCAACTGTAGGATAACATTTTAGAGGGGCAGGTGATCTTCAGGGTCACCAAGTTCAAGGGTTTTAAGCTGACATCCAAGGACTCCTTTCAGTGGTTGTAAACCCTGAAATTGTATACAGAATGTTGGGCTTATATATTTATGAGTATTTTTCTGGAGGCTCTCCCCTCTCCCCTCCTTCAGCAGGTCATTTGACTTAGGCCAGTGGTTCCCAGACTTTGCTGCACATTTGAATCATCTGAAGAGCTTTTAAAAATTCTGATGCCCAGACCATACGACGCCTGTTAATACAGAATGTCAGGGTGGGAGGCAGGCATTAGAACTTTTTCATATCTCTGGGAGATGCCAGTGTGCAGCAAACAGGGACTTTTGTGGTTGAGGAAACAGTCTAGATACGTTAACTGGACAGGGCCCTTGTTGTTGCTAAAAGAGACCTTAGAGGTCATTTGAAAGGAGTCTTAGGAGGAAGAGGCGCTGGGGGGCAGAATGCTTAGGTTCAAATCCTGACTTTTCCGCTGGGCAAGTAAGGTCTTTGTCTTGGTTTCCTCAGCTGAAAAATGGAGATAATAAAAGCACAGACTGCATAGGGGTAGTTGGCTACAGCCATGGGGCCTTGAGATAGCGAGGCAGCAAGCCTTTCCTGGGCCGGGCTAGAAAGGATAGCTGAGCAGAGTCCAGCGCTGTGGGAGGGGTAGTTGCCCCGGCACTTCCTCCCTGGCCTTCCTGCACTTGAAGGAGAAGTGCAAATGGATACCCTTGTCCCCTTCTGCTGAAGGCTGCCTCTCCTATTGGAGACTGGCTCTAGTCACATAGGCCACTAATGGCTAAAACTAGTGTTCCTTTGTTGTTTTCCCCACTTCTTGTTATTTAAATAATGAGGAAAAGAGTATGTTTTCAGAGTAACACCTGCTTATTGTACAGACTTCGAAGGATACAGAAAAGTTCAGAGGTGATATACTATGACTGCAGATTTCACTCTAAAGATAACTACTGTTAAAAGTTTGTATTTTCTTCCAGTCTTTTTTTCTTCTACATGTACATTTGTTCTATTTAAATAAAAAGATGTTAGCTATATAATTTTGTATCTTGCTTTCTACATTTAAAACATGTTGTAGGGCTTCCCTGGTGGCGCAGTGGTTGAGAGTCCGCCTGCTGATGCAGGGGACACGGGTTCGTGCCCCGGTCCGGGAAATTCCTACGTGTTGTGGAGCGGCTGGGCCCGTGAGCCATGGCTGCTGAGCCTGCGCGTCTGGAGCCTGTGCTCCGCAACGGGAGAGGCCACAACAGTGAGAGGCCTGCGTACTGCAAACAACAACAACAACAAAAAAAAACCATGTTGTAAACCTTTTCCCGTATTCTTATTGATTCTTTGACGTGTGCTTTTATTTTACTTTATTTTTTATTTTTGGCTGCATTGGGTCTTCATTGCTGTGTGCGGGCTTTCTCTAGTTGTGGTGAGCAGGGGCTACTCTTCGTTGCGGTACACGGGCTTCTCATTGAGGTGGCTTCTCTTGCTGCGGAGCACGGGCTCTAGGTGTGCAGGCTCAGTGGTTGTGGCTCACAGGCTCTAGAGCGCAGGCTCAGTAGTTGTGGCTCATGGGCTTTAGAGCACAGGCTCAGTAGTTGTGGGGCACAGGCTTAGTTGCTCTGTAGCATGTGGGATCTTCCCAGACCAGGGCTTGAACCCGTGTCCCCTGCATTGGCAGGTGGATTCTTAACCACTGCGCCACCAGGGAAGTCCCTTGAAGTATGATTTTAAATGGCTGGTAGTATTTCTCATGTCTTTGTTGCTCAACATTTAGGGTGTTCCTGACTTTTTTGTTATTACAGATAATGCTGCTACTAAAAATTTTTGTGTATAAGTGGGTAATTGTTTCTTATAGGATAGATTATTAGAGGAGGTACACTGGGACATAAACATGAATTCTTTTTCTAAGACTTTCGGAACGTATTGTAAAAAGTGTTCCAAAAGGTAGTACCAGTTTATACTCTTGGGCAGAGTATGAGAGGCCTTGGGCATCTACTTGCTTCCTCACCTGTACTTTTTATCTTGGTAATGTGGTAGAGGGAAGAGTGGCTCCCTTTTACTTTGCTTTGTATTTCTTTGATTACAAATGACTTGTTTTTTGTTTAATGGTCATTGCTCAATAGCTGTAGTGTTGCAGTTAGTTCCCCATCCTTCATTCCTATGCCCCGGAGGCAACCATCTTCAACCCTTCAACCATATTTAGTCATTTCTTCTGGAAGTTAGAGTTCTGTGTTTTTAAACAGCATTCTTATAATGCTATTTCTTGAATTTCAATTTTAGACATTTTTCTATTGACTTCTTGCCAGGGAAAATAAGGATAAAGGTCTCTTATACACATATACCCTTCCCTTTTTCCCATTGCCCTTCTCATCTCAATGTAATTAAGTCTTCATTTTTGTTTAAGTATTTGTATTCAGTGTTTATATTTTTACCAGTATGCAAATATTACTTAGTTGTGCTATGAAGTATACTGTTATCAATTTTTGTGATTTTTTTTCTTGTTTTTTTTTTTTTTTTTAAGAAAATTTTTCTCCATCCTACCATCCTGAGCTCAGAGAAGCATTTACTGATATTTCCTTCTAATTTTTTGTTTGTCTTTAGTGGTGTGATACTTAGATCCTTAAAGTCGTCTGCAGTTTTAATTTTGGTTAATGGTGTAAGAACCTCTTGTTGTGTTTTTAATAGCAGACTGATTGTTCCAGGATCATATAATAAAATTCTTACTTTCCCCACTAATTTATGATGCCTTAAAAAAAAATCACATAACTTTATCAGAAAGCTAGATCTCTCTTAATGCTCAGCTTCGCTTTTACCTTTGAAAAAAAATTTTTTTTTCCTTTGAAAATTTTAATTAAATTAACTTTGCAACTTTTATTTCACTTAACCTCATTTAGCCTGTGGAGCTGTCTCCAGTTTTGCTTTGGAATGTAGGGGAGGAGGGAGGAGGCAAAAGGCAGTGGCCTCATGGTACAGTATTCCCATTTTCAAAGATTTCTGGAATACATGTCACTTGAAATCATTTGCTCCCTAAATTCTGTGGATCTCTAGAGAGTCTTAGCTAGCCCTAATTATGTCAGCCTGTGTTTCACTAATTCCTTATGACCATTTTGTGAAACTGAGGGTTCAGGGAAGGGTTTATTTTAGCTGATTAGCTGTTGGTGTTTTTTTTCTTTTTTGGCCGTGTTGGGTCTTCATTGTTGCACACGGGTTTTCTCTAGTTGCAGCAAGCAGGGGCTACTCTTCATTGTGGTGCACGGGCTTCTCATTGCAGTGGCTTCTCTTTGTTGCAGAGCACGGGCTCTAGGTGTGCCGGCTTCAGTATTTGCTGCACGCGGGCTCAGTAGTTGCGGCACGCGGGCCCTAGAGCATGTGGGCTTTAGTAGTTGTGACGTGCAGGCTGTAGGGTGCGGGGGCTTCAGTAGTTGTGGCTCGTGGGCTCTAGAACATAGGCTCAGCAGTTGCAGCCCACGGGCTTAGTTGCTCCGTGGCATGTGGGATCTTCCTGGACCAGGGAGTGAACCTGTGTCCCCTGAATTGGCAGGCAGATTCTTAACCACTGTGGCTTCAGGGAGGTCGAGCTATTGGTTTTAATGACCTAAAAGTGCATTTGTCAGAGATCCTTGCTGTATTAAACCTGACACAGTTGGAAGTGAGTGGGTTTCCTGTTGGACATGCCTTGAGCTGTTGCCCACAGACTCTGTTCCCTACCCTAAGATCTGATCTTTCCAGCTATCTCACTGTCATTCAGTATTGCCCAAAGGTTTATACTGGGCTGTGAATTTCCTAAATCTACCTCTGTTATTGATTTCTAATTTCATTCCATTGTGGTCAGAGAATGCAGTTTATATGATTTCAGTCCTTTTATATTTATTGAGGCTTGCTTTATGCCTAATATATGGTCTGTCCTGAAAAATGTTCTGAGTGCAATTGAGAAGAATGTGTATTCTGCTACTGTTGGATGAAGACATCTGTAGATGTCTGCTAGGTCTAGTTGGGTTTGTAGTGCTGTTCAATACTTCTATTTCCTTGCTCATCTTCTGCTTGGTTATTCTATTATTAAAAGTGTAATATTGAGGACTTCAACTGTTATTGTTGAATTGTCTGCTTCTTTCATTATTGTCACTTTTTCTTCATGTCTTTTGAGGCTCTGTTGTTAGGTGTATATGTATTTATAATTGCTATGTTTTCTTGATACATTGACCTTTTCGTCATTATACAATGTCCTTTTTTTCTTTCAGTAACAATTTTTATGTTAAAATCTTTTTTCTGATAGTAATATAGCCACTTCACCCTTCTTTGGTTATTATTTGTACGGCGTATCTTTTCCATTCTTTTATTTTCAACTAGTTTATGTTTTTGAATCTGAAGTATATCTCTTGTATACAGCATAAACAATGCTGCCATGAACACTTGTGTAAAAGTATTTGTTTGTATCTGTGTTTTCAGTTCTTTTGGGTATATACCTAGGAGTGGAATTGTTGGGTCATAGATAATTCTATGTTTAATTTTTTGAGGAACTCCCTAGTTGCTTTCACCAGTGGCTGCACCATTTTACATTCCTACCAGCAGTGTATGAGGGTTCCAGTTTCTCCACATTCTCATCATCACTTGTTATTCTCCCTCTCTTTCTCTTTTTTTCTTTCTTTCTCTCTTTTTCTTGGTAGGCTAATGCTCCATTATATTCCTTTTCAGACTCTTCATGGCTAATTGTGCTTGCTTGTTTTCCCACACAGACTTTAGAATCAGCTGTTTATTCAAAAGATCTTGTTGTAATTTTATTAGAGTTTTTAGGGCCTTCTAATATTGAGTCATACCAAAGAACAGGTGTATCTTTCCATTTTTTTAATCCTTCCATTTTCTATTACTCTATTACTTAAAATTTTTTATTGTGTAAAATTTTAAGCATATGAAAAATCAAAAACAATGCTCACTCATTACCAGCTATGACAATAATTGCCTCATGACCACTCCTGTTTATTTATATCCCTACACATTGTCCCACCCCCTGCCACTACTGAATTATTTTGAAGCAAATCCCAGACATACATCATTTTGTTTATAAATATTTTTGTAATATGACCATTATCATCCATTTAAAGTCTTTTGTATGTGAATGTAAGTGTGTAGAATATAGAGTATGAGTATAGAGTAGCATATACTGAAGGATTTAACTTTCTGTTAAATTAATTCCTCAATATGATCTTTTTGGGCTGCTTTGTAAATGGAATCTTCTGTTACACTTTCTTTTTTTTTTTTTTTTTTTTTTTGTTACACTTTCTAATTGGTTCTTTTCAAAATACAGGATAGTTATTGATTTTTATATATTAGTTTTGTACCTAGCCACCTTACTGAGTTCTTTCTTATTTATAATAATTTTTATCTTATTATCTTGGGTTTTTCAGGCAAGCAATGCTGTGTTGGCAAATAATAATTTTAATTGTATTTCCTCCTTTCTAATTTACATAGCTTAAATTTTTCTATTGTCTCTTTTTATTGGCATATCTTATTACATATCTTAAATTTTTCTATTGTCTCTTTTTATTGGCTCTAGTACTTCCTTAATGATGTTAAACAGTACTGGTGATAGTGGATATGTTTTGGGGGAATACCTCAGTATCTCCCAATTAAACATGTTGCTGGCTTATGAATTTGTCATGTTGTTAAAGAAATTCCATCAGGTATAGATTTTTAATTTTATTAAATGTTTTTCAGCATTTATGGAGATAATGATTTTTCTCCTTTGATCTTTAATATGATTAATTATAATAACTGATTTCCTAATATTTAACCATCCTTGCTTTCTGAGTATGAATCCCAGGTGTTCATGGTGTATTATTTGTTTAATAAGTGACATTCCTTTGAATAGTAAATTTTCCTGGCATATTTAAAAATTTCAGTCTTAATAAATTCACCCACAACATTTTAGAAACATGTCTATCCAGTAAAGAATTGTTCTTATTAGTAAGCTTATTTTCTGTTGTTCATCCTTTTGTTATGCTCATATTAGGGGGCTAGATTGTGTGTGTGTGTGTGTGTGTGTTTGTGTGTGTAGGTGAGAGAGAGAGAGCAGGAGAAAGAGACAGAGTGTGCACGAGTGCACTTGAGGGAGAGAGGAAAGAGGAAGAGAGATACAACACAATGTTGGTTTTAAAAGCTACCGTATGATAAACTGTAATGCATGATATATCCAAATCTTTGTTGTAGCAAACTATAATATAATAATTTTCTTTTTTTTGCGGTACGTGAGCCTCTCCCTGTTGTGGCCTCTCCCGTTGTGGAGCACAGGCTCTGGACGTGCAGGCTCAGCGGCCATGGCTCACGGGCCTAGCCGCTCCGCGGCATGTGGGATCTTCCCGGACCGGGGCACGAACCCGTGTCCCCTGCATCGGCAGGCGGACTCTCAACTACTGTGCCACCAGGGAAGCCCTATAATATGATAATTTTTTACTAAAACAATTTAAACTAAATATTTTTATCATTAAATTGAAACCAAATATGTCTAATTGATGAGAGTACTTGAAACATACTGGTGACAGTGTGGTATGATTGAAAGAATATGGGTATTTTAAATTTGCATTTTTTGACTTTTAAGAAGTTATAAAAGTAATATATACCTAATGTCAAAAATTTAAATGTATAAAAAAAAAAAAAAATTTAAATGTATAAAGTTAAAAGTAAAAGTTGTTCCTCATTGGCCCTTCTTGATCTTCCCCTAAAATAGCTTTCGAAAGACAACCACAGCTAGTGGATTTGTGTGTATTCTTCCAAGCCCTTTTAAAGCACTTGTACATAAATATCATACATACATTTGTATACATATTTTAACAAAAAATAAATTCATACTTTTGGTAATTTTTGTTCTTTTGAAAAAACATGTTTTTTTTTTGCGGTATGCGGGCCTCTCACTGTTGTGGCCTCTCCTGTTGCAGAGCACAGGCTCTGGACGCGCAGGCTCAGCGGCCATGGCTCACGGGCCCAGCCGGTCTGCGGCATGTGGGATCTTCCCGGACCGCGGCACGAACCCGTGTCCCCTGCATCGGCAGGCGGACTCAACCACTGCGCCACCAGGGAAGCCCTGTTTTTGAATATATAAAAAATGTATTAGCATGTATTCTTGAAAAAGTTCTAATAATAGAAAGAAAACAAGCCCCGTACAAACTCCCTGAGTCTCAGTCATCTCATCTGTAAAATAGGAATAATAAAATATTTTTCATAGGGGTGTCAATTAGGATTTAATGAGATAATGCATTTGAGCACCTGACACTGTGCCTATTCAATAAAAGAGATGAGCTAGTTATTTTGAACATGTATCAGCTCTGGAAAATTTTTGAAGATTAATTATTTTATTTTTAGCCTTGGAATTTTTTTGTGTGTGTGTGGTACGCGGGCCTCTCACTGTTGTGGCCTCTCCCGTTGCGGAACACAGGCTCCAGACACGCAGGCTCAGCGGCCATGGCTCACGGGACCAGCCGCTCCGCGGCATGTGGGATCTTCCCGGACTGGGGCACGAACCCGTGTCCCCTGCATGGGCAGGTGGACTCTCAACCACTGCGCCACCGGGGAAGCCCCTAGCTTTGGAATTTTTAATGAAGCACGTTTTGGCATATACCTCTATGTTCTGACAGTGATCTTTTGACTTACTCTGTCCTCTTTCAAGGCCTAATCAAAAAAGAGAAGGTCTTAAATATTTTCCTTATAGCTTTGTGTGCTATAAATGTAAGTTTAGTTTAATAGCAGAGGTTAACTTTTTCTTTATTAATTATTTAGATTACTTCTCCCCTACTTCTCTCAAGTTTTTGGTTAGTTCAGTGTTTTTTGGATCCACGTGTGCCTTCATCACAGTTTTTGCCACTTTCATATACTGTTTATTAGTTATGTTCTTAATATTTTCTTTCATATTGCTCCACTAAAGAGGCATAACAACCAAGTGCCATGCATAAATTCTGTACTAGAACTGGGGGATAATTAGGTACATTTGAATTTGGAGCAGATCTTAGGGCAAATTAAGCCATTAATGTTAATGTTCTTTATGTGATAATGGCATTTTGGTCATCTAAGATCTCCTTATGAGTTAGGAAATGCCTTCTGAACTATTTTGTGGTGAAGTGTCATGCTGGTGCAGCTTACTTTCAAGTGGTTCATCAACAACCATAACAAAAGTATGTGTGTATAAATATATATGTGTGAGTTCAGATAGATACAGGTGTAGATAGAGCTTTGAGGCAAAAATCTTAACAACTGGTGAGTCTAGGTGAAGGGCATACAAACATTCATCATACCTCTTAAACTTTTCTGTAGGCTTGAAATTTTAAAAAAATGTAAATTTGGAAAAATAAATATAATCAGAATGCTCATTAAAAATTAAATTGCTGGTGACGCAGTGGTTAAGAATCCACCTGCCAGTGCAGGGGACACAGGTTCGAGCCCTGGTTCAGGAAGATCCCACATGCCATGGAACAACTAAGCCCATGCACCACAACTACTGAGCCTGTGCACTAGAGCCCACACACCGCACCTACTGAGCCTGCGTGCCAGAACTACTGAAGCCCACGCACCTAGAGCCTGTGCTCCACAACAAGAGAAGCCACCGCAATGAGAAGCCTGCTCACCGCAACTAGAGAGAGCCTACATGTGGCAGTGAAGACCCAACGCAGCCATAAATAAATAAATAAAAATTAAAAAAAAAATTAAATTGCCTCACTTTCTTTAATTTGATAAATCTACTGGAAAAGGAAACTTTATCATTACCATAAGTGGAAAATATGTATTCCTCTTCATAAACAGAAGGTATATAGTTGTAAAATTATTATTAAAATTTTAAAAGTTAAAATGTGGGGCTTCCCTGGTGGCACAGTGGTTGAGAGTCCACCTGCCGACGCAGGGGACACGGGTTCGTGCCCTGGTCTGGGAAGATCCCACATGCCGCAGAGCGGCCCGTGAGCCATGGCCGCTGAGCCTGCGCGTCTGGAGCCTGTGCTCAGCAACGGGAGAGGCCACAACAGTGAGAGGCCCGTGTACCGCAAAAAAAAAATAAATAAAAATTAAAATGTGTTTGGATACTGTTATGTGCCGAGGCTCTCAGCTCAGTCCTTGGTCTCTGAAAAGAAGATTAGCAAACATTAGAGAGGCGTTAAAGGCATATTAGCACCAACTGAGACTTTCTCCTTAATGAGAAGGTATGAGAGAAAATTGAAAAGGGAACAACAGCTTTCTCACTCCGTGTGATTTAGATCACTTCAGATTATCTTGCATCTCACCTGAAAGCATCTTGAATCCCACACTTTGGGAAATACTACATCCATTGATTTTAGTTGGTGTGTCAGAAAGAAAATAAACTTGTATACCGAATTGTTTATAGTGCCCATTATATCTTTGTCTTTAAACCTTCTGTGTTGAATTATCATCATCATCATTATTTGGTAGTTTTGATTGCTACAGATGCTTGTTTAGCTGAATGACATCCTGGCCTAAGGCAGATGTCAAATTTTGCAGTCTAAGTCATTACTAGTTTCTTGCTCTGAAGTTGCTCTTGTAGTTGGGGTTTCGCTGGTTTTTTGTTTTGCTTTGTTTTTCTTTCTCTCTTTCTTTTCTTCCATGCTACATTGTTCCTGCTGTTATTTGGAAGCCAGTAGGTCGCTTTGCGTCTTGAACAATGAAAGGATCCAGATCGTGTCTGTCTCACATTATGTTATCCCAGTACAAGACTCAGTTGAATAAAACATATTACCCATCTGGCCTGGAAATCTCAGTGGCACTCAAAATAACTTACCAACAAGTTGTTGGATCATGGTATCTTGAAATTTTTCTGAAAGTTCAGCTTCTTTGTAGCTGTTGCTATGAGAGAAACGTCATAGATATGAGGGACACGAGAAAGTGTCTGCACACTGCCAGTTGTTTTACAGGCGTTTGGCTCTGCCGCTTTGCAGATGGTTAGGCTCTGGGTGGTGGGTAAATGTGTGCCGATTATCTTATTGAATTAAGGTAACCTTTTGTCATTCATTGAATTCTGCAGACCAGTTGGTCAATGAGCAGCTGCTCTGTGTGGCTTGGTTTGGGTTTGGAAGCACACAAAGACTATCTTAAAGGGTGGTCAGTCTAATCCAGGTATTCAACAAAGCAAGAGTGAAAGCCTTCTTCCTCCTTTGATACTGGTTTCTGTTCTGTCGGAAGCAAATGAACGAGAACATTTTTACTTCTTGCTCAATTAACTAAATGATTTAAAGCAGTGGTTTATTGAGTGTTTGGATGAATGCATTTTTTAACCTAATGTTCTAAGTTGAAGAAAATATACTATCATAATATTTGATATTAGAAGCATACTAGTTTTATGGCAGAGTCTGTGTTTGAAGAGGCATGATAGACTAATGGAGTTGTTGTCTTTTTAGTTTATTTTCACAGATATCCTGGAAACTAAAAGCATGCCTTAGCGATATCATCTCTTAGCAAATTCCAGCTGTATAATTTTTGTAGGGCTATTTTGTTTTGAATCTGCCGTGTTTTTACATGGATTCTATCTCAGTTTCTGGAAACTGTTTCAGGAGGCTTCATTTTTAATAAAGGGGTTCTAAATTGTTTTTAGTAAATTGCCAAAACTGTGTGGCTCATTTCTCCTTTAGGAAAACTTTTCTTGGACTCATCTTTTTGGCTTCACTCAGAGTACAGTGTAGGGGGTCTCAGAGAAAATGACTGTGGCTACCGGTTGATTTCCTTATTATCAAAGAGAAGTCATTTAACAGTGATTGATGAAGAGCCATCTGATTTCTCTAGTTTGGTCATCTGTTGGGCCTGGGAGACTTTTGATTCAAAGCCCACTTTTTCATTTGGATTTATATGCTAGTAATGATCATAATGTCTATCAACATTTATTAAGCACATATTCTGTGCTGGGCTTTGGGCTTGGTTCTTTACATATGCTCTTTCATTTTATCCTGTCAACAGCTTTATGAGGTGGATCTCATTAGCTCCCTCTCAAAGATGATAAGACAGTCTCCCAGGGAGGGTAAGTAACTCGTCCAGTGCCACACAGCTCATTAGTGTGTGGGCCATACTGCAGTACAGAGCTCTCAGCCTCCAAGGCTCCTGCTCTGTTCTTCTGTGCTGCTATTTTAATGAAGATCTAAGCCACAGATTTTCCATCAAGCTTAAGAGTAAACAAAAAGTTCTCCTTTAAGCCTTCAGATTCTATGTCTATGCTTGTCTTAATTATTGTAAAAATAATATAACAACATTAAAGAAAAATTTTGAAGTGTGAACCTTGTCCATAACCTTGCCACCCTAACACAACCATTTTGTTTTGTATTTTCTCTTCCAGATTAGTCTCTGTGCATGTCCTTTTATATAACTAATCAAAGCATATCCACAGCTATATATTCTGCTTTTTAAAAAACATACTATTAATTCATAAATATTTTTGATTGTAAATGTCATTCTTTAAAGTCTTTTCCTAATCTCTTTGAACCTCCCAGTCCAAATGAAGTCCCTTTAGTAATTCCAACAAAGTGCCCTATGCTTTCTCTTATTAGCACTTATTACAGTTTATAATTATATATTTATTTGTCAGGTTATTATTTAACTTCCTTTGTCCCCTCTTCATTGAAGAGCTCCATAAAGATGAGGCCTTGTCTCTTTGATCACCTCTGTTGAGTGAGTGCAAGGAATTATGTTATTTTTTAGCTAAAGTTAAGTTTCCATTTGTCTGTTACTCTATTGCAGAAACATACAATCTGTCCAGAAACAGCTGGACAGATTTTGACCAAACTTGGAGGGTTTTGGGAGAGTGTGTTTAGGATGATCAGGAGACATGTGTCATATGTTTTCTGATCCTGTGTCTGAGGTAATATACAGAGATTTAAGAAATGAGAACTAAATCGAAAGTCCTAAGGACAGATTATTGGAATTGCAGCCTGTGGTTTGCATTTTAGAGTTGAGTAGCTTCTCACTTGGGCTACTCCATATCTTGATCTAGGATGAGAGGCAACAAGAATCTCTTTAGTTATTGATGACCAGTGTGAATCTCACAATCACATATCGGCTAATTTCAAATAGATCCATTTGATCTTTTCATTTTCACTTTCCTTCTTTAAACATACATTGTCTATTGAAAGAGATGATTTTTTTTTTTTTTTTTTTTTTTTTTTGCGGTACGCGGGCCTCTCACTGCTGTGGTGTCTCCCGCTGCGGAGCCCAGGCTCCGGACGCGCAGGGTTAGCGGCCATGGCTCACGGGCCCAGCCGCTCTGCGCGGCATGTGGGAATCCCCCCGGACCGGGGCACGAACCTGTGTCCCCTGCATCGGCAGGCGGACTCTCAACCACTGTGCCACCAGGGAAGCCCGAAAGAGATGATTTTAATTGCCATTTCTCTTCTGTGAAACACTTTTGTGAGCTAATGAAACAAATTAAACAGTACAGGTGTTTATAGTACAAAAGACACGATCTATCAATGTCTGAGGCTAGAATTTGGTTAAAAGAAGAGACTTTGATACTGTACAGCACAGGGAACTATATTCAGTATCCCATGATAAACCATAATGAAAAAGAATATGTATGTATAACTAAATCACTTTGCTATACAGTAGAAATTAACACATCATAAATCAACTATACTTCAATAAAATAAATAAGAGACTCTGTGTGTTATATATAACCCTGTGAGATCTATAGTGATTATTAGGAAGGTCAAAAATAAATTAGGTACTTCAGATCTGTAAGCAAGCCAACAGCCTGGTGATATAAAAATCTTGACAAGGTCATCTGTAGACATCTGCACCTGGAAAAAAGTCAAAAGAGTCAAATAAAAACAGAGTTCGTTTTCAATCTCTGACATTTTAAAAACCAGTTTTGAATTTAGGGTAGAAGATTGCCCTTTGAGTCTTCGGAGAACAAGTGGAAACTGGAGTCCGTGTCCCAGCCACCGCCCTCTTTGGTTCTGCGGGCTGTGCTCTGGGCACGCTCTGCTGCCGGAGCCCTGTTGCTTCTCCTGCAGGCTCGCCCCGCCCCTCCAGCTCCCGTAGAGGATTCTTCAGTCCTTCCTCTCTCCTTCCCACCATCCCATGCCATCTCACTCCACGTAGCAGACTGTTTGCCAAATAACCACATGCTCTGGAACCTGTGCTGGATGTTAAACCAACAATTAGACATGCCTCCTGTCCTGGACATGTCAATACACGGCCACATGTGTCAAGCCAAGGCCAGAGCCAGCAGCACAAGAAGAAAACTACCACTAATGTTCATTAGCAGAGGATACACTCCTCAAATAGCCTTATGTTACATACAGGCCTTTGCATCGTAGCAGGCCTTTCACCTCTTCTTGGACAGTCTCCTGGCCTCCTCTGAGCCGCTGTAGCACCGTGATCTTTATTGTCCATCTTGCTTCTTGGCACTATCTGTAACTCTTCAGTTCTGTGGGCCCTGACATTCTAGGCTGGCTGTCAGTTCCTTGGAGATTGAGACTAGAGCTTAAATTGATATCCTCCATGCTGCCTACCACAGGGACATACTTAATTCAATTAAGAAATCATAGAGTCTCAAGGTTGAAAGAGACCTTGTGAGTTGTGGAGCTGAGCCTGTGCTTGAATCGCTTCCGCAGAATCCTCCCAAGTGGTCGTGCAGCCTCTGCTTCCACCGCTTCTAGGATGGGAGCCCCTGTGCCCAGAGGCAGCTTTTGTCTCTGCTTTCTGTTGGCATCTACTCGCATATTTTGAGCTGCTCTCTGCTCTGGGTCCAAATAGGGCTGAACAAGAGTGAGACAGGAACTGTTGAGAGCCTGGTCTGTGCCAGACATGAAGCCGGGCATCTCACTTAGGCTGTTGTTAGGAAGTGATCATTTACTGTTGCTCAGCTGTGTGCCATAATTCACTGCCTCCTCACCTCTATTCAGGAGGCTGTTTTCTTTGTAGTTTTAAAGGACCTGCCACCCAGTATCTTTCTTGCGGCATCCACTCCTCTCAGATGGACTAAGTTAAGCGTTATTCTTAACTTTAGTAACTATCCATTACTAGACGTATGAGGAAATTGAGGCCCAGAGAGAGTTAGGGCCACACAGATGGGCGGCCAACCCTGTCTTCTGACTTCAGAGCCAGTCCTTTCTCTAGGACGCTGTGGGCTTCCTCTTTCAAGCTGAGGACGTGAGTCTTTCTAGCACTTGAAACTACCTCGTTCTGGCCTGCTAAACCCTCTTGTCGTCTTTGGTCTTGGTAACCTTTACAGTGCTTACCTGAGGATGAGCGTTCACGTTGAAGCACCCTGGCTGTGCCCACATGCTGTGTTGTCCTTTGGAAGAGAAGGGGTCTCACTGATGTGTCCCTTTCAGTGTGCAGCCTTACACAGCAAAGTCTTGACAAGGCCACTTAAAAAAAATTTTATTATTATGTTAAAAAAATTTTTTTTTAATGTTTCATTTTTTTTGGCTGCACTGCACTGCACGTGGGATCCTTGTTCCCTGACCAGGGGTTGAACCCATGGCCCCTGCATTGAAGCGCGGAGCCCTAACCACTGGACTGCCAGGGAAACCCCCCACTTTTTTTTTTAAAGCAGTTTATTTATTCTTTCATTTATTCACTCAAAAAATTTATTGTCTACTCTGAGCCAACCACTGTTCTCAGAGACACCCCTCCTTTCATGGAATTTATATTCTAGTGGGAGAAGTAAGGATAAGCAAATAAACCAACAAGGTAGGGACTTCCCTGGTGGTGCAGTGGTTAAGAATCTGCCTGCCAATGCTGGGGATACGGGTTCGAGCCCTAGTCCGGGAAGATCCCACATCCCACGGAGCAACTAAGCCTGTGCACCAAACCTACTGAGCCTGCACTCTAGAGCACTCTAGAGCCACAACTACTGAGTCCACACGCCACAGCTACTGAAGCCTGCGCGCCTATAGCCCGTATTCCACAACGAGAGAAGCCACTGCAATGAGAAGCCCGCGCACCACAATGAAGAGTAGCCCCCGCTCACTGCAACTAGAGAAAGCCCGCATGCAGCAACCAAGACCTAACGCAGCCCCCCCAAAAAAACAGCAAGGTAATTACAGGCTGTGTTAAGTGACAGGAAAGAAATCAAGAGTGAAGTGAGAGAGAGAAAAGCCAAGGATGTGCCTGTAGACATTGTGCTCTGGAAAGTCCCTGAGGAGGGATGAAAAGATGAGGAAGGGTCAGCTGTGGAAAGAGCTGAGGGGCTCAGGGAGGGAAGGGTCCTCCCTTGTGTTTGAGGAAGAAAAAGGCAGCTCCTGTAGCTGTAGCAGAGAGAACCAGAGCAGCAGAGAGTTTAAAGTTGGGGAACAACAGGATCTGGTTTGTGTTTTTAAAATCACCAAGAGACAGGACAACTAAATGAGATGTGTGACCCTGGATGTTACTCTAAAGGACAGTGTTGGGATAAATGGCAGAATTTGGATATGGCCTGCCTATTAGATAATAGTATTGTATCAATGTTAAATTTCCTGAATTTGATAACGCCTTGTGGTGATGAAAAGAATGTCCTTGTTCTTAAGAGGGGGGAAGAGTTGTGATCTTTGCAGCTTATTCTCACATGGTTCAGAAAAAAAATATTAGACGGCAAATTGTCTGAGGGCGTATGGGTGTTTATTGTAATATTCTTGCTACTTTTCTGTAGGTTTGAGTTTTTTTTCCAAAAATAAAACTTTAAAGGTCTCTGAGGCTGCTGTGTGTGGGAGGAATTACAGGGGGCCAGAGGAGGGGTAGGCAGGCCTGGGAGGAGGCTGTTGGGGTAATGGAGGCATGGTCTGGGGTGTGACAGTGGGAATGGAGAGAAGAGGACAGATCTGAAATGTGTTTTGGAGGTAGAACTAATGGAACTGGCTGATGGAGTGGATGTGGTGGCCGGGGGGAAGAGCAGGAGGTAGAAATTGCCCCCTTATGGTTACAGACTGAATTCCAAAAGAATCTTCTCCTTCCCAAGGTGCTCTCACCCCCAGTCCGTTCTACTCAAGGCAGCCACTCTATGAATAGTTAACACAGCGATTTAACACACCCCACGGGTGAGGTGAGGCTCAGGGATGTGAAGTGACTCATTTGAAGTTGTCAGGTATAGGCAGAGATCTTACTCTCTTTACCCAGACGACCAAAATAATAGGCATGAGTTTAGTGTTCTTCAAACTGAATTCTGCCCCATTAGTTGGTTGGGAAATCAATGTAGTAGTTGATACCGAATTCTGTTCCATTAGTTGGTTGGGAAATGAATGTAGTAGCTGCTAGCAGCATTAAAAAAGAAGAGAAAAGAAACATTACAGCATGTCCCACTTGGAAAGGATAAGTAATGTTTCATGAAGCTTCTGTCTTAGTTAAATATGCACATAGTTATATTCTAGGTCACGAGATAAAATGTGTTATTTACTTTGAATTACCATTGAAAGTTGGAAAGCCATGCACAGGATTATTGTAAACAGGTCTTGCAATCCCCATGAGAATAAGAGAGCAAAAGATAAACTCACTTGGGTGGCTACTGTTGGCTGTCCTGTGTTGTTTATTTCCTTGATGATCAATGGGCTGTAAGTCAGTGTTTTCTCAGTTGACTTCACAGTCATCCTCTCCTTCCAGTCTTGCAGTCAATAAATACTGAGTGCCTGCTGTGTGCCAGGCACTGTTTTAGGCAACAGCAGTGAGCAGAACAGACCTGACCCTCAAGGAACTTACCTTTCAACATGTTACCAAGTGAAACCTTAAGATTCCTTCAGGTTTTGGAGTGATAGGTGCTCTAAAGATTTAGGAGGACTGATCTGGGAAGGCCTCTCTGAGAAGGTGACATTTGAGTTCAGACCCGAGTGAAACTGAAGGTGCAGCTTTGCTTCAGGGAAGAGTGTCCCAAGCAGAAGCAGCAGCCCAGGCAAAAGCCCTGAGTTGGAGGGACTGTGGTGAGGGAATCCAGGGAGAGTGGAAGGAGAGGAGGTGAGATTTAGGACATTTTTTTGGACGTGAAGCTAACAAGACCTACCCACTATATAGCACAGGGAACTATATGCAATATCATGTGATAAACCATAATGGAAAAGAGTATGAAAAAGTATATATATATGTATAACTGAATCACTTTGTGTACAGCAAAAATTAACACAACATTGTAAATCAACTATACTTCAATAAAATTAAAAAACAAAAAAAGCTAACAGGACCAAATAATGGATTGGATGTAGAATGTAGAGGGAAGGGATGCAGGGATGAATCTAGGTGGATGATGGAGCCATTTACTGGTAGGGAAGGCTGGAGGCTGATGTAGAAATGTGATTGTAGAGAAAAAGAAATCAGTAGTTTTGGGCATGAGTTTCAGAGGCCTATTGGACATACAAGTGGAGACCCAGGGTGGTCAGTTGGATAATCAAAGTCTTAGGTAAGAGTCTGAACTGGAGAATTTGAGAGCCATCAGTATATAGCTGGTATTTAAAGGACTGAGACTGGATGAGCTTCCTGGGGTGGAGGGTTGAATGGGGGGGGTGGTTGAGGGAGAGTGGGCTGGGAGTGTGGATCAGAAGAGCAGAGGCCCTGGGGCCAGAGCCTCGGCGCCATTAAGGGAAAGAAGGAGGAAAGTTAGGTGGGTGCCTAGAGAAGTTTTGTGGAGAGGGAAGGGAGGGCCCAATATCGATTTATGTAGTGTTGATTCCCCATTTTTGAGCTCTGGACCTATTAGCAGTAAGTGAATTTCCTTCTCTGTGTGAGATATATGTGCTTTAAAATTTTTTATTTGATAGATTGGGGAGAATAGTACTCATTTCACAGAGCTGTTCGGTAAATTAAATTAGTTAATACAGAGTGCTTCAAACAATCCCTGGAACATAATAAGAACTCAATAACTCTTAGGTGCTTGTTGCAGTGGTGCTTATTATAAGAAATCAATTCAGGCTTAAGGTCTATATTCCAGATTAGTATAGAGGTAAATAGTAGCAATAGTGGCTGTTCATTTGTGTATGCTGTGTGATAATCAATTTTGTTTAGCTGGTTCTCTGAGTAGCATATTAAAGCAGTCTTGAACAATGAGGGGACCCTGTTAGTGGATTACCAGTAAATGGTGATATCAAGTGACTCTAAAATCAAAGTAATGGAAAATTGTCTTCCTTTTTCTCAGACATTTAATTTGTTGTTTGTTCATCACACATCATCATCTTTCCATACTTTCAAGGTCAAGGGGAGATATTAATTTTTACTGTACTGCTACGTTGTCACACAAATTATCATCTGAAGGACTTTCTTAGATTTGACAAATGAAATCTCAGGAGGAACTTGTTAAACCAATAAAATTCAAAATTCTACTTCCTGCCGCTTTCTAGTATGCACCATTTTATTCATCTCACACATACAAATTCAAGCATCCTATAAGGCAAATAGATTCCTTTTTAATTAGGGGTTCTATATACAGGATTTTATGATCATGAAAATTTTAAACCAAGAAGGGAACAAATATTTACAGTTGCAACTTCACGTCAGCTTTGCCCACCATTTGAAGAGCTCTGAAAATGGAAGTGTATCTCCTGCTTTTTCACTATGGCAGTAGAAAATTAGGCTTCAACTTCTCAGGAGCATGTCTGCTCTGTTATGTATGGAATGTGGAAGGTACATAGAAGTGTTCTTTCTTGGTGACTGACATTATTTTTTTTCATGCAAAGATTTGTTTTATTAAAAGCTAATCTTTGCTTTTATGTGTGTGTGTGCTTTTCGTGGTACTATTTCTTAGGCATCTCCAAGTACTAAGGCAAAATTTTATTTTGAGGAGTTATTGCTTTGGTAATTTTTGTACAGAATTATTTCTCAATTTAAGTAGGCCTTTTATTCCAAGGCAAAATTAAGCTAACCACAAGGGTTTCTGGGAGCAGAATAATGTAGTGTTAAGGTGTTGTGTCAGTGTGGGCAGTCTAATGCTTTACATAAGAAGATTTTTTTTTTCTTTTTTTTTTTTGTGGTACACGGGCCTCTCACTGTTGTGGCCTCTCCTGTTGCGGAGCGCAGGCTCTGGACGCGCAGGCTCAGTGGCCATGGCTCACAGGCCTAGCCTCTCCGCGGCATGTGGGATCTTACCAGACTGGGGCACGAACCCGTGTCCTCCGCATCGGCAGGTGGACTCTCAACCACTGCGCCACCAGGGAAGCCCCCAGAAGAAGATTTTTAATGATGCTTAAATATGTGGTGGTTTAAAGATCCCAGTTGAAATGAAGAAGCTCATTAAAATGCATTGAAATAATTTAGAAAAGGGGGGGTGCTTTTGCCAAGATTTGAGACATATATACCTTTTTCCAAGGTTTTACTACGGTTTTGATGAGGCAGAAAGTGACTTTGCCTAATTTCACCTATATACATGGTGGTTATACCATGCTTGGATCCAAGAATGATTTTAGGTGACTTGGGTGATTAAAATATATTTAATATACAAATCTTTTTTCCAAAGCATCAAAAATAATTAAGATGAAAGACTAGATAAATGCTATGTCTAGAATGAATAATTTAGTTCTAAACATTCCAAAAACTAAGGGGAAAGAGAGATGTGGTTTATAACATTCTCATTGTCTGATATGGAAGCATAGAAGTTTGAGGAGAGAGAATGTTTTTCCAGCTTTTTCTGAATTTAAGGGTAATTTGTTTTGGATTCTAATCCTTTATAATCAACAATGAGTAATAACATTGACAGTCTTTTCTTCCCACTTTTTTCTCTCCTCTCCCCACAAAGGGAAATATCTGATTGTAAAACTAATGCATGTTGGTTGTACAAAAAGAAAAAGTTAAAACAAATCAAAAATACATGTACTGAAATGAAGCTTCCCTGAATGACACCAGACCTCTGTCCGAGTAGACATTTCTCAGTTCACAGAAAGGGATGGCATTAAATCACAACTCAATGGAGATATTTTTGTAAGGAGCTGTGATGATGTTGAGTTTAGCAAACATTTATTGGGCATCTGAGATTTGCCAGTGTTAGGGATACGGAAATGATTAAGACAGCACTCTTTCCCTTAAGAAGCTCAAGGTTAAATGAGGTTCACTCTTTCAGTCAATGACCCATCAAATATGTTATATCCATTCATTTGCTGAGTACCTATTATGGGTATAGTATGTAGTGGTCAACCAAGGAGAGTCTAGTGGGGTGCATCAGTAACTAACCATACAACTAATGCTAATGCTGTGTGCTAAGTAACTGGGCTTGGCATGAATAAGTTACCCTCAGAGCACAAAGAAGGAGAAATTTGTTTTGCTGGGGAAGGCTTTGCAGAGGGAGGAACTTTTAGGTTGAAATTTAGTGTCAGAGTGCACCCGACAGCCCAAAAGTGGGGATGGCATTCTAGGCAGAGGGAATAGCGAGCCCAGAGTGTGATCCTGGAGGTGTGATCCAGAATGCATGTTTGGGCAACAGATAAGAAGCAGATGGCCGAACAGAACAGAGTGTATGGCTCAGAGTAGGGGAAGTGTGAGGGAAGATGAGGCCGCGAAGATGGTAGAGCTGTGTCCAGTGAAGAAATTTGGACTTTATTCTGTCAGTAGGCTTTTAAGCAGAGGAGGAGAGATTTATATTTTAGATACATAACAGGTGGAAGCGTGAGACGCGACTGTGGGGCAGAGAGATTGGAGGCAGGGAGTGATGTGTAATTGAGGTAAAGGAGAAGCGAGGTCTTGGGTGTGGAGCAGTATCCGTGGGTGGAGAGGACACACCAAAGTGTCAGGACATTTCTAGTCTGTTGTGTGGGATGAGGGAGAGGAGTCTGGGGGATGATGGTTGCTGAGGAGAGGACAGGTTTCTGGGAATACCAACATTCAAGGATTAGCCCAGGAAGGGGGCCTGGTCTTCATTTTATTGAGTATTTTGAGCAATTTTACTTTTCGTTTTCTTCTTGGTAAGTAATAATTGTATTAGTAAATATCTCAACAGACTATTTTATCCACAAGATAACTTATTATCTAACATATACATATATATATATATATAAATCTTTAAGGGTAGAGCTTCTTTATAATGAAATCAAACTTGTTTAAACCTTTTTTTTTTTTTTTTTTTTTAAAAAGGAATTGTGGTGAAGTTATATGTGCCACTGTGCGGAGCCTCATCTTGTCCTCTCCTTCATTTCAACAGACTGGTGCAGTTTTCAAAGCACCCAGTCCATCCCTTACATCCCTGGGGCAGAGGCAGAGTCTTTGGGCTGGTGCTAGGCCTCAATCCTGGCTCCTCTGCCTTCTAACTGAGTGACTTTGGGCCTTTCACTTAATCTCTGAGCCTTAGTCTTCTTATCCGTGAAGTGGAAAGATTAGTATCTGTTGAAGCTTTAAAAGAAAAAGCATTTATTGATTCAAAACGGAATATTTCCAAGAAAGCTACATGACCCTTTGAAGAGGCCATTTTGATGTTGTATTTGATGTCTATTTCCTGACCACAAAACAAACTATTAACCTTTCAGCTTTAAAACATTTACCTAGTTGTATACCCAGCAAACACACCCATCCCAGGTCTGATCCAAGCCTAATTCAGTCCCTGAGCTTTTTTTTTAAAATAAAATATACATATCTGGTATAAAAAATGAGAACAATTCACTTTTTAAAGTTGTTTCTAATGACTTACTTTAAGCCTGGAGCGGCCTGCTGGCTCTTTCTTAAGAAGTTCCACAAATAGTTCAAGTGAGGGGTAGTAGATAATGGATAGTAGAGACCTTCAGTGGAGGTTGAACAGGCAGGGGTTCTTTGTCTCTTGCAGCAGCCAGGGGTGGGCGCTCCAAGGCTGCCATGGTGCTATGATGCCGCCAGGACTCAGGGTCTTTGCATCTTTCTGCTTCACCATCCTTAGCATTGAGGCCTTCCTGACGCTCTTCTCATTCTCACAGCACAGCTTCTTCATGTCTAGACATCACTGCTTTGTTCCAGCCAGGAAAAGAGGGAAAGGGCCAGAGGTAGCAGCAAAAGCTTTCTCCTGGTGAGGCTTTTCCTTTCTGTTCAGGAAATGAGGCACCCTGTCCTCCACCAGGGGCCTCTGCTTATATTTCATTGCCTTGAGCTGAGTCACCTGGCTGTCACTAGCTGCAGGTACTCTGGGAGATCAAGAACTTAGCTTTCTAGCCTCTTTGGTTAGAAGGCAAAGGAAAAGATGGTGAGAATGAGTTTGCATCAGTCAATCTACACAGTATCTGCCCTCATTAGGGCAACATTATTTTGGTGTAGATACAAACTTCAGGGTCTTATGTAGGGTGATCAACTGTCCTTTTTTGCCTGGGACTGAGAAATTTGGAATGCAGGGCTTTCAGGACTATAGCCTGGACAGTCCTAGGAAAGCCAGGGTGGTTGTCACCCTAGTCTTACCATATTCTCTTTGGTCTAAAAATGTGGAAGTAAGTTATCTCTTGAGGATGAAACCGCCTTGCCTGGGCTTACAAAGATTGAAAGGCAGCTTAATAATTTAATTATTAAGCTAATAATTTAATAATAATAATTTTAAAATATCAAATGGTTATTTAATTATAAATTATATAAAATAATTATTAAACTATTAAATAATAATTTACAATGAGAAATAAGTGATATTGGATCCGTGGAGTATACTGGAAGCAGAAGCTGTTTAGTGCATGTGAGGTTTGGACAAAGGGTCTTAGGGCTGCAATGTTACTCAACCCTAGGGGACTCTGCTCATACTGGGGAGAATTCTGTAGCGCCAATGCTGCTCAGAAAAGCCTTTCCAATGGGACCAAGCTCAGGGTTCCTTGTCTCTCTGCTGGTGAAGCTTCTCTGGACACTGCCATTTTTGTTTCTTCCCCCTTTCCGAGCTTCTGCTGCTGACAAGTTTCCCCTTCTGATGGACAGTCTTTGGATATGTTATTGTCTTCAGGCAAATCTTTTTTCAAAAGTTGAGATATAATTCATATATCCTAAAATTCACCTTAAAGTTTACAAGTTCATTGGTTTTATTAGTATATTCACAAAGTCATGCAACCTTCACCACTACCTAATTCCAGAACACTTTCATTCCCCCAAAATGAAACTCTGTACTCACTCACAGTCACTGTCCATTCCCTGCTTCCCTCAGCCTCTGGCAACCACTAGTCTATGTTCTGGCGCTATGGGATTTGCCTCTTCTGGACACTGCATTTAAATGCAGTCATACAGTATGTGGCCTCTTTTGTGTCTGGCTTCTTTCACTTAGCATAATGTTTTCAAGTTCATTCAAGTTAGCATGTAGCAGTAGTTCATTCCTTTTAAATGCTGAATAACATTCCATTGTATGGATATACCATATTTTGTTTATCCATTTATAAGTTGGTAGACATTTAGGTTGTTTCTACTTTGTGGCTATTTTGAATAATAATGCTTTGAACATTTGTGTACAAGTTTTTGGGTGGACACACGTTTTCAAATCTCTTGAAATATACCTACATTCTCCCAGAATATACCTAGAAGTAGAATTGCTGGGTCTTCAGGCAGCTCTTACTCTGATTCTTTAAGGATACTCTTGTATAGCTTATAGTTTGATTCTCACTGGACAGCATTAGTTTTCCAAGATTTGGGGGTAGATTTACATCAGAATTACCCTCATTGATTCACTCCACTTCAGCCATAGGGTTATTGTGAGGCTTTTCTGAGATAATCTGTATAAAGTGAGGTGCTGGCCCATAGCTGCACATCACTCAGTTCTGGCATTTCCATTGCCCTATGCTTCCCACCTGTGCCTTCTGGCCACCTTCAGACACCCCAGACCTGTTTTCTGTCTTCTTTCCTTCTGTCAAAACACCGGAATCTGATATCATTTATTGATACCTTTGCTTGATTGACTGATGATACTGAAAACAATTGTATGTTATCTCAGGCATAATTTACATGTTAAACCCTATGTTGCAGGCATGTGCCAGCTATAGCTAGCACATGGGTGGGGGTGGAGTTTTAGACACCAGAGGTCCTCCTGTCACCCAGGCTTCCTGCTGAGGTTGACCTTGAAAGTAGTCTTAATGTAGATAGACCCTTGGTGGGTGACCTGGGGTGAGAGAGTAGGATTGGAAAGACCTTCTCTTCCTTCCCTACTCCTTTATCTGTGCTGAGACCCAGATTGGATGTGTCTGCTGGGGCTGCTGGAATCCTCCTCTTCACCTCACTTAGAGCCTGGAGCTCTGCCCCATCTTCAAGATTTCCTCTACCGTCCTCCCTTCCCTGTTCAAACATAGATTCCTCTTATTTCTCCTCTTGCTGGTTAAAGTAATCTGGCTGACCGCCTCGTTTACTTAACCTCATCCTCAAACTGTCTGATTCATATTTTATATTTTCTTACATGTTTAACTTTTAGTTAATATTTAATGATAATTTCATTCTGCAGCCATCCTCTTATCTGATAGCCTGGAACTCATCCCTGGGCCTCTCAATTCTAGCCTCTGATAATTAAGTTTTTTAAAAAAGAAGTGTGATATTCAGACATATTCTCTTATTAGTAAAGGTATTACTGAACGTGAGGCTAGTGCTGTGCATCTATAACAAGCTGTTCCGCGCTGTGAATACTAATGTAATTTAGAGAGAAACCTTTCTTTGTTAAAGACTTTTTTTCCATGGGCCACATGTTTCCAGACTGATTTCATAGTAATTTGTGGTTTTTTAGGTATGTCAATAAAGATGTTATAGCCAGCATGCCGGGATTCTGTTAGATAAACATTTTGTAAGATTGCTTAGTTTTAAAAATTGTCTTTGTTTAAAAAGTTAATTTCTTCCCTAATGTGCCAGTAAAGAAATTTTTTAGTAAATCTGATAAATCTAGGTTAAAACATTTTGTTTTTTAATGTTTTAAACCTTTTAAACCTCTTTTCTGAAGGTTGATATGTTAATGATTTTTTTGGTCCACCTACTTTTTTCTAAATTTTAAGAAATCTGTACCAGAATCTGTAACATGCTTATAATGTACTTTTGATATCATATGTATTTTCTTTATTAAAAACAGCTACTAAAAAATTCAGTGAATGATAGTGTGCATATGGTAACGTATTCCTCATTTATATACTTTTGAGAGAGTGACTCATGCAGTGTTTTTGCTTGAGTTTCTGAGAGTTTATAAAAAGGTTCCAAACATTTGGCAATGGAATTGAAATAATGGATGTGTAAAATGGGAGAGAACACTGTTTCTCATCTGTTTCTCTCTTACCTGGATGAAATTTTAACCTCTTAAAATTTTCCAGTGAAGTCAGGGTCAGTATTGTGAGCCCAGTATGGTTCTACCCATCATGGTCTAAGGATTTCCTGTCTTGTTGAAGAACATGTATATTCCCAAAGGAGAAAATACAGTTTTATTTCATGATGATAAATAGCTCTTTAAGGACAAAGGAGTCAGGTATAAAAGGATGATCACTGTTTTAGTACTATGACATGCTGTGACAGGAAAAGGGAGATGAAAGTTAAAGCTCCCAATTGTTGGCTGCCTGTGAGATCTCCAGCTGCCCTTCTGGCAGTATTTTAGGGATATACTTCCTTTGACCTTCTGTTCATAGGAAATCACTGGCCTTAGGATCCAGCAGAAAACTGACCTGAAAAGAGTCGAGTTGTTTGAGTGGTCCTTAAGGTAGAGTACATCTTAGTAAGAAGTGGTAAATGACCTTGGGTGGTAAGTAAAGCTCAGTTTCTTAGACAGGGTGGTGGACGACCCAGTGAGAGTGTCACAAATACATACTGAAAATGTGTAAAATTCAGACTCTAACATACTGTTTTATACCTTGACTCTTCTTGATAAGTTGTTATCTTGTCTTTTACCTTCAGGCCTCCTGTTTTGTCCATCATTATCCACCTTGGTTTTGATTTTTTTTTTTTTTTCCATTGTGCACTTATTATCCCTCTTATTGATTCACTGTGGGGGAAAACTTTTCTGTCAAAGTGATGTAACTTTGATGCCTGGGCCTTTTACCTTGAAGTCTTGATGTTCCTAGAAGTCTACAGAAGACACAGAAGATCACTTTTCTCTAACTCCCTATGTGGGTATTTTATTTGTTAAGGAATGTTGGCATTTAGTGGGGAGGTGGTGGGGAGATGACCCATGTAGTAGAGGCTTTCTTTGTTCTAATTTACGTACTTAACATATTCCTGGCAAGCTTTCTTCTAGCTTCAAATTCTGAGCTCTTAGAGGACTTTGTTATTTTGGTTTTGTATGCATACGTGTTGGAATCCCTGGGTTGAAAAAATTTCTAGATGTTTGCACACTCTACTCAGCCTAGGATATTAAGGGTTATGTAAAAATTAGTTCCCTAAATGACCATTAACTAGAAATTTTATCTGTCCAGTGAGAGGATTCCTGTAACTTCAAGTATGCATTGCCCTCTGCCTAGCATATTAACTTTGGCAACCAGAGAAAGATGAAAATTATGCTGTGTTTAAATTATTCATTGTGATGAGACAAATCTATTATTATAAAAGCTCTACTCATCAGTGAGAGTGTTTCCTTCTGTTGCTTTAATTAAAGGAGTGGTGGTATTTTTTAATTTAATTATGGCACTTTGATGATCTGATACTTAATGGCTGCAAGCTAAGAATTCTTTGGATTTTCAAGATTTATATTGCATCTAGTGTGGTGCTGACTAAAAGAATAATGGAAATGTTCTATATCTACACTGTCCAATGTGGTAACCACATGTGGCTGTTGGGTACTTAAATGTGGCTAGCAAGACCAAAGAGTTAAATTTTAAGTTTTCTTTAAAATTAAATAGTCACATGTGGTTAGTGGTTACCATATTAGACAACAGAGATTTAGATCATGTAGAAAATCACTATTTAGTGTAATGACATCCTGAGCTGTCAAGGTTTCTTGTTTTGGGTTGGGAAGTTGAAGCTGGTTATATTTGAGGCTAGTTAAATTTGAAGTTGATGATGAATAGTGTTGCTGTTAGCCATAGGGAAAGACTTCTTCAACAAAGATGTAAGTTTATCAGACTTAAAGGTATTAGAAATGAACTTCTCTGAGAAAGCAAATCATTCCAAAAAAAATTCCAATATAATTAATTGAACAAATATTTAGAAAATATTTCCTGTGTGTAAAGAACTGCTCTAAATGTGGAGGCCTGAGTGAGTGGAACTTAAGTGGTCCCCTCACAGAGCTTTCTATTTGAGTCTTACTTGGGAGGCTTTGATAGGCCAAAGGGTCAGCCCTGTCCAAGGGGGTCTCTTCTAGAGCACAGAATGCCAAGTAGGGTATCATCATCAGGCTGTTAAAGTCAGGATTTGGCTTTAGTTCTTTGCAGCATGGCTGAGGCTATAACAGCACAAGGAGGAACCGTTTACATCTGGGAACATTAGGATCCCGACATGGAAGATTAATTTGGGATGAGAGAGGGTTGAGGTGGGATTGGGATTTCTCCAGGTGTATACTGTGAGAAGCTCTGATGAGTTCCAGATGTGTCTGTGCAGGCCCCTTAGGTCTTCACCACTTCAGGGAGATGGACCTTCCCAAGACTCTGGAAAGCTGGAGGCAGAGATATTGGACAGGAACCCCCCCCAACCCGCACCTAAGTGAGGAGGAATTCTCGATAATGCTGAGTTTGGCTCAACGACCAGGATTATCTAATATATATAAATATTCCCTTAAACAAAAGTATAGCGAGTGTTAGGTAAGCCAGATTTTTAAAAAGCTGCAGGAAGAATTCAGCTTTTTTTCCTCCAAACTGGCAAGATCCCACCTGAGTTCAGTTGGCTGTACTGTTAGTTGGAAACCTAGGGGCAAAGAAAAAGCCACAGGAAAACAGGCTGCATCTGCTCCTATTCTGTGCAGCCATCTCACTTGCCCATTAAGTTCTGTGATTTTAGCTAAATAAATCATGAATTTAGAGCAGAGCGGGGTGTGTCCCCACGAATCTGTGACCCATCTACAGCCCCACATCTTGCCACCAAGCCACTAACCAGAACTCACTAGGCACTGCTTGGAAGCAGGGAACTCGGAACATAACTGTCCTGGGCCCTCTTTGTGGCAGTTGGGTGGGTCATGAGGGCCTGAAGGGTGAAGCTCAGGCAGGCGGGAAGCAGTAGGTTAAAGACGGAGAGAGGGAGGCCGCATAAACAGTGGGGAGCTAGAGTTAATGATCTGATCTCATGGTGCAGATGTGGAGGGAGAAGAGCCAGCCATTTCCCGTGGGGAAGGAGACCGTGTCACATGGGCTGTGTCTTGGCAGCTGGGCCTGTCAGGATCCAGTCACCAGAGTTACCCACTGTGGGTACATACTGTCACTGTGGGTTTGTTTTTGCCAGGCCAGGGATGTAGTGCCACATCCCTGTTACGGTCTGTTACATCTGAGGCTGAGGTGGTGGTGGTAGTGTGTGGGGAGGTGGGTTGGCAACCTTCACACAAGGTGTCCAGACACTCGTGGTTTGGGAACTCAGCCATGGAGAGTGGGATGCTCGCCTCTCTTGTGTGTCTGGTCCTTGGTCTCTGGCCTCGGGCCATGATGTCAGGCTGACCAGGCTGGCACACATAGCCTGGAATGGGTTAGGCTTCTGCCTCAGACATTAAGGAAGGGAACTGGTTAGTCCTTCCTGTGCCCACAGGCTGGCAGAGCACTGACTGGCACCTGCCCCTTTCAGAGGTGGGCTTAGGATAGCTGTGGAAATTTTCTAGCGTTTGTGTTGTGGGAGTGTATCCCATCTCCCTCTAAGCCCTGCCAGGCCAGAACCCAGTGGAATTGCAAAGAGTGAGTTTCCTCTTAGAAGAAAATATTACCTACATGTAAGTAATCTCAGGTACAGATGGGAAATGATGAGCAAATTTGACTTTCCAAAGATTTGAAATCTCTGTATCACCAAAGACAAAATCACAAGTATAATTAAAAGACAAATAGGCGACTAGGAGAAAATAGACCATGTGTAATAGACAAAGGATAAATACAGAGGATATATTTATATTTATTTATTTTATAAATTCTGTGAAACAATCAGATACGATTTTTTCCTGTTAGATTAACAGAAGTTAAAAAGATTAATAATATTCTCTTTTGGCAACAGTGAGATAAAAATGGGTATACTTTATATATAGTGAGTATATAAATTGTTCAGACCTTTTTGGAAAGCAGTTTGACAGTATCCATGAAAATAAAGTTACATACCTTTGGTTCAGTAATTTTGTGTCTAGCACAATATACATGGGCACACCCTTATTCTATCATGGTTAGCACTGGTGAAATATTGGAATAACTAAATGCACAGTGGTACAGCCAGCATGTAGAATATTATGCCACACCTAAAAAGAGTATGGTAGATTTATATGCAACTGGTATGGGAAACTCTCCCAGATACATTCTTAGTGAGAAAAATAAATTACAAAATTATCACATTTATGTAAAAAAACCCTTCGGAACTAGATATATTTCTATATGTATTGCATTTCATGCATTCTTTATGTATTATGCATATGAAATCTATATATAAAATAAATTCATTTTGGTTCTAAGTGTATTTTGTGGATTTTGAAATGTGTTTTTCACATTTTAACATTTCTGAAATCAGTGTATCTAACAATTGGTGGCATAGTTTAATAGTTAAGCTTTTTTTTTTTTGGTGAAGCATAATGTAAATCCTATGTGATAAGATCTTAGACTTAAGGGAAGATGGTAGGTAAATGCATTGATCAGCGACTGTAAGGAAGCAATGGGATGGGATTGAGGTGGTGTCAGTAGAGACTTCATCTGTATCATTTGAATTTTTTTCACAGTGAAAATGTATTCACTTACTGTGTAATGAAAAATTATATATATATATATATATATATATATATATCAGAGGAGATAGATAGAGCTGACTGGTTATCTGTGTCATTTGAGTCACTTTTCTGTCTCTACGTTTTGCTTGATACTCAGCTTCATCTGAGACTTTAAGGCTTGCATGGCTGAGAGATTGTTCAGCTCCATTAAGAAGTTAAGTAGTTGTGAAGGTTCAGTGGGAGAGAATTGAGTATGAGGTCCAAGAAAAGCAGGGAGCAGGATTCTTGAGCCCAGGGCCAGTTGGTCCATCATAACCTTCACTGTCAGTGTGAAAAGACTGAAGGTGTCAGTCTGCAAGGTGGTGCCAGGTTAGCTAGGGATAATTACTGTAGAGTTACTCATCTACCAACTGGGGGTTCCCTGGGACAAGCCTGGTCGGTGATGTCCCATCCACTGGATAAGGTAATTGTATGGTGAGGCAGAAAATAGGTCAGACCACAGAGTGTTACTCAATGCTGTGGAAAGCAAAGTGCATTGTCTGGGTGGAGAACTAAGCCCTAGTGGTGAAGAGCCAAAGGAGTTAAGTGGACTTTTAAATCTGAGGGGCGTAAAAAGGCAGGCAGGAGCCATAGGTTGGAGGTAGGGTCTGCTCTGTTCTGGAGGCCTGAGCAAGGAACCTTTGTACACAGAGCAGAGTGTGGGTGCCTCTCCATAAAGCAAGAGCTGCGTTTTGAAGATAAACATGAAGAGTTTAGTACAAACACTATAAACAGAGATGACTACTAAAAAAGTACAGAGTGTAGCTTATTGTAAGAGGTCAGCCAGGGCTTTGGGAGCCAGAGGAAGAAGAGAGCACTCTCTGGGAAACCCAGGAAGACTTCTTGGCCAAGATGTCATTTGAGGTAGTCATTGGAGGAAGAGTAGAATTTGAACCTGTTGCTTTTTAAGGAAGGATGTGGGAGGAAGGGAAGGATGGCTCATCACTGTGAACAGGGGCACAAAGGAGAATATGAGGAAGTGTGAGCAGTACAGTTTCTTGGTACAGGCATATAAACAGGTAGATGGAAAAGGTCTATAAAAGGGAAGCAGTAGGAAGTAAGATTTTATTTTATTTTATTTTAAATTTATTTTTGGCTGCGTTGGGTCTCAGTTGCTGAGCGCAGGCTTTCTCTAATTGCATCGAGCAGGGGCTGCTCTTCGTTGCGATGTGCGGGCTTCTCATTGCGGTGGCTTCTCTTGTAGAGCACGGGCTGTAGGCTCACGGGCTTCAGTAGTTGTGGCACACAGGCTCAGTAGTTGTGGCGCACGGGCTTAGTTGCTCCGCAGCATGTGGGATCTTCCCGGACCAGGGCTCGAACCCGTGTCTCCTGATTTGTTTGGCAGGCAGATTCTTAACTATTGCACCACCAGGAAAGTCCAAGATTTTAAAAGGTAGGTTACAGCCAGGCCATGAAGAGCTGAGGGTGCCGGTTTAGGAGTTTGACCTTGATTCAGTAGGCACATGTTTTATATTGAATCTTTTGGTTATCAAGTATTTTTGTACCATCATTGGTTTGATTTTTTAAAAATGTGGTCACTTTAGATTTTTTCTGAGAGTTTTTTGATATATGTTCAAATCTTGTGTTAAAAGTATATAGAGCACAGGGTTGTTTTTGTTTTCAACCAAATGATGGAATTTCAAAATTACATTTGTTCTACAAACTTTGTTTTTACTCTCTGCCAGCCAGCATTTGCAAATAACCACTTTCCTTTCACAGGAGATCATAAGAGACCCTAGTTTTTATCTCTATTCAATGAAAGTGAGGAACTGAGCCCTGTATGAAGAGGTGAAATTGAACATGAAAGATTTACTGAGTAAGATTAGTGGCAGATGAAAATGGGCGAGCATTGTTTAGAGAAAGCTGTGATCCTCATTACCTTTGCTGTGGTATGATTTGGAACAACTTCTCTGGTCCTGGCAGTTCCTTACAGGCTTTCTTTTAAACCTGACCACCCTTCTGTTGCCAGCTCACCCTCTATGTTAGCTGGAGCTGCTGCTTCGATGGCTGTCTTTGGCAGGAAGCCTCCAGTCAACTTTCTGGATTCTGGTTTTCGCTCCCCAGGTGCCTTGCTGAGCTGAACTGACCTTAGGAATCTGAAATGTGGAGGGTTAGTTTGGGGTAGGGAAATGTGATAGCAATTCTTGCTTTTTCTGCCACAGTATAACTTAACAGGTCTTCTTTTCCCCTAAATGGTACAAGGGGTTGCACTGAAATGGTTATTAATCTGTGTCTGTGATGCTTTTAAAAATAATAATTTCACTAATATGTCACAACATGGATTGTTTATTATTTTAGTAAATGGATAGTTTAACAAGCAGCAATTTACAAATTTAAACATGACAATTAACATGATCTGACATAAAAAATTAAATAATCTCCTGGCACCTTTGTCATTAGCGTTGCATTAATGATTTTAGCCTTTCTGGGAGCTTTCATTTTTTGTTGACTCTGACTGATGATGGCAGACTGTAGTAGTGATATGCTTTTATAAATTATTTTTTTAGTCAGAATGCTATTAGCATGTAATGTAGACTGGCAGAAATAACATTGTTTATCATTGCCAGGGTTGTTTTGAGTTATGAGTTCTTTAAGGAAGAAGATAGGAGCATCTATAACAGACATTTGGCATCCACTATGGGTTGCCCTCTGGTGGTCCATGGTAGAGTGGACCTTCTGCTGCGGAAGTTGGCGCAGGTCAAATTTCCTAGCCTTACTTCCTGGGAGTTACAGGGGTGGGCTCACTACTTAGGCTCAGCCTGCTGACTGCTTTCACCCTGGAGTTTGAATCTGGAGAGAATGGTATAAAATGCAGGGACAGTTAGTAGTGGCAGTAGAGTTACTAAAATTGCCAGGATTCTTCTTCCCTGGATAGTCCTTGTCACACACATGAGTGTTAATACAGGTGGGCTTAGCCTTTACTTTTGTACATTTCGCACTGATACCTCTAACCAGCTTTTGTGCACATAATCAGAACCCTGAGCATTGGTGACAGACAGTTCAAGCAATTGCGTGGTGACACTGTCTGCCAGCTAGCAGCTTGGGTTCATCAGGGTTGACTGCTTTTTCTGTGCAACAGTGCTTATTTGTGCAGTTATTTGAGTACTTAATAGAGTTGAATTTCACACTGTCCTTAGAGGGATTGTCCACTTCATGGAGGTACCTTAGACACCTGATAACAGGGTACCTCAATTTGATATAGTCCGTCTCATTTTTCTGTCCTATTACTATACAAATATATATGATAGCATGTTAAATGTGAGTTTTCCGTTGCCTAAAATTCTGGCCAAGGTCCCAAAGCTGTAACCAGTAGGCAGTAAGTACCCACATAGTCTCAAGGGATTCTAGAAGCATCCATTGTGGGGCTTGTCAAGAGGTGGCTAAATGGGTCTAGCGACTATTATACCCTCCACCCTATAACCCAGCCTGTGTCAGGAAGACTAGAAATGGATTTCATGCAAGGAACTCCTAGTAGGAGAGACTGCTCTTCCCAAGGGAAGTGAAGGTTTCTTCCTCTCTGTCCTTCTCCCACTCATTTGAGAGAGGCCCCAAGAGAAAAAGGAAAGGTCGGGGTTGATTGCAAAAGGAGATGGACATTTTATTGAACTGCAGTCACCAGCCAGGTGCTGCTATGGGATTAGGATGGAATCCTGAGGAAGAGTTACTGAGGGAGTGTGGCATGTCTCTCCTGAAGTTTGGAGGTGTCTGTAAACAGAGCCTGGTGTCTTCCTCTCACCTGGAAGCAGCTGTGTGGCTGGGGCTACCCGGGGTGGGGAGTGGGGGGAGCAGTGTGTAGAGAGGGGGCAGCAAACGCCTGACACTTCCTGCTGGCCAGGAAGTCTGCCTGGAGGCAGCCACTGAGTCACCTTGAAAGACCTTACCTGCAGGTGCAGCCTGTCGCTGGGTGTGAGACCCCAGGGGAAAGAGGCTGTGGGTGAACCACAGGGGCAGGGGCTGAGTGGAGGCTGTGAGAGACAAGCCAAAGGCCCCCCTTTCCTGCATCAGGCATCAGGAGGTTCCAGAGACGGTGTCTCACCAGAGAGATCTGGCATTTGGACTCTTGGAATTGGCAGATGTTTTACAGGCCGGAGGACCACAGACAAATGGGTGGACATTTCCGTTTCCTTTTTCTGACATTTGCCTCTTTTCACTCTCTGGCACCCCACACTTTCCTCACTGTTGGTCTTAGGGGAAAAGCTTCACATTGGATGAAATTAGTTTTGATTTAGATTAGATTGGACTTTTTAATACCTGAAAGTTTGCCTTTATTTATTTAAGATAATTTCTTTTTTAAACTCTAACTACAAATCAGTAGTTCTGTTACTGAACTTGGAAAAAGCCTTCCATGATGGCACAGTCAACATTCTCAGCACCAGCAGATTAGAGCTGGGTTTTACAATTAAGTGCAGTTTCACTTATTTTGTACCCTGAAGATTTCAGGTGTACAACTTGCCAGCAATTACTTTGTCATCTGAGAAAGTTGAAATTTACTATAAGCTGAACATTGTAAACTTGCTAACTAATTTTATAGCTAGTACAAGTCATGTCCCTATATTGGCATTTGGAACCCCTTATTTAAAGTGTGGTGAAAAACATAATAAAATTTACCATCTCAACCATTTTTAAAGTGTAAAGTACATAGTACAGTATATTTTTTTTGCGGTACGCGGGCCTCTCACTGCTCTGGCCTCTCTCGTCGCGGAGCACAGGCTCCGGACGCGCAGGCCCAGCCGCCATGGCTCACGGGCCCAGCCGCTCCGCGGCACGCGGGATCTTCCCGGACCGGGGCACGAACCCACGTCCCCTGCATCAGCAGGCGGACTCCCAACCACTGCGCCACCAGGGAAGCCCAGTACAGTATATTTTTAAAGTGCATAGTTCAGTAGTGTTACCTATGTGCATTGTCATGTAACAGATCTCTAGAACTTCATCTTGTAAAACTGCAGATCTGTACCCATTAAACACTATTCCTCTGCCCGTTCCCCCCTCCCCCAAACCAATGGCAACCACCGTTGTGCTTTCTACTTCTAAGAGTCTGCTTATTTTAGATACCTCATATAAGTGGTATCATGCAATATTGGTCTTTTTGTGACTGGCTTTTTTCACTTAGCATAATATCCTCAAGGTTCATCTGTATTGTAGCATATGACAAGGTTTCCTTCCTTTTTTTAAGGCAATAATATTCCATTTTATGTATATACCACCTTTTGTTGACTCATTCATCCATTGATGGTCACTTGCTTCCACCTCTTACCTATTGTGAATAATGCTGCAATGAACATGGATGTGCAAGTATCTCTTTGAGATCCTGTTTTCAATTCTTTTGAATATGTTCCCAGAAGTGGGATTGCTAGATCATATGGTAGTTCTATTTTTAATTTTTTGAGGAACCTTTATACTATTTTCCATAGTGGCCACGTTACATTCCTACCAACAGTGCACTAGGGTTCCAATTTATCCACATCTTCACCAACACTTGTTATTTTCTGTTGTTTTGATAGTGGCCATCTGGATGGATATGAGGTGATTCCCCATTGTGGTTTTTTTTTTTTTAAGATGTTGGGGGTAGGAGTTTGTTAATTAATTTATTTTTGCTGTGTTGGGTCTTCGTCTCTGTGCGAGGGCTTTCTCACTCTTCATCGCAGCGCACAGGCCTCTCACTATCGTGCCCTCTCTTGTTGCGGAGCACAGGCTCCAGACGCGCAGGCTCAGTAGTTGTGGCTCTCGGGTCTAGTTGTTCCGGGGCATGTGGGATCCTCCCAGACCAGGGCTCGAACCTGTGTCCCCTGCATTAACAGGCAGATTCTCAACCACTGCGCCACCAGGGAAACCCCCCATTGTGGTTTTGATTTGGATTTCTCTTATGATTAGTGATGTTGAGTATCTTTTTTTTTAATTTTTTTAATTTTATTTATTCATTTTTGGCTACATTGGATCTTGGTTGCTGTGCATGGGCTTTTTTCTAGTTGCAGCGAGCAGGGGCTTCTCCTGTTGCAGAGCACGAGCTCTAGGTGCTAGGACTTCAGTAGCTGTGGCACGTGGGCTCGGTAGTTGTGGCTCACGGGCTTAGTTGCTCCATGGCATATGGGATCTTCCCAGACCAGGGCTCGAACCCATGTCCCCTGCATTGACAGGAGGATCCTTAACCACTGGCCCACCAGGGAAGCCCAAGTATCTTTTCATATGCTTGTTGGCCATTTGTATATCTTCTTTGAAGAAATGTCTGTTCAAGTCTTTTGCCCATTTTTTAATCAGATTATTCATTTTTGGTGGTTGAGTGTAGCAGTTCTTTATATATTCTGGATGTTAACCTCTTATCAGATATATGATTTGAAAATATTTTCTCCCATTCCATAGGTTGCCTTTTCACTCTGTCCTTTAATCATATATTTTTTTGCAGTTAAAACACTAATTATAATGATTTAAGTATTTTGAAATACTGAAAAGTTTAGGAAATAATATGACATTTTGATCAGATCTTCAACATTTTCCCAGTAGGCCCTATTGAATTAGGGCATGAAGCTTGAATTAATCCCATCATTTGCCTAAAATCCTCTTGCATAATCTGGTTCCCATCAACCATTCCAGCTTTGTGCACTCCATCATCATTCCTCCTTATTCTTTCCCACTCCTCCTCTGTCCAAAGATTCCCTAAAAATATTCGGTTTCATCCTTTTGTCTGTACCCTTTCACACACTGTAGTTTCTTGTCTATGGAATATGGAGAGCCTTACTTTCCTTCTTGTTTTACCTTTTCAGGCTCATGCTCCTTTAAGACTCAACCAGTCAATCAGCAGCCTCCTTCTTCCATAGCTTCTTACATACAGCCCAGGTTCGAACATTTGTCTGGAGATATTGTGAGGATTTTTATTACCCGCCCCCCCCAACCCAGCACTGTAAACTTTTAGCGCACCCAGCTTTGTCTTGTCTTTTTAGTCCTTCATTCCTGTGGACCTGCCACAATATCTGGCCCAAAGTATTTGTCTTTTTTAAATGGTTATGGATAGAAAGAAACAGAAAATGCCTTTCTAGAAGTAACAGAACTTTTTGCCAGTTATATGTCTGAAATATCCTTTCTCTTCTAATTTTATCTGGTAAGAGTTTGGCAGCTAATTGTGGATTTTATGAACTTACATTGGGTTGCTTTTGTCTTCTGTTGTAAAAGCAATAATTAGAGGAAATGATTCTTTTGAGAGGTTGCTTAATGAATTCTGTTTCTTTTAAATGTGCTGCTTTAAATCTTATTTCAAATAAACTGAACTAATGCCCAAATTATTGCACTGTAGATCAGTATTGAACCCAAAGTATTATGATGATTAATTTCCTTCTGTTAGATTCCTTATAGTCTTTTCTTTGGTGGTGGCGATGACTGGGGGGAGGGTTCAACAATCAAAAAAGAATTTATTGATTTTACATTTAGTGTGGTTTACTCTGCTCGATTATATTGTTCCAGTGTGAGTTTGATGTAAGATTGTGCCATATTAAAATTCTATTTTCTCTTAAAAAAATTACTTTATGGTTTATTAACGACTGGTGTTTAAATTTAATGGTTTAGGATTTCAAAAAGCCTTGTTTCGTAAGTCTTCAAGTGTTTTTATTATAATCCTGCAGCCTAACCTTCTGGTTTCACTGCATCCTTCCCCACCCTTGAAACAAGCGCAGGCACAGGCACTCGCTCCAGCGCTCACCTGGTGAGCCCATCCGCCCCCCCGCCCCCCCATGCTCCTCACCGCCACCTGACAGCACTGAGAGCAGTGCGCCTAGAGTGGTGGCCCAAGTCCAGTGGCCGTGGTACTGCAGCTCCCCTCCCCACTGTGGTATCCCACAGGCAGACCTCTTATCTTCTGTCCCAATAGGCTGGTCAGTTCCTTTGACTTCCATTAAGCCTGTGGGCAGTGAAAATCCAGTAAGTCACCACTAGCCGGAGACTTTTACCTTCTCACAAGGCGTGCTGCTTGCATCCTATAGAATATAAGAGATGAGACCAGCATCTGTTTTGTGTCTTAGCAGTGAACTTCATCCAAATGGTCTTGATTTTTAAATGATTTTAGCTTTCATCATGATTTAAATTACTAGTCAAGAAATTTCAGCTTTTCTATAAAAAATACATTCTATTAAAAATTTAAATGTATTCTTCATGGTTTACATTCGGTAAATGAACACTGTGAACCTATAAGCAAGGATCTGTGTTGCTTTTTAGACTTTGCAAATTGAAAATTTGGGAGTTATTATGTTTCTTAGAACTTGAAAACTCCATAGGAAATTAACTGTAATTCAGTTGCAGATATTTTTGCCATATTAAATTAGAATTTTAACCATACCAAGCACAGAAGACAAACAGACACTTTTAAATTAGTTTGTTCAACTAAACACAGTAGGTCCTTATGTGTGTTTGCCGGTCCTTTTCTTTGTTAATAATAAACTGTATGTTTGTTTAGTAAAAAAGAACAACAGCAAAGTGCTTCTTATAGAGCGTTCATCCTCTCAACACACATGAAATGCATTTGTAAACTAGGTGAAGCCACCTAGAATTTGGATCCTCTCGTCAAGGTATGTAGCCTCCTTGTTCTGAAGTCACTGGAGGCAGGGTTGTGACAGGAAGAATGGGGGCTGGGAAGAATGGGGGCTGTTGTCTGACCTGCTTCTTGTACCTGCTGTGTGACTTTGCTCAAGTTAGGTTTAACCTCTGACAAAGCTTTATTTTCTCATTTGTAAATTGGAAGAGGATTAAGATCATGTTTGCACATAGCACATGATATGAACTAATTTATTTTCTCTAGACAGCAACTTATATTTGTGAATTGCTTTCAGGTGATGCTATTTTATTTATTTTTTAAACTTCATCTCTTTGGCTCTTTACTGCCCACTTAGACGGTAGGTAAGGCAGGCATTACTGTCCTTGAACAACTAAGAAAACAGGTTCAAGAGAAGTTTTGTGCTTTGTATGTCCTATCTTTTTCATGGCCAGTCGGTGACAGAGCAAGAACTCCAGCTTGGGTCTCCTGGTCCACGTCCCATGGTTTCCCCATTTTCCCCACTGACGTGCTGTTTAATATTGTGCAGTGGCAGAAGAAAGAAGCATAAAGCAGTTCTCTGCTGATAGTCACTTTCATTTTCCAGTGTGATTATATCTTTGGGGGAAAAATGAATCTTTGATTTTTCATCTCCCAAATCATTATTTATAGTCAATTAGTCCAAAGAAAGGAAATGTTTTTCATATATTTATGGAAGCAACCACTATTTCTATGAAAGGTTAGATAATATATCACCATTCTAAATGGATTTTTAAAAACTCCATAATCCAACGGATAGTTCTTGAATAAATCTTCACCTGAAGCGTGTAAGTTGGATTGAAAATGTTTTATCGCTTGGGGTCTCTGCACTGTCACCACTGTTCTTTGGGTGTGAAGTTGACCTCCACTCTTGAGAAAATGAGTGATCATCTCTTTTGTTGAAAACAAACCTGAATATATGAGGTATGGCAATGTTGTAACGAAACAGACTCCACAAGTCACACATCAATACCAGCATCGTTATTTTTGGCCAGATGTGTATTACATAGCTAGAATTTATCATCCTTATCCTAGTCAAATTTAAAATATCTTAGATTTAAGCAGCCTTTATATTCTTTTTAATATATAGCAACGAGATTTAAAACTTTAAATTAATTACACAGATGAAACAGTAAGAAAACAGTGCAAGATAAACATCTGTAGGTAATGTTGTAGAAGGTGAAGTTCTGTAGAACTTCAGAAAAGAAAAAGATCAGTAGGATTTCCTAGAGGAAGTGTGAGTTTAGCTGCATCTTGGTCAGAATAGCTTTTTTCTATTATCTTACTGCTAATATCTAAACACAGATAAATCTGGCATTAACTAACGTTAATATTGTCTGGAGACATCTAATGTTCAAAACAGAAAGTGGAGATGGATTAGGCTCAATTGGCTTCTGTTGCTCAGAGGATGTGTTCAGGGCTGTTTCTCTGCATCTCGAGCTCTGCTGCCTCTGTATATGGGCTTGCTGTGCCTACAGGCTCTCTCCTTGGAGTTGGGAAAATGGCCACTCATACATCTTGCCAGGTGAGCAGTTCCAGCCCCCAAAGACTTTTCTCTCCCAGCACATATATAGAAACAGCCTTCCTGAAGCATGTGCCCGCCCCTTAGACTAGCTACTGTCACTGGAGGCCGGGGGACCGTGGTTTGGAGGATGTCCCCATCCATGTGAGTAGGGGCGAGGACACTATGATTGACAGTTCTCCAGGACCAGAAGTGGAAATGGGTTCCCCAGGAGAAAGAGTGATGTACCAGAGGAAGAGGAGAGAGTGGGAAATGTGCACAGCAGCACAAATAATAGCTATCATAGTCTACGACATAGAACTGCAAAACAGATTTTAAATTGTTCAGTGGGTTCAGGTATGGGGGTGTTGAACACAGGGGAATACTCTGAGTAATTCTAGACAGTTGGTCCAGGTGACATTCCCTGTTATCATAGTTTTTTTTTTTTTTGTGGAATGCGGGCCTCTCGCTGTTGTTGCCTCTCCCATTGCGGAGCACAGGCTCCGGACGCACAGGCTCAGCATCCATGGCTCACGGGCCCAGGCGCTCCGCGGCATGTGGGATCTTCCTGGACCAGGGCACAAACCCGTGTCCCCTGCATCGGCAGGCGGACTCTCAACCACTGCGCCACCAGGGAAGCCCTATTATAGTTTTTAAAGTAGCAGATCTTCAACTACTCTTCTACTTAATACACCATGAAAGTATATATTCTTAGTGTCCCAAGTGTTTGTGCTTTGAAATATTTATATGTATCTTTTATATTTGTGCTTTTGTAAGTTAAAAAATGTAATCATCATGGCCATCTATTTGGATGTGACAGCCCTCCATTTTATAAAATAATTACTGTTGAATCAAAATTTTTGCTCAACGTGTGCCGTCAAGTTACCTATCAAAGCCAACTGAATGAATGATTAAAAGGTTCAGATCAAAAGCAACTGGCTTAACTTCATGGAGATTTTCATCCTTTAATTTAAAATGTGTCTATGTCTAACTGATTATCTCTCACATTTTATAAAGAAATATTGACGTCCTGTGAAGTATGCAGTGACCTCACTTCTGGCTGTGTGGGCAGGTTTCACTGCAGGCCTCTGAAGCATTGATATTCCTGTAACCTTTGAGGCAAGATGTGTGTTTAGTGTATTAATGAGCTGGTGGAAGTGATGTACAGTAATTTCATCCTTGGGTAAAAACAGATGTGAAAGATTCTGTTTTAATATTTAATCAGGCTCCAAGCCTCTGTTGGCTTGTTTAAATTGACCTGACAGCATTATACCTGGAAACACTTTGAATTAAACTCTGAGTGCTTGACCTTGTTCAAACGGTTGTAATTTAATAAGGCTGCTGTCTTGGTGGAGATAGCGTGGCTAATAGGCAAATCCTTTTCTGGCTGGGATTATTGTGTTTGTGAGTGCTGTGGATGAGGAGGGCCAGAGATTCCCACGTTCTCACCAGCTTTGGGGAGGAGCTAGATTTGAAGAAGCGAAAAGTCTAAATTAAGAAATTGTCTTTTAAAAGACCCTTTAAGAGGGCTTCCCTGGTGGTGCAGTGGTTGAGAGTCCACCTGCCGATGCAGGGGACACGGGTTCGTGCCCCGGTCCAGGAAGATCCCACATGCCGCGGAGCGGCTGTGCCCGTGAGCCATGGCCGCTGAGCCTGCGCTTCCGGAGCCTGTGCTGTGCAACGGGAGAGGCCACAACAGTGAGAGGCCCGTGTACCGCAAAAAATAAATAAAAGACCTTTAAGAACTGGTCTTTTGTTTTAATTTTTAGCCTTACGGAAGTAATTTTTTTTTGTTTTTTTGTTTTTTGGCGGTACGCGGGCCTCTCACTGCTGTGGTCTCTCCAGACGCACAGGCTCAGCGGCCATGGCCCACGGGCCCAGCCGCTCCGCGGCATGTGGGATCCTCCCGGACCGGGGCACGAACCCACGTCCCCTGCATTAGCAGACAGACTCCCAATCACTGCACCACCAGGGAAGCCCCGGAAGTAATGTTTTTAATGTAATTTTAGTTGGGCTCATTTTGGTTGAAAGGAATGAAAAATCATTTATTAAAAATGATTCCAGGTAACATGACAATATAACGCAATTATACTCCCAATAAAGATGTTAAAAAAAAAAAAAAAGATTCCAGGGACTTTCCTGGTGGTCCAGTGGCTAAGACTTTGCCTTCCAATGCAGGGGGTGCAGGTTCAATCCCTGGTTGGGGAGCTAAGATCCCACATGCCTCACAGCCAAAAAATGGAAAATAAAACAGAAGCAGTATTTAAACAAATTCAATAAAGACTTTAAAATTGGTCCACATCAAAAAAACAAACAAAAGATTCCAGCCAAGGGGGCTGGAAAATTCTCAGAAATCAAAGGAACCCTAGGAGACGCAGATGCTAGCTATGGCTCTCTGTCCATCTGTTTGTCCATTCTTCCATCTTCCTGTCTGTCTGCCCACCCATTCATTCTCCTTTAGTCCCCTCTGGTCTCTGTGTTGTTGCCTTCCTCTGCATGTCATGGGCTCTGCTCTCCACTCTCACCTGCTGGTTTCCTCACCCTCTTTCCATCTTTTCCTCCACCCCATAGCTTCTTCTTTACTCAGCATTTCTTTTCTCTCACGCCACAGATTTGTTGTGGCCCCTGTTAGTTTCAGCTCTCTTGTATCCTTTCAGTTCTGGTTCCTGCTGTTAACAAGTTTGTTTCCTTATTCAGATTCCAGATAGTCAGGTGCTCTGTCAAAGCTACTGTGTTTTCTAGAGTAAGGCGTATCCACAGGGTCGGTTTTAGCTTGAAAGAAAGTTTGTTTGGACCAAATACCAAGACTTGCCCAATATAAATGCACATATAAATATACATATATATTTTTTTCTGGTTATGAAAGTGCTGTTACATGCTTATTGGGAAAAAAATGAGAAAATTTAAAAATTAATACAAATGCAGTTAAAATCTCTTGTGATTCCCATTATTCAAATAGCTAATAACCACTTTGGTATATATCCTCTCATATTTTTTCTTGTTTACACATTAAAAACTGAATACACATTAAACAGCCCCCCCAATTCAGAATCATATTGGTAATATTTTAAAGGTCTTCATATGTACTACATGACATGTGTAGGAATACTCAGGCTGTGAAACTTGTATTAAAAGCTGTGCAGGGGGGGCTTCCCTGGTGGAGCAGTGGTTGCGAGTCCGCCTGCCGATGCAGGGGACGCGGGTTCGCGTCCCGGTCTGGGAAGATCCCACATGCCGTGGAGTGGCTGGGCCCATGAGCCATGGCCACTGAGCCTGCGCGTCCGGAGCCTGTGCTCCGCAACAGGAGAGGCCACAGCAGTGAGAGGCCCGCATACCGCAAAAAAAAAAAAAAAAAAAAAAAAAAAAAAAAAAAAAAAAAGCTGTGCAGGGGCTTCGCTGGTGGCGCAGTGGTTGAGAGTCCGCCTGCCGATGCAGGGGACACAGGTTCGTGCCCCGGTCTGGGAAGATCCCACATACCGCGGAGCGGCTGGGCCCGTAAGCTATGGCCACTGGGCCTGTGCGTCCGGAGCCTGTGCTCTGCGACGGGAGAGGCCACAACAGTGAAAGGCCCGTGTACCAAAAAAAAAAAAAAAAAAAAAAAAGCTGTGCAGTTTGGTGTGAATGATGGTGGCTGGGGCTGTGATCTTTTCCGAAAGTTGGGTTCCTCATCCAAGCTCAGTGGCTGTGGGCAGAGTTCAGGTCCTTGTGGTTGTAGGACTGAAGCCCTTTGCTCCTAGAGGCTGCCCTGCCACATGTCCTTCTCCACAACATAGTTTTTTGCTTCTTCAAGGTCACTTTGAGAATCTTTTACAGACTTACAATCTCTGATCCTTTGAAAAGCCTCCATCTGATTATCAGTTTCACCCTAGATGGTCTCCGTCTTGATGGACTTGAGAACCAATGGATTTGGGGCCTTAATTACATCTGCAAAATTTCCTTACCTTGGTCATATAACTTAACCTAATTATAGAGGGTGAAACCCGTAATATTCATGGTCCTGCCCACACTCAAGGGAAGGGAATTATAGAGGATGTATACATTAGGAAGCCATCCTAGAATTTTGCCTACCACTGCCTTAGTCTCTGCATACATTGCTGACTACCTGCTGTCTGTCACTTTCTTCTTTAGTTGTGTTAATGCATCCAGTGTTTGGAAGTCTGGGTTTGGAAGCTGTTTTTGCGTCTCTAAAGCTACTACATGGTTCTATTCATATTCAGTATGTATTGATTTTTAAGTTTAAATTTGTGAAGGCAATTTTATTTCTCTTATCTTTTCCCTTTCAGTATTTGGGCGATGGCATGAGGGAAGATGTCTCCACTGTAATTTCCAAGGTCCTGACAACAGTGACCTCTCTTGGTAGTTTTTGTTTGTTTTGTTTTGGGGCTGTGTTGGGTCTTTGTTGCTGCGCGTGGGGTTTTCTATAGTTGCAGTGAGCAGGGGCCACTCTTTGCGGTGTGCAGGCCTCTCATTGCGGTGGCTTCTCTTGTTGCAGAGTACAGTCTCTAGGCACATGGGCTTCAGTAGTTGCAGCACGTGGGCTCAGTAATTGTGGCACGCGGGCTCTAGGGTGTGCAGGCTTCAGTAGTTGTGGCTCGCAGGCTCAGTAGTTGTGGCGCACGGGCTTAGTTGCTCTGCGGCATGTGGGGTCTTCCTGGACCAGGGCTCGAACCTGTGTCCCCTGCCTGCATTGGCAGGTGGATTCTTAACCACTGCGCCACCAGGGAAGTCCCTCTTTGTAGTTTTATGGTCTAAAGATTTTATATTATTAGAGAAATTCTGCCCTCATTGAACTTTTGAAGACTGTAACTTAACATTCTACTTAATAGATGGAGAAACTTAGGAGAGGAAATGAGTTGTTTACATAGTTAAATTATTAACCATTGAAGAAATGCAAGTACATTGTTTCTTGCTTATTTGCGTTCTACATTCTCTCAATGTGATGACTTCCAGTAAAAGGCACAGTCTAAAATTAAAGCAATTAAGAAAAAAAATTCTATTATGGCAGTTTTGACAGTACCTAAACATAGATGTCATTGTTCATTAAAATGAATGCTGGACTTCATTAAAATGAATGCTGGAGAAACTGGGGGTTTCTCCTGTCTTTTGCTCATTTTCCCTGAGTGGTAGTAGCTTGTAGGTTAAACATACAGCCCTGGTAATCAGGCTGCCTGGGGTAAATCCTCATTCTCCCATTTACCTCAGTCTCCCGAGCCTCTTTTCCCGTCTGTAAAATGAGGGTTAAAGGAGAGTTCGTGTAAAACACTTCATATGATGCCGAGCACTAGTACTGATGGTAGACCAAGGAGAGATGGCTGAGATGGGAGGCATCAGCCCCAGCAGGGAAGAGTCAGAATTGTTTAGAATTGCCTATGCAAAGTGATAATAAGCAGCAGACTGACTGTAGTCAGTTTATTACTGATTTTAAATTCTCTACAGACAAGGTGTACCCCCTGTTGCTTGTACCCCACGTGGACCACTCCTTCCATTCAGCTCCTTGAAATGCCACTGCCTTGCCGGTAAACGCCCCAAAAATGTTTGCTGTTATTGCTTTTCTCACATTTGAGCTGAGGTGGGTTTTTTCATTAGAGAGGAAATGCAAGGTAAACATGGGCTAGTAACATTTGTGGTAGAAGTGTGTAGAAAAATTGGTGTAATAAAAACAAGACATTTTTAATATGGCTTGTAAACCATTAAGAGTAAAATGTAGCGGGCTTCCCTGGTGGCGCAGTGGTTGGGAGTCCGCCTGCCAATGCGGGGGACGCGGGTTCGTGCCCCGGTCCGGGAGGATCCCACGTGCCGTGGAGCGGCTGGGCCCGTGAGCCATGGCCGCTGGGCCGGCGCGTCCGGAGCCTGTGCTCCTCAATGGGAGAGGCCACAGCAGTGAGAGGCCCACGTACCACAAAAAAAAAAAAAAAAAAAAAAAAAAAAAAAGAGTAAAATGTAGCAAAATCTGACCTGAAAGAAAAACGAAGCAGCAACTGATTAATCAAAACATGTTTTTGCTTTTTTCTTTGTCTGGGTCCTAAACATGGTGATACTTCAAGCATGTGCATGAAGACATGAACTATCCCTTCACTTATTATTTCAGTCTTCCATTTTGTCTATAAACTATACTTAAAAGACTATAGTGAACAAACTTACAGTGTCAGCCTGAGCTTGGCAATCAAGATGGTCCTTGTCCCTAGTCTTGGCCTCAACCCACTTGTTCTGACTCATCACCCCAGACTGTTCAAATTCATTGTCTCTGGCTCTGCTGGGCTGCTTCTTGGGCTTCAGCCCCTGGAATGCTCTCCATTCTGTGTCCCTAACTACTACCTAAGGCACAGTTCTGCAGTTTAAGTCCCTTTAGCTCAGTGAAGCCTTACCTTCCAGACCCTGTTCTGCATTTTACTGGTGCTAAATCCTTCCTTTAAATTTATAGCAAGCACTTGTTTATAGGGCTCATTTCTTTCCCCTGCCTGCAAGATGTTGGTTGAGATTTCACTGTGATCAAGGCAGGATGATCACTCGGTTCTGCAGAGAGTGGGCTGAACGTGGTGGAAGTGGTCATTTTCTTGCCTTCCTGAATTTCTCTCGTCCCATTCTCTTTTTTCAGGGTACATTCCTTTCAAATCCACCTGTCTTAAACCCACCAGAAATTGCTTAGACTAAGTGGGCAAGAACTTTCAGAATATTCAGAAGGGACTTTAGAGACCACCCAATACAGAAATCTCTTGAGAGGGGGTTACCCTGTTCTGTTTGTTTGCATACTCCATTTGCTGTTTGTCAGAGGTGCATCCTTCACACTGAGTCTGAAACTTCTCTTCATTCTGGTGCTCTCCAGTGTAGTTACACTGAATTTTTCAGTGCAAAGCACTGTGTAGTTATTCATTTGAACTTTATAAAATTGCTGATACTGGACTTTTTTGGATCTATGAAAATGGCAGTTTTACGTGGGTCAATCCAATATATTCCTCCTGATTCTCTGGGTTTTTTTTCAGTTTATATATTCTTCTAGTTTAAATAACCTCCTGTCACTTAAATTATAAGTTCATAGTTCTTTTTTTCCTTTTATATATTTTTATTATTTATGTTTATCCTTACTCTGGGAGACCACAGGCTCTTGACCCTCGGCAGCTCAGATTCTGCCTGGGCTCCTCTTCCCCAGAACAACTGCAAATTCTTCCCCAACTTCTCTCCTTTTTGCACTCTGAACCAATGTTTCTTAATCACAATATCCACAATATATATATGAAAAGGTTGGCAGAGGGAGTCAGTAGTGGGGACATGAGACATCTGAAAAGTAATAGTAAAGGCCGTCATCTTGGCCTTATTAATACGTAAACGAGGCCAGGCCTGTTCCCTAAAATCAGTTTTAGAGTTTATCCTCTTGATTGCGCAGGAGAATTGTTCCCTGTCTAGCTCTTTATTGGTTAGATACCAGGTGGAACTGCTCAGATTTGGGTTAGCATTACGCCAAAACTGGACTCCCACATCCTTCTGGGTAATCCCACCTGCTTTGTGCAAAAGCTCCCGGCTCTGGGCTTCCCTGGTGGCGCAGTGGTTGAGAGTCCACCTGCCGATGCAGGGGACGCGGGTTCGTGCCCCGGTCCGGGAGGATCCCACATGCCGCGGAGCGGCTGGGCCCGTGAGCCATGGCTGCTGGGCCTGCGTGTCCGGAGCCTGTGCTCCACAGTGGGAGAGGCCACAACAGTGAGAGCCCCGTGTACAGCAAAAAAAAAGCTCCCGGCTCATGTCCTCCTCCTCGTGGCTGTGCACACCTTCCACTTAGCTCTCAGGGTTCTGCATGGATAGTGCCCTTCTGATGAGGAGGGGGCTCTATGGCCAAAGGTACTTTCTGACTTAAGTTTGGACCAGCTTGAGTTCTACAGCAGGCTTAAATTTCTTAAGTTTTTTGTTCATATTTCATGTGTGCTTAGTGTTCTTTACCTGTTCTTATTTCAAAGGAAATTTCATGGAGCAGTTGTAGTCCTTACAGGATGAGCAGAGGGCCCAGCTTCCAAGCCCCACCCCAAAGCACTTACATCCCAAACTACTTTGAGGGAGGAGGTTATTATGCTTTTGCATTCAGCTATCTCATCTTTCCCAACATTCTCACTGTTTTACTCCTGCTTTATTGAGGTTATGTATGTATTGAGTAGGATAGGGCAAAGGGAGACCTCCCTCCCATTGTTGTTGCTTTACTAATCAGTCTACTTTGGTTATTTATATTTTAGTCTTTAAGTCAATTAGTGAATTCACCTAACTGCCTTACACTTATTTTTCTCTCTTCTCCATAATTATAGCATGAAAATAATTTGTCACCTGCCTTATTAAGAGGAGAAATGAGCTTAGTTTTTGAGGTTTAGTGCCTAAGTAACTCCATCCTGGCATCTAAAGATATTGATACTTTACTTCTGGGTACTCAGAAATAATCTGTTTAATTTTTTCTAAAGTTTTTTGCTGAGGGTGAGTGCATTATTTTCTTACCTGTTATTTTCTGAATTTTCGTCCTTAACTTTGTTGTTGTTGGCATTTGCTCGTATTCAGACTTCTGGCATCTCAGCCACTCTCCCTGACTTTAAGAACTTAATTGACTGCAGGTCTGCTACCTCCCTGGTAAGTCCTCTTGGGTTTAAGAGGAAGTTTGCTGAGACCTGGAAACTTGAACTTGTATAAAACAGATATCAACACTCATCTTTTAAGGATGAATGCAGGGAGTAAATACACATACATACAGAAGCTAGGTCCTCTGTTACCATTTCTTCCCTGATCTTGGGCTTGAGCTGTTTGTCTTGTCTGGCCTACCCTTTGCCATTTTCAAGATCCTTTCCTTTGATTCTTGTTAGAGGATCTTGGGTATTTTTCTTCATTCCTGAAAGAATATGTTTTTAAAATATATTTTGAGATTGGTACTTTATTATGTAAAGTACCTTTCCTCTAAAATCTTCAAAACAACTTTATTTTTCTTTACTGTGGGTAGCCTAGCGGAGTATGATATGTGTGAAGATATTTGATAAACAATGTTTGCATTCCTCTGGGATTCATGCTGTTAAATGACAGTATATATGTGTGTGAGACTTGTGTGCATGTATGAACATATTTTTTTAAGTTGATTGAGCATAATTTTTAACTGTCTTCACTTACTTTAGAACTTAGTCCACCTGCTGTTCCATGCCGTTTTTATAGAACCATGTCATTTTCCCTTGATGAATTCCCTGTCTTTCTTCTCATCATGATTTTTAAATTATTATTTTGTAGTATTTGAGATTCTTACATCCATTTCAAATTATCTTTCCTTTAAAAATATTTTGATACATTTTCTAGAATATGTATGTCCGTAATCTGGGGAAAAAACAGTAAGTGTTTATGATTATTTTTTTTAATTTTTAATAAAATTTATTTATTTATTTTGGCTGCATTGGTCTTCGTTGCTGCACGCGGGCTTTCTCTGGTTGTGGTGATCAGGGACTACTCTTCGTTTCAGTGCGTGGGCTTTTCATTGCAGTGGCTTCTCTAGTTGTGGAGAACGGGATCTAGGCGCACGGGTTTCAGTAGTTGTGGCATGTGGGCTCAGTAGTTGTGGCTCATGGGCTCTAGAACACAGGCTCAGTAGTTGTGGCTCACGGGCTTAGTTGCTCCGCAACATGTGGGATCTTCCTGGACCAGGGCTTGAAACTATGTCCCCTGCATTGGCAGGCGGATTCTTAACCACTGCGCCACCAGGAAAGTCCCATGATTACTTTTTTAAAAGCAGATTCTATTTTGTAAAATTATATTCCCTTTTATATTACAAAGGATTTCTAAACTGGTTTCCTTCTAATCGTGTCTTCAGTAGCTATTGAGTTCAGCATTCAAATATCCTTATTTCTAGGTTGTTTGGGCGTGTTACTCAACTTCGCATATATATGTGTGATAGATAAAGGTTGAAGAGGATAGGGTTGGAGGAGGAATCCTAACTTTCAGTAGGTTTTCTATTAAATAGTCATTCAGGTATATCATTTCCTATATTGTGAGTATGTTAATGCAGCTCAGCCTTGTATCTTGTATTTAGCTCTCTGCCTATATTGTAGAAAGGTTATTTATTATATGAGCATTTGCTTTCTCTTATTTCTCCTTCTTTTTGTCAGTTATAACAGATATGAATGCAGTTTATAGTATAGGCAGCCATGTCTAATTTTTAGGCTTTTGGAATTACAAAGGAGGCTATCATATATTGGCCTGTAGCGTTGCCTAATTACAGTCAAGTTCTTTAATGACCCATGTGAGTTAGTGCTCTACCTGATGTCTATGTCTGTGTGTGTGTGATGGAGCAGAGTGATCATGGCACAAGGGGCCGGCCTGGCAGGACTCTCCAACATGGTGCCCCAGCATCGGCCCCAGGGGAGCCAGCAGCTGGAGCAGCATCTGTTTTTGACAGCAGAGTGTCCTTGTTGCTATTGATTGGGTTGTTCAGTCAAGTGCCAAAAAAATGGATCTAACCATAAATGGTAGTTATATGATAATCCCGGATATAAGTGTCATGTGAAGTGTTACTTGCATTTGAGGGTGTAAAGAGAGGGAAGGGGGTAGGTAGGTGGTTGGAAGGAGAAGTTTGGTGTCACAAGCTATTCAGTGGGAACTCTGCAGATAACTTTTGTTAGGGAAATCTGAAGTCAGGCACCCACCACATAAACTTCGAAATAGATTTCAAAATATTCACATAATGTTAAATGCTTGTAGAATTCACAAGGATTGAAATAGACTTTGGTCTTGCTACAGAAGCACATTACCTGATGTTAGTCAAGCAACAACTTGTATTTTAGAAATTTACCCCTTTCAGAGAGTGCACAAAGGTGGAAGAAAACTTGTATGCCCCAGTCCCGCTAACAGATCTATCAATACATTCAGAGACAGGAAGCAAGCTGACCTGCGGAGATCGGACCCAGGCCTTTCCTGCCAGAGAGCTGCGCCCAGTGCCTGAGTCTCCTGCTACCCAGTTCTCTTAGGCCAGTACAGTAGACCTGTCCTCAAGACCAGCATGAACTTTACGTGTTATTTATTTAGCAAGTCTGTAGCGTTTTCTTCATACAGTGTATCACTGTGCTTTCTCAACATATAATTAGTTAACCCAGAAATTAAAAGACCTGTGACAGAAAGCAGATGCTGAACTCACAAAAAATGAGAAATAAAATTTAATCAGGTTTATTATTTAAATGGATTCCTTTTAAATTGAAGAATTGTTATGTGGGTAGCTTTCAACATAATTTTCTTGATATTAGATGCGTAGAACTAATTTGGATTTGGTTAATTCAGTATTTATCACATTTAATTTTTATTTACTGCCAAGGTTAGAGCAATTTATTTATTCTGGAAAATTTTAGGATCTTATGAGTAAGGGACTTCAGCCAGACTTGGTAACTTTTTCAAAGTAGCTGGCTGAAGAAATTAGGAATTTCTTTAATAATGAGCCATCTTTTTTTGAATTCAACAATTTTAAAGGCCTGGATAGTTAGGTTGTGATTCCAGTGTACCCTTAGTGCAAATTGATCTTTTTCCCCCTGTTGACATATTCTACTTTATTTTCAAAGTCTAGTTTATGCAGTTTCCTTAAAAGCAAAGAAAACATCTTTGAAATACAGCTTTTCATTAAAACCTGTTCTTACTTTGGCAAAAGTAGTGATAATCATAATGATAAACCATTACTATATGTAGCTTAAGAAAAACATCCTTATAAGTCTCTCTGTGTTTTTGAAAATCATGCTATGATGGGCTGATAAATGCATATACTACTGCATCCCACTGTACATTCTGGCATTCTGAATTCTCCTCACTTCCTTGATCTGCCATGCTCCATGTGCTTCCAGATCTTCCTTCATGTAAGGTGCCTTACCTGCCAAGAACCCCACTTCCCGCCTTCACTCCCTTTGTCTAGCCAACTCTCACTCATCCTTTAGACCCCAGGGTCAATGTAACTGGAATCTGGGAGGCGCCTTCCCTGACCAGGCTCTGAGCTTCCATTGCCTCCTGTTTCTCTCTCACGTAACATCATCACATTTATTAGTGCTGTCTCATTATAAACCCCAATAAGGCTGGAACTGTATTTTTCTGTGTCCCCAATACTACCACAGTGCCTGGCACATACTAAATTGCAGTGAATATCTGTAGAATGAGAGACTGTTTCCTTTCTTGTCACCAGTCTTTCAGATAAAGAATTATCTAGTTACCTTTGTCTTAAATTGAAATAATTTAAAGGTTACATGTGCTGGCAGATCAATTCAAATAACACCGCACTCCAATATTGCTGCCCATTGCCACTGTTATCGGTATTCCAAAGGTGATTTAAAATTCACTTACATTGCTTGATGATATGTAAAATGTATAATTTTTTTATACTGGTGTTGCCATTGTAGTGGCCCTGCGAGATATAATAATGTGTTAATGGTAATGTGTCTTGTAGATCCGTTTGCATTTTCCCTTATATCTGTAGTTCTAAATGTTTTGTTGATTTGGTGCTTTCTTTGATAATTCTCACTTTTCTCTAAGTTAAACTGACCTTCTCACATTTGTATTTTTACAATCTCAACAGTTTTATCAGGGACATAGTTTTCTATTGTATTCTCTAGCATGGCACAGTGCTTTTATATAGAGCTTGGTTTCATGTGCAGTGATGAGTCAGAATGAAATATCTGCACAGTAGTATTGGATTTCATGTATTTTGATTTCCATATTCTTCTGTATATCACCAAGTTCCACGTTATCCAGGGAATGCTTATAAAAGTGCCTCAGAGTCCTGTATCTTTATTGACTGTGCTGGCCATAGACATATTTGCAGTTATATTAAATTTGCTTTGTAGTTTTCATATACTTTATTTGCTTGGCTTTGTTTTTTAATTATACTTGATACATGTGTATATGAATTCATTCTTGGTAAAAATTCAGATAGTGTAGATCTGGTAATGGTTCCTTTGACGTATCCCATTATTTATTTACTTTGTATATCTGAACACTTTGTATAAAACTGAACATTTCTTTGTGATGTTTCTACAATTTGATAAAACAACTCAATCCAGCAAGCACTTTAAAGAAATTATTTTGAAAGTAATACAGAAAAGTTACAAAAATAGTAGAGTTTGTATATACCCTTTACCCAGCATCCTCTAATGTTAACCACTTACATAGCTGTAGTATGATTATCAAAACCAGAAATTTATTGGTACAGTACTATTAAACTAAACTACAGTCCTTATTTGAGTTTCACCAGTTTTTCACCTACTGTATTTTTTTGTCTCAGGATCCAATCTGGGATCCCACATTGCCTTTAGTTGTTTCTTCTTTGTCTCCTCCAGGTTGTTACACTTCCTCATTATTTCTTTCATCACCTTAGCAAACAGTTTTGGATACTCACTATGTCTTAAACACTAAGATTGGTGCTTGGCAGTAGGGAGATAAAAGAATGGAAAAGACATGGCCCTTACCTTCTAGGTCTCATGAGGTAGACACCATATACAAATGATGAACACAATGTAGTACCTTCTATAAAAGGCCTTTGTACTATCTGAATAAGAGGAGAGAGTTAATACTAACTCATGGGGTGATAGTGTTGAGGTGGCCTTTTCAGAAGAAAGGACATTTGATCTGGGTCTTAAAAAATGAGAGAACTTTTCTTCTTGGAGAACTGGCATGGAAGAAGACATTGTGAACAGAGACAACAGTATTTGGCATGAATGCATGACAGACACTGGTGACTGTGTAGACTGGCACATCACTTAATAGAAATGGAGCATAGGGTATGTGGAGACCATAGTGAAAGATGAAACTAGTAACACAGTTAGGAACCACCTTTTTTCACTGCTTTTTAATAATGTAGATATATTCTCATACTTATGAGGTAAGTTTTGACTTTTTAAAAAAATTTCAAGTTAACCATACTTATGGGCATTTAATTTGTAATTAGTGTTTCTAATTTTAGAATGTATAACATAGAGATTTTATTGTCTGGACAAACAAAGGGAACAAATAATTATGTTCAGCTCTTGTAGTAGAACCTAAAATCTTTTAAAAATTCTGTTAATAATATGAATTTATTTTATAATATCTTTGAGCACCTATTATATGGCGTACACTTTTTTAAGTGAGGGATATAGCAGCAAAGAAAACAGAGAAAAATTCCTATTCTTGTTCCAGTACATTCTAGTGGTTCTTGTTGTAATATATTTGAGTTAACATGGCAGGGCAGTTTGTCAAGCATTTGTTTCCTGCCTACCTTATGTAATACACGGGATAAATAAAATGAATAAATATATGACTGGGTCTTAAAGAAGAAAAAGAGTTTTATTGAGTATAACTTTGATGCTACAAATAATTTTATCTTACATTCATTCTTGAAGATTATTTTTGCTAGGTATGGAATTCTGGGTGGTTATTTTCTTTGAACACATTGCAGATATTCCATTGTCTTATGACTTCATTTGTCAAACTAAGGCAAATACCTTTTCTCTTGTTGATTTTTAAACTCTTTTCTTTGGTTTTTATCTTTGAAGTTTTGCTATGATGTGTCTAGATATGAATATCTTTTTATGTATTCTGCTAGGGATCTGAAGATTGGTATCTTTCATTAGTTTAGAAAAATCCTAAGCCATTATTTCTTTATATACTGTTCCTGCTTCATCCTCTTTCTTTTCTCTTTTTGGGTTTCTATTAAAAGATATGTTACAATTTCTCACTGTATACCCTGTGCCTCTTACCCTCTCTTCTGTATTTTTCAACTTTTTCTCTGAGCCATACTCAGGATTTCTTCTCAATTGCAGTTTACTAGGTCATTTTTCAACCGTATCTAATAAGCTATTAAATTCATTTATTGAATTCCTAATTTCAGTTATTGTCTATTTCAGTTATAGAATTTTTATTTAGTTATTTTTCAAGTTTGTCACATTTTATAGTTGACAGTTCCCTGCCAAATCTTTAAACTTGGTTTTTATCTCTTTGAATATAGTAAATGTAATTGTTTTTTAATGTTTGCCTGTATTTTCAATACAGGCAGACAGACCTCAGAGATATTGCGGGTTTAGTTCCATAACACCGCAATAAAGTGAATATTGAAATAAAACGAGTCACAAATTTTTTGGTTTCCTAGTGCATATAAAAGTTAGGTTTAGGGCTTCCCTGGTGGCACAGTGGTTGAGAGTCCGCCTGCCTATGCAGGGGACACGGGTTCGTGCCCCGGTCCGGGAAGATTCCACATGCTGCGGAGCGGCTGGGCCTGTGGGCCATGGCTGCTGAGCCTGTGCGTCTGGAGCCTGTGCTCCACAACAGGAGAGGCCACAACAGTGAGAGGCCCGCGTACTGTTAAAAAAAAAAAAAATTATGTAATGATTTCTCTTGAACTTGATTTGCTGTGGATTTATTTTTGTTTCTTTCATTTTGCCTTAAGATCAAATGGTTTCCTAATGTAAATTGATTACTGTAATCCAAGTATTTTTTGACTGTAGATTTTTGTAAGCTTGCAGTTCTCAAGTACAACTGTCTCTTTTTTTTCTGCATGTTTCAAGTATATTCTAACCACTGAGTAAGAAGGGTGTCACCTAGGAAGTTGTAGATATGCTTTTCTTCTTTTATTATCTTCTGTTAACATGCACTGAATACCTGGTATATTACAAATGGACTTGCCTATTATATACTCACTTCCCTTCCAAATCCGTCCTGACTTTGGTGGGTGGAGGGCAAAGCAAGACAGCAAGACCCTTATAATTCCCCCTCACCACTGGTTCTTCTGTATTTTTGGCAGTTCTCTAGTGGCTGCTTGAACTATTGGTTGTCAGACTGACCTGATTTGTTTCACTTGTAAACAAAATGGCTTAAGCCACTGTTGATTTTTGTGGCAGCTCAGTTGCTTGGAGCAAGGTGCTAATGAGACATGGGTCATAGGTCCGGGCTCTGAGTGGGTTGGTAATCTTTGCTCTGGCCCATGGCCACAGACTCTGACTCCCCCTTTGCCAGCTGTCTTGCACATGTATGCCATGGCTCATTATGGGGACAGAGCAGGGGGTGTAGATAAGACAAGGCAAATCTATCATCTCTGCCAGAAAAGACAACTCCTACTGATAGGTCAGTAACCTTTTCGTTGGAAGAACAGCACATTAGTATTAGCTTCCGTGGATGTGTCCATCTGAGTCTTTTTCTTAAAATAACTCTTGTGATTGTATGGGCTGTCTGAAGCAAGTTTAGAATACTGCTCACATTTTAAAACATGTTTGAATATAAGAATGGCCTTTTAGTTTGTAAAAGATCATTATTCTCAATCAAGAGATTTCTTACTATCAATCTCTAAAATAGAAAAGTAATCTTTAGAAGTCAAATTTGATAAAGCACTAGAAATAAACTGTAAAATTGCTATTAGGAAGAAATCATCAAGTTTAGGAAATGTCTCCCAGGTCTTTTTACCCCAACTGACCCCCTCCTAGAAGAAAGCAAGGAAGGAAGGAAGGAAGAGAAAGGAGGGAAGAAGGAAAGAAGATAGACAGACAAATAGGTAGATGCTCAAAAAAAGAACTTATCTAGAAAAGCATACAAGTTTACTCTTTACTAGAGCATTTTAGCAGATAATATCTTGCAAAAGGACCCAGTGAGTAATTGAACAGATATTCCCTGTAGGAGCTTAGCTTTGATGGTCTGAATTAATCTGACTGGGAATTTAGACATTTTTTCATGATATGTTTGGAGTATATAGATGATCTGATTCTTTTGGGACTTGAATTCTTAACTTACATGGTGTAAAGCAAAGGGGAGTGTGTGTGTGTGTGTGTGTGTGTGTGTGTGTGTGTGTGTTACTTCCTAAAGATATTGCAGGCCTCAAGATAAACTTTTTGGCTCATATCAGTGAATGCTGGAGTATGGTATTGTACACTGGTGGTGGACCATAGACAAACACTTCATTCCTGTGGTCATACTTTTATTTTTATGTTTTAGGGGGGCAAAACCTTCTTCAGACCTATCACTTCATAGATATTACTGCTTAAGATGAGTTTCTTCTTACATACATTTTTAAAATGTATTTATTTTTATTTATTTATTTTTGGCTGCGTTGGGTCTTCGTTGCAGCACCTGCGCATGCTCTAGCTGCAGCGAGCAGGGGCTACTCTTCGTTGCAGTGTGCGGGTTTCTCATTGTGGTGGCTTCTCTTGTTGTGGATCACGGGCTCTAGAGCGCAGGCTCAGTAGTTGTGGCACACGGGCTTAGTTGCTCCGCGGCATGTGGGATCTTCCTGGACCAGGGCTTGAACCCGTGTCCCCTGCATTGACAGGCAGATTCTTAACCACTGCGCCACCAGAGAAGCCCTACGTACATTTTTTAAAAAAGAGCAAAAGTGAGCCAAGTTTAAAACATTGTTAAGAAGATAATAGCACTGGTGATGTGTAGATGAAGCAAAATTGCTGAGGATGGTCTGGGAGTGACTGAGGATTGGAAAACACTGTCTGGATTGTATACTGCCACAGAAGAAACTGCAGGCCCTCAGAATCAGGCAGAGGTTATTGGAAAGATTCAAGTCCCTAATGTTTAGCTAGAAGGTGAATAAGTTGGTTTCTTAATTTCCTGGTTATTTATTAGGTGTACCCTCAGGTAGGATAATGAGAGTTATATTTAAAACAGATCTTTGAGAAATGAACTCAAGACAATTTTATTGACAAATCATGGGCAAATAATTATATTACTGGAAGTAGTATGGAGAAGGAGTGGAAGGAGAAGGAAAAGTTTGGCATTTACTCATTTATTTATTCATTAAATCAACCGGTATTTCCTGAGCACCTGCTGTGTGTCAGGCTCTGTTGTAGTCATTGGGGATACACAAGGAACAAAACAGGCATTTCTCTGCCCTCATGAAATTCATTTACATTCTAATGGGAAGAGACAGATAATAAACAAGTAGATATATAGCATGTCACCTGGTGATGAGTACTATGGAGATAAATAAAACAGAGTTAGTGACAGGACTGGGGAGGCAGGATTGCTATTTTAATTAGTTTGATTAGGGAAAGGCCTCCCTGAGAAAGTGATATTTGATTCTGAAGGAAGTGCAGGAGGGAGCATGCCGTGCATGGGGAAGGAGTGCTCTAGACAAAGGGAATAGCAGGTGCAAAGACTCCGATGATGAGAGTGTGTTGTGAACTGTCTGAGAAACAGAAGGAAGGCCAGTGTGGCTGGAATGGAGGAGGAGAGTAGTAAGAGATGAGCACAGAGGGGAAGAAAGGTCCCAGCTTATGCCAGGCTTTGGGAACCAGTGTAAGGCCTCTGGCTTTTCTGGGACTAAGATGGGGAGGCTTTGCAAGGTTTTGAGCCATGAGGGCCATGATCTGACTGACTTAGTTTTAACCAGATGTTCTGGCTGCTGTGTTGAGAAGAAACTGTAGGGTGGCACCAAGGAGGCCAGCTAGGAGGGTAGGGCTGTAAATCAAGCAGGAGGTAATGGCTTAGGCTAGAGTGATGGTGGAGAGTGGTGATACGTGAACAGATTCTGGATATATTTTGAAGTAGAGCCAACAGAATGTGTAGATAGGCTTCGACGTACAGTGTTAGAAAAAGAGGAGGCTTCAAGGTTATTGGCCTGAGTAACTAGAAGGATGAAGTTTTCCTTTACTGAGATGAACAGAGGAGAGGAAAGGGGGGAAATGGCAAAAGGAGAAGGTGGACTGTACATTTAAGTTTTTAACTTATTTTTGTTTACAATAGCCACAACTCCCTACCCCGTTGCACACAAAGGACCTGTACTTGCCTTTATTCCGAATTTGTTACTGTAGATTTCCTGGAATACTTTTTAAAAACTATAAATAAATTAGTCATAATATAGCTCATTTTGCAGATTTTTAAAAACGTCCTTCATAAGCTGTTGGCTTCCAAATAGCAATGTATTCTGCCAATTTGGTGACTAATTGGGTTAGAGGTTAATAGCAAGACATTCTTAGAAACATCAAAGGGAGTGGTGTATCCAAATGAAAGCTTGTATTAGGCAAAGATTCAAAGAATGGGAATGACTAAAAAACATGGTCCAAGCCAAGTAAATATGAAGAGTTTTAACTTTGAAAGGAAGAGACATCCTTGGAAATAGCTATCTTAGTTGGATGTTCTCATGGTCAGGTTTTTAAAATTAAAAGGTATTGATTACCATCAAAACATCCTTCTTAACCATGAAATTGCCTTTTTAAAATTAGAAAGTCTATGACATGCTCTCTACTATGATGTTTGGACATGTCTCCTTTCGCCAAAAAACAGCATTGGATGTAGTGCCTTCCAGCCAAGAGAACCACTCTTCGATCTCTCCACAGGCCAGTTAAACACTTCTCGCTGCTCTGTGATGAAATCTGTCAGTTTGCTCTATTGAATTTTTTTTCCAACTTTGTTTTAATTGAGCCTTTGGGGCATAAAGTGTGTTTTAACATCTGAAAGCTAAAGGTCTAATATGGTGGGATAATCATTCTATACTTCCTCTCCCCCTAAGCCACCCCCTTTCCCCCACTGAAAATTTTCAATGAAGAGGATTTCCTGAGTAGGTCTAGAGGTTAGTCTTGTTCCAGTGTTTCTATATAGTAACATTTCTTTTTCATAATCCTCACAAAGGCACTGATAATCACAGTGGTTGGCAGAGAATAAAGCATTCTGTGAAACTTATACCTGGAAGTTGAGTCACTTTTACTGCTTAAATTTCCTTCACAGAATAACATAGTTTCTGTTGGACGAGTATTTGTTATAAAAGCAAATTATTAAGGGTGGAAACTGTCTATACAGGGTGATGGTGTAGGAGGATATCTGAACTAGTTTATTTGCTCCTTTGTGTTTTCAGAGCTCTTTAACAATAACTTTTATAACACTCATTACCTAGTATTATTAATTTTTAGGTGTCACTCTATTCTGTGGGAATTCTTTTATAACATAGTGCCCGCTATACATTCATTCATTCATTCATTGGAAGAGTGTACTGAGTGCTCCTCATGTGCCGGACATGGACATGGCGTGTGTGCTGGAGGCACAGTAGTAAGCAAAACAGACACAGTCTGTGCCGCGTGGAGCTCACAGCCCATGGTGGGGTGGAGGGCAGGGGGGGCAGTAAACCTGGGCAGTTACAGTGGTGATAGGTGTGGGGCACAGTGAATGTGTAACTCGGTACCTAATATGTATATTAATATGTATGCTGTGTATACATATTAATATACACCATTGTTGGGGGGAACACCATTGTATGTATACTGCCTATAAGAGAAAATGTAAACTACTTATTTATTCTATTTATTTATTTATTTTTTTTTTTGCGGTATGTGGGCCCCTCACTGTTGTGGCCTCTCCCGTTGCGGAGCACAGGCTCCGGACGCGCAGGCTCAGCAGCCATGGCTCACGGGCCCAGCTGCTCCGCAGCATGTGGGATCTTCCCGGACCGGGGCATGAACCCGCGTCCCCTGCATCAGCAGGCGGACTCTCAACCACTGCGCCACCAGGGAAGCCCTATTTATTTATTTTTTAAGATAACCTGACCCAAGTTCGTTCTTGGGTCCATGCCTCTGAACATGTTCACATACATATTCTAGTCTTCTTCACTAGCAACACCCACTCACCCTTCCAGACCCAGCCTAAATGCCACCTTGTTCCTTCTGTGTCATCTCACAACTCCCTTAGAACAAGGACTATGTTATATTGTATCTGAAATTCTAGAGTTTGGTCCATCATTTCCCATGGAGGTGTCAGACAGAGGTTTGTTTAAGGAATGACTCTGTTTCCATACTTTCCTCAGTGCACACCGGAGACCTCTTGTTTTGGCTCTCAGGAAGGAGTGACCTCTAGTCTGGTCAGCTGTGTGTCCTACTCCTTCATTTTGGGGTATTTATTCTTGCTCTTCTCACACAGGGTTGTGAGGATTAAATGTAGTAATGAAGTAAGAGTTAAGCATGTTCAATAAATGTAAGGCGGTGGAATCATCATAATCAACATTAATTATTACTACACTGCTGTTGTTCCTTACAATACACATTCCAGAAATGTAATTACAAAATCTTCTGAAGACGCCAGCATTCTAGGTTTGACCTAGATGTTAATATAATAAACTATTCTCTACCAATTAGTGTGTTGGCCCAGTAGAGGTGCTTGACAAGGCCCCTTTCAAGCTGCTGTAATATCACTTCAACCCCTCGCTCCAATAGTACAGGCTGCTAATGAATTAGGAGTCATATTTGTTGACTGGCAAGGGGCTGCCTAGAGCAGTTCCCCGTGGAGTGAGACCTCACTGTTTCTGTGGGTATAAAGAAACCTCCAGGAGAGCCTGAATGATTCAGAAAATCTGAAGTGGGGAGCCAGCGGCTCAGCAGGAGGCACCCCTCCTTGGCTGACTAGAGCCTGCTGTAAGAAACCTTTTTTGGGGGGATGGGGGCTCTCACAGACTTGTTGGGGAAATTGAAAATCTCCTTTTTAAGAAACAGATAATTTAAAATCCTTTCTGATTCAGAATGTCAGCAAGTAGTGATAGGCTGGATTATTCACTGATGGGGTTGGGAGGAGGGGGAAGCCTCAGGGAGCTCTGGGTTCTCTCAGTAGCCCATCTCCCCAGCTCCTTGCCCTTCCTCACGTGTCTTTCTCATGCTTGCTTGGAGTGGATGTTGTTTTTCCCACACAGCCGCCTTTGTTAGTGTCCTCTGCTGTTTATAGGCATCCAGCACCACTGCAGTGCTGCTGGGGGGCTATTGGGTCGCTTCCACAGTGATCTTTGCCCTTGGACCGTGTGCTCTCCAGCCTGGGAAGTATGCAGACCAGTGGTCACGTACTGCTTTCTAATGCTGGGAGGTAGAGAGACCCTCTGAGCCACCCTTAACTCAGAGGACTCCACAGGCTACGTAAGCTAACCCGCATCATGAGTCAGGCATCTGAACTCAAGAATGCTCTTAGGAGAAACAAATGGTCTACCTGGCATTTATTATTTGTACATTTCTTTTAGCTGGCAGTCCTCTTATTTCGTCAAGGGTAATAATGCAAGAGTGTACAATGCAAAACTCAAGGAAAAGTAATTGTATTTTGTTTGACTGTAATACCAGATTTTTTACTCTGCTCAAAATTTGTGAAATTGTTAATCCCACTTTATGAACCAGGATACTTGATTTATTCAAGTATCCATTGTTTATGCCAGATGCAAGAGTCTGCTTCTCTTGCCGTGGTTAGATTATCACTTGCTTGATAGATAAGTAATTTTTAAAAACTCTTATATCCTAATGGGGCATTAGGCCCTGAAAAGGATATAGAAAGTATAAGACCCTCTCTCAAGAAACTAGTGGTATGATTAAATGGATAAGATTATGCATGTGAAACAGAATACTTGATATTTTGAGTAGTAATCAAGTGTAATAGTGTATGATTGATTTCAGCTTTAAGTGCCATGTGTGCAGGAAGAGAGATAAAAAATAGATATTATTTAGTAAAATCCACTACTACAGAAGAAATAAATATTAGTAATATTTTCTATTCTCCTGTCAAGAGAACATCTTGAACCACTGATTTAATCACTGACAGAGAGCCTGGGTTTTATTTGGTACCTTACAGTTTTTAGGTCATTTGACATATGAACTTACCTTTTTGAAGAAAAAAATCTTTAGTTTTTATACATAGTTGTTGAAATTTTCAGAGCCCTTTTCTTGAAAAATTAAGACATCAAGTCAACAAGTATTTTTCGAGCACTGACCTTGGACCAGTGCATGTACATTTTTTCATTTTTAAACAACAGCAGAGTATAACCCTAGAATAATGCCTCTTAAGATGACTTTGATAAGTACAAGATGGTGAGTTGAGCTTTTAGCCAAGAACCTTTGTTTTCCCTTGCTGAATATATTTCTCTTTTCTTGTGTGGTAGAACTTGAGTTAGAAATGTTCAGACTGTTTCTGTCCAAGCTGCATTCTCACTATTGTCAGGATTTGTTTAGTGATTTATAATTAATTAGAAAAAATTCGCAAATCTTGTGAGGCTCTGTAATGGGAAACACTACATAGTACGAGGTGCTGGTGGTGGTTTGGGCCTCATCTCGTATATCTGGATACATCTTTCACGATTTTATGCCTATCTCTGCAAAACAGAGATTCTTTCCTCTTAATGGAATTTGAAGAAAAGTCATTTATCTTGAATGAAATTGGTTTCTTCTGTTTACTGTTGGGAGATTTAGTTTTCAACCAGGATGTCTGATCTATTTTATGTGCCTGCCAAAAAATCCCAAAATACTGGCCGCCTGAGTTCTGGCTAATGTTTCCAGGCTTTCTGTTTTGAAAACATTCCGTTTCTACCCTGTGTTACAGATGCTCTTGCATACAGTGAAATCCTGTGATAAATATTTTTCAGTGAACATAAAGTATTTGAAAAATAAACGAATGACAGTGTTATCATTAGTCATACATTGACTGAGCGCCACCAGTGTATTCATCATGTACAGAACATAGTCCAAGACACAATCCCTATTTAGTGGTTTTATAGTCTAATCTGTGAAATGGTGATGTCAAAAAAAAAAACAAACTAAAAACAAGGAGCCATCAGTTGGGCAAACTGTTTGCAATTAATTGCTTGATGAATAACCTGCTCTGGGTAATTAATAGGAAAATATATGTGGTTCATACTGGGCTGCTAGTTTCAGATATATAAGCAGTAAGTGTGTATTCAAAATAATTCACAGTAAATAAAATAATTCTTTTTAATAATCCTAGGTTGGTTCTTACCTGTATTTTAACCCACTCAAGAAAAAAGTGAGCACAGGTAGGAGGTATCTACCATTCTTTATAGTAATATTATTTAGGTCTTAAAATCAGTCAAGAGCAAATTATACTGTTTGAAAAATGATTGCTTTTCAGAGACTGATTATCCTTGCTTTTATTTATCGTTGCTTGATCATTTTAAGGTACTTCAAAATACTTAATATCCATTTTGACTTCTTTTGTATTAGAAATAAAGTATTTATTGTGCATTAGATAAAATGACAATGTATTAAGTTTGGGTCTACAAATACCTATTTAAATTCAGTATTCAGATTGGAGTTTTGTGGGCAAAATATTTAACAAAGTTTGTATTTCATTTAAGTGTTCTTTTGACTCACATAGCTGAAACGAGATATAGTGAGTATAGATATAAAAATTTATGTATTTGAATAGGATTTCCCCCACCTATTTGCAGGTGCAGTTTTTTGATAGTTTTCTTTCAAGTTTGACTGTGCAGTCCACTTGATTTCATTATAGTAGAAGCTTTTGTATTTGATGTGATTAAGAATTTGTTGGTTAACCCAAAAAGCTGGTTAAAAGTAGGGAATAAAAAATTATATCTGTATATATATATATATATATATATATATATATATATATGGCAACATTTTATTAATATTTTATCTTATAAAATATGTATCATGTGTATATATTTGCCAGTTGTTTGGTGGAGGTCCCAGCCTTTTCTTTGAGCATAGGTTGGAGTTTCCCATCTTTTTCCTCTACAACTTTCAATCTCAGTTTCCTTAGATGCACTTGTGAAGCAATTCTTCTAGTTGTAATTTCCTCCAAGTCTTGTAATAATTTTTTTCACTGTTAGTCAGATCTGTCCAAAAACATTCAACAAAGTGTCCATAGAGACTGCAACTCTCTTTGTACACATAGTTTATTGGGTGTTGGATAACAGTGTTTAATTAAGGTACTTAATTATAGTAACAGGCATAACTGACATAAACAGATTTGAAAACAAACACAATTAAGCACAGAACTCAACAGGTGGAAGCAGAAGTGCACGGGTGTCCTAGACAGTAGCTTATTAGCCACCAGTGTTGAGCATTTTGTGGGGAAGTCAAGAGCTCTGGGCTGGTGAAGCTGTGACATGGTGGTCAGTGAGGAGAGCTTTCTTTCTTTCTTTTTTTTTTTAAATTTGAGGCTCTTGCTAACTTGGCTCTCCATCTAAAGGACCTCCTTTTTATCCTGTCCCCACATGAATCCTTGCTCAAGTCTATGTATTTTCATCATTATAGCTGCCACCTCTCGCCTTTCCACCCAAGTCTGCTGCCCTTAGCCCCTGCTGTTTGTTTCTACCTGAAATCCCTCCCATCCTCCATTTGAAATTTTGCATCAAAATTCACCCCCTTATAGAAGCCCTATGGATTGACTCTACCCAACTTTTATACTTCTGTTGATAATTTATGTACTATCTGTATAGCTTTAATGAAATAAAACTTCAAACAGTTGAATTTTAGTATTAAATATAGTGTCCTTTATGTGTAGTAAGTGCTCAAATATTTCTTTAGCCATATGAACCTATAAAAGAAAATAGGACAGTTCTTTCCCTGCACCCCACCCCCAGTTTTATTGAGTTATAATTGACCTGTGACAGTTTTTGAGATGTTTAATTTTTAAGTGTTCACCGTACCTTTCTTTTAAAGGAGGTAGAGGAACTGGCCTTTTAGAATGTGGCTTGCCAACTTTCCACAGAATATACTATTGAAGAAAGCAAGAAACCCATGTGTCTGTGGGATTGTGTTGTCTGAAACATGTTCTTGAATTGCATATGTATGCTTTTTCCACCTGTGATTTGTAAACTCTGCAAAGGCATGGGTCGTAAGTTCTCATTCTTTGAATCTTCTGTGGCACAGTGGATAGAGTCCGTGCTCTTGCACAGTTGAAGTAAGTAGCAGGTACTGAAAAAAATGTTGATTGGCCAAAATGTCTACATCAAATACAGTGATAACTCACAGATGCTGACGTCTTCTGAGCAGTTCCCACATGCTGTAGCACATAGCACTTTATATATATGATCTCATATAAGTCACACAACTATTGTTATTCCCATTTTACAGATGTAGAAACTAAGCGAGGAGTCAAATACTTGGCTATGGTCACACAACTAGAAAGTGGTAGAGCTGGAACTCAAACCCAGAGAATCTGATTTCAGATTCTAGGCCCTCAATTCCTTTGCTACAGTGTGTGTCACCAGCCTTTCAGAAACTTTCTGTAAGAAGTTCTGAAAATTTGATGAAATATGAATATTTTCTTCAAAAAACCAATTGGAAAAATAAGAACTAATCCTTAGGTGAAGCCAATTTATGCTAAGTAGGAAGCCTTGGGAAGGCCTTGTTAGAAAATGAGAGAATGGGAGACCAAGCATGGTACTCTCTGCTACCCAATGAGAAAAATATCTACTTAACGGTGAACTCTTTCATTTTATACATGTAACACCTGAATGGGGATGGTAGAGTTATCAAGCTCTCACGTCTTATTGCTGGGCGACATTGGGGAGCTCTTTTTTTTTAGGATAGCTGTCCATCTGTTCTCCTCCAGGAACTCCTGGGTCTGTGCCACTGCCACTTGGCTGCTGGCTTCAAGAGAGCCTAAATCAGTGAGTTGCTCACACCAGGCAGAACAAACAGGCTCTTCTCCTTAAAGTGTCTGTAATTATATGACCGTAATTAGAAATAAAACCTTCTTTAGATAATTTGCAGCTCACCAGGAAAGACTTTCTGCTTACACAATATTTTATCCTCTATTGTTTCGTATGCTAATCGGGAAACAGGTTACTTGGCCTAACAATAGACCATTGAATTGAGTGGAGAGAGCCAGATTCCCCATACTGCCTAAGTTTGCTGTGTGGCCTTGGGGTCATCAGGTGCTCTTTCCCAGCTTTTGGTTAGTAGTGTTAACATGATGCGGCTAATGTATATAGGAAGTGTTGCATGTGACAACCTGAATTCCTGCTGTTAGTCCCCTGGAAAAAGAGATAACCTAGAAATAAATAACTCATGAGCAGAGACACTAGTTTTGGTGTTTGTGGTCAGGGTTCAAGATTGTTGTCATTATTGTAAATGATAACATTGTGTAGGTGGTTCTACAGTGTTCAAAAAAATGTAGGTCACTGTTGATTTTTGTCTGATGGTTTGAGTTAGAGTAGATGCTGATTAATTCATAAGCCCCAACTGCAAGGTAGATGTTCAGTATTGATTAGACCTATGTCCCTGGTTGTATGTTGTTAAAAAGGACTCAGTTGTGAAATACTCCTAAAGCTAAATCAATAAGCTACAAAAGTTGTTTTTCTCCCATAAATATTTGTATTTTATCCCTTTAACTAAATGAGAAGGACCATGAGGAATTTCTGTGATCTGGACTGTTAAGAAAACCAACTGTACCTTTGGAACAGCATGCTCGTATGTTAACCATTCCAGGTGAATATAAATTATTCACATGTACATCTTAGCTGAGGATGACTCTGGCCCAATGGAGGAGACAACATAACAGTTTTCTCTGGAAAATTATCATCTTTTTTTCTGGTGACATGGGTAGAGAACTTGGCTCAGAGCACACCCAAATACTGATAAAAATTTCAAGGGCTTTGAGACATAGGTCCTCACAGTGTAAGGGTTTAAAAATGTCTACAATTTCCGTGATGCTCATGGCCAGTAATTGCTAAGCAATTAGCTGTATTGGCAGAGTCACTAGGAAGTTTTCTGCCGTGGCAACTTTTTCTGAAGACTTTATTAAATTTAGAGCAATTTCTGGCTGACTTTTCTTCCTCAACATACAGACTTGTTCAGAATAACACGTCTTTATGAAATCCACTGAACTCAGTAGCTTCTAGGCCTGTCATTCTCCTCTCCTTGCCTCCTCTTCCAAGTTCCTAGAATGGGCTGTTACCTCCTGCCAGGTGGACTTCCTGACCATGCCAACCCCTTCCTTAAATCTTTACAGGGGCTTCTCATTTCCTTTGCATCTCCTCTGGCTGTTTGCCTCATGCATCAAAGCCAGCCTCCAGCAGGCTCTGGATTATCTCATTTCCCTCATCTGCTGCTCAGGTCCCAGCCTTCTCTCTCTCCATTCGGCTCCGTTCCTCTAGGTAGCACCTTCCTTGTGAACTCATTACATCAGTCTTCTGAGCTGTCTCCCAAGCACTGTCATTTTCTTAGATTCTCTTCTCAACAAACTGTGCTTTTTTCTTCTGTTCTAAATAACTCCTGAAAGCCAATCTTCTGTAAAAGTCATTTTGAATTAAGTAGAGAATTGCTGATGGTCTCCTCTTCATCCACTCTGACAATAAAAAACCTCCTGTGGCTTCTTCCTCTCATATCTACACCCGTTATAAACTCACCTCTGCTTCCTAATTCCAAAATGACCCTTGCCCTTGACTTATGTGTGTATCCCATTCCTGCTCTGGTTACTGTTCCTAATTTAGAGGCTTACACGGGGGTGAAGAAAGCAGGTTCTGAGGTCAGCTGCCTGACGTGGAATCTGATCTCTGCAAGTGGCAGCTGTGCTCCTTTGGGCCCATTATTTAACCTTTCTGTGCCGCAGTTTCCTCCTTAATAAGACTGGAACAATAAGAACACCTCGCTGAGATTGTTGAAATAATTTAAGCACCTCATACAGTATCTGGCACATGGTCACATGCAATAAATATTAGCTGTTATTATTATTATTTTTAACTGGGGGAGAGAATGAAGAACACACCCCTATTTAATATGCCCATATCTATATCTACACACATATACACGTACATACACACATATACATACATGTATACATATGTGCGCACACATCTACATTCACATACATAGTTACATAGTTTTGGGGAAACATTCAGAATATCATTTCTTTTTTAGAAAGTGAAAAATACTTATTTTAAAATGAAAAACACATAAAGAACAAAGTCTTGGCTGGCTAGGCAAGGGTTTCAACAGAGGTGGGGAAGTACACTGTACCATTTGTTTCTGCACATCTACTAAAGGTCTGGCATTAGTGGTTTGGTCTTTGTTTAAAAGCACCAGAGCCTCAGATGCATGTATGGGTACTTGGCTTGCTTTTGAGTGACAATGATTAGGGTGTCAGGTTTTCCTTAGGGAAGTTTCAAAAGCAGGAGCTAGTCCACCCAACCTTAAGTAAATGAAGGAGAAATTAATTTTTTAAAAAAGGATAGTGTGAAGGAGAGCATTCTTTTTAAAAATGACTGTAGAAGGGAACTATTCAGATAAGTCTGTCACGAGTTTATGCATCCCCCTTTAAAGTCTGATATTCTTCAGTACAGCCATTATTTAATAAGAGGATAATTAATTGCTTTTGTTTTCCTAGTTTTGTTGCTTATAAATATTCTGTTAAGGAATTTTATAAACGTACTGAAGGTAATCCTGGGCTGATGGGTATATTTTCTAAATAGAATACTTACCAGGCTTATGTTCATTATTTATATTTGAAAATGTTGACTGTAGATATCATTGGATTGCTTTCAAATTAATCACTTATTCCTGATTGACCAGGGTTATATCAGTGAAACATTTATGTAGAAAACAAATAATTTTAGATATGAAAATTGAATCTCTTAAAAATTATAATAAATGATTTAATATACCAGTGTTTTTGTGTAATATTGAAGGACTCAGAAGTATGCAGTGTGCATATGACTTTATTTTATATATATATGTGTGTGTGTGTGTGTGTGTGTGTGCATTGCTATTTATCATATCTTAGAGGTTGCTACTCTTGTAGATATAAAAATTACTTGGATTTCCCTATTTTCATTTATTTATGTAATTTTACAGCTTACATCATTTTTGGTTGTTTTATTAATGCCAGTTTTATAAAATAAAATAATTAGAGAACTTATGAGGAAGGGTGGCATGAAAGAGGTGACCAGAGTTACACTGTTTCATATTTGTAACTTTCATTTCTTTTCAAATGTAGATTTATTCCTGGTGATACAAATTGCTGTTTTCCTTGGCAGGCATTAGAAGCAAGTCTATGTGAAATTATGTAATGTCTGAAAAGTTATATTCATGATTAATTGGCCTCTCCTAGAATGGTATTTGTGTGTGTGGAATAAGGCGATCATGCTTTTCTATTTGGCAGTGAGTTAAAGTGCCCCTGCTCAGATCAGGTTACTCTACAGGGCTTTTTGACTGAGAACTGTATATTTAGCTTGATCTCTTTTTAGGAAGCGTAAAATGTAGCTTCGAAGCCAAATATGCTGGAATTCATATTGTAACCAGTGTTAGTCTTTGGATAACTTCTAAAGCAAGCCATTCCACTCTGTCACACCTTAGTTAACAAATAAAGCCAGAAGATTTAAAACAACAACATTATCATCTCTGGGGCCTCTGAACTCACAGCCACTCTTGATTATCCAAAGTAGATTGTCTGTAGTGTCAAATAATAGGTTTAAATTCTACCTGACCTTGACCCAGACTGATCAGTTACAATGATCTATTTATTTATCTAAGCTGGACTTTACAGGAGCTAGAAAATAAGGCCTTTAAACAATTGCCCCTTCCCACGTGTCAGCTTGAGAAATGATGACATTCATTACTAACAACACAGTGATCGTGAACTTGATAACCAGAGAGGTACTGCAGTGGTCCTGGAGCCTAACTGTTTGGGGAAAGTTAACTTCTGTTTTCTCATGTGTAGTGTGGAGATAATAGTACCTACCTTCTGGCATTTTAATGATTGATTAAGTGCTAACCTGAATATCTGTTCTTAGTGCTTTTCAAATATTTGCTGCTGCTAATTACTGTTACTCCTGCTGCTGCTGCTACTACAACTGCTACCACACCAACTACTGCATTACTGTGACTAATAAAATAGTTCCTTCGGCAGGGCATTAACTCCAGGGTTCTGCTCTTCAGTGAATCCTTATATTGAAATGGTAAAACACATCCCAGAGTTGAATATGAGTAATTTGGGGGTTAATTTTTTTTTTTTTTTTTTTGCGGTACGCGGGCCTCTCACTGGTGTGGCCTCTCCCGCTGCGGAGCACAGGTTCCGGACGCGCAGGCTCAGTGGCCATGGCTCACGGGCCCAGCCGCTCCGTGGCATGTGGGATCTTCCCGGACCGGGGCACGAACCTGCGTCCCCTGCATCGGCAGGTGGACTCTCAACCACTGCGCCACCAGGGGAGCCCTGGGGGTTACTTTTTTAAAGTATCTATATTCTTATTGCTCAAAGGTGTGGACCACAGATCAGCATTAGTATCATGGGGGAGCTTCTTAGAAATGCAGAATCTCTGGCCCCATTCCAGCATTACTGAACCAGAACCTGCATTTTAACAAGATCTCCAGATGTTTTGTTTGTATATTAAAGTTTGAGAAGTATTTATCTCTATCATTTCCTGGCCCCTCCCCTATACTCAAAATCATCTGAATAACTTAGAGATGACTACCGGCAGTGGACCACCAAGCAGTGGACCACCAAGCAGTATCACGTGAGTGAGCCAGGCCCTCAAAACAGACAGGCAGTTAATTAGCAAGAAGGGAAGATAAAAGGAAGGAGGGAGGAAGAAAAACTATGCCTGACAGTACTGTTACTGTAATTCTATAGGTGGGTCTGTGCTCACTGATTTCAGATTGTTCTTTGTTGTAACACGGACTGTGGAAAGAAGTACTGAAATTTTATGGGCTGCTAGCAAATTTCTGTGGCTCTGTAAGTTCCAGTGATCTGTCAAACTTACCTTGCAAAGTTTCCTTTTAACTTGGTCTCAAAAATTAGTATGCACCCCTTATTTTCTTAAGCACACACGTACATAGTGCAGTCCTCTTATAATCATGCTTCATTTAGCTTTTTTTTTTTTTTTTTTTTTGCGTTACGCGGGCCTCTCAATGCTGTGGCCTCTCCCGCCGCGGAGCACAGGCTCCGGACGCGCAGGCCCAGCGGCCATGGCTCACGGGCCCAGCCGCTCCGCGGCATGTGGGATCTTCCCGGACCGGGGCACGAACCCGCGTCCCCTGCATTGGCAGGCGGACTCTCAACCACTGCGCCACCAGGGAAGCCCCATTTAGCTTTTTGATGCGAAGATGATGTTCTTAATGTGCTGATCCTAAAAGATCAGTGGATGGGAGAGTAGAGTTTCATTTACTTTCCTCACTGTCCCTTGGCTAGTGCTTCCACTTTGTTTGGTTTGTTTACTCCAATGAAGGGGTTGTGAGGATGTATAAGAACACTGGTCTTTGATTAACCTTGAACTATGGATGGTTGTGGAGGCACAGCTTTATTTGTATTATCACATACTAGGGGATAAAGAAAATTACTAGTTTTTAATTTAAAATATGACCTTTGAATCCAGTTTTTAAAAGTTAATTTGAAACACAAATTTAAGTTTAAAAATGGTATGGTTTTCAACTGTTAAATTGGCAAGGAAAAAATTTGATAAAACATGTTAGGAGTATAGAGTGACACAGCCTCATGCAGTTAAAAATGCCTATGTTCTGTGACCCAGCAATCTCACAGCTAGGCATTTATTTTGCAGGTGTATTTGCACATGCAAATGCACATGTGTACATTTCCGTAGAAGCAAAAGAATGGTATTAACCTCAATATCTATTAGAATAAAACTGGTTTAGTACACCTCAACTTTTAATTTTTTTTGAGATGGAAGTGAACCTTTTTTGAAAGGGAATTTGCGTGTCCAGGGATTAACTATAGGAGGGAAACCTCTTTTCCATTCTGTATATCTTTGTGCTATTTGAATTAAAACACACACACACGTAACTTTAAAAATCAACAAAATAGCCCTTGTATTGAAGAAATTTAAGCCATGTTTTAGATGCATGTGTATATTTCCCCCTACCTTTAAAGCATGTTCATGTGACATAAACTTATTATGTCTCTGGGGCCCTCAGACCCACAGTTTTTAGGAGTAGGCAACAAATTCTCAGTAGCCTCTCAGCTCTGTATTTACTCTTGTGCTTCTCAGACTCTGCTGAGCATAAACTGCCTGATGTCCTAATCATTCAGAGCTGTGATTCTCAACCTGGGGTACCACCAGAACCTCCTCGAAGCTTTTAAAAAAAATCAAGATGCCTAAGTCAGCTGCAGACCTATTTAATCAAAATCCATGCATGTTGCTTAGGCGTGTACATCCTAATGTTCATACCTGTTTAAGGACCACTGTCTAGAGAGCAGTTCTCGGTAGGGTTCCTCTTCCACTAAGGCACCAGCTGTTACCTCCTCCCTGCTCCAGCCTCCCAGGAGTTGATGCACCAGAGTAGAATGCGTGGACCCTCTGCTCTACAGCCAAAGAAGAGGGAATGGCATTTTGAATAACCACATGGCTCTAGCTGTTGTATTAGAATAAAAATGATAATGATAGTGATAATAACAAATCAGGTTTCCGCATAAGAATCAACATTTTTCCTCATATAAAGAACATCGAAAGTAAATAGGGGAAATCAAAAGCTGATTCTTTGAAAACATCAATAAAATTCAGAAATCTCTAGGTAGGCCAATGAAAAAATAAAGGGAAAACACAAATTACCAGTAATAGGCATGGGAGCGAGCATATCACTGAAGACATAAAAAGAATAATAAGGGAATATTATGGGCAATTTTATGCCAATAAATTGGGCAGTTTAGATGAAATGGGAAAATTCCTTGAATGCCCAGATCACCACAGCTGACACATACATTCAAAATAGAAATTCTGAATAGCTCTATATCTATTGAAATTGAGTTCAAAATTTAAAACTGTGGTACAAAGAAAACTCTAGGCTCAGACAACACACAACTTTAATGGTGAAGTCTCAAACATATAACAAATACAACTGTTAGATAAATTCTTTCAGAAGGAAGGAGGTAACACAATTGTATTTTCTATAGTAGCAGCGAACATTCAGAAATTGAATACCATTTACAATAGCATCAAACAGTATGAAATATATAGGGATGAATTTAGCAAAATATGTACCCTGAAAACTATAACTGTTACTGAAAGAAAGTAAAGAAGACCTAAGTAAATGGAGAAATGTACATTTCATGGGTTGGAAGACTCAATAATGTTACCAAGTCAACACTCCCCAGACTGATCTATACAGTCAATACAGTCACAATAAAGATCCCAGCAGGCTTTGTTCTAGAAATTGACAAACTGATTAAAAAATTGATATGGTAATACAAAGGATCTAGAATAGCTAAAACAAATTTTGAGAAGGAAGACCGAAGTTGAAGGACTAATTCAACGGGAAGAAGAAAATCTCAGCTAATTGTCCTGGAATAACTGGATATGCATATGGAAAAAAAGTGAATCTTGACCCATACCTCATTCCGTACATAAAAATTAACTAAAAATGCATCATGAACTTAATTTATAAACTAAAACCAGGAAACTAAAAGAAAATATAGGATAAAGCCTTTGCAACTTTGGAATACACAAAGATTTCTTAGATTGGACATAAAAAGTAGAAAAATAAGTAAATGGGACCTCATAAAAATTAAAAACTGGTGTTTCTCAAAAGAAATTATTAGGAAAATGAAGAGACAAGCCACAGAATGAGAGAAAATATTCACAGTACATATATATATATATATATATATATATATATATATATATTTAATACATTTATTTATTTTTGGCTGTGTTGGGTCTTTGTTGCTACGCACGGGCTTCCTCTAGTTGCAGCTAACGGGGGCTACTCTTCTTTGTGGTGCAGGCTTCTCACTGCGGTGGCTTCTCTCATTGTGGAGCATGGGCTCTAGGCGCGCGGGCTTCAGTAGTTGTGGCACACGGGCTCAGTAGTTGTGGCTCGCGGGCTCTAGAGCACAGGCTCAGTAGTTGCGGCACACCGGCTTAGTTGCTCCACGGCATGTGGGATCTTCCCAGACCAGAGATCGAACCCGTGTCCCCTGCATTGGCAGGCGGATTCTCAACCACTGGGCCACCAGAGATGTCCCACAGTACATATATTTTATATGTTATGTATATATGTATACAAAGGACTTGTAGCTAGAACATATACATATGAAGGTCTTGCAACTCAGTAAGACAAGCAACCCAATTTAAAAAATAGGTGTTATAGTTTGTGTTCATTAGGAAGCAGGCACTGAGATAAAGTTTTATGGTGGAGTATTTACTAAGGGAAGCCCTTAGGAGTATCAACTCTTGTGGAAGGAATGGCAATGAAGCATTATTGGGCAGAGGAAGGGGTTGAGCAGTGATGCAGCTCAATAACAGCCTTGGCTGACTTTATATGTAGCTCTAGAGCTAGATTGGTCCTTCAGAGTTGGGACAGAGTTGGTACAAGAGTTGGGCCAAGATGACCAAGCCTTTATATTTCTGTATCACTCAGAGATGAGGACCTCTACCACTTGTATGTGGGCCACTGCTGGAAGGGGCATGTCCTTGGGTGACATGACTCTACAACTGAAGCAATCCCTGAAGGGAGTGACAACTGAAAACTGCCTGCTGGTAGCATTTTCAATAGCTGGGGCCAAAGGTTTTTCATTGGAAGAGGGTTTGGCAATGTATTGCATTAGACCATGATGACAGGCAGAAGAGCCTAACAGAAACTGTACAAAAGAAGATATATGAATGGCCACTGAGCACATGAAAACAGGCAACGTCACTAGCCATCAAGGATATATGAGATACTCCTACACACTTTCTAGAATGGTTAAAATTAAAAAGACTGGCAAAACCAAGTGCAACCAGGAGTGTTAAATGGTATAATCACTTGAGAAACCACTCTGACAGTTTCTTTTTCTTTTTAATGAATTTATTTTTTTTTTAATTTATGTTTGGCTGCGTTGGGTCTTCGTTGCGGTGCACGTGCTTCTCATTATGGTGGCCTCTCCTGTTGTGGAGCACTGGCTCTAGGCGTGTGGGCTTCAGTAGTTGTGGCACACAGGCTCAGCAGTTGTGGCTCCTGAGCTCTAGAGCGCAGGCTCAGCAGTTGTGGCACGCGGGCTTAGTTGCTCTGCGGCTCGTGGGATCCTCCCAGACCAGGGATCAAACCTGTGTCCCCTGCAATGGCAGGTGAATTCTTAACCATTGTGCCACCAGGGAAGTCCCCACTCTGACAGTTTCTTATAAAGTTAAACATATGCTTAACATATGACCCAGCAGTTCCACTCCTAGGTATTTACCAAAGAGAAATGAAAACATGTATACAAAAAGACTTTAACACAAATATTCGTATTAGCTTTATTCATACAGCTGAAAACTGTAAATAGCACAGATGTCCATCAGCAGGTGCATGGATAAATGAATTTGGGTATATTGATATAATGAGATACTATGTAGCATTAAAAAGAATAAACTGGGCTTCCCTGGTGGTGCAGTGGTTGGGAGTCCACCTGCCGATACAGGGGACACGGGTTCGTGCCCCGGACCGGGAGGATCCCGCATGCTGCGGAGCGGCTGGGCCCGTGGGCCATGGCCGCTGAGCCTGCGCGTCCGGAGCCTGTGCTCCGCGACGGGGGAGGCCGCAGCGGTGAGAGGCCCGTGTACTGCAAAAAAAAAAAAAAAAAAAAAAAAAAGAATAAACTGTTTATACATGCAACACCATGGATGAATCTCACAAACATGCTAAGCATAAGGAAGTCACAAAAGAGTACATACTGTGTGATTTCATATGTGAAATTCTAGAGCAGGCAAAATAATCTGCAATGATAGAAAGCCGATCAATAGTTGCCCGGTCTGCAAAGGAAATGGAACTGCAAAAGGGCTTGAGGGAACTTTTTGAGGGTTCTGTTTCTTAATTGTTGTGATAATTATGCGGATATGTATATTTGTCCAAACTTTAAAAGGGTACATATTATTATTGTAAATTGCACCTCAGTAAATTTTTTTTTTTTTTTTTGTTTGTTTGTTTGTTTTTTTGTTTATTTTTTTTTTTTTTTGCGGTATGCGGGCCTGTCACTGTTGTGGCCTCTCCCGTTGCGGAGCACAGGCTCCGGATGCGCAGGCTCAGCGGCCACGGCTCACGGGCCCAGCCACTCCACGGCATGTGGGATCTTCCCGGACCGGGGCACGAACCCGTGTCGCCTGCATCGGCAGGCGGACTCTCAACCACTGCGCCACCAGGGAAGCCCAAGTTTTTTTTTTAAAAGTAAGATTTAAGAAGAAGAAAAACAAAAAAAAAAAGAAGAAGAAAAACAAATGAGGGTTTATGTTCATGTGGGGTATTGGTTGTTCTTTTAACTTACTTTTTTTGTAATGCTTTTATCCGATTTTGATATCGGAATTATGCTGGCCTCATAAAATGAGCAGAGAAATATTTCTTCCTTTGTTTTTTGAAGTTGATCATTTAAGATTGGTATCGGAAAAAAAAAAAAGATTGGTATCGTAGTCTTCTTAATCTTTGAAAGAATTCACCAGCAAAGCTGGGGTTTGTTGTGTGGAGGTTTTAAGTTATGAATCATTTTCTTTAATGGATTTAAAGTTATTCACATTTTCTATTTCTTCTGGTGTTAGTTTTGTTGGTTTAGTCTATCAGCGAAGTCCATTTTACTAAGTTGTCTAATTTATTGGCATAAAGCTGTTCATAATATTTCCCATCATTTTAATGTCTTCAAGATTTGTAGTAGTATCCCCTGCTTACTTCCTGGTATTGCTAATTAGCGTTTTTCTTAATTATTCAAACTAGAGGTTTCTAATAATAAAATTAACCATCTACCTACCTTATGACCCTGCATTTCCACTCCTAGGTATTTACTCAAAAGAGATGAAAACACCTATCCACAAAAATACTTAAACAAGAATGTTTAGAACAGTTTTATTCATTTTAGCTCTAAACTGAAGAAGACTTAAATGTTGATCAACTATAGAGAAAATAAGTAAATTTTTGTATATTTTACAATAAAATACTACTCAGTAATAAAAAGAAATGAATTGCTGATATATGCAACAGTATGAATGAATATGATAATACGGTGAGTAAAAGAAACCCTACACAAAAGAACTCAGTGTCAGCTTCCATTCATATGAAGTTTTAGGACAGGCCAATCCAAACTGTGGAGGTAGAAATCAAGTATAGTGGTTGAGGGGGCTTCCCTGGTTGCGCAGTGGTTAAGAGTCTGCCTGCCAATGCAGGGAACACGGGTTTGTGCCCTGGTTCGGGAGGATCCCACATGCCGCGGAGCGGCTAGGCCGATGAGCCATGGCCGCTGAGCCCGCGCGTCTGGAGCCTGTGCTCCGCAACGGGAGAGGCCAAAACAGTGAGAGGCCCGCGTACCGCAAAAAAAAAAAAAAAAGAATAGTGGTTGCTTGGGAAGGGGTTGACTGGGAAGGAACAGGAGAGAACTTTCTGGGGTTATGGAGTGCTCTATATCTTGATAGCAATATGGGTTACATGAGTGAAGGGGTGTTTTCAGAACTCTCTGAACTGTATCATTGTATATAAAAATATATCTAAACTTAGTTGTACAATGTTGCGAATATACTTTACATTGAACCATACATTTAAAAACAGTTAAAATGGTACATTTTATGTTATGTGTATCTTACAGTTTAAAAAATGTAAGTGGGTGAATGTGATATGAAGGTTCTAAATGGACAAACATTTAAAGTGTTTATTTTTCCTCATATAATGTGCTGTTTTATTATTATTTCTTTATTTACCATTTATATACTAAAATAAGAATGTAATTTAGAAAATGAGAAAGAACCATGTATGAGAAATAATGTTACATTTATATATTCAATAAATATCAAATAGCTACAGTGTGTATAGTTCTTGTTAAGATAAAGCAAACAAGGATCTCCTTCAAAGAGCTCATAGTGTACTAAGCTTTGACTTAAAATATGCAAAAAAAATTTGATTTCAGAAAAATAAAGAGCTTTCTTCAACCTACTGTATACCCTTTAGTAGGTTTCTGTAGACTCTTGAAGTTATAGGGAATCGAGCTTAAAAATCCTTGCCCTGGGGTAAAGCCTGTCACTCTGGTGTTTCTCTTCCTGGCCTTGCCGTAGTTTGCATTGACAGGGGAGGGGTTTATGTTTTGTGCCCTCCCTACATAGCCTGCAGTGATGCTAAAGGACCAGAGAGCAGACTTTCACTGATAATATACCTGTAAGGGCTGGGTTGGTGCCTGGCCTAAAGCATTAGTGGATCTAGAATCTCCACCACAAAGAGGTTTAGGGCAGAGTCCAAAAAACAAGGTCAGAGCTCTTGACATTCAGGTAGTAATTACCATCCTCCTTTCCTACTTCTTAGGACTACTGTAATTGAAAGGGTCAAAGGTACTCTGAAAGTGAAGAAAACAAAAGCAGAAAAGCCAGGGGCATGGAAATTCTACCCACCAGTGGGTTTAATGTGCCCACCGGGCAATCGCAAATTAAGTGTGATAATGGAATCACGCTACTTTTATTGGTTCTGTGAGGACAAGCGATTGGAGTACCAGTTGTATTCTATTGGCATACTTGGGTGCTGAGTAAATATTAGTAACTTGTTGAATAGTGCCTAGCATCTCAACTGCCATGTAAATCTCTGTGAAGACAGGACATTGTTGGAGGGAATGGTGGTGGTGATGGTAATCGTATTGAGAAAGTGACTACCATGTGACTTTTCTAGCTTGTTAATATCCATCTACCTATGCCTCATCTTTTCATTCTACTTCCCTGTTTGTATCTAATTACAATCAATTCAGTTGCCTGTGTCTCTGAGCAGTTAATTCAGGTTTCTCTTGGTTGAACTGGTAATGAGAATGTTTATGTTCACATCATGCCTAGGTGGAGTTGTATGTAGGCACCATCTAGATTAAAACGGATGCCTTGGGGCAACTGAGCAAGCCGCTGTATGATTCCAACTAAATATGACACTCTGGAAAGAGCAAAACTATGGATACAGTAAAAAAAGATTAGCGGTTAACAGGGATTAGAGGAGGGAAGGAGAGACGAATAGGCAGAGCGCAAGGATTTTGGGGGGCAGTAAAATACTCTGTATGATACTACAGTGGTAGATACATGTCATCATAAATTTGTCCAAACCCATAGAATGTACAACACAAAGAGGGAACCCTAATGTAATCTTTGGGTGGACTTTGGGTGATAATGATGTGTCAGTGTAGGGTCATCAGTTGTAACAAATGTATGAGTCTGGTGGGGGAATGTTGTTAATGAGGGAGGCTGTGCACCTGTGGGGGCGGGGGCATGTGGGAAATTTCTGTACCTTCCTCTCAGTTTTCCTGTTAACTTAAAATTGCTCTTAAAAAAGAAGTCTAGGGCTTCCCTGGTGGCGCAGTGGTTGAGAGTCCGCCTGCCGTTGCAGGAGACATGGGTTCGTGCCCTGCTCTGGGAAGATCCCACATGCCGCGGAGCGGCTGGGCCCGTGAGCCGCTGAGCCTGCGCGTCCGGAGCCTGTGCTCCACAATGGGAGAGGCCACAACAGTGAGAGGCCCGCGTACCGCAAAAAAAAATTAAAAAAAAAAAAGAAACTATTAAAGATTTGTGATACTTGAATATGAATTGATTTTAAAATTCCATTTTTCAAAATCTAGGGTAGGGTTTATATTATATTGCTAATATTATGACATACTTGCTGAAGAGAATAATTTGTAAATCCTAAGCTGACTTCTTATAACCATGTGTTGAATTTCCAGCGGTGTTGAATCAGACTTTGATCCCCCTTAAGAAGATAAATGCAATATCTGCAGTTTCTAATGGTAGGGGTGTAGGAGAGACTTTCAGACGAAATCTTCAAAGCCAAGTCTCTGCCCAGATATGAAAGTAAAGACCCTGGGGAAGGCAGTTGTTTCATTGTCCTACCTTCTCCCCCCCCCCCCCCACCAACTTGTAGGCCTCATTTATTTACCACCCCCCCCCCCAAAAAAAAAAGAACAAATGGGATGCTATTGTTAAATGCAGTGTGCAGGATTAGATTTGTTTCCTTCCAATAGAATTCCTTTCCTTAATCAGCACTCTTATAAATGGCACACCTGCCTAATTAGAACAAGTTCTAGACAACAGGATACAGTGTGAGCATTTCAGTTAACTCCACGCATTTGATAACTATTGTGACTGATGTTCTTAGAAAGTCTTCCCTCCTCTCCTCTTCTTATTCCTCTGTGGCTAAGCTTTTTATAATTTTATACTTCTGAATCAGCCTTTGATTGTGGGAATTTATCCGTATGTGGTCCTTGATATTGGTTTTGTTTCTAAGTGATTCCTTAAATGAAAAAAGAAGTGATGTATTTATGGATATGTGTAGGGATGCTTTTAAATATTTTTATTAGATTTAATTTACTCGTTATCACTCTTAAAATACAGAAAACTCCCTTGACTGTGACAAGGAGGTAAAATACAGCAGTCACATTCAAGATCTCCATACATTAGCGATAATAAATCCTTTTGCCCTGAGTAATAACAGAAACTCAATTTAGAGCCAGTGGGGATGATATAGTGCTCCCTCACAGAACCAATCACCCACAGAGAAGTATAATGAGCAGGGGAGGTGATACAATAAAACCTATATGGCCAGAGGAAAATTATGGTAAAATTGTTGCCTATGAAAAGTCTTGTAATAAGTATATCTCCAATTATCTTCCAGAAGAAATTATTTAGGCATCTATTCAGGTCAAGATTCATGACAGAAGTGCAAGAATTGCCTTAGAATAAAGCAAAAGGGTACATGAGTGTAGAGAAAATGGCAGTGGACATGCTGTGAACAGAGTTCTGTTGCGCCTGAAGGATCTGAAGTAGCCCCGGGACTGCTGTGAGGGCGTGCTGCTCACCAAACCTGCAGAGGGATGGCTGCACTGACCACTGTTACAGCACATGCTGATGGGGACAAGATAATGCTCTTAAAATACAAAATGGTTTAGATTATCACAGGAATATACTCTACTTTTAGAGTTAGTATATTTCCCAAGACCACAGCTTAAGCAGATTGCTGTAAAGGAAAATCCTGAGTGTGCATGATCCATATCCTAATTAGGAGTGGGCTTCATCTGTTCAGACATATATCAGTTCAATAAGTGGGTTAAGTGGCAAGAAATGAAGTCTAGCTCTTTATTAGATAAGTGTCAAGTATAGTGTTGAGGTGGCTAAAAAAAAAAAAAAAAGTTAATATGTTACCTAAAACAACATGAACAGTTTCAACCTCTGTCGTCCCAGTGCTATCTGTTGTACAGTCTGGAAAATAATTCATTACCAATAATAAAACACCAAAGTTTATAAAATATTTGTTAAATAGATTGAACAGATAGATGCTTTTTTATAATTTTGTTACTCTCACTGCAGTGTATTCATCTTTCTTGATTTCTTTTTTAAAATTTTTATTGTGTTATTTCTTGAGAGGCAAAGGGGGCGGTGGTCACAGTTAGGTACTGGCAGCTGGGCGTGGCCCTAAAGCTATCTTGCATACAACCTATAGTGGCTATTAGTGAGTGAGCCCCAATAGTTAATACTTGTGGGAGTGGTGAGGCAATTTTCCTCCCAGCTGATTTTAAAATTTTGGTTCTATCTTGTCAGATTAGACCCATGGAAGTACAATTATGTCCAAACATAAGTGCCATTCATTATAAATGGTCAGAGTAGGAAAAAAGCATTCAGATTAGACAGTGATGGGACCCACCTTGCCATGGTTGCTTCATATTGTAGTCATTAAAAATATACATTAAAATAAAGAATAGTAGTCAGTATTTTGGGACCTGTTGAACCGGAGGAGCCAGTTCCAAACCTGAAAGCAGTCTGTTCATTTGTTCATTCATTTATTCCATGAATGTACTTTGAGACTGGAGCTACAACAACTAATCTCTGCTCTCTTAATGTTTAGTAAGTGAAACAAAATAGATGAATGATACATCATATGTCAGATAGTGGTGAGTGCTATGCAGAAAAATAAAGCAAGGCATGGAGGATCCAGAGGTGCTGGTGGAGTGCAGTTTTAGAGAGAGTGGTCAGGGATAGCCTTTCTGATAGGTGATAACGTGAATCCAGCTCCAAAGGAAATGAGGGAGCAGCCATGGGAAGCGAAACAGCTAAGAGCTTAGAGTCAGCAGGCTGGGCTCCCTCTGTCTTAATAGCTTTATGACCGTAGGGAGGCATTTAACTTACCTGTGACACGGAGACAGAAAGAGCCACCAATCCTATTTCACAGGGTTTGTGTTCGGCACAAGTGAGACACTTGAGAAAAGCATTTTGGTAAAGGAAAGTAGTACCTCGACTTCAAATTTCAGTGTGAAATGATAAGAGGGTGTAAATTAAAGAGATAAATACAGCAGAGTCTTAAAACAGCCCTTCCCTACAGCTTGTTGTGGAGTTATTGAATTGAGTTGTCTGAGCTAAAGTGTAGAGAACATTCTCCAAAGATGAACTGTTTGATACTGGGGTGTACAGGATTTATATTCATCTTTGTTTGCTTTTGTGGTATTATTAGTTTAAGATTTTATATTTGTTTGTGCTTTTCTTCCTTTGACATCTTTTTCTTTTCTTTTCCTTTGAAGTTTTCCTTTTATTAAATTAGTTACAGGCCTCTTGACTCTCAGTTGAGCATTTTCTACGCTGTTCCTGTACTCCCTGATTAATTCATTAAAAACAAAAAACAAAAAAATCCTCTAAGATGAATACTTTTCATGGGGGCTCACAACATCCATCTTTTATAGAGTAATTCTAAACTCCAGAACAAATTATTTGCACTGATGTTTATTAAGGACTTGAAGTTGTTTGTTTGCCCTGTTTGTTTTTATAGCCAGAGTGAATTTTGCAATAATTGTTAACAATGTTTGAATAGAACCTTATAATTTACAAAGTGCTTCACACACTCACTCACATGGGAACTTTAGCAACCCTGGAGCAAGACAAGGTGGACGCTATTGTGCCCTTTCACAAAAGAGGGAACCCAAGGCTCAGAGAACAGAATTTAAATTCAGGTCTTTCCATGATACAAGTGTGAATATATGAATGAAAAATGCTGAATTGTTTCCAACACTTGGAATTACTAAAATGGTATGTTTTATAAGTAGATTCAGGAAATTTTGTAGATGACTCCAGGAGAAGAATCCTTAAGGGATTATGGAAAGAGAGGGCTGTGTCTCTGATCATTGTGAGTGGAGACCGTGGAGGCAAAACCCCTTTTGGTGTCTTTGTCAGGAAGAGGATGTGAGCCTGGATGCCCATGGCTCTGATCTGTGCATGAACTTCCTCCCTTCCTCCCTCCCTCCCTCCCTCTGTTCCTTTTTTTTCCTGTTTCTCAGACTAACAAGCATGTTTTTTTCCTTCAGGGTAGAAATAAAAGTAACCGTATGCAAATATAAAACTTATCAAAGATCTGTTGTCTTGGATTTAAGAATGTTTCCTCAGAAAAGGCTGTCTTATTTTGATATCAAGCGTCCTGAAGACTTTTAAAATCTCTTTTAAAAAAAAGTATAATAGAAGCAATGAAAAATTAGAGCTGAATTGGGAAGGGCCTTAGAAATTATCCAGCCATGGAACCATTAAACTATTTGATCTGGAAAGGACCTTTGAAAAGGTCCCAGATCCCAACTCACGGGAGGCTCCTTTGTCCACCGTGGCATCCTCACCATCCTGATAGGGTCCATGCAGTATCTCCATGGCTTCTGATTACAAAGACTGTGTGAGTTCACTTATATGAGGTACCTAGATTACTCAAACTCATGGAGCAGAAAGCAGAACGGCGGTTGCCTGGGGCTTTGGGGAATGGGAAGTTAGTATTTAATGGGGACAGAGTATCAGTTTGGGTGGTTGTACAACATTGTGAACATACTTAACGCCACTGAACTGTGTACTTAAAAATGATTAACATGGTGAATTTTATGATATATTTATATATACACATACATACATACACACACATGCATATACACACACACACACACACACACGTACACACACACATTTTACCACAGTGTAAAAAGTAAAATAAAGAAGCAAGAAAAAAATTCATTCCGTTGCTGGACAGTTCTGTTGGAAAGTTGGAGTCTAAGATGACTCATTGGGGCATGGAGGCATGGAGAACAAATCTAACCCCTACCCCTGGATGAAAACACCCTGCTTGTCCCCTCCCAACAGTCTCTTCCCGGCCAACCAGCTCCAAGTTGCTTCAGTAGGTCATTTTGTTTTGTTTTACAGTTTATTTGAATCATAATCAAGATAAGGACTATATGTTGTAATTGGCTGATAAGCCTTTTAAATCTCTTAATCTATTGGTTCTTCTTCCATATCTGTTTCTGTCTGCCTCACTCATTCTTTCACCCTTTTAATTTACTTGTTGAAGAAACTGGGTCATTTGTCTTCAAGAGTTTTGGTACTTGCATCCCTCTGCTGTGTAGATTGACATGTTCCTCTGTCCTCTGTATTTCCTGTGAAGCAGTAATTGGATTGAGATACTTTACTTTAGAAATGTTGTAATCCAACTATATAATAACTCATTCTGTATCTTTTTTTTGAAAGTGCCCCCAGCTTTTTGCTTGGAAACTTGTAAACATTGAAACAAATAATTAGACAATTGAACGAATAATGTCATGAACATCCAAGTACCTTTATATAGATTTACCAGCCGTTAACATTTGCCACATTTGCTTTCTCTCTTCCTCTCTGCACACACATACACTAGTAATACACATAGGTTTTTCCCCCTGCATCATTTGTGCTCAAGTTATAGACATCATGACACTTTACTCCAAAATATTTCAGCACATAACTCCTAAGACAATTCTTATGTAATCACAGTCTAGTTTATGTGTTGTCTGCTATTTAGTGCATGTTACCCTAATTATCCAAATAGTGTTCTTTACAGCCGTGAGTTATTTTTTAAAAATTCGAAATCCAGGCAAAGATTGCAAATTGTATTTAGTTTTCCCACCACTTTAATCGCCTAAATTGGTTCTGCTCTTTTTTGGGTCTTACATGGCATCAACATTTTTTGAAGAGTCCAGGCCAGCATGTCCCTAAATTTGGATTTGCCTGATTGTCTCCTTATGATTAGATTGAGGCTAAATGTTTCCAGTAAGAACACTGCATAGGCAGTGCTGAGTCCTTCAGCGCCACGCTTGGGAGGCATCCCATAATGGCTGATAGGTTCGATTGCTCAGTTAAGGGGTTGTCTACCAGACTTTTCCATTGTAAAGGTACCATTTCCCCATTGTAATCAATAAATAATCTATAGCATATTAAAGGTTGCTTTTTTAATAGTTTACAAAACGTATGCCATTGGTCATGGGAGAAATTGGATGACAGAGATTATGAGCACATTAGAGTTATTACTGCTGATGGAAAATAATTTTTAAACATTGGTTTTTCTTGAGAGATAAGGAGGGGAGGTAGTAGAGGTAAGAAATGGGCTTTACCGGAGACACACTTGTGTTTGAATCCCAGCTCCACACTTGAACCTCTGCAACTTTAGAAAAGTTACCTCACTTCTCGGGGCCTCAATTTCTTTCCTATAATGGGCATAATAATATACATTCCTGGCAGGGTTGTTAAGATGATTAAATGAGCTAGTGTATGAGTGGCCTCTAGCCTAGCAGCTGCCCCAGGACCATCACATGGGAGGTGAGGAAGAAATGCTTCCCGAGCAGTTTGCAGAGTTTAAACCTGTCCGTGAGTGTTCGTTCTCAAGATCAGACTGAAATATTCAGGCATGTTGATAAGAAAATGTGATCAACAGGTTAGGTGGTGGTGTGAAATTTTAAAGAAAGGAATTCAGAACTGGGAGATGTTTGGTTCCATTTTCAGACCTCTTAAATATGATTTGTCAGTAGTGGATTTATATAGAATTGAGTTGTCATTGATTCAGACCTCTTTCTGACTGCAATCCATTTTAATCTATTACCAGGGATTATTTTTTTGAAACAGTTTATGTGTAGTCTGATCGAGAATAGTGAATCATAATAATTCTGTGACCCATTTACGTGCATTACTGTAAAAGTTTCATTTCATACAAGTGACAGCTTTTTCAAGTTAATTAGACTCGGCTATACTGAGGTTAGCAAAAAGTGCTTTGAATTATCAATAATTCAGCAGGGCAGACATTTCTGTATAATGTAGTGGTTTTATAGAGTATTGTGAGACAGTTACCCCTAAAATAAATGGTTGTGAGCATACATCAGCATGGTGGGGCTTGCTTGCGTGTGGCGTGAAGTGATATCATCTATGCTTTCTATTATTGAGCAGAGTGTGGGACATCGGTCTTTCTGGCCATGAACTACTAGCAACCTTTGTCCTTTGTGTTACCTTTAGTTAAAAACGAAAAATGAGCATGAATGCTGGCTGATGGCCATGTCTTTCTTACAGCTAAAAATTCATCTGGGAAAGAAAAATGGGATTGCAGATTTGGATTTGTTTCATTGTATGAGTGATATGTGACATTTTGTAAATTATTTATCAGTGCAAGGATGGCAGCAATGGCTTGAGCATTGTTATATCAAATGAAAGCAGGAATCCCATTAGTATAAGGACTGGGTTTTAGCTATAATCTATCAGGGGAATGTTGTCACTTGAAAACCAGATTGTTCCTTTAATTCCTATTTAAAGGAACAAAAGTGTTCCCAAGGTGCTGCAGTTGAGCAGTTGTGAGTAATAACTATGGATCCATAATTATGCAGTGCTGATTATCTGGCATTTAAAAAATGGTGGTAGGAGTCAGTGACCAGTTTGTTATAGCTTGTCTTTTTTGGTTTTTCTAATACAGTGTTTTATACTCTGCTTTTTAACTGGGGCTACAAACACGCATTTGCATAGTTACCTGAGAAAGTGAAACCTGTGCATATTAAAAGAACAAATTAAACCGAAAAATAGGGCAAGATAATGAACACTTATATTGTAAGATGAAATTAACAGTCATAACGAACAATTTTGCAAATGCTTGGTCATAAGGTGAATTCTGGTTTTTGATGATACGTCACACTGAACGTTTGTTGGAATCATTATTACTATTTGAAATATTATTTTAGAGATAAGTGTTTTTAAACCTGCATATGTTTCTTTCATTTATATTCAAATATATTTTTATATAGTTAGCAAATACATTTTGAGTGCCTGCTGTGCATCAGGCAATGTATCAGGCGTTTGGAACAGAGTGGCTGAACAAATGAGGTTTATTTTACGCTGATGTATATTTAGAAAGTTAGGCCTAGCAAAATCTTGTTTTTAATTTACATTAAAAAAATTTGTGATTATACTAAGCTTTCTTGCCCTAAATTTTTGATTCATGAGATTCAAATATAAATACATTATAGTTACATTCAGATGGCTAGCAGACAACATGTGTGAAGCTTGGAATATGAAATAAAATTTTAGTTTTCATACAGTTTGGCTGTTCAAAATAATGTGACCAGATCTGTAGACACAGTCAACTCTTCATTTGGATGGGAATACTAGTGTTGCTGGTACTCATAAATAACAATGGAGGCACTAAAATGTATGCAGATTTATACATTGTTAGAAGCGATTTCCGTAGTGAGAGTTAAAGGGGTGCTGGGGGTTAGACAAATGTTTTGTTCTTTCTTTTATTGAAAGTGGGAATGTCAGAGATTGAGAGTGTGTCTCCTTTGTGTGGCATGGTGTGGTTTACTTTTGAAGACCTTGGTGCCAGAAAGGCCTTGTTAATGGTCTTTTGATCATCTCAAGTGATCCCATAGAATTTTAAAGTTCTCGCTTAGTTCTAATGCTGTTACTATGTCACCTTTTAACATACCAGTATTTTATGTCAAATATTTAATTGATGCATAATAGTAACCTGTACTAAAACATTTGATAAAGTTTAATTAAACAATCTGGTCTGACTAGAAGATACTCATAGACTGTAATACTGAATAGGTGAATCAATTTATAGTAGGCATATAGATTACGGGAACAATTGAGACTTCAAATGAATTCTTAATGTTCATTTCAGGAAGGTAGTGTAATATATAAAGGTTTTAGATTTCATTGGCTTAATGAAAATTACTTCTGAGTCTTATACATTACACATAAATGCATTATTCTGGCAATACTTCAGTGTCAAATAATTTGAGGGGTTTTTTATTAGCAGAAAATGTTGATATGAATACCTTATTTCAGCAGTTTTTCTTTGGTAAAGAAATATGTAAGAAGCTTTCGATTTTAATGTTTTGTTTTAAATTTTGAAATGGAAAACTAACAGTATTTTTTCATTTTAATTTTTTTCGTAGCCCCGTGCCGATCCCATTCCAATATGCAGCTTCTGTCTGGGGACAAAAGAATCTAATCGTGAAAAGAAACCAGAAGAGCTCCTCTCCTGTGCAGATTGTGGCAGTAGTGGTAAGTTGGTATTTTGTGTATGTGTGTACAATGACTCCCCATTATAGCTACATGCGATTTCTCTCTATCGAAAAAAAGTTTGTTATTTAAAGCAATATTTGATAATAGAGTAAGTTTTAAATTTAAAAAGTAAATGCAGGTGGGGGGGAAGTGGGGGAAGTGTGAGTATATTAACACTGACATAAACCATATGTCATAAAATAAAATAAATAAAAAACTTTTAAAAAGCTTTAAAATTTTATTTATTTATTTATTTCTGGCTGCGTTGGGTCTTTCTCTAGTTTTTTTGTGGTACGTGAGCTTCTCATTGCAGTGGCTTCTCTTGTGGAGCATGGGCTCTGAGCACACGGGCTCAGTAGTTGTGGCTTGAGGGCTCTAGAGTGCAGGCTCAGTAGTCGTGGCTCACAGGCTTAGTTGCTCCGCAGCATGTGGGATCTTCCTGGACCAGGGCTTGAACCCATATCCCTTGCATTGGCAGGCAGATTCTTAACCACTGCGCCACGAGGGAGGCCCATATATTCATCTTTTAAATTAAGCTTTGATTTCATACCAGCATTAATAATTCAACTTGGACTATTCTACATTGCAGGTAAATGCAAGGTAGAGAATTCTAAACTTTCATGCTGAATGCACCTAGAATCACTAGTTTTCTATAACCTGAAGTCTCAGTTTAAGACGTTTCAGTTGGAATGCATAGTGTTTCAGGTCCTGACACCTACTGGTGAAATATAATATTACAGCCCAGCTCTGTGTGACAGCTGGAAAGGGATGGACAGTATTCTGGAAACCACATTGATAGAATCAAGAAGTCATCAGGCATGAAAGAAATTTATATTGCCCAGGATAAGAAAGGAAAAGGGTGGTCTATGCAGAAGGTGATGTTGCAATCAAGGAATTTCTGGGTAGGGACACTGGGCCGTTGGCAAATTGCAATACCCAAAGAGCTTTCAAGGTTGCTGTCACCTCTTTTTCTCAGCATAGGATTTTAAGACCGCACCTCCACTTTTATAATGGAAATGAAAACTCAAATTGGGCTTCCCTGGTGGCGCAGTGGTTGGGAGTCCGCCTGCCGATGCAGGGGACGCGGGTTCGTGCCCTGGTCCGGGAAGATCTCATGTGCCGCGGAGCGGCTGGGCCCGTGAACCATGGCCGCTGAGCCTGTACGTCCGGAGCCTGTGCTCTGCAGCGGGAGAGGCCACAGCAGTGAGAGGCCCGCGTACTGCAAAAATCCCCAAAAACTCAAATTGTGCTTACACTAAAAGAATTTGTCTTACCAGCCAATCTTCCTTCCTGTTAAGCAGGTGATAAGTTGCCCAGGTGAGATATATATGGTTATATGTATGTATACACACACACACATACACGTGTGTGTGTGTGTGTATCTCTATACGTATCTCTCTCAACAGAGTGAGTAGCAGTTACTGGGTTTTTAAAAATTAATCCTGTGTTAATCTTTAAATTTTCTTCTCCCAGCCTACTGAAACTTTTCTCCCCAAAATGTTATTTTAAAATTAATTACCAAGTATTTATCTGGTTACAGTTAATTCTTTAAAAACATCAACAAATCTGCAAAACACAATAGCATACTCTCATTTAGGAAGTCAGTTTAGTATAGTGGTTAAGAGCAAAGTAGAAAGGCAGCCACAGCTCCTCTACCTTGAATGAGTTACTTAACCATTCTGAGCCTCAGTTTCCTTATTAGAAAAGTAGAGATAATGGTGGCACCTACCTCTTGGGTTGTATGGAAGTTAAAGGAGAGAACACAAGTAAATAGCCTAACATACGGTCTACAACAGCTCTGGTAAGTGTGTTATAAATGTCAGCAGTTGTGGGATTTTTGTTGTTGTTTGGCATGTTTGATATTTTTCTTGATTGCTGCAAGTAATTTAAAATCTTATCATTTATGACAGCTGCTTGTTGGTTGGATAGAGGAAATGTTTCACACTGACGAATGGCACTGTTGTGTGATGATTCTTCCTCCTCCTGTGAAGGTTTAACTTGATAGGCCCTGAGTGGTTCTGCAGCTCTCAGAACCTGACTAAGAGGAGAGAGCCTTGGAAATAAGACATTTCAAACTCTGCTTGAGAAATGCTTTCTGACAGTCTTTTTGATGGGCTTTACAGATTCATTAAAACTCTTTCACCTGCCCATGGTATCATAGCTAGTGACAAAAGGGCATGGAAACATTATCTGTATGTTCAGGTTAATAAATTTCACTCCTGCAATCTCCTTGTTTTATCCTGGCGAGGTAGTGCCTCACTCGTCAGTTCTGACTCTGTAGTTATCTTTTGGGTTTTCCCACGAGGCTCATTCTGAATGAATTACTGTTTTGTGTAACTGCCTGATAAACTTAGTGGTGTTCTCTTGTCTAGGGTTTACCCTTTGTGATTTTTAAGGTGGTACTTTAAAAACACCCTTAACTGTTTCATTTCTTGAGTATCTATTTGTCTGGGCACCTAGACAGATTAAAGACATACTTAAATCTGGAAAGAAAAGTTCCCTTCATATATTTCCTTACCTCTGGTGATACACTTACTTGAGTTGATAAGAGATCATTATCTCCTAGATCATAACTTCAAGGCCTCTTTCACAGGGTATAAAGGCTTGTAATTCTAAACAGGTAGATCTTAGATTTTCTGATGTAATCAATCTCCCTTCGTCTTTCCCAGATGGAAGACCTGCCAAAGGAGAGGTTTGATTTCCTTTATACTTGGAGGTCACTGAAATATTTTTCCCCCTGAAGTTTCTTACTTTTCCAGGGTGTATAAGTGTAGTGTTATGTTTTCTCTTTTCAAAAATGATCTCTTATTTTCTCTTTTAACACATTATTGACTGGGGGATTTTTGCAGAAACTAACGCCTGTGGCCGTAATATGTCTCCGGCCAAGAATGTGTTAAATGGAGAAGAATGGATTTCGGATGCTATCTTGAAGGCTTCTATCCAGAGTTATTTTGTGAGCCTCCTCCCTTCAGGTAGAATGAGCTAGAGGCTTTGGAGTTGAGATATGGGTCATGGCAGAAATTCAAGCCCTGGGGTCATCATGTCCCTTTGTTTAGGGTAGAGGACGGCTCCGAGTACTTCTCTGGACTCCACAGTGTGATCTGGCTCTAGTGTTAAGGTTCACTTCATCTTCCCTTGAGTGTACTGTGCCAGTCTGGATTTAGCTAGTTTAGTCTCTCCCCCCTAAAAAAATTTTTTTCCAAACTCAGGGAGATGCACTGTAGACACTTACTTCATCTGGTAGATGAGTGGACTTTGCAATTTGCTAGTCTTGAAATAGAAGGATCAAAATAAAATATGGTTCTTCTTAGAGAGCTTGGAGGGATTTTGTAGTTATAATGCTCTGTTGTGACACGTTGGTGATTATAAGGGAAAAAGAATAAAATAGGCTGGACACCGCTGGCTCAATGGTGTCCTCCAGTAATGGTGAGATCCCCATCGTCATGGTCCAGTTCAGTTTCGGAAGTGGGAATTACAGAGTGGCTGGTAGCCCTGGTTGGCCTCATGGAAGTGGCCACTGTCTGACATTCAAGAGAGTCCACTGGTTCTGGGATTGCATTGAGACTGTTTGTAATGATCAAAGGAATCCCTAATGTAAGATGTTTCTGTGAAAAAAATACCCATAGCAGTATAAAACCCAAAAAAGGAAATATTGATGGCAGCCCATAAGGAGAATCGCTCTTAAGTGTGTTTCCCATATGTTCCTGTAGGTTTTTAGTCACCTCTATCTGAAGTACCATTTGTATGATATCACATTTAGACTCTGCTTAGATTTCATAGATCTGAGTAATAAGTGTTTCCTTCTGCTTACATCATAAAGTAAAGCCAATTAGAAATTTCTGTGTTTTTAAAGATGGCTCATTGCTGCAAATGGGCAGTATATTCTTTAACTATGTTTTTCCTGCTGGAAGTTCTTTTGAAAAAAATAATTCAAGTTTGCAGGTAGTTAAAATGTGAAGTGAGGTACATAGGAGACCCAAATGTGGTGTTCCAGTCCTCTTTGCTTGCTGGCTGTAGAACTGTAGCTTTAGACATCTGTGAAATTCAGAGGGTGACGTCTGCACCCCACATCCACAGGGCTGTTGTGAGGATCCAGTGAGATAATGCTATGAAGATTATCAGTAACTATAAAACATTACCTAAAGATGAAAGATTATTCGAAGCACTAAAATGAATGTGGGACTCATTACGTAGTCTTCAGGTCTATGGAAATGTTGGGACTAGGAAGTGATTTTACTTGACTTTCATGGATCAGCCTACTTTGAAATTAACACTGTTATATTCTTTTTGCCTCATTAAGACCAAATTATCTTTAATTAGCTTCACATAAGTATTAGATATTATACCAAATGAAATTTTGTGTCTGCTGCTCAGATTGCTGGGTGGTTAAATCTTACTTACAGATGAGTTGTGTGCATGTGTGTTTTCAAATTAGCAAATCTAAGGTAAGTGCACAGTTCAAAATTATAGCATCATTCTAAGTGGAAGCTCATTGACACTGGAGACAGCAAGGCTGCTGTGATGCAGCTGGGAGAGATGGATTATCACCTTTGTACAGTAAAGGGAGCCAGAGCCACAGGGTCCAATGTCAGCCCACCCTCAGGAGACCTGAAGTCTCTCCTGGGCTGGTCTTTATTTGTATGTTAACCCTAAACAAAACTTGCCTGCCTTCTGTTCCCAGAGTGAGCTTGTTGGTGGTGTAATATACGAGTATACCAGTGTGTGTATAGTGTGTGTGTGTGTGTGTGTGTGTGTGTGTGTGTGTGTGTGTTTATTTTTTAAATCACTAGTTTCTTAAGGTTACTGTGAGAAAATGCCCCAGGGATTTGTTGGTTAGTCATCCAGTTTCAGACTGAGTAGATACAGAAATAATTAGGTTTGGAAGGAGACCCTTGACTAGAAAGAAACCTCAAGATGGACTCCAAAGAGGAATAGACAGGGATGGAGGAGGAAGGGTTGGTGAGCCCCACTCTCCACAAGCCCAAAGCTGGATTGACCATCCAAGCAGAGTAAAAGGAAGCAGAAGCCTTGTTCCGGCCTGTTACTTCACTAAACTTATGCTGGTATGATTAACAGTGACCTCCATGTAGCAAAATCTAAAGGTGCCTTCTAAGTTTTGGTCACAATCTAATGGACATCTTTCAGTCCACACCAAATATTCCTCTCAGCCATACTTGACTTGTTGAGAATATTTTTCCTTGAAATGTTCTCATCCTTTGGCTTCCGTGATTTCATATTCTCTGTGTTTTCTCTCTACCATTTCTTTCAGATCTTTTGTGAGCTCCTTGGCCTCTCTTCATCCCCTCATAGTTTCTTCAGCATTCTGTCCTTGGCCCTGTGTTTCCGCACTGTGCTTCATAGCTTCTCTTGAGTTCCAGACCGTTAGATATAAATGCCTCCAGAACTTCTCCACTTGACACCCTGCAGGCTCCTCAGAGATAATATCCAAAGCAGCTGATGAACCTTACACTGCTCCTTCCCCCCAGAAAAACAACCACCACAATAAAAACGACAGAAATCTTAGCAAACAGACAACATCCTGCTTCTCCTCAGGGATTTCCCATTTCAGCAAATGACATCCCACCAGCTACTCATTCAGTTCTACAAGCCCTCCTCTGTCCTATTCTCTCATAGCAAGAAATCACCAAAAATGCATTGGTTTTACGTCCTTATATGTATCCTACATCCTCAGTATATCCATAACCCGCACCAGACCTGCTCAGAGCTGCTATTGTAATAACCTAACTTTAATATTTACCCTCTTTCCCCTTATCCATTTTCCATACTTAAGCCTAAGTTACTTTTTAAAATTGTAAATCTAATTACAGAATTTTTTAGTGTCCACCAGTTAACCTTAGGAAAAATCCAAGCCCAAAACACTCTTCTGGATTGGGCTCCTGTTGACCCCTTTGCACATCACCATCCCCTTCACACTAGTTATAGCAAACCTCTTTCCTCTTCTTGAATGTCACCGTGTTCTCCTCTCCCTCTGCACATGCCGTCTTCTCCCACCCTGCTCCCCCCTCTGGTCCCATCTGTTCCCACTCATCCTTTGGGTCTCTTCTTTAGGAAGGCCTCCCTCTAACCTCCTGCTAGATTTACCCATATCTCCAAGCCACCCCATCCTAATTCTTGTCTAATGGTTGTCTTTCCTGGTGGACTGTGTGATCTGAAATGTCTTTTTCCTCACTGTGTCTCAGATGGACAGATGGTTGGTCAGATAGCCAATCCGAGGGACCGAGTATGTTGAATCTTTCATAGTTTTCCGTTGCTGCTATAACACGTTGCCACAAAATTGTTGACAGAATTCAGTTCCTTGTGTATGCAGAACCGAGATCCCCATTTTCTTGCTGTCAGGTGAACGGCATTCCCTGCTTCTAATGGACACCCATATTCCTTGGCTTGTGTGTGGCTTCCCCCACACTGGGTGGAGTCCTTCTGCTAATTTGAACCTCTCCTCCTCCTCGTTTCATCTCATCTTACTAACCCAGCTGGAAGATTCTCTGCTTTTAAGTACTCGTGATTAGATTGGGCCTACCCAGATAATTCAGGATAGTCTCCCCATCTCAAGGCCTGTACCCTTAGTCACGTCTGCAAAGCCCCTTTTGCCATGTCAGGTACTATATTGGCAAGTTATAGGGATTACAGTCTAGATATCTTTGGGGGGCATTATTCTGTCTACTACAGAGCCCATGTTTTTTTTTCTCCCATAGTACTTACTCCAAAAATCATTTCTACTGGTTTGTGGTCTCACTGGTACTTGTTTAATTTTAAACACTACTCCTCTGGTTTTGCTAGATGAAACTGTTATAAGCTACCAGTGTAGTATGTGCTGGTAATAGGAATGAATGAGTGAATGAATATATATATATTATGTTCTCAAATCAGATAAATTGCAAACCACAAAAATAAAACAAACTCCAGAAGGGTAAACCGCCCTGAATTGTGTCATCAGAGAGAACCCAAATTTTAGGGGGAACTGTTGAATTTATGGAATGGCTAAATGGGAGGTAAGGACTTGCATTATCAATAGTATTGTTGTCCTTTATCTAATTATTATAGATTGTGTAGTAGTATGTCAAGATTCAGTTACAGTCTTTTGTGTTATTTTAAAGTTGGCCGTGAGAAAGTAAAGAGGAAATGTTTCTTCATCTCTCAGCATCCTTTACAGAATCATAGAAATTTAGAGCTGGAAGGGATCTATGGCCAATTCTCTTGAGCTAAATAAAGGTAAGATTGCTGCCTAAAGAAAAGATAGGCTGAAGATTTTAGAATTTGATAGGGTAGCTTAAGTGGTAGTAGTTGAGATATAATATTACTTTGAGAGAAAGCAATAAGAGGAAACATATTCCTTGCTCTTGATTAAAAGTGGCTGAAATCCATTAACTTTCAAAATGTACAATTAATTATTAAAAAGTATTTTTCATAGGATATCTGCGAGAATAAATACTAAGCTATATAATATGATGTGAATTACCTTAGTTGCTGGATATTGAGCTATAAAGTACAAAAGCAGATTTTGATGTAGAGAAAAATTTAGTGCATGAAATTGAGGTCATATGTGCTAGTGATGTATGACTTACAGGAAGTAATAAAAAGGGAGAAAAAAAGAGAAGTAAATGGTATACTTTTAAGCTGATGGGGGACCCATTTTAAGGGTGGAATTTAAATTGCTGTTCTTTAAAACTTGAGTTTTTACCCCCCTTACTACCTAAGGGGGGGGAAAAACCTGATCAAAGTAGAACTTCCCCTCCCCCTTCAGAGTGTACTTCTTAAAGTCGAAAAGCAAGCTGTCTTTGCTGTTCCTGAGCAGACAGAGGTGATTGATAACCATTTTTATATATTTAAACTCTTCCCCCCCACATTCATTTGAATGAGAGAAGCCCTTGTAAAAGAATAGTGTCATAGGTTAAATGCATCTGCCTGGGTGTCTCTCCTGCCTGAGGTCATAATCCTATGACAACATTTTATTTGCTCAACATCTTAAATACAGATGTTTAGATTTTTTTTTTAACTCAGGAATAGTGTGCTTTTATTAACAGTATTGATGATTGATTTTGAATGTTTTTACTTCAAAAAGCCAAGTCTCCTGGTGGGTGGAATTTCATGAAGCACCTGTTAAGCTTTAGGGAGGAGGACCTTTTTGGCAGCAAGCCAAACTACATATTTAAACAATGAGCCTGCCAAAGTCAGGAAATTATAAAACAGTTTTGAAATTTCAGGATCTGCTTTTTTTTTTTTTTTTTTTTTTTATTACCCCTCAGGTTTCTTTTGCAGCTTGGTAATAAGTTCTTTCACATGGGATTTACTAACGTTCTTACTGTTTTAAGACCAGATTTAGAAAAGTAAAATCAAATTTGGAGATCTTGGGTTTATGTGATAAAAGACCATCAAATTTTAAACTGAACTGCCTTCCGAAGAGTCTAGGCTCACACTCCCCAAACCTTTTGGAGCAATCTATTATTCAGTGTAGCCTGGCCGGCTTCCTTGAATGGTGTTGCCCCTCGGGGTCTCCAGTTTTCCTCTGTGAGGTGAGAGCTGCTAGATGAAAAGTGTGTCCAAAACAGTGCAGAAAAGCTGAACACTCAGAAAAATGGGGGAACGCTTGCTAAGGGTATGTTTCTTGGCATATTCCATTTAGCCTGGATCTTGCAACTTCCAAATTCACTGTTTCTACTCCTACTTACAGATTTTAAGTTCAGCGTCCCAGGGGCAAGATGGCAATAGTTTCTTCTTTGTGTATCCCAGCAATGGGACATTCTTTGTATGCTATTGGATTTTTTTTTCTTTTTTCCATTTGTTTGTTGTATTATGTTAAGCAGCCGCAGATTTTTAGTTAGTTAACTGTTGTTTTAAGATTTCATTATACTGAGAGCAGGAATTGTTTGCACTTCGGCACTCTCCTCGCAGGCTGGCAAGCCAGAAAACTTCGGAGTAGATGGTGATCAATGAAGAGGGCGAGGTCAAGAGATTTAACAGAAGGCACAGGCATGAGAACATGATCTTGAGCATACGTTATCTTCAAGTTCTCCAAGACTTGTGATTAGAATTGGCATAAATTTTCCAAATTTCTCTTAGGGAAAACATTTGTACAGTCACTCTCTCACATATGGGGGTGGGGAGGGGAAGACAGAAAGGAAAGTGTAATTTGGATTCTTTGATATATATATATTTTTTTGATATGGTTTTTTGTTTGTTTTCTGGCCTCACTATGCAGCTTGCGGGGGATCTTAGTTCCCCAACCAGGGATCGAACCCATGCCCCCTGCAGTGGAAGCTCGGAGTTCTAACCGTTAGACTGCCAGGGAATTCCCTCTTTGATCTTTTTGTACTTTCAAGTTCCTAAGGTTCTTTGGCTGGCATCATCACCATCTATTAAATATTAGGGAACGGGAGTTTAAAAAATTGAAGGCACCAGTCCCATAAAGCAATTTGCTTTTTATTCTTATAGGACACCCATCCTGTTTGAAATTTTGTCCTGAATTAACAACAAACGTAAAGGCCTTAAGATGGCAGTGCATCGAATGCAAGACATGCAGTGCATGTAGAATCCAAGGCAAAAATGCAGTAAGTATGGCTCTCAGTAGTCTGTCTCCAGGTAAATTGTTAGTTTTCAGTGTTAAGGTTTTTCATTTTTATAGATTGTTGCTATTTTTAAATGTTTAAATACATTTCAACAGGGATCGTGGTGCTCCTTCCTTATATTTTATTTTTGTTAATTGGATAACATAAGAATTTGTGGCCTTTTACAGTTGGTTTCAGTCTCAGTTAGTCTCTAATATTTTATATTGCAGGATAATATGCTTTTCTGTGACTCCTGCGATAGAGGATTCCATATGGAGTGCTGTGATCCCCCACTCTCCAGAATGCCAAAAGGTGAACTTTTAAACCATATTTAAAAATGTGTTTTATTATGTACACATTAGCCTTGTCCTAATGTCTGACAGCTCAGAAGTATACAGGTTCCTTAAGCATTTTTTTCATCCCTCCTACCTTCCCTATACTTGTGGGTTTGGTACAGGTTGTGAGCAGTGTAAAAGCATTGAGTTTGGGGGTAATGTATATGATAAATACTCTAATTCATCCACAGGACTAAAAAGACCATTCCTCTCCTGAAACCACTCCCCTATTAGAATAAGTTTAGATTAGGTAGGTCAAAAGTTTAGAGTACTCTCCATGTTATTCAGTACAGTGTTCAGAGGTAAGAAATTACCTATTTTCAATGATGGTGATAATGATGACTCCAGAAAAGTCCTATGACAGGAGCCATCACCATTTTCTTGACCATTAGTTGATAATTTTGAACATGAGGATCTGAACTATCTTACATGGATATATCCATATAGAATATGGATTTTCTTTTCTGTTTATCGGGTAGTCAGCCAAGCTCAGCCTTCTTTTTCTCATATGATAATATATTAAACATTAAAAATAACTTTGCGTTCTTATTACAAAATTTATACATTTTCATTGTGAAAGATGTAAGAAATATAGATTGACAAAAAGGAATAAGAACAATCAGTTAGAAATTCCTTCCCTGCCCCCACCCACCCCTTTAAAAAGAAATGGAACAGTCTGTACATGTTTATGGTTTTTCCCTCTTAACAATAGCTTCTCACATTCCCACATCATTAAATGTTCTAAACATACTTTTTAATAAGTGTGTAGAACTCCATAGTACATAGAGCAGGGGTTACAAACCTGGTGACCGTGGGCCACAGAAATGTTTTGTTGGTTATCTATCTATCATCCATCTATCTGTATCTCTCTATATATTTTTTAAAGACTTCTCTTAACTGCGTTACAGAAGAGCTGGTGCAATATTTTTTAAATTTTGCATTTGAATTGTCAGTGCCCCATTCTGCCTCAGTCTCACTGCAACCTGTTGCCTTACATTCCAGCTTGCTTCAGTCACATATATTATACCTGGGTGGTTCCTGAACATAATTGATTTTGCAACCCCATGTAAAGAAAAGAATAACTTATTTAACCAATCCCCTATTGTGGATATTACAAATGTTTCCAATTTTTTCCATCCACAATTATTGCCTTAAGGTAAATTCCTCCGGGAGGAATTGCTGGATCAAAGACTGTGTACATGAAAGGTTGTATCAGTTTTCAGACCAACCACCAGTGTATGAGAATACCTGTTTCCCTGTATAAATGACCAGCACTCACTATTACTATATTTCGTTGAATCTAAGACACACTTTTTAAAAAAACATTTTAACATCTTTGAAATCAGGTGCATCTTATAGTCAGTGGTATCTTAGATTCAATGTAATACAGTGTTATTATTAAAATTTTTTACCAATTAGGTAACAGAAAAAAGATGTCTGATGATTTTTTTCTTTAAATAATGAAATTGAACTTTTTTTGTGTTTGATTATTGGCTGTTTGTATATCATCTTGTAAACTACCTGTTTTTATTCATTAATCATTTTTCATTGGGGTTTTCACTTTTTTCTTACTGATTTGCAGAAGCTCTTTATATTTTTATGTAGTCAAATCCATGAATCTCTTTCTTTATGGCTTCAGTCTTACATGTCAGTCATGCTTAGATTATATTAATATCCACATAGTTTTCCTGGTGCTTGTAACATTTAATTTTGCCATATAATATTCATCTGCCTAGAATTTGTATTTATAAAAGATAGGAAATAATTATTTTCCTTCCAGATAGACAGCTGTATGTTCTATCACCCTTTACTGAATCGTTTCATCCTTTCCCCACTGATTTGAAATACAGCCTTCATGATATGCTAAACTTTTCAGTTGTTCTGGCCTTTCAGTTCTTATCCATTGACCTGCTTCCATATGCCAGGTGCATAGGTTTAATTATTGTAGCTCCATAGTACTTAAACATTTTAAGTTTTAATTTTAAAAACTATATCTTATAATTTAGTTAGAAAATTTTCAAAAAGAGACAAATACTTTTTCCCCAGAAATTTCAAAAAAAATTGACTTGAAAATGTCTCCCTCCAATCAAAAGATATATAATATGACAAGATTGGGTTTTCATGTGTGTTTACATGGTCTAGGGAAGCTTGGTGACATGTTGGGAAAAGCCTTATCGGAAGAGTTCTGAGATGGGTCAGCCCTCTGCTCTCAGCACCTTGACCCTGGGGAAATTGACCTTTAATGACAGCTTCCTGAGGAGAATGACAGAAGGGAGTGATCCATCTTTTAGGGTCAATTTCTGCATACAGGCATCCTTGGGCAGCTTATTACAGCTGCAGTTTATATTTAATCTCTCTCCTAAAATCAAACATTAAAATATTTTTCTCATATATATATTAATTCAGGGATGTGGATTTGCCAAGTCTGCAGACCAAAGAAAAAGGGAAGAAAACTACTTCATGAGAAAGCTGCACAAATAAAACGACGATATGCAAAACCCATTGGACGACCGAAAAATAAATTAAAGCAACGATTGTTGTAGGTTGAGATCTTATCAAAAGAAATCTTTAATGTTGTGCTTTAAGATATAGTTGACTGTAACCCCCTTAGATTCCATTATCTTTTTAGTATCATTTTTACAAACTCAAGGGATGAGGAATATTTCTCCTTTTGCATAAGCTGTGGAAATTTTTTTGAAAATAACATTTTAAATTACAGTTGGCATTTCGGGGTCTTCTGTTGGCAGTATCTGTGATGCTAAGTGACATTTTTCAAGCAGCAGGATAGAAGCAGAATGTAAGAATTGGAAACAGTTATTCTGTCTACTTTATTATTGGCTGAACATTAGAAGAGCTTACTTATATGAATATTTTTTCTGGGGGTTTTTAAAACAAGAGAGGGATGTGTTCACATCTCTAGTGACTCTCTTTTGTTACCCCAGATAACGTTTTAGAAAAATACTTCTCTTTTCTGGGCTAATTTAGTATTACAACTTTTTAAGATCCCTTTTCTGAAATAGGAGCTTCTAAGAAACCTGCAAATTACTGTCCTAATTTGCCTCCAGAGAGTTAGACAAGACCATTTGGTATGTGCACATGTGTGCAAACATAAGGACAAAATAATATATTTGCAGTAGCCTGCAGTTCTACTATGATAGCCCCATTTCCTCTAGCCTGTTGCCACATAGATGCCTTTAAAGCCAAGTAGAACATTTAGCAGGAGTTACTTGGAGAAGTAGAGAAAAGATAAGAGGAGAAATGGATGTATTTTTTTTTAACCTATATAGAGTATAGAACTGACTGACAATCAGCATTAGCTAAGATGTTTAGAAATGAAATCAGTAGACTTGCATATCTGAAGCAGCTCTATCAATAAGACCGTTGCCCTTCTCTTTAGGCTTAGTGAAAGGGTCACTGTGATGTAGAAATGAATAGAGCTCTGCACACACAGTGAAGAAACACCAGGTGTCTAATTCACTTACTTACTCTTCCCCCCCTAATTTTATCTGAAGCAATTCACTTTATTACCTGCTCTCAGAAAAACAGTATTCTCCCGCACCTTTATCTCCCAAAGGAGAAATAGAAAAATGCATGCTCCTTTCTAAAGTGTTCTATGAAACGTTATGAAAACCTTCTAACTGGTGGACATCTTAATATGGAATTTGTGTTAATTTCTAGAGGCAAACATGAAACCTATTGATGAATAAAATCTTTCATATTAGCATCTCTTGAAGTAGAAATTATATGTTTTTGCATTCGTCCAGTGTAAGCATTTTTCCCGAAATGGGACTGTATCCTCAGGGCCCAATTAAGAAAACCAAATTAGGATATAACTTTCTAAACAAAGGACACAGCTGAAAATTGCATCTGGCACCAATCCTAACTTTTTGTTTGTCCAAAATTGTCCTTTGAGCTTAGGAATTTTTAAGACAGTCTAGGGAGTTTTCCTTTTTACATGCTTTATAAGCGTATTATCCTTTCTGGGCAATTGATTCCAGATACAGTCCAAATGTAGCATTCTGATGTGAAACATTTTAGCCTGGTTGAGTAGTTTATTGGTAACTCTCACTGTGACACTAGAGATCTCTAGCTCTAACCTGATTTGGCTGACTCGGTGGCATTGGGTGAAGCTCCTGGTGGTTGAGCTGCTTCGGATGAGCCTAGTAGCTCACTCTGTTGATCTGCACCAGCCTCCCCTTTAGCTGACTGCCAGAATTATTCATTAAATCTCTATGTATATGATGACCACTAAGCTATGCTCTTCTATTTGTAATTATTTAAGATATTTTTATAATTCAAGATCATATCATTTTCAGGCTTCCATTTCATCATTACTAGCCTTCAGCTCAGTTGATAATTTTTAAGCTCCATTCTTGGGCCCCAGCACTGCCATAATTCACATGCAAATGTTTCTGTTGAATAAAATTCTGCTGCAAAATGGGTAGCTTTCCAAGCCCTAGCCTGAGGTGAGGGCAGGCAGCTGCCATTCCTGTAAGCAGCTGTGCTAGGGGAGTGACCTCCGGTCTCCATTGACCACACAGCTGTATGGGCAGAACCAGCATCAAATGAACTGAAACAGCAGTCAGAACCAGTGTATAAAGATTCTGATGCCAAGTGTCTGATAATGACCATGGTAAATGTGCTGCTTCTTCACCAGACTTTCCATGTCATGTCTGACCCGCTGTAGCTTTTCTTTAATCATTTCTTCAGTTTTTTGCTATTGTTGTCCTTTTTTCAGCAGTATTTTATGCTGTAATTAATTGTCTCCTCTACTTAGAGAGTATTATTGGTTATCTTATCATCCTAAGCATAAAGTGCTAAGTGGAAATCTTTTAATGTTTTCTTTAAAAAAAAAAAGATGTACTAATTTATAGATGTAACCAAATTCTATTTATATAAATTTTCCATTTGAGTTAAAATTACTTCTAACTAGAGATTAGATAAGCTTCTTCTTTTGCTTCTAGATAATACTTATGACTTATTTCCTTTAATACTTTAAAAAAGACATTTCAGGAAATCATAATTACTTGTGACGACACAAGGGGTCACATTTTTATTTAAAAGCACTGGGTGATCTTTTAGTCTCTTCAAAAATTTTCTAATCCATATTGCCCTTGGTTCCACATGATTCTTCCAGTACCTGTTGGATGGGCCCTGGGAGAGTCATGACATGCCAGTGTAGGGGCTACAACCTGTTTCAACAGAGAAACACCTAGGTGGAGGCACACACACACAAGCAGCGCTTAAGGTTGCAATTCAGTTTCTTAAGTTTAAGCACATTGAATGCATCTAGTTGCTATAAACTTGTGTTAGATACCTTTATAATTCTATTATTAAATGCTGATACTATTCTCTAAATTTTTGCCTAGGTCTGTAACCAGTGATGAAGGATCCATGAATGCATTCACAGGAAGGGGGTCACCTGGTAGGGGTCAAAAGACTAAAGTCTGTACCACACCTTCATCTGGTCATGCTGCATCTGGGAAGGACTCAAGCAGCAGATTGGCTGTTACAGACCCCCCTCGGCCTGGTGCCACCACCAAAATCACCACCACCTCCACCTACATTTCTGCCTCTACACTTAAAGTTAACAAGAAAACCAAAGGGCTCATTGATGGCCTTACTAAGTTTTTTACACCATCACCTGATGGTCGCAGATCACGAGGTGAAATAATAGACTTTTCAAAGCACTATCGTCCAAGGAAAAAGGTCTCTCAGAAACAGTCATGCACTTCTCATGTGTTGGCTCCAGGTACCACACAAAAGCTAAAACCTCCACCTTCTTCACTCCCACCCGCAACCCCCATCTCTGGTCAGAGCCCCAGTTCACAAAAGTCCAGCACTTCTGTTTCTTCTACCTCTCCCCAGAGTTCTTCCAGCCAGTCCAGTGTGCCCTCCTTTAGCAGTCTCACTAATAACAGCCAGCTGAAGGCACTCTTTGATGGGCTCTCTCATATCTATACCACTCAGGGACAGTCTCGCCAAAAGGGACACCCAAGTTATGCACCACCTAAACGTATGCGTCGTAAAATCGAATTCCCTTCCACGGCAAAATCAAAAGCCCATTTCTTTGGAAAAAGAGATATTAGAAGTAGATTTATTTCTCACCCCTCCTCCTCTAGCTGGGGGATGGCTAGAGGACGTATTTTTAAAGCAATTGCTCACTTCAAGCGAACAACTTTCCTTAAAAAGCACAGGATGCTAGGCAGGTTAAAATATAAAGTGACCCCTCAGATGGGGACCCCCTCACCAGGGAAGGGGAGCTTGACAGACGGAAGGATTAAACCTGATCAGGATGATGGTAAGCAAAAGGTCAAAGCTCCAACCAAACCTGCGTCCCGTCCCTTTCTCCCCAACCCCCCCAAAAAAAGAATCAGTCAATTCCTATTTGTCACATAGGTCTTAGCTATTTCTCTTGTTCTCACTTCACTTTCATACAGAAGCAGTGAAACTTTGACCTTTTTCTAATGCTGACTAAACTTCCAAAATGTTGTTTTTCCAACTAATACTCTCCCACTTTTTATGACTTATTTCCATTTGTAGTGACACTAGGACCCCCCCAGATGCGTCCGTAGCATTGCTTATGGCTTTGTAGTCCCGCATGAGTAGCCACTGTTAACGCCTCTGCCATGTTCCTCCCCGTGCTACCTCTTCAGCCACAGCACTGCGTGGCCATGTGCTGTCCGTGCTTCCGGCAGCAGGGACATCAGCTCCTCGTCTCCCTCTGTCCATTGCTTTCTCATGGCAAAGTTCATCCTGCTTCCTTCTCAACAAAGCCTGATCTGTGACTGTGAAGTGTGCTTTTGGATGTGAGTGTGTCTGTGTGTGTACTCACCTCAGGGAGAAAACTGATTTCATGAATTCATTTAACAAATTGGCCCGTTACATTTGCTACCCTTTATGAAACAAAAGCCAAAAATGTGTCATTTGGACAAAGTGGTAGATTTTATTATCTCAAACGTGATCATGGGAATTCTATACCTAGACATTGATATGCCTTCTAATCTTGGTTGAAAACTATGATTTTGCTTTGTATTGCTCGCTCTTTCCGTCATTTATTTGTTGAAGCTATAAAAAGATGACAACAGCGATGATTCAAATAACAATTTGGGTACAGCAGGGAAAAGGTACTGCTGGATCTGTGAGCAGTGTTTAGATGTAAAAGCTAATAAAGCTTAAAAAAAATCCATATTTGCCCACTTTGGTAATTTGGTGCCATTTTGGTAATTATATGGTGGTTATTCATGATGCAAGTCAGTGAATACACTTTCTGCTGGTTTTAAATGACAGATACAGAAATCAAAATAAGCATCAAACAAGAAAGTACAGATATAAATGTGATTGGAAACAAGGATACCGTTACTGAAGAGGATTTGGATGTTTTTAAGCAGGCCCAGGAACTGTCTTGGGAGGTAAGGCCAGGATACTGCATTCTAGTAATGAGGAAAATACGTGACCTTTATATATGAGTACTATGAAATTAACTGCCTTGATTTTATAAAGAATCCCCCTCAAAATCTTTTGTGGTTCTTTAACTGTTACCATCATTTTTGTTGACTGTACATTCGAAAGTTATCACTTTATATAGTGTTGTCTCCACTCTTAAAAGTTGGTAATGGCTCAGCTAGTCTCACAGAATAGGCCAGAGGAGCAGTTATTGAGGCAGATTTTGAAAAACGCTTCTAGGGGTGAAGGAATAGATTTCTGATTATTTTTGGTCAAATTAAGAAAATAGTCCTTTTAAATCATTCACAAAAAGAAGAACATCACTTTTAAATTGACCGATGTTTCTTCCAGCACAGGTGGCCAGCCATATGAAAAATGTCTCCTGATTTTAACTGTTGGGCATTGGCGAAGGCAATATTGTGTTGCATGATCAGTTGTAATCACTTTTATTTTCATCGTCTAGTAATTTCTTTAAATGATTCCCCTTAACATGTTAACTCTACATAGCTTATTGTCAGCAAAACATTGAAAGGAAAGGCTGTTGGACTTCTGAAAGACAAATTTATTATGGATTGTGAATTCTTCTGTCAGTAGACCACATTCTGTTTCCAGGGCACCATATTCATGGATAGATTCCCACCCCCACCTCACTTCCTTTTTGGGGGAGTAGGGGCTATCTATAGGCTCTTAAGCTTTATTTTTTGTAGCAGCCACTTGGGCTAAATACTTGTGCTTATTTTTACTTGTGGGGCCCTTGGATATTTCCATTCCTCATTCTGCATTCTTTGTAGTGTTTCCTTTGGCTAAGATAAAATGTTAAATTCCCCCCACCCCGCCCTGCCATCACTGAGATTTGAAGTCCTTAAATATGACCATTTGGGGGGACCGTATCTGGCGTTCGTATATAGACGTGATGAACAGCAGGCAATTACCTGAAAGTTACTGCTAAATCCAAGGCCCTTTCTTTCCAAACTGGCAACACTGGCATTTTCATTCAAGAACATTTCTTGTCTGTGTCAGGCACTGGGCTAGACCCAGGGAATGCCACAGTGAATCAGGCCAGCAGAGTTCTTAACCTCCTGCATGGGAGTAAAAGGAGATGGGAATCAAACTGCAAACTTAGCAATTGATTATTTATCTACAGTCCGGTTAAATATTACTTGGTGGGGGAACAGGGGACTGTAACCGTGTGACAGTGTGTAACAGCCACATCATCTTATAATTTCCTCAGTTTTAATACATTGTGGCAGATCATTAAATTTAGTTCAATAGACATTTGTATGTATTAACAGGTATTCATTTCCTATCTTGGTAATACTGTTTCTTAGGGTATTTATATATGAATCTTATACAAAGTTGATTATTATTTCACAAGGGCCTATAATGTTTTTTTTCAACAACATGAAAATTCACAATTACGATTCTGGTCTTGATAGATTTTCATATCCACTGGTGAAAGAACCAAAATGTAAGTGAAGAAATCCTCATATTTTGTTTTCTTTCTGTCTGACAGAAAATAGAGTGTGAAAGTGGAGTAGAAGACTGTGGCCGGTACCCTTCTGTAATAGAATTTGGGAAATATGAAATCCAAACCTGGTACTCCTCGCCTTACCCACAGGAATATGCAAGGTAATGGAATAAGCCAGGCAGGTATACAACCTTAATGTCTCGTATGTGAGGAAGGAACATTCTAAAGCTGGAATTAGGTGATTCTTAGGACATAAATTTTAATAGTCAATTCTTTTTTTCTTTCGGCTGCAGTGGTTCTTCGTTTCTGCGTGTGGGCTTTATGTAGTGGCAGCAAGCGGGGGGCTACTTTTTGTTGCGGTACATGGGCTCCTCATTGCGGTGGTTTCTCTTGTTGCGGAGCACGGCCTCTAGGCGCGTGGACTTCAATAGTTGCGGCACATAGGCTCAGTAGTTGTGCCTCTCGGGCTTAGTCACCCTGAGGCATGTGGGATCTTCCCAGACCAGGGATCTAACCCACGTCCCCTGCATTGGCAGGCGGATTCTTAACCAGTGTGCCACCAGGGCTGTCCTGATAGTCACGTCTAAGTGCTTGCAAAACTATTACTTTTGCCAGTACCTTCTTATAGTATTCATTGTTGTATGTAAATGCCTTATACTCCTTAGTTACACAGGTGTTGTAAATTTTGCCTTTTAACTTTTAGATCGTTTTTTTCTCTCTTTGGTTAATTGGGGAAGTATTGTTTGTGTAAGAAACCAAATCAAGAAAAAAAATTAGCCGTTGTAAAACATTTGGTGGTTTCTTCTCAGTTGCCTTTTTCGTTTTCCTAATTAGGCCTGTTACTTTTATCTCTGATTTCTGGCATTTTATTGTCAAGTTTTTTTAGAGAAATTATAGCAAAAGAAGGAAAAATGGGAGAAAGTAGGTGGGCGTGGGTAGCCTTAAGAGACCCTTCCCCAAATCTTGACTTTTAGAGCCATTTGTGACTAACTTGTTAAAACTGAAGAGAAAATAATGGTACTAGAATTTTCTTTTGTCTTGAACTAAGATTAGCTGTGAAATTGTCTTGAACTAATGTATCTAAAAATGGGTATCTTGTGAACAGATTTCTTCCTTCAGGTATGTCAGGGCACAGTTTATTAGTATCTTCTCAAATGCTTTAGCCTGCAAAGTTTCTGGTAATCACAAATTTGCTTTTCTTCTAGAATAGATATCATCCTTTTCTCTTTCTCTTGGGTGTCTGCCCAATCATCAGAGAAAACGGGGAGGGTGTTCTAGAAGTTAAGTGACAAACTAAGAGTCAGGAGTCTTGGTTTCTCTTCCCAGCTCATATCACTTAGCTGTATGTTCCTTAAAAACTTTTGAAAAACACCTATGAGCTTTTACTTGTATGGGTAATTGTAAATCATGTGTTCTAAGAGCTTTGAATAATTTTGCATATGAATCCAAGATTTGAAATTACTGTGATGAGTCTGTATCTAATTCTTCCCAAAACACTTCTCCCCATTTTTATACCCCAAAGACGTTGAAAGTGCTTTTAAACATTCTCTTGTAAATATTAGCAATATCCACTCAAGCATGATAGGGCACAAGTAAAAAATGGTATAATTTTTAAGGTGGAGAAAAAGTCAGCAGAGGAGAGAAAGCTGTTTGTCTAATTTTATTCAAAGAGTCGGTGGAATTGGTAGGAACAAATAAGGTCTTTTGACTTGACTATATTTACTCCTTTAGACCATGTACAACTGATGATAACTTTAAAGTTACCTCATCCATAAGAAATGGAAACAACTAAATTCTGGGACTTCTCTGCCGTATAAGTACACAGATCATTTTAAAAATAATGAATTCACTTCTCTCTGAGTAAAAGATTGTTATAGTTACACCACTGATTACACGTACTGTTGAAATTATGACATTAAGTCTGAAATTTAAAAAATATGCATGGATGACCGGACGCCATTGTTTTTAGAGTCATAGTTCCAAGTCTGAAAACCTTGCTGTCTATAGGACATTTCTAAGGAAACAAATTATTTGTTCACAAAGTAAAGGCAGCAAATATTATTAGATTGAAAAATACTATAAGGTTTGTACACTCTACTACTGGCTTTCTTTTTCCTTTTTCTTTTGTTGAAACTACTTCTTTCAAATACTATTATACAGCCTTTTTATGGCTTAGAGAAAATAGAACAGTATTTAATATTTTTCCCCAGGAGTATAGTCAATCTGATTATATTCTTTGATTTTAAAATTTCAACAGATTACCAAAGCTTTACCTGTGTGAATTCTGTCTTAAATATATGAAAAGTAAAAATATTTTGTTAAGACACTCAAGGAAATGTGGATGGTTTCATCCTCCAGCAAATGAAATTTACCGAAGGAAAGACCTTTCAGTATTTGAGGTAAGCATGTATAAATAAAAAACTCAGCATTTGAAACCTAGTGTTTCTAATTGTTGACTATGTACTGATTTGTTCGTAGAAGGTACAAAGTATATTCAGTTTTGGCACTGAAATTCAGACTGCTTTTTCAAATATCTCCATGTTTTGGAATGTTTTTCTAACCATATTAAGCAACCGTTGAGATTGATGATGAATTCCTACTCCATCACATTAACTTTTTTGTCTTCTCCCAAATCCCTGTCTGCACCAGATATATTCGCCAGTGAATTTATGGTCTCCTCAGCTCTTCGTAAATTCTACTTTCTTTGGCAGGAGAAATTAGCTTTGTTCAGCAGCTCCAGCCAATGTCTGGCAGGTGCTCACTCTTCCAGGGAATTGAGCAGCTGTACATATCTCCTCAATACACAACCACCTGTGTTTCCATCCATTTCTTGGCAGGGTAGATAATCTTTTGGTGAGACCCCAGCAGATGTTGGGACTCCCCCGACCCCCATCTGGGTAGATGGCCACCCCTGGAGAGCTCTGCTCTTCACACGAACCCCTTGTGGCCATGTGTCTGTCATTGTGTGTTCTTGAAGACATTTTGTGTTTTCAGAAATGATTTAGTAGCAGAAGGTCTTTGCTGCTATATCATTTCATTGTTTCATCATGTTCTATTGTCAGTTTCAGGGATCCAGCTTAGCTGAGTCAGTTGTACCTTGAGGAGGCCATGCCTTTTTTCCTGTTATTGCCTAGTCACAGGCCTTCTTAATTCTCTCACTCTGGTTGAGCACTTCCATTGCCCTGACTTATTTTCTTCTCTGTTACCCATCTTGGTACATTGCTTTCATTCCTGGATGCTCAGAGCAAGCCTTCCTTGCACAGCAGATATGATATCTTCTTTCTCTGAAATACAATTTTACTTTAAGATTCTCTTTTTCTGAGTTGTTCAGATTGGAAATTTATTATTCTGCCCCACATTTCTCTTTAATTCTTGTCTGTAATGTCTTGCATTAAATTTAACGTAGGGGAGGGTCATACATAGGTTTCTCTCATGGACCAGGCTTCCTCTCTCAGACAGTCTTGCGCCCATTACTTTTTTCCCAAGACTCATCAGAGAACGCATGTAACTCCAACTGTATCTTATGATTTTTTTTTTTTTTTTTTTTTTTTGCGGTACATGGGCCTCTCACTGTTGTGGCCTCTCCCGTTGCGGAGCACAGGCTCTGGACGCGCAGGCTCAGTGGCCATGGCTCATGGGCCCAACCGCTCCGCGGCATGTGGGATCTTCCCGGACCGGGGCACGAACCCGTGTCCCCTGCATCGGCAGGTGGACTCTCAACCACTGCGCCACCAGGAAAGCCCATCTTATGATTTTTTAAAGCTCCTCTTCCTGGTTATATCAGGCTCTTTCAGCAAGCTTGAAGGAAGAAGGGTATTGTTGCTAGGAAGATTTGGTAATATGTTCGTTTTTACTAAACAGGAGCCACAGGGTTTCTCAACCAGGGGACTGTTCACATTTCAGGCTGGATGATTCTTTGGTGTAGGGGGCATCCCGTGCATTGTGGGATGTTTAGCAGCTTCCCTGGCCTCTGCCCACTAGATGCCAGTAGCACCACACCTCCTCCAGTCAGAACAACGAAAAACATCTCCAGACATAGCCAATGTCCCTTGGGGGACAAAAGTCACCCCCAGTGAGGGCCACTGGGCTAACGAGAAAGCCGAATGCAAGTCGCTGTCATCCTGTTGTTGGGATGCTACTTGGCCAGCCCCAACAGGTTTAGACAACAGAGCTGCTCTCAGTTGAACCTTAATTAATGAATGTCACAAGTTCCACTTAACTTTTGGCACCTTTCTTAATGCCTTGGAAGCTTTCTTCTAACCAAAAGAAAATGAAAATCATTGTCTCATTGTTTCTCAAAGGGTGAAACACATTGTTGGCTTTAAGTAATTGTTAAATAAATGAGTATAACTCTGCCTGAGGGGGTGAAACTCTCATAAATCCAGAGAGAGTCTTCTCAGGGGTAAGAGAGACTCAGTCTTGTTAGCCTGATAAGAATGGTCTATTTCAGGGTAGGTGTTTTGGGACCATACAGAGATGAAAGGGGAAAAATCAGAAGCAGATCTGTAAAATTTATGCATAAAAATTATTGAAGGAGTTGGATTGGATAAGTGCCAAGGTCCCTATTCTAGAATCTGAGTTAATACTAAGAGTACAGCATGTAGGAGATTTTCTCTTAGCAGTGTCCTAAGTAACTTATAAAATAAATGAATAATAATCACAGATTACTACTTTCCTATCTTTTATTTATCCCTCTTGAAAGCATGCCATTTTAGACCTTTCACAACTGACAAGAATTTTGCTTCAGCATTGTCATCTCTCTGTTTTTCTGGTTCAGGGATACCTACATCTATCTCTGTCTTTTTGTAATATGCTACCATTTCCAAAAGGACCATCCTCCCAAATACATAAAAACTTCCTTTAATTAAAGAGAGAATTGTATCCTCTGTGCCCCTTGCCTATATTTGATTATGTTGCCATGTGTGGGACCTAGGTCTCATCCAAGGGAAATAGTTATACGAAGTCTAAAAATAATTTGCAGTATGAGAACCTGTATGGTCCACAGGAGACTTGAGAACGGTCAAGTTCATTGTTAAAGAGCTCTGGTTAGCAAACATCCATTTCCCCTAAGAAAAGTGCTAGGGAAATTCTAGAATCTGCTGTGCTTTCTGTTTTCAACAGGTAACTACATTTGATCAAAGAAATTGACATTTGTGCCTAGCCTTCTGTCTCTAGCCGTCAGTATCACAGCTTGATTCTTTTATTTTGAAGAGAAGTAGACTGTAATCATGGTACTTATTGTAGGTTGAAATTCATCTCACTTTCTCTGTATTCCCAACACAGAAGTTTTATCTTTTCCAATTATATTTAAAATGATGCTTGGAATAAAACCAAAATGGAAGCCTCTTTTGTTAATCCACACTTCTAAGGAATCAGGATAATAGAGTTTATTTATTTTATTTTTATGTGAAGCCCTTTTGAAAGCAACATAAAGTTTAACTTCCTCGAGCAGTATTTTGATCGTTTTACATTTCTTTAATTCCAATTTACTTGGTTCAAACAGAGAGGACCTGCCTAATCATTTTTTACTCGTAATAAATTGCAAATAAAAATTACTTCTTTGTTAGCAGTGTGGCCTTTCTTCAGGTAGTGTAAAGAGAAATTTAAGCTACCTAAAATTTACCCCAATTTAAGAGAAAAGGTAGAATTCTGATTTGCCAAATGACAGCTATTTTCTGGTAAACTTTATACTTGGTTAATGGAGTGTTTTAATCGCTCAGTTTGGGATTTGGGAATAAAATTATATACTTTCCAAAATGCCGTATAAAAGAAACAATTTTATTTCTGGTGGTATTTTTATGTTAAATAATGTTGTCTGTTTCTCTTTGCTAGGTTGATGGGAATATGAGCAAAATTTATTGCCAAAACCTTTGCTTGTTAGCCAAGCTCTTCCTGGACCACAAAACGTTGTATTATGATGTCGAGCCATTCCTTTTTTATGTCCTTACAAAAAATGATGAAAAGGGCTGTCATCTGGTTGGATACTTCTCTAAGGTAAAACAAGAGCCAGTATGACCTTCATTTTCTTTTTCAAAATGTTTTTGGTAGAGCCCAATTCTTCAAACAGGGCTTTTTTATGACTCTAATTTGAACAAGTGACACATGTTTCTGAAAAGCTCAGATTCTTATTCAGAGCTCATTAAAAACAACAACAAAAAACAATAAGCAACGTGCCTAGGAAGTGTGTAAAGGACCTCAGCACTGTTTGCTGTTTCGACTGTCAGCATTCACATAACGTTATAATTGCTGCCTTGCAGACCACCTAGCATCTTTTATCTTCTAAATGTTAAGCTTATTTCCCTTTTCCCCCTAAGTGGTGTCAACATGAAGCTTTCAATGTAACGTAGCATTTAAAAGATAATTTTCATTTCTCCTCCTTGTGTTTCCTCTGTGATCATCAGTATCTCAGTGAGTTAGAACATTGGCATTTGGACAGTTAAGCTAATATAATGGCTGGTTTTACTCTTTTGTCTCTTATTCTCTGTGCTATTGTTTTAAGATCTAAAGCAGCCCCACCTTTAGAAAGCCTAAGTTATCTCCAGCTGTTAACACAGGGGAGCCCTTGACATAGTGAGTGGATATAGTTTGTCTTTTTCACTGGTTCAGAGCAATTCTCTCACATTCTTCTGTTCAAAGGCTTCTGAGAAACAATAACTCATATGTAATAAACGAAATCTGAGTTTGGAGATATTTACCAGGTAATGACCTTAACTTTTCTTAGGTACTTAGGAAATAGTTTAATATGCCAGGATGGTAATTATAAGACTTCCAGGCAGAAGGTAAAATGATCCAAACCCTGTATCTTATTTTTTTTATGATGTGTGTGTGCATGTTGGGTGATAAGTGAATTTCACTGACTCTACTGTTGCATAATGTAAATGGAATGCCTAATGGAAGTGTCATTTTCATGGAAGATCAAAAGGTAGAATATATATGAAGGTCCTTTGCATACGGAAGTTTTTCTAAATTTAAGAATCAATCCAGAGACCATAAACAAAAATAGGAATAAGTGACAGCACTCGTGGAAAACAGCCTCAACGTCTTAATCCACATATTTGGTAAAGCTCTAAAACGAAAAAGAAGAAAGTTAACTTTATAAGTATGGATTCGAAAGGTGATAGAGAATTAACACAAGGTGAAACAATAACTAGGAAATCTATATAACTTATTAAACATTTTACGTTCTGTATAGATGTGTAAACATCTTTTTCTCCGAAGAGTTGAAAAGAATAGTGGTTATAACTGTCCTTCCTGTGCAAAAATGGTGTTTCTTTAAATGTATCTGAGTTTAAAAACAGATGCTCAGTGGTGCCTGCTGCCGTTGTCCTGCCTTGTCTCAAGTTGGCCTCTGGGTCTCAGTTCTTGGTAACTCTTGGGGTTCAAATCTCTGCCTCTCTTCCTCCCAGGGAGCCCAACATTTTACTTAGAACAAGATAAAGTTTTTACATTTTGTCAGTTTCTTTTATAGTATGGCAGCAACTACTATCATTTCTTACTATACCCGGAATACTATTATATTCTTTGGCAGTGCAGTAAAACAAAAATTAATCTAAAAAAACAGCCATGTTAAAAGAGTAGACTCAAATTAAACCATATTCTAACATGTCAATTGGAGTGTGAAGGACTATGGCCCTTTGGGGTTATACTTAAACCAAATTCTAGATGTTATAGCCAGAGAATGGCCAAGATGATCTAGAAAAGTTCAGTGTAAACCATTACATGCATGTGACTTTCCAAGCACATAATAGATGACTCAAAACAGGAAGGAAAGGAGGAGGAGTTATTTTATCCATAGATTAGAGTTTAGCTGTAGTAATGTGTTAAAGGGCAGGGGGCAGGGGCTGGGGTGGGGGAAGGACAACTCTTGGGTGGGATTTCCAAAAATCGTGTACAGGTAAGAATAGTTTGGGACAAAGAAAAGACCGGCATCAAGGATGAATCCTTAAACCCAGAGTACATCTCTTTTTAGATTTGTGACCCATTTGTCTGACTTTGCAAAATAGACTAATTATTTGAATCTTTGCCGCAGATGTGCACAGCCAGTGATGGACAATCCAGTTTCTTAGGAAAATTGACACACATCATTTCTTTCTCCTCATTTCTTGGAGACTCCACAGACAGCTACAAATGTGCAAAAGTCAGGAGCACATCTTTTTCACAAAGGAATCTTTAATTCTGCCCTGTAGGGTTTTTTTCTACAACCATTTCCTGTGATCTTTCAAATAGGTTCATTAAAGATCTGGGTGTTCCTAAGTAATTCTTTGGTGTGGTTAGTACCATTTGTGGTCAATCTAATTTGTGGTTTATATTTGGCCAGAGCATTCACAACCTCAAAAGCCTTTTCCAGATCTCCCCTGTGTAGGTTTTGGCGGCTTCTATGTACCCTGAAGAAAATATTGCTGCTCTGATGCCATATCCCATGAAAATTGCAAATTTTTCTTGAACTATAAGAACCATTTCCCACCATATTCTTTCCAGTCTTCCTCCTGGTTTCAGACTGTTGGTAATATTTTGGCCTCCACTTTGGTTTGGAGGCTTGGGGATTTCTTGTTGCTGTTGTCATTTTTGTTTTGTTGTCCTACTTTGAAATGCAGATTAATTATTTCTCCAGCTTTTTACTTTATTTACTCATAGGAGAAATGTATTTGTGTAAGTCTACCCACACATACAGTATTTTAGTTTCACTGGGACCTTTTGCAAAATATTCCTAACTGACCCCGCTGGGTGACTCTCGGGATGTTGTTTTTTTTTTTAATCCCCATCTCCCAGGTTGTTTGAGCACGGAAAACATTTCTTCCATACTGTCTGTGTTCTGTTTCATTTGACTCACATTTCCTTGGATTCTTTATTCGTATTTCATGGTACTGACATTCAAGAATAAAATATAATTGAGAGGCATGCCTGGAGTGGGTAGTTTGTTGTTAGCTGATAGTTTGATTGATTAGGACGGTAGGATTATTCTGCTTGATCCTGACCTAACACGTTGGCTCACCTTAGTGGACCGTGGTACAAGGACGATGGCAGGTGCAGGGAATTGCCCACTTCAGCAGTGCTCTGACATACTTGATCTGTCTCTCCTTCCCTCAGGAAAAGCTTTGCCAGCAGAAGTATAACGTCTCCTGCATAATGATCATGCCCCAGCACCAGAGGCAAGGATTTGGACGGTTTCTCATTGATTTCAGTAAGTGAAGTACTTTATTACTTTCATGATCCAGGGAGCTGATGGCTGTTAAAGGAGAGTAGCACATAAAACTTTATTTAACCTACTTTGTTGTTTTTATCAATAGATAACGGGTTTACTACTTATATTTACATAGGTTAGAAAATCTTCCTCAAGTGAAAAATGTACTGCTGCTCACTATTGTACTCTAGGAAATTGAGACTCCATCTCTCGGCAGTGTCACCAGCTCACAAAGCCATTACCCTGAATGAACCAGCAGAATTACATTCCATTCTGTGGGGCTCATGCTCATTAGCACCAAAAGAGGCAATTATTTGTGATTAAAGCCAAAGGAATTGTTATTTAAAAGGATTTTCAGCTTTCTAAAATTTTGCCTATAATCTTGTGCAGTACAGAGCAGGAAAGGGATCTTTATCTTCAGAAAAACAATTCTTTAGGTAGCCTATCCTTCTTGGCTGTCTGGTAGAAATAAACATCTTGTTTTGTTAATTTCCCTTTTCTATTACAGAAATTATTACAGTGTTCGTATCTAGAGGTTGCCCAAGAAATATTTTTTTATACACATTTGTATCTTCTGAGTCTCCTCAGTGAAGATCGGAATACTATTTTAAAGTACGCATAGGATAATGTTTTTTAAAAATTGGTAGTTTTTTTCCTCCCTGTTTATATTATACTGGATGTGTTAATGTAGTATTAAGGCTGCATTTCGAGAATGGATTCAAAGTATCCAGATAACACGAAGGCGGGATATCCCATGATAATAATCACTTGTAAAAATCTGTTGCTAGGAACTGTGTGCTTCTTCATTACCAGATTTTAAACTGAAAGAAGGAAAATATAGCAGATGATGTAATCTTCATAAGGTACATCAGATGCAAAAGCAAAATGTAAATGTCCTCAAGGAAAACCATGAAGTAACATGTTGAGTCTAAATCTATATTATTAGATGTTGAAATGTTAAAGTTTAGGTGTAAAATATAACCGTATAGCAGCTTTGGACGGATTTGTATAATTTATTGACATTGAAGGATATTCTTTTTTGAAGTATCTTTATTGATTATTTTTACATTTTCAGATGGCATTTTCTAGTTATTTAATTCGTTACCCTAGTCTTACTCTTCTTTCTTGATCTAGTCATCCCATGGAGGGCCATCTTACCAGAAGTTTACCATTTTTACTTTACAGTCCTAGTTGTAATGAGTTCTAAGGGCAAATCCAATTGTGTTGTTTTGGAGATTTTTGGGGCCACTGTTCACAAGTTGTTCCTAAATACTATAATTTCTGGTATGCATAGCAGCCATTCGAGCCTTAAACTTTGGGTAGTATCTGCATGCTTACAGAGTAAGGCAAACTTCTTAGCTCGAATCAAGATCTTTCCAAACAGCTAGTTCCAGCCTATGTTTTAGGCTTTTTCATGTATTATTTCATATATTAATCTCCATTTTGCTCAAATATTCTGAGCAGGTTCCCATACTTCCATTCTTTGTGCAGTCCCTTCCTGAAATGACCACTTCTTCCTTCTCCAGCCTCTGTCTGTTCAAAATCCTACCCATTGTTAAAGAGCTAGCTCAGGAGCCTCTTCTTTTTGATCCCACCTCCTGGAGTTTCATCCCATTCTCTTCTTTGCTGCGTATCTCTGCAGTATAGCACTTAGACTCAATTCATTCTTTTGTGGTAATTATTTGATCTAAGTGTCATACTTCCAACTTACTGTCAACTCCTTGGATACCTTTTTTGTATTCAGGTGGACAGTGCACTCAATAATCTGCATTAGATGTATTTTTGTTAAGTTGTATTGAATCTCCTAAGTGATATGGTCACTGCCCACGATAATTTTCCACCTAAAATTTAAAAGGGACTGGTACTTACCAGGTAAAAATGCAAGTCTCTAAATACAGTAACGTCTGACTTGTACAGTGTGATCTGGTACTGAGGCCTTAATGCATAAAATAACAACCCAGGAACAAAGACATTCCCTTCAAATGAAAACTGTATTAGAGTCTACTCTGTTTTTTTAAAACATGAACTAGGGAACACAGTGGAACCTATCTGGATGGCTTAGGGCCATCATGATAAATGCCATCCATTAGGGTGCATCCAGGCAATGCAGTGCTACAGGTGTCATTTTAGATTTTCTCTTTCATATACCCTTGGTATCATCCTGCACTGGAGAGGGTTAAGGAATATGATGAATGATTTGAATGAAGTTGAAAGGGAATTGGTGCTATTTCTTCAGAGAAGAGAAAAACCAGGGAAAGAATTTATAGCACTCAGAGAAAATGGGGACTGGTGTAAACCCAACAGAAATTCAATTTAAAGCGAAAAAATAATTCCTTGGCTACACAGGTTTTTAAAGAAGATAGAGTAGGCTGCTGAAAAAATTGATAGCATCTCCTCTTTGGAGGTTACTTAAAATAATAGTAGATAAATATCTTTTCTATGATGATTAGATCCAGTCTTTTGCAGAAGTAGGAGATAAACCCCATGACCTCGCATAATCCTTGTCAACCTTACATTTCAGAACTCAGGGAAAAACAGATAACTGGGGTTACAGGTTTTCTAAATCTGCTGTTTTTAAAGGAACCTTTTAACGGTTAGATTTATTTTATTTCTGTTTGTACATGAGCCTGAGGGTCTTTTGGTCGGGGAGGTATTTTCAGTAATTCAAAGAAAGTTGTAAGGCAGGAAATCTTTATTTTGTCTATAATTACTGCTGGTTCAGGAAGCCAAAACAAGATACCGACAGAAGGAAAGCTGTTCTTTGCCCAGCTGCCCGTTGGCACACTGGATCACAGACATGAGCGAAAAATGATGTGTTGTGTGTATATAAAGAACTGTGAATCCAAAGCTTTGAACACTGTTCTCCAGGACAGTCAAGAGGTGGAATGCTCATCCCAGGACCAAATGCTGTCCTTGGAATAATGTTGTTGTCTGTATCTTCCTAGGACAGCTTGTCTGGGATGTGTCTGAGCAGGGCTTCCCAGGAGGTCATCTGCAGAGCTTTGCCGGAGTGACTAAAGGGCACCAACTCCCAATCTGCTCATAAACCAACTCAGGGGTTTTGTAACTCTGCCCAAAACTTAAGTGGCTAGAGGAAGGAGGTGACTTGTCATGGGTTGAAGCTGATACTCCATCTCCTTTTCTCTCCTGTTTCTGAGATTCCCTCTCTCCCTCAGTCAGAAATTTTAAAGTCCTCCCCGTCTCTTTCTAAACACACACACACACACACACACCACACACACACACACACACACACACACAAACACACCCATTCTCCATCCCCACCAGGCATGTCAAAACTTCAGAGAAGCCCCCGCTCCACGAAACTTTTGTGATTCCTACTTCCCAGCCGCCAGGACAAGGCAAGTAGCTGCTTTTCTCCCAGGGTGTTGCTGGATCCTGGGGCAGCTGCGTGTTCCCTGCTAGGCCATGCCCTGCCCTGCTGCCAGAGCTGCCCAGCAATGCCTTATCCAGCTTACTATTTTTCCTTTAATTTTGAAATAATTTCAGACTTAGAGAAAAGTTATAAAAATGGCACCAAGAATTCCCATATGACTCTCTACCTCAGTTTCCCAGATATGACATTTAATCACATCTGCTTTTTGCTTTTATTTCCCTCCCACTCCCTCCCATCCCTCTCTATCATATTGAGATGTATTTCTTTTTCGGAATCATTTGAGAGTAAATGCAGACCTATAGCACCTTTACCCTTACTATTTCAGAGTGTTGTTCTAAAAACAAAGATGCTCTCACATGTAACCACAAATTATCAAACCAAGAAGTTAATGTTAATTCAGCACTATTATCTAATCTCTCTACCTTGTTCAAATTCCAAATTTTGCCAGTTTTCAACTAATGCCCTTTTCCGGTGGGGGGGGGGGGAAATGTTTTTTCCCCAGTCCAAGATCTCATGTTGAGTTATGTCTCTTGAGTAATCTGGAATCATACCTTAGTCATTTTTTTGTTTGTTTTGTTGTTACCTTGACATTTTGTGAAGTGTACAGGCCATTTATTTTGTACGTGTCCTCAGTTTGGGTTTGTCTGATGTTTTCTCATGTCATATTCAAGTTCTCGATTTTTTGGGGCAGGAATACACAGAAGTGCTGCTGGGTCCTCCTCAGTGCCTCTTAGCAGGATTACATGATCATTTATTTGTCCCCATCACTGGCTTTTGAGGTGGTACCTTTCAGGTTCTTCATTGTAAAATAACTATATTTTCCCTTTGTAATCAGTAAATATCTGGTAAGAAGATACTTCGGGATTATGTAATATCCTGTTTCTCATCCAGTTTTTACCTATACTTTTAGCATTTATTTATGATTCTTAGCTAAAAATCGTTATTACTTTGGTAACTGCCAAATGGTGATTTTTTAAATCCCATTGTTATTCTACTTATTTGTTGACATTTGCTGTAGGGAAGAGCTTCCTTTATTAATTTTTAGTTAAATAATTCATTTATTTCATTAGTCTTTAATTTATATAATTATGGACTACTCATGGATTTTTATTTTATTCTTTGGATTATAACCTGTTGCTTCCATTGTGTATTTTGATGTTACATTGCCCCAGATTTATTCAGTGGGAACTGCTTCAAGCTGGCTCCTGTGTCCTTCTGACATTCTGATCCTTCAGCCACTTCTTAGCATTCCAGATCAACACCACTGCAAGGTTTTAGTCTATCCTTCCATATTTCTGCATTTGTAACTCTCTTCTCTGATAGTGAGAAACCTGACTTCCATACCCACAATATATTTATTTATGGGCTCAGTCCTAGAATACACAATTAAGTAGTTTTAGAATTGCTAGCTCATACCACTGTGTAAAACAAACCTCCTAACCAGAGGTCAGTTTTTGTATGTAGCGCTTTTTGACTTTACCCTGAGTGTACTTTTAGTTAAAGTACTGTTTCCAAATGTTAGTGAGGTTAGTTCTTTTTAATTTTTCCCCCTTCAGGGAGGTTATATTATTCATTTCAAATACAGTTAGGCTTATTTGTTTCTGTTTGTTATCCACTTTAGTTTTTCTCTATCCTTGTTTTTTTTTTTTTAAGACTATAAAACATTAACATGATTTTCAAAGTTGAAACTATATTAGAAGGTATACTCAGACAAGTGCCATTCCCCTCCTCCCCTCCCTCCCCCAGTCCCATTCCTGACTCTTTCCTGCACGTCACCAATCTTATTAGTATCTAGTTTATCCTTCCTGTGTTTCTTTTGGTACAAATGAGAAAATAGATGTGTGTCTTCTAATTTCTCCTCCTTTCTTACACAAAAGGTAGCATACTACAGACGGTCTTTTACGTTTTGCTTTTTTCCGCTTAAGAATATATCCTGGAAATCACTCCATGCCACTTCATAGAGATCTTCTTATTTTCTTCTACAGCTGCATAGTTCTCCAGTGTGTGGATGTATGTACTGTATTCACCTAGTCTCCTAGGTATAGACATATAGGTTGTTTCCAATATGTCACAATTTTAAAAGTGCTATAGTAAGTAGCTTGGGCAGATTTTGACTGATACATTCTTACAGAGCGGTGAGAGTCTGTTATATATACTTTCAGTTTTTTAGGACTCTGCTTGGCTGGGCCATTGCCCAGCAGATAACAAGCTTTTACTCAAGTCTGCAGAGCTCAAACCCTGCCTGGGGAGCAGGATACAAAATCCATGCTCCTTGACTGACCTGGGAGAGACTCAGGGAAAGCAGCTGATTCAGCAGTAGGTTGCAGGACATTGTGCCAGGTCATGGTGAAAGAGGCTGGCATCAGCACTTACTTGTGTGTTTGTGTAAATGCATTTATCAGATTCTAAACTGGATAATGGAGAAGGATGAGAAGATTCATTTCTTACCTCTTCATTTAACATTTTTTGATTGGGGCACCTTAGTCTACACTCTGCTATATACCAGCAACAAAAATGAAGAAGACATAGCTCTTGCCGGGTGTGACAAGCCATCAATTGCTGGGCAGTATATTTCTACAGTAGATATTGAGAGCTCATGGCATGAGAAGTTAAAGTGAAAACATTCCAGGCTGAGGGAAACAACATATTCAAAAGCATGGCCATGTAAGGAAACATGTTAGATGTCTGGATAACAACAAAAGAAACTCCAAGTAGATTAAAGACTTAGGGGTTAACAAAAATAAAAAATAAAGACATTAAAAAAGAAGAAGAGGGGACTTCCCTGGCGGTCCAGCAGTTAAGACTCTGCGCTTCCAATGCAGGAGGTGCAGGTTCGATCCCTGGTCGGGGAACTGTGATCCCACATGCCTCACAGCCAAAAAATTTAAAAACTAACTAACTAAATAAATAATTTTTTTAAAAAGAAAAAAAGTAGAAGAAAGGATATCTAATTATTTATCTAATCTTTAGATGGTCAAGGACATCCTAAGCATTAAAAGAATGAAAGAAGTCACACAAAAAATACATAAACTTCACTGTATAAAAGTGTAAAACTTCTATGTAGGAAAAAGTATTAATATTTAAAAGTAAACATAATGGGAAAGATGTTTGCAACAAATATACCAGGCAAAGTTTTGATACCTATAGTATTTAAATGAATATAAAAGTAAAGGTTTGATAGTGTTGAAACATAAACCCTAATGGAAAAATGAGCAGAGGACATGAACACAGAATGTGCAGAAAAGGAAAATCACTGGGGGCAGCAACATTGCTGACATTTACTGAGTGTCTAATATGTGCCAGTCACTGTCGTAGGAGTCCTGACTCATTCTGTCCTCACATCAGCTGTTGAGATGTGTGCTTTTATTTTAACCTCATTGTACGGGTGAGGAAACTACTGACAATAGAAAAAAAAACAAAAACAGAATACCCTCAGTATTCAAAGGTAAGAGAGAACCATTCCCCTGAGAACGGTACATTCATATAATGGAATATTATTAGCCATTGAGAATTATGTTTTGAAGAATTTTTAATAAAATAAGAAAATACTTATGATAAATAAGTGGCTTTCAAAATTGTATATATAATATGTTCTCGATTATGTAAATAGTATATGGACAGAAAGAAAGGAAATACACTTCCATATTAACTCTAGAATTAGAATTACAGGCAATTTTAATTTCCTTATACCTTTTGTTGTAACTAAAAAGCAAATTAATTTAAGAAGCAAGAGTCAGGGAAGGCCTGATGTAGGGCAATGGCAATGAGGATGTGTGGAAATGAGGCAGGTGTTTTCCTGTTCGTTCTGCAGCAGGTAGAACTCTGCCAGGCACCTAGTGGTGCTCAGTAAATACTATTTGAATAAGTGAATGAACTGAGCTTGGAAAGGTAGTGAGTGCAGCTTTGGCCACGTTGCCTTTGCTGTGATTTTAGGCATCCATGTGCAGCTTCCCATGGAGTTCAGAGTTCAGTAAGGGTATGCAGTAGGGGGAGCCTACAGGGAATCGTGGGTGTGCCATAGTGGTTGAAACCATAGGTGTGAATGAGGACAACCCAGGGAGAGTGTAGAGAAACAGGGCTGAGGATGGCGTTCTTGGAGTTCCAACATTCCGGGGGCTAATAGAGGATGAAGTCATCAAGAAAATTGTAAAGCGTCCAGAAGTAGGAAGAGGATCAAGAGAAAAAATGGTGTCAGGGAAGCCAAAAGAGGTCAGTATTTCAACAACAATGGTACTTATAATCATAGCTGACATTTCTAGAGCACTTACTATGTGTCAGGCACTGTCACCCAAATCACACACATTAACTCGCTTAATCCTTGCAAAGACCCTAGGGTTGGTTACTGTTATCATATCTCTTTGCAGGTCACAGAGACACTAAGAAGCTTGTCTAAGGTCACTCCCCAGCCACTGTTCAGTGCCCCAGAGAAGAAGGTTAAGATAAGGTGTAAAAAGTATACTTTGGAGGACTGTGTATACGTGGAATTTAAAGAAGTAGATTCAAAAAGCTCGACTGTCAAGGGCTGTAGGTTGTTTTTGTTTCTAAGCTAGAGAGACTGGAGCATTGGTGGAAAGAGGAGAGGGGAGCACTGATGGATAAAATCAAAGAGAAAACAAAAAGTGATAACCAGATGGGTTGTTTAGTACAAACTGAGAAAAGGCATTTGATGAAATTCAATACTCTTTGCTAATTTAAAATAATAAAACATACTAACTTGAATTATAAGAATTCTAAATCTTGTATTAACTTTTTCTTCTTTGTTTCAGACTTGACTTCCTCTTAGGGGAGCTATAAAGGGTAGATGACAGTTGGGTCCAAGAGTCTACAAACATAAATCTATAGTTTTCTTGAGACTGGTATACAGATGACAAGTTTGTCAATTACATAAATTGTCAGTTACCTCTACCTTCAGTCATTTTAAAAACGACTGTCTATTTGTAGGCTAATCATAAAAGTTTGTAAGCAGCTTCAGTTCTTGGCTTTCTTTATTCAATATTAAAATACTGTACGATGTGTCAGGGTTGTACTTAATGGCACAGAACTCACTCTAGAGGAGTTAGGAGTGGTGGAATGAGTTAGGCACTCATTTTAGGAAATCCCCTTTGCTGTTCTTTTCTATGATCTTATATGTTGAGAGGTTTCACTTTGGCTTTCATGGGGAATGTATACTGTTTACAAACTGAGTCTGTCATTAGTGCGTGCTGCTAGAAGATGGCTGCAGATGACCCAGTTTTGTGCCTACAAGTTATGAACTTGGTCACGTCGCAGTGTGGTTAGCAGTGTCCTTGTACTTGTTCCGATTTCTTAAGAATGGTGTGTGTGCACACACACACCTGGACTTAAGGAAAATAAGAAATACAATAAACTTTTATGGAAGGATGCTTCTGGGTACAATTTAATATCTAGTTTCACTCTCACTGACAGTTAATGGGTTAATTTTCCACGCCCTCATTCTTTCGCTGGTCTGGTTCTAATGACACAGATCTCTTCATTAGGTACTTCAGAGAGTCCAGACCTAAGCTTGTCTTTCCTTTAGCCTCCTTATAACTCTTGGTTGATTTCTTGAGGAAGCACCACTTAGATGAGAAAGCATCTTTTCTCTGCTTTCCTGCTCTCCCTACTTCTCTGCCCTTCTAGGTCCATCAAGCAGAATTAGAAAGTCACATCCTGCATCTCTGCCTAGAAGGGTGTGATGTTGAGAGGCTAATCATGTTAACTCTCTCAAAGAGAAAACTTCTTCCCCTGTATCTTAGATGCTAGCTACTAGCTTAAATGTTATATTGTATATCTAAATAGAGGAATACATTTCACAGTATCTCAGGTTATCAGCTAGCAACTTCCGGTTTTAACAGCCTTCAGTAGATTACTTTAAAAGAGCTACCACTTACAAACTTGTTTTTCAAAACACAATTTAAATAAAATTTAAGAATACTGTTAAGCAAAGATTTAGAGTAATTTCATCCTACCTGAAAATTGCTTTTTTGGAACGAGTTTTTGATCCTGACTGGCCTATCTCCTATAAAAAGTAGGAGGGTTTTTTGTTTGTTTGTTTGTTTGTTTTTTTTGCGGTACGCGGGCCTCTCACTGTTGTGGCCTCTCCTGTTGCAGAGCACAGGCTCCGGACGCGCAGGCTCAGCAGCCATGGCTCACGGGTCTAGCCGCTCCGCGGCATGTGGGATCTTCCCGGACCGGGGCACGCACCCGTGTCCCCTGCATCGGCAGGCAGACTCTCAACCACTGCGCCACCAGGGAAGCCCAGTAAATAGGAGTTTTAATTTAGAAATTTGGTTTCTAAATTTAATTTAGAAATTTGGGTTCCAGTGTACCACGTTTTACCGTAAATTCTAAAGAACCAAGACTGGACAGGAGTCACTAGCTTCTCTCGGAGGGCAAGTTGAGTACAACATCAGGGCGAGCCCACAGGAACTGGGTCCTAGCCTGACAGGCCCTGGTGAGACACCCGATGCTCTAGCGAGGGTCTCTGGGCATCTCTGCGCCATTGTGGTTGACTTAGGGCTACACTTTCCAACAAGTGAACCAGGAACCAGTCCAGGTAGCCAGAGATGGTGCTAAACTTCATAGCTCTGGTGCCAGTCACCTCACCCTGAGCAGACTTATCCTTTTACCCTGGCAGGCATATGAATTCTGTCTTCTCCCTGGTGGGGTAGAAGTCATGCAGCACTCCCTAGGGGCATCGACTCTCTGTTGGGTAGGCTGCAGGGTAAATATTTCACTTTCCCCCATTTGTGAGCCCCATAAGCCAAGCATCAAAGATGTGTTCTGAGAGACCATGACAGTGTGTCTTAGGTACATGATCTATGACTGAAACACTCTGACCTCCTGTGAGGAGTTAAGCAAACTGAATGAAAGAGCTGTACATTTGACATGTGGTATTTACCTACTTATACAATTTTTATTTAATAATTTTCTCTTTTTTCAATGGCATTGACCATAAAAAACATGTTCTAGGCTGAGTAAGTGCAAAATCATTTAGAAAGTTGCATATGTCTTAAATATTCATGGTTTATTACCCATGATGGAGGTAGAGTCTTTGTTCTCAGCTGTAATCTCACCTCCTGGAAGAGCCTGGCACTGAGTAGGTCCTTATTATATATTGAATATTATATATTGAATAAATGTTAAATGAATTACCTCTGGAAGAGCTTTCTTAATGTACTTTCTCTTCACACACATGATTCTTAGGAAGAAGAATTTTATATTATTAGAACATAATTAATCACACCAAATTAATTTGGTTTGCTTACTTCTAAATGATGTCAGGTACGCCCTGCCTTCTTTTGAGGTCTGGTATTTTTGTTCAAGGGCAGCCTCTATCTTAGGATCATATAAGTTGCATCAGAAAGGAGGCTGTCGTTAAGTTACTATAAACCTTGGGCAGAGAAATGAGAGCTGTGACAGAATTCACATTTACACACAGTTGGTCGAAGAGACACTTATCTTTTCCTTACTTCTATCAGATAATTCGTTTCTTCATGCATTTATTTTGGAAGGAGAATTCCAACTTTAGTCCTTGGAAACTGTCAAGAAGGCTTCTCTCTGCAGAGCTTTCCCAGCAGCTGTCCTCCCCGGGTGAGCACAGGCAAGGCAACCATTAAAGAATAATAAGTTATGCTTTTGAAATGGGGCTCGAGTCCTTTATGGCCTTTTCTGAGAAAATAACTGCTTCCCCACCTCCACCATGACACTTGTTGGAAGATAGAACCAGCAGCTGTATCCTCAGACTTCTGCTGGGTTTTAGAAGACATGTTTTGACCTGTGTAATCAAGTATAATGATGACATATATTTTAATAGGCTCCTAGTTTATAATATAATAAGGAAAATGGCTATTTTTCCTTATTTTCTCATTATAATATGTTGCACTAGAAGCCTTTGTCATGACTGCTTTATTACATTGGGCTGAAGTACACTATATTTTAATATGCTAAAGATAACATCAAGGTTGAAAATTGAGCTCTTGGTGATTTATTCAGAGGGTGACTTTTACTGAATATATTGAAATGAGTTGCATGAGGCAGTGCAGCTAACAATTTATTTATGTATCTTTTTTTAAACTAAGCTTGTCATAAATAAGAGCAAATAAATAGCTCTTATAGAATAGTTTGTATTCATTGCTTCAATGAAAACATTGTAAATATGAAACATACGGTCTGCAGCTACCATTTTGCCTACAGAGCTGAGAATTTTTCAAGTTTTGGCATGCAGGTGTTTTGTTTTGTTTTGTTTTTTAACAAATCTTTTGTCTGTTTAGATTTCTAACATTGACCGGCATTTTCAGCAAGTCGTTTTGAAACCCACTACTGGGCAAATTCCACTCCAATAATTAGTATGAGGAAACCTAGCCTTCAAGAGTAAAGGGAACCCTGGTAATACCCTGGCGGTCCAGTGGTTTAGGACTCCATGCTCTCACTGCCAAGGGCCCGGGTTCAATCGCTGGTCGAGGAACTAAGATCCCACAAGCCGTGCATCGAGGCCAAAAAAAAGGAGTAAGGGAAATCCTGGCAACACCATCACGGGGGCTAGGACGTGTTCACTGCCAAACTCCAAACCACAAGCACAATGCCACGCACGTAGGAGGTCAGCCCACAAAAGGTTTGTTGAGGGAGTGAGTGAATAAATGAATCCCCAAATGTAGTCAGTCCTCTTCGTCCTCTTCTTTGTGTCACTGACAACACCTGCCAGATTCACCCAGCCAGCTTATGACAGAATTGGTGCTCGATCTCAGATCTCCTCTCTGTCTTTGTTTATTTTCCACTCATTGATCCCTTTGTCCTTTCCGTCAGTCAACATGCTCTGCCAGAGTTGGCCTTGGTGATGAGACCATTAGGATAAATGCTCCAGTTCTTGCCCACAGGGAAGTGGATAGACACACCGAGGATTCACCCCGCCATGTATGCCATGTGTGGGGGGCTCCATCAGTGCAGAGGAGGAAATGCTTCCAACTCTCGTTTCCATTTTCCCAGTTAAGATACATGCAAGGGAAGCATTTTTCCATTATTAAACCAAGTGCAAGAAAGATTTTGTTCTGATTGGTAGAACTTAGTGCTATACCTAGTTTTGGTTTCAAGGGAACTATATTCCCCATAAACATATTTTCCAGCTTGTAGTAGTATGTTTGAAGTAGAATTTTCTAAGATAATAGTTTGATAACATCCTCTCATGAGGGTATTTCTAAATAATATATTTCTAATTTCAGCTGGTTGTAAGGTAGTAATTTTTTAATATCAATTTGTTTTGGGTAAAGCAATTTTCTTGCATTTGTTTAGAATTCTGTTAGGAAAATACTAGTTAGAAATCTGGGGAATTCCCTAGCGGTCCAGGAGTTAGCCCTCTGCTATTCCAGTGCTGGGGACCCTGGTCCGATCCCTGGTTGGAGAACTAAGACCCTGCAAGCTGTGCGGTGCAGCCAAAAAAAAAAAAAAAAAAAAAAGAAAGAAAGAAATCTGATTTTTTTTCTCCCCCATAGATTTGTGTTTAATCTGTTTCTGCTCTAATATTAGTGCTACATTTTCATGTTTGCCAATATAAAAACCTTGTTTTATACTTATTCATGTTGAGTCCTGCTTTGAATTAACATCATGGAGGAGCTCCTTTTTTCAACAAAATTGTTTTAAATTAGTGTTTATAAACTGCTTAAAAATAGTTGGGTGGATTAAAAGTAATTCAGTTATGCATTTATCCACATTGAAAAAAATACAGCAGAAGGTATTGAAAGAAGTGTTGCTGAAATCTTGAGGAAAATGTAATATAAGTAGACCTCACTATATCCAATATGTTTGCATATGTCCTTTTCGGGAGCCAAATTGAACCATTATTTAAAATGAAGTAGAGGGACTTCCCTGATGGCGCAATGTTTAATAATCCGCCTGCCAGTGCAGGGGGCACGAGCCCTTGTCTGGGAAGATCACACATGCCGCGGAGCAACCAAGCCCATGCGCCACAACTACTGAGCCTGCACTGTAGAGCCCGTGAGCCACAACTACTGAAGCCCGTGTGCCTAGAGCCCGTGCTCCACAACATGAGAAGCCACTGCGTTGAGAAGCCCACGCGCTGCAACAAAGACCCAACGCAGCCAATAAATAAATAAATAATAAAATGATGTAGAGAATTCTTTCTGTAAAGGAGTTTTCCTTTGTTTCATACTAGACAGCAAGGAGGCAAAAATTATATTAGGGTCTTGTCAAAATGACTCAGGATTCAACTTGAGGAGGCTCCCACTAGACATTAAATATAATAATAAAGGTAACAATTGCAACTAATTGAAACTCATCAAATGTATAACCTCACACATTCATGATGACATTTTAAAACAAACAAAAGAGGATGATGGGAACTAGTATCTTATCTTGCAAACTGGTAAATAAAGCATTTAACCTGCCTTTCCTATATGAACTATACTACTAGGTAACCAAATAGTAAATGAAGGCAAGCATCTTTTTATAAACGTATTCCAGCTAATAAATGAAATGAAATGATAGAATTAAAACATCACATTTTGCAGTTTGGCCAGTGAATTAATGGATCTAGACATTGAACAAGAGCAGCAGCAAACATTGCAAAAAGGGGGACAGAATTTATATGCTTCGTGATCAAGGAACATACCATCATCTGTAGTTTTGCCAGTGAATCGAACTCAAGTCTGATCAAGCCTCTGGATCCAGCTGCCATTTTGCAGGAAAACAGGAAAAAGAAACAATTGAAGTGCATTGGATGTATGCAATCAGGAAAATCCAGATTTAGGAAACTAGTTAAATGGCCCCTGTTCATCAGCAGATAAATTATAAGGAAAACAAGGGAGTGGAGGGGGGAACTCATAGATTAAAAGAGACTTAAAAGACATTCCTTATTCTTTATTTTTTAATGGACAAGATTATACTGTAGTGCCTGGGGACATTTTGGTGATAAAAGTATAAAGAAACACGAGGGATTACTATTAGTCATGATTGTGGTCACTTATGAGGGAAAAAGAAGGGGTGAACGGGATGGGACAGGTGGGAGGTTTTTGGGGATAGCTGGCAAACTTCTATTTCTTGATCCTGAGTATGGTTATAAGGGTGGTTGTCTTATAATAATCCATTAAGCTGTATATATTTGTTTAATGTAGGTTTTTGTATCTGTGTTTTATTTTTGCTTTTGTTGTTTGTTTTTTAAAGAAAGTGGTGGTCTTAAAATAGGAGGTTGTGCCCTATCGTGTGTTTTAGGGCTTAGATTTTTGTAACTCTTAGAACTGGAAAACTTTTTTTTATTTATTGGTGGCATTATATTAGTGATGTTTTTAAAAGATGTAGTTTTTCACCTTTTCTGCTTTGAGATCGAAACATGAGTACGAGGGTATTTGGTGTATTGGTATCACCTTTATGTCAGACTTTGCAGAATCATTTTTATGTGAAGGAAAGGTACTGAAATTTACTAGAATCATATCCTCTCACGTGTTGAGTCAAGTCCTTTAGAAAAATAGCATACCTGTAAATTACACTTCCACTCTTAAACCTAGAGAAACATAAATGAAGGACTGTGTGTTAATACAGGTGATAAAATAGAGGATTTGGACAAGGAATAGCTGTGCAGAAGTGGGATAGACTGAGGAGAAAATATGGAACAGAAAGGCCAAAGAGATACAGAGACACTGCAGCATTGGGACTTTTCTCTTTCCTCCCTCTCTCCCTCCCTCTCTTCCTCCTTCCCTCCATCTCCTACCTTCCATCTTTCCTTCCTTCCTTTTTTTTTTTTATCCAAAATTAGGGAAAGCAATACGGGAAGACATTGTAAGTGTAGGAAATTGCCCTTCCTTCCACCTAGAATGCTAGGTGTTCAGCAGTTCTAATATTTGGGGAAGATTTTTAGGCACTAGAAACAGCACTTACAGAAGAGAAAAGATGTTAAAAACTTAGATTTTAAGAAAGGGAAAGAAAAAGGCTAGAGTGTCTTAAAATATGCTGAAACAAGGTTCTGCTGATTATTTATTGCAAAAACAGGCTTCCTCCTTCTTAAGAAGCAGATGATTCTCTGTTCATAGATTAGAAGTCCTGCCCTATGGTTTGCCCAGTGTTGGAGCTTTTCCCCATGACTTAAGGAAGCTAATGAGAGTTTTTTTCCTACCAAAGCAGAAGACGCGTCTGAGGGCTCTGACAGCCTTCTACCCCTGCAGCTTTCAGTTACATCCAGTTAAAAGCTTGCAGACCATAAAGAATGTATTTAGAGAGGAAATAAAATGAATGATGCCTGTGAATTTGTTTTAAATGTTGTTTATTTTACCAAATAATTTAGATAAATCTTTCTTGAAAAGGAAGAGAAATCCTCGGTTTTCGTGAATAATCTGGAGCTTTTCAGAGGATCACTTTGAAATACCTCCCTGCCAACTTTTCATAAATTAAGCATAAACTTTCTTTGACCTCATCACACATAATTAAATAACTGTTGAAGGGTTAAAACCAAATAAAAAGCAATTCTATATCTCGATCCACATTCTCCTGCAAAATTATACAGGAAGTTTCTTTTGGTTCTCAAGCAGGGTAATTACAAGGGACAGTTATATAATTCACAGTTTCAATCTGTTTGTCCTTAATCACATACTTCCACCTAGTTGTATATACCTCCATGAGTATCCGCATCATAGTTTGATTTGTAAATGATGATTGCAGTGTAATTGATTGTTTACATGTAGCATATTGAATTGATTCTTAAAAATGAACGTTAGCTGTTAACATGCCTATTTGAGTTCCTGTTATTTACGTAGTTTGTGGTTCTTGTGTTCAACAGTTGCATACTGGTTAACAAATTAAACTCCCAGAGCTTTTTTGCTTATTAAATTTGGAAAATGGAGTGTCTGTCTACAACTTAACTAGAAAAGTGCCTAGAACGTAGTGGGCGCTCAGCTGCTAAACGCACTGCTAAACCATCCCAACGCTTGGAAAGTTGGATGGATGCTCTTTGATTAACAGTGACCACAGAGTATAAAGGCTTATGGGGGGTAATATTAATATATTGTTACTGAAGTCTCAGCTCTAAGTACTGCTAGAATTGGGAGCCAATCTAAACAGTGAACTTTGAGAAAGGTATCACCCACTAACTGAAGGGGTAAAAACTGATGTCTTTTCATACTGCTGGTGATGATATTGCATAGGTTTTTGTTTTTCCAACAGCTAACATCTGACTGTAGCCAGTTTGGGCTTTAAGATCCCTATAGGATTAACGGCTAGATACCTACATGATACCAAGTCCACTGGCAAACCAGCCAGTCACTTGACTGAATACCTCACCCCAGCCCAGCTCCCTACCCCACCCTCCGAAGCCTGCGCATCTGTCAGAATGGGCTCATCGGTAACCCTGTGGGGATACCAATTTATTGCCAGAGGCTTTTTACCTCGAATCCTGTTTGAAAGCTTATAGGAGATAAATAAAAAATAAATGAAAAGAGAAGTTTTTGACTTCTGTAGACCAGCAGAATAGGACTGTTTGTCTAGATGACCTGAGGACAACTAGAGATAGTTTCTCTGCCTTGCATTTTCATCATTAGTTGATCAGTCAGATTGAGAGATAGGCCGTGCTTTGATTTTAGAAAGTTGTCTCAAAGACTGACAAATCCCTTTTGAAATGTACTTTGAAAGCAAAGAAAAATTTTAGAGAGATTTCTCTTCCCACTTTTTTCTTTCTTCAGTCTTGCTGTATTCTTGTGTTTGCTGTGTGAAAGCTTATCACCCAGGATTAGCAGGTAAATACACACACACACACACACACACACACACACACACACACACACACAGTATTTTAGGGGAGTTGTGGGAGAGCAAATGGAAAGGCAAGTTGCTCTTCTGTCTTATCTCCAAACTTGGTCTGAAATCAGTGGCCAGTGTCCACGTTGGTTTAAATGCTCCTCCTCAGTCGGCCAGGAGGATTAAACCAGACAGTGAACTATCTCAGCTACGCCCCCAGAACCACAGAACCTCAGTGGTCAAAAGAAACTCCAGTTTTTGGTTTTAGTACTTTACTTAAAGGAGAGTTCAGTTGTAATGTTTTACAGGAGAATGGTCTCACAGGTGAAGTATTATGAGTACATACAGTTACTTGCTCAGAGGAGATGCTTTATTTGAAGCGTGTGTGGGTTTAATGCGGTATTTAAAATGTTGTAACTGTTCAAAGATAAATTCTTGTTACCAGGATTTTGTAACTTAAATATGAAAATTTTTTCCAGGTTTCAACTTGGAAGAAATTAGTTTCTGAAATCGTTTTTCAGATTGAATCTCCAAAGTGGACCTTTGCCTATTTACAAGAAAGGACATAATTTTTAAATGCCAAATTACTTCATCGTAAAAAAGTTTGGGGGGTATATCGTAAAAAAATTTGGGGGGGTAAATTTGTTTTTCCCAAAACTTTCCAGAATTTAAAAGTGGTTTGAACTGTGGAAAACCTACAAAAGGTCAAAGAGGAGGGCATTCTTCTGACATGTCTTTCTAATTTCTGTCACTTCAGAGGTCATGGTACCCGTACTGTATTGCTGTTACCTAACCAGAGGTGCCTCTGAGTGATGATTCAGAGCTTTACTTAATTTGCAATAGGCAAGGGCCTCATGAAGAATCTGGTTACTTCCCAAATATATTTAAGGAAAGATACTTTTTAAAATTCTTGCCTTCCCCAAATGATTTTAGTTTGGGAATAAGTGATACTGACAAAGTATAACATCTCTCATTCCCTCATCATTTTATCCTTGTCAGAGGTGCCTTGTTTTCCTAACAAGAAAATTGAGAGACTGAATCTACTTCATACACGATCATCTTCTTAGAAAGAAAAATTATATTGTTCTAAGACACCAGACCAGTAAGTACCTTGCTGGTGTGGGACATGCCATACATAAACAAATGTTTCTCAGTTAGATGTTTAAATAAGTGAAGCTTCTGTGAAGTCTATCACAGAGCCAAGGGACCCTCTCCTCCCGGCCTCAGCTCATAGAGGTCTCTGTTTCGCCCAAGATTCACCTTCTGCTTGCTACAACCACAGCCATTTGGGGAGACAGAAATGGAGAAGTGGGATTGGTGTTGCACCCCAACTTAATATTCTGGCCAAGGTATAGTCCCCAAGACCCTTTGCCTAACATACCCCCTAATACATCTGAGACCAGAGTGGCTTGAGAGGCAAGAGTTGAGACTGGGTGGGATACGGACATCTGTAGTTTTTTACAGCCCCTGAGTGATTCTGGTGTGCAGCCAGGGTTGAGAACCATTGGGCTAGACCAGAAGATAGAAAAAGGAGAAATAAAGGGATGTAGTCTCACTCAATTAGATTATCGGTTATAAAACACCATTAACTCATCTTTGGCCTGTGGCTGTCTCACAGGGGTCTGTCTCTAGCCCTAGTCACCCCCAACTTAGGAACTCATTCACAGATGTTCACCCTCCTCAACACAAGGGCACCACAGAGGGAGGAGAGTCCCCTTTCCTGCCTCCTGGTGCCCTGCTTATGAGTTTGTTTTCGTGAGTTCATATAAATACCTACCTTTTCCCTGAGTGACTGACACACAAAATGACCACCCCCTTCAAGAGAGGCCATGCCTGGTCACAGAATCATGGAACTCATCTGGTAGATTCCAGCATGGTCTTGTAGGCTTGCATGCACGTGCGTACGCACACACAGCGCAGCAGGGACATCATGCCCCAATCATACAGCTTCCCCTCATTCCTCTTCCACTAGACTTGGGAGAGAGGCGGGGGTGTGCAGTAAGATAGACCAGTGGTCCCGCTGCGTGACTGAGGGAGAGCCCAGCACCAGAGCAGTCTGCGGAGGAGCTGGTGGGATCTTTGAGAAGGGAGATTTTAAAGGGCGGCTAACATAAAAAGAAACAAAATTGAGTTATTTGTAGTGAGGTGGGTGGACCTGGAGTCTGTCACACAGAGTGAAGTAAGTCAGAAAGAGAAAAACAAATACCGTATGCTAACACATATATATGGAATCTAAAAAAAAAAAAAAAAAAAAAAAGGTTCTGAAGAACCTAGGGACAGGACAGGAATAAAGATGCAGACATACGGAATGGACTTGAGGACACGGGGAGGGGGAAGGGTAAGCTGGGACGAAGTGAGAGAGTGGCATGGACATATATACACTACCAAATGTAAAATAGATAGCTAGTGGGAAGCAGCCACATAGCACAGGGAGGTCAGCTCGGTGCTTTGTGACCACCTAGAGGGGTGGGATAAGGAGGGTGGGAGGGAGACGCAAGAGGGAGGGGATATGGGGATATATGTATATGTGTAGCTGATTCACTTTGTGATACAGCAGAAACTAACACACCATTGTAAAGCAGTTATACTCCAATAAAGATGTTAAAAAAAGTAAAAATAAAAACAAAATAATGGGGGGCTTAGAGAAACAGGGTGGCATGTGACCCAGGGCAGCCAGCCCTCCTTCTCCAAAGACTGGCTGTTTCCATTCTCTGGGTTTCACTGGCTCAGGCCATTTTCCCAGGGACACACTTGGGTCTTCTAGAACATTTGGGTCTTTGTTTCATCTGTCCTGGGACCGTCCCTGGGTTCTGCTGAAGCCCTCCAGCCATCATTGTTATTGTGGTTTGATAGCCTTGCTGTTTCCTGAGGGTAGTCCTTGGGAGTTAAGGACTTCAGGGCCAAAGGGAATTTAGGGAGCACAGAACTGTGCTTGCTGGGAGCTTTCAGCCGCCAGTTTCTTAAGATCGTTCCTCGAGGCAGAATATGTTTGTTTGTTTGTTTGCTTTTTCATAGCTTCTTCCTTTAATTAGATTTATATTTGGGTGGTTAGATGGGGGCGGGGGTGGGAGGAGAACTGTCTGAGGCAGTAGAGTGGGTGGAATGGTTTTCAGGCGTCTCAGGCAAAAGTAGGAAAAAGGAAAAGTAGCTCTCCTCAGTCTGAGACTCCATACAGCAAGCAGTCTGTCTCCTTCTGTCCAAATTTTATTTCCCCTACAGTAAGGATATCTAGTCACCAAATGATCACCTTGAGATTTTATTCATTCAATATGTTGAATAATAATAATAGCTAACACTCACAAGGTTTCTGTAATATGCCAAGCACTGTTCTACATGCTTTGCATTAATTCATTTAATTATTATGACAACCCTTAGTGATCAGTATGATTACTCTCCACATTGTATGGATGAAGAATCCCTACAAGAGATTAAATAACTTGCCCGAAGCCACGTAACTGGTACATGCAGACCCTGGCTTACATTGCAGGCAGTCTAGCTCTAGAACCCTTGCCCTTAACCAACCTGTAAAGCCTCTTATGATCTGTTATACTGTATTCAGTAAGTGCCATATTGTTTTAAAATACTTGTGGCCTTGTTGCCCATCTTTTAAAAATTCTTATCACCTTTTATTTAATGCAGATGGTCTAGGGACCCCTGGGGAATCCCTAAGGCCCCTTCAGGGAATATGCAAGATAACTATTTTCAAAGTAATAGTAAGATACTATTTGTCCTTTTCACTCTCATTCTCCCACGCGAGCATTCAGTGGAGTTGTCAAGAATTTCATGACCTGTGATATCACAACAGATTGAATACCAAAACAGATATGAGAATCTAGCTGTTTTCTCTTAAGCCAGTTGTGTGAGAGTTTTGCAAAAATGTAAAACAGTGTCACTCTTCTCACTTTTTGTTTTGTTTTGTTTTGTATTTTAGAAAATCATGTTAACACATAATGGGTTTATGGGGGGTTTTTTTTTGTATGAATGAGTAAATAAATATTTGTCACATTTCTCTCTAAAATTAATACCTATAGCCCTTATAAACAGAAGCTCTTAAACAACTTGTTTTTAATGTAAAGAGATCCTGAGACCCAAATGTTTGAGAATCACTGATTTAATGTATAAACCCTTGCTCTTCAAGTGTGGTTCATGGTATAGGAGCTTGTTAGAAATTCAGAATCTCGGGCCCCACCGCACACCTACTAAATCAGAAACCAGTTGTAACAAGAGGTGATTGTTTGCATAGTGAGGGTGGAGAATCATAGGCATAGAAGCTATGGACAAAGGCACTCTGCGACTCAGTGACCCTGGCTAAATTTCAGTATGGTGGGGCTTTGGAGATTCCTGCCCCCAATGCTCTACTACCAAGGATCTGGGTGAGGTCTCCTCACCTGAGATTCTTCAGTCCCACTGTCTCTTCATTGGCTCTCCTACTGCACAAGACAGTTTTCACATCCCCATCAAAGTCAGCAGCCCCACAGCAGAGTTTATGGTCCTCAAACTTGTGTGCATCAGAATCACCTGGAGGACTTGTTAAAGGCCAGGCGCTGGGTTCTGCCCCCAAAAGTTCTGATTCATAGGCCTGAGAATTTGCAGTTCTAGCAAGTTCCCAGGTGATGCTGATACTGTTGGTCTGGTACCATGCTCTGAAAACCACTGGTCTGTAGACAGTAGACTGAGAAGTCAAGCAATGTTTATTCAAGTTGTTACATAATTACATCAAGCCCATATAATTATGGGAGCGATGTCTTAAACTTGCACGTTTTCAAAACCAAACTTTTAAAATACAAAATATCTCAAATTTTCCAATTTTACTGGGGACGCATCTGTATCTTTTAATAAATGGAAAGCAGTAAGAACTCAGGCAGGTCCCAGATCATTTAGAATACCCCTAGTCTCTTAAAACAGTAGGAAAGGGGCTTCCCTGGTGGCGCAGTGGTTGAGAGTCCGCCTGCCGATGCAGGGGATGGGGCTTATGCCCCGGTCTGGGAAGATCCCACATGCCGTGGAGCGGCTGGGCCCGTGAGCCATGGCCGCTGAGCTTGCGTGTCCGTAGCCTGTGCTCTGCAACAGGCAGTAGGAAGGCTAAGGTTCAGCTTCCTTCTTTACTAATTGCAAAATCACCACAAAATTTCAGTGAGGAGACATAAATAGCCTGTGAAATTCATTTATCTCCACTTTTTAAACTGATAACATGCCATTTGTCCACTTGGTCACAGAGCTGCTTAACCTCAGAAACAAGTAACAGATGAGCGTGGACCAGTGAATTTCCGTCCCCAGTCATGAGATACATGGTTAGAGCCATTGGATTTCCTCTGATCGAAAGCGGCCATAAATCCCTGGCCTGCTGTTAGTTCCCAGGCTTGTAAACCCAGTGCTGACTACTGATAAGAACCCTTCAGCGGGGTTTGCTGAACTAAACAGGTGTCCGATGAAAAGTGTATAATCCTTGAAGATTACTTTTCCCTAGAAGCAGCTAGTTACTCCAAACCCATATAATCCAGATAGATGGGATTTGGGGGTACCTTGCCAAAGTCTGCCCTTTTGTTCATATGGTTTGGCTCCAGGTGGTAGAAGAAAAAGGTGTGCAGGGGTGAGGGTGGCTGCCTTTGGGAGGGAAATCCTTACCTGTGCCTACCCCCTTGCTGAAGAACATTATTCTACTCTGGTCTAGTCTAATATTCTTTAAATATTACTTGTTTAAAAGGAAGGAATGTTTCATATTAAGCAAGGGTTAACCTTGCATTTAATATGCTGGGAGTTCAGCTAATTTGGGAATTTAGGCTGCGAAAACAAATTGTGACCTTGTCCAGATAGTTCCTTCCTTATCCTAATGGATCTGACTACAGGAAGGCAACTCTCTACCACTTTTTTTCCAACCCCTAGGAGAGAGTTAACCATTTCAAACATTAGAGATCAGAGGTAGTTAACATGAGGACTGATTATCTTACTACAAGTAGGTCAGACTTAACAGAGGTGAGGTTAAATTTGGGTCCCATGCAATACAGCCTAGAAACGTTTACTTTTTTGCAGACATCACCTTGTTCTTACTTTCCCTGTAAGCAAATACCTTGATAATCTTTTGAATATAGTGTGTGGTCCATACACTGATACTCAGACCTCACTTTCCTTTGGGTAAGTAGTTCCAGTGAAGCAAAAGCAGCAGCTAGTTTCCTCGAGATAGTTATCAAGATAGTTGATGTGTGGATGAGGTTTATACGGGCCAGTCAGCTTTCAATTGCAAGTCTCCCGATCACAGAGCAAGTGCTGTTCACCAGCACCTCTGGCTCACAGACAATTTAAAGGGAATAATTTCACCAGCGATTAACTATACTGCAGCTACTGGGATTTGTCCTCCAAACATCACTGTTTCCAGTCTGAACAGCCAGGTTTCCCCAGGGGTAGTTCAGGTTTTCTGATTGAAAGTATCCTGAGTTAAGGAAAAGTGTTAGAGCACCACGGGAATCTATTCACCAGGGGTGTATTGTACTTGTTTCAGATGCTTCAGGATAATACACCGGCTTCCAAGATAAGTGCTTTTTATTTCCCTGCATCTTAGATCAATTATTTGGAATCTTTTTGGTAAGTTAAATTTAAGAGCTGTAACTTAAAGCACCACATCTCTATAATCACTCAATAAGTAAATGTTCTTACCAAAAATTATTATGTCAGTGGGCTCTATAGTAATGATGATTTAAGGAGCCTGGAAAAAGTAGAAGGAAACAAAAGATGGCAAGAAATTCATTATTTAAAACATTCCATGTTATGGAGGTCAAGTCATGAAGTGCCACCAGCTACAGCTTTTTTGAGGACAAGTGCCTGCTGCAGGTAAACTTTAAATCATGTATTACATCAACCTTGTGCACAAATGGAGTAGAGGAGACATGGCACAACCTTTCCTGCTAAGCTACTGTACATATTTTAACATATTACCAGTGATTTCAGTTAATTCGTAGGGAACCAGAAATTTGTCCTTGGTCATTTTGGTTGTTGAAATGGATTCCATTTAAACCAAAAATTTCTCCCTCAGGAGGAGACTTCGTGGGCTTACAAATGGCTCTTAGCATAAGTGTAAGTTCCTTCCACTGGTGTAAGCTCCTTGAGGGGCTTGTGAGTCCGAGAGGAGAAGGGAAAACTAACTGCAGGCAGTGCAATGATGCCTTCAGACAGTGGTGTTGTGGGGTCTGTAATGTTGGTGCCCATCATCCCTGAAAACCTGCTTGATGTTTTCTGGCTGGAGTTTGGGTTTGCAGTTTTTTCTCTCCCGCATCCAGGAAAGTATCACTTCCTGGCAGGTGTTGGTAGCCTTTGCAGCCTTCGCTAGCACAGTACAGACGTGTTTGCTGTCAATGTCCGGTGGGCTCGGTGTACCTGGGCTCGGTGGGGCTCAGTCACAGACCACAGACTGTGTCCAAGGGAGTGTCCCAGGAGACAGCCACTTAACACAGTGGGAGCAGCAGGTGCTGAAAGGTCCATGCCTAGATGCTCTCTTTTCACAGACTCCAGGTTGCCTGAGAGTTCCAGGGGCTAACCCATCTGGTCTCAGGCCCTGAGAAGGTATATGCTATTACCTCAGGGTGTAAAAGCTTGCACTGTGTAAACTACCTTTGGGAGGGATTCTGGCTGCTTTCTCTTAGCCCAGTGTAGGGATTGTGGGAAGAGAAGACAGAACAAAGAAATACATGTGCTTCCTGCGTAAGGTTGCTCATCACAGTGGGGACATAAGGTAGGGAGGGCACATACTACCTTCTGACCACTTTGGTTGTACAGAGATTTTTTCTGCTGGGCTGGGTTGGTGGCAGGGGGTGCTTTGTGTCCCCAACTATGGGGTTCAGATAAGAACCAACGAGGGGCTAGGGAATTTCACAGTCACTGCAGGAGACTTTCAATGGCGCGGTCTCTTGGACAAAAGTGGATAGTCCCACATCCGCGATACTGTGGCTCTTTTTCCCTCCCCTCCCCCCCACCCACTGCCCCAGAAGTACAGAGCTGGGACCTCCAGCCGACGGAGTAAATTTCTCAGCATGTGCCAGGCACTTAGGGGGCAGGTGACAGATGTGCCAATTATCTGTGTTCTGAAGTTTGGGCACACTTTGTACTCTGGTGACAGAGAGCTTTTCTTCACATTGACAGGGCACGATCTGGGCTGGATTCTGCACGGTGGCCGTCAGCGTTAGCATTCCTGACATACTGCTCTTGAAAGCCTTGGTGTGCAGCCGAATGACGTGTCCACAGTGGTGTGACTGTCAAATTTTGCGGTGCTTGCTTGCATTCAATCAAATACTTTGCACTTAAAAATGAGTTAAAGAGACAAGTCAAAAAGACTTCAACAAAACCTAAAGTTAAATATATGCCTATCCTTTATAATAGTGTTCAGATTAAAACCATCAAAATGCAAAATGTTGTGGTTATACCGCTCCAGGGTCAGAGTGAATTTCTTGTTCTATATTTTTGCATTTACAGTGATTCTGAGGCAGGAAACTGCATCAGAGGCATTGATTTCTTCTAACAAAAAATCCAAAATCGAGAAAAATTCTTGAAAATGCGGCCATTTTGAAAATGTAGATAAAGAAGAAAAATGCTGAAGATTTGGGTGGTTTACAGAGCAGCATGATTTTGTAATTGCTGCCACCTACTGTATGTGGTTGATGTTTGTTTAAATTTAGGAAGTTCATGAAGGTGAAGCTGTTGAAATAGATAATTAGAGCAAGGTAGACATCATTAGTTTATAACATTTCTTCTCTACTCCATAAGTGGCTCTTAATTACCGAGACAGCCGCCAGCTTTCATTCATTACCTTCAAGTGGGTTTAAAGTTTTTCTCATTTTAAAGTTCCTTTGCCAAGGAACCTTCACAGCAATGCTGTCAAGTGCGCGTTCAGAAGCATACCGTGCTCAGGGCTTTCCTGAGTTCACATGAAACAGTGTGTCTTAAGGAGGTTGTTTTGCTTTAATTTGTAGGAGCAACGGTTGGATTATAAATTAATTTCCATGAAAGAGGTGAAAATAGAGCTAGTGGAGCTGATATGAGTCGCAGCAGTTGACTTAAAAGACATTCTTTTATTAGTCCTAAAACAAAGCTTCAGATCAGCCGCTAGTTAAATGTAACAAGCAATATAGGATCTCAGTCAACAGAGGCCCTTCTCTTTTATTAAGACCCAGCTGTCAAAGGGTCATTCGGTCCTTCCTGTGGAAAACAACTCGCCCATTAATGTTTGGGGTGGTCCCTCGACAGGATTTCTGAGTGAGTGCCTGACATTTAGTTTTTGAAAGGATCTAAAGCTGGGGAACTTGGACGTTGAAACTTATCAGAAGTAATGTGTTCAACCTTAGCTTCGTTAAATATGCCACAGTGTATGTCGAATGCTGCCACCAGCTACGTGCGTGAATTGACTTACAGGGCTGCTATAAAAGATTCAGGAGCATAAACTTTGTGGAGATCAAATCACTGTAGCTGGGAAGAGACTATACATAAAATTAATGCACTTCTCTGATGTGATGTTTTAACCTTGTTGCTACTTATATTATTTCAAGTGGCCCCTGTTCCAATGTCTGAAAACACCACAGTGAGGTCTGCTTTTGCTTTTTCTGCCCTAGGCTATTTGCTTTCTAGAAGAGAAGGCCAAGCAGGATCTCCTGAAAAGCCACTCTCTGATCTGGGCCGTCTCTCCTACCTGGCCTACTGGAAGAGTGTCATCTTAGAATATCTCTACCACCACCATGAGCGGCACATCAGCATCAAGGCCATCAGCAGAGCTACGGGCATGTGCCCACATGACATCGCCACCACTCTGCAGCACCTCCACATGATTGACAAGAGGGATGGCAGGTGAGTACTGGTGCCCTGGGGCGAGCCGGCTGCCTCTTCAGCATCTTATATCAGAAAGGGTCCCTAAAGTGAGGTGGATTCATTCCAGTTAAAGATAAGAGGTTCCCCAACGGTATTATCAAAACCTTTCTCCTAAAAAGAAAACAGGATATGACACTTTTTTGCTGCCCAGATTTTCAGTTTGCTATACCCTTTCATTGCTGAGCTTTCTGGCTTTTCCTAACCCAGATAACATTAGTGCTGGCATACATCAGTATGTGAAGGTGAAATGAAATTTCAGCTTTTGATTGCACTTTGTTCTGCCTCCTCACATTACAGGTTTGTCATCATTAGACGGGAAAAGTTGATATTGGGCCACATGGAAAAGTTGAAAACCTGTTCCCGGACTAATGAGCTTGATCCAGAGAGTCTGAGGTGGACCCCAATTTTAATTTCTAATGCTGCAGTTTCTGAAGAAGAACGAGAAGCTGAAAAAGAGGTAATTCGGCTTCATCAGCCTAAGTTGTGTAACTTCAATTTTGTAGCATTCTGAAGCTCAGAAAGTCATTAACATCATTGTCAGAAGCTTGGTTATCTAGAGAGAGCTCGTGAAATGATAGGGCACTAATTTATCCTAACTGAGGTTGCATGGTAAGACATGATAATTTTATTGAATTGAGTATGAAAAAGGAAACATTTATCATTGATCACAAAGCAGCATTTTTCACTACTGACAGCAAGTAATCAGATCAAATTTGGTGCTGAGCTCCAAGGCTGCAATGTCAATCGATTCTTTGTGTTTATGAACTTGCTTAAAGTGCTCCATGCCAGTGAGCATGTAATGTAGTGATAAAGGACTCAAACCAATTCGCTGCATCATTAATACTGCTAAATATCCCATGAAACCCAATCTTCTTTGATTTGTTATCCTAACTGATGCAAAAGAGTTCTGAGATGATGCAGCTGGAATGCTGCTTGGCTGGCTGACTATCCTGATCAGAAACGACTTAGAGATCCTTTGCCTTTGATCCTTAGAGGCTCTGGCTCTGTAACTGCCCTCTCACTGGCCTGCTATTTTTACCCTCCCCCCTTAGGCTGAGCGGCTAATGGAACAAGCTAGCTGCTGGGAAAAGGAGGAGCAAGAAATCCTGTCATCTAGAGCTAACAGTAGGCAATCACCTGCAAAAGTACAATCGAAAAACAAATATTTGCATTCCCCGGAGAGCCGGCCCGTGGCAGGGGAGCGAGGGCAGCTAATGGAGCTGTCTAAAGAGAGCAGTGAAGAGGAAGAGGAAGAGGAAGAGGAGGAGGAGGAGGAGGAAGAGGAGGAAGAGGAGGAGGAAGAGGAGGAAGAAGAAGAAAATATTCAAAGCTCTCCTCCAAGGTTGACTAAACCACAGTCAGTTGCCATAAAGAGAAAGGTATGTGTCTGTTTAGATTTTCCGTCTGAGTCAGTTTCAATCACATCTTATTTGTCATTGCAAACATTCTATCTATTAGTATTTGTTTCACTCTCCATTCTTTAGACGTAGTTTATTTGTATCCAGTCCCACTGATCATGTATCGTCATTGTTTATCTTACAGTTATGATTGTGTTTATTCTTTGTGGTTTGTTAGTGCTGTGACAGGAAACCAGGGACAGGCAGGCTTGCTAGTCTGGTAGTTACTGCCACCTGCTGGTTCATAGGACTGGAGTAAATCAGGCTATGCGAACAGAAAAGGGCCCAGGGGAGCACCTGAACCACCCTTCGGTGAATTTTGATGAAAACAGCAAGGCCGAGAGAGGATAGGAGACTTGTCCAAGGTCACACAACTCTTTAGAGATGGAGGCAGAACCAGATGAGTGCTCAGACTCCAAGCCCAGCACTCCTGATGCTATTTCTTGTTCTTGGCATCGAATTGTTAGAAGGTATTTTAAGCCCTTCAGTTTAATGCTATTTTGCATTTATGTAAGTACACATTACTGAAATGTCTCATATCTTAGTAGCCTGGTGTTTTCTCTAGATACACATACCCTGTGCAGAAAGTAAAAAAATGATTTTGTCTTTAGGTTACTGCTCAACCCAGAGCTGATATCTTTGTCTTTAGTATCTGTCTGTGACATAGAGAGGGACCAGACACTGCAGGATAGCCAAGACTAATAGTGACAGCGCAAGTTAAGGCTGTGCCCCAAGGCTACCCTACGTGGTGTCTGTCAAAGAACCTGCTGTTCTGACTCCCAGCTTGGCGTGCCTTCATCTAAGCCTGGCAATCTTCTAGTGGAAGGGCAGTTGTGGGGAGGTGCTAGAAAGGAGCATCCCATAGAGTGGACTTTTAGGCTTATGAATAATATTTTGACTTCTTACAAGGAAAATGTATTCATGCATTATGTATACAACAAAAGAAATTTGTTTTAAAAACATCAAAAACCAGAATTATCCAAGGCATGATAAATGCCTACTGTCATATAAATGGACTCAACCTAAAGAAAACCAGTTCTGTATATTGGCTATACTTTTGTTTGGGAAAATTCTAATGGATTAGGGAGAGAGCAGGCCAGCTGGGGGGATTAATAATTATAAGTGTTAAATTACAGAACGTGACTGTCAGGATTTATATGTGCACTTCAATGAACATTCAGGCAGTTAAAAATGTGAGACACAATAATTCTTGGATACAGTTTACTTAGAGTTTGAGTTTTAACCAAGCATATTGAACCCTTCTTTGCAATGTATTTCCAATAATTTTTCAGACCCATTATTGACAGATTACATCTTAGCAGCAAATCTGCCTGTTCTTCTTATATTTGAATTTTGTATCATTGAGTACTTTTTGCTTGGAAACAAAAAAACATTTTATATTTGCAATTATGGAGAGTCATTTGTGCCAACCCGTAGTACAATTAGAAAAAATATATATATCTTATGTAAATAAGACACTTTCCACATGTCTTTAGATTTTCTTTAGATGCCATCTATGTTGAAATATTTTGGGGAATCCCCTGGCGGTCCAGTGGTTAGGACTGCACGCTTCCACTGCCAGGGGCTAAGATCCCACAAGCCTCGCGGAACGGCCAAAAAAAGAAAAAAAGTAAAATTATCAGTGATATCCCTGCAGCCACCAATACATGACTCTAACATTGTAAACAGACTAATTCTTTCTTCAAGTACCCTTTCTTCTTTTGCATCATTCCTGACATCCTATGAAATGGGGAACAGGTAGGCTAGTCTTGTACACCATCATATATCTTACAGTGCCTTGCACAGAGTAGGTGCTCCTTGAACAGTTATCAAGTATTAAAATGAGTGACCCAGTGGCTAGTTGATTGTTGAAACATTTATAGAAACATTGGTGTCCATGATGACTTAATCACTATGGTATACAGGATTTTGAAGCCTGCAGGTACTACTGGAAAATATATGCTAGGAAAGCAAACCTTAGCTTTTAAAATCTACAGTTCAGCTGCTAGGATGTTCCCTCTCAAAGCATCTGCTTGAGTAAACAATTGTTTTATTTGGAAAGCACTTGCCTCTGTAGTAGGAGCCCGAGAGGGATGTTAAACATCAAATGAAAGGTTAAGTACAAAGACATTACAGAAGTTTTTGCGTGTAAGAGTCTCAGACACGCGTTCAGTACATGTTTGCTGCATATCGACTCAACACTGTAATTTCTCATGAGCTCTGATGTATTATGTTTGGCATTAATTTCAGAGGCCTTTTGTGCTAAAGAAGAAAAGGGGTCGTAAACGCAGAAGGATCAACAGCAGTGTAACAACTGAGACCATTTCAGAGACGACAGAAGTACTGAACGAGCCCTTTGACAACTCAGACGAAGAGAGGCCAATGCCACAGCTGGAGCCTACCTGTGAGATTGAAGTAGAGGAGGATGGCGGGAAGCCAGTGCTGAGAAAGGCATTCCAACATCAGCCTGGGAAGAAAAGACAGATAGAGGAAGAGGAAGGAAAAGACAATCATTGCTTTAAGAATGCTGACCCTTGTAGAAGTAAGTGGAGGAATTATAAAAACCTTACCCTTGTGAATATCTGTCTATTATTGCCAAAAAGCAGGCACCTGAATTCTACCCAAAGGCATTTCTGAGGCTGTACCGACCCACCAGAAATAAGTGCTCATCTGTCCTTTCTCATTCATAAAAGGTACTATCCCTTCTTCCTGGAATTGGATTTTTCTGTTCAACAACTTTAGAAGTTTAACATAGGCCAGAACATCCCTCTAGGTGGGTTCATCTTACTTTCCAGAAATTGGCTTATCCTCCAAAATTTTGAAGTCTGTCAATGAGAAACACATTGCACTTCCTTGATTCTAATATGTACTTTTTTTCACATTTAACATTTCTGAAATCAGGGTATATATAATTATTGATGTGAGCATTGAATGCAGTAGTTTCTTTCTTCCTGAAAAACAAATATTAGTAAATTGATGATGTGTCCTATAATCAGTGGTGTCTTTGGATATGTTCTTATCAAGAATCATCTAAAACCTACCCACACCATCACTAATGTGGAAATCAGGAGATTATCCTTCCTTCCTTTCAAATTACTGTTTTACAGTTGCTATTGGCAGGGACACCCCACCCCATATTCTAAAAAAATTATTAAACACCATTGACTCCTGTTTGATGCCCTATTTAAAAGAAACCATCCCTTGCCTGTCAGGCTGGGAACTTGAGCTCCCAGCTGAATCGTGAGGATTTGTGGGACAGTCTGTACTCTACAGTGGAAATGACTCTATTCAAAACCTTACTTTATTTCCAGTCTAGAGAACAGGCCATCTCACTTCCCTGGAAACCACAGGTTATCACTCTTGCCTTTGAAAAGCCACAGTTTTAAGAACATGAGCAAGCAGCTCCTTGACTTTCTTAATTAACAAGAATACTATTGCCACATACATACTTCTGTCTGCTGAGGCAGTGACATTTCACCCCGGGTATAGAGGAACCAAGCCTTGTTTGTTAGTTTCCTTAAACAAATAAACATACGAAACAACTGCAGAAAGAGGTCGTTTTTTGGTCTGGAATTTGAGCCTTATTTCCACTTCTTAGCTGTCTTCTCAGGAGCCTGTACATGAATCATCACTGTCTTCATGCTCCACTTTGTGCCACTTGCCTTTAAAAATTCCAAGTTGCCATATTATACCTGATTCCTTTCAGGATCTTCTTTCTTAAAAAATAATTATTGGAAAGCTCATCTTCTAACTTAGAGGGGTTTCCTACAAATGCTGATAGGTCTAGTAGCACGTGGAATAAGAATGTGGAATCCAAGGTCATTGGCATGCCTGTTGCCTGTCCATACGTATAGACATATGAACTTAGTGAGATGTCTATTAACTGGAGATTGTACTTTGCACTTCGGAAGGAATCAGTCTACAGCACCGTATCTTTTCAGCTAACCAATTTGAATGTAATACATTCAGGTAAGTTTACGTGTAATCCTTTTATTACATAAATGAGCTAAGAGCTTACCCTGTTCTGTACTGATAGGATTAGATATCCAATCTGGCAAAAGGGATCTCTGTTCCACACTGATTATTAGATCTTGTTTTTGTTCTCCAAAATAGTGTTTCTAATAAGGCTATTTCTCTTTGTGAAGCTTTTCCTTTAAATTGACCCCTCTAGGAGATTAGTATAATCTTTAATTTTATAAATATCTTAAGACTTGGGTGTTTTATGTTTGTATTTATTCATATATTTACTTGTTTGCTTGCTTATATTTATATAAATATATTTATAATATATAAATATATTTACATATTTATTTAGATTCATATATGCATATAGGTACAGTAAAAATAAGATTAGCTGAGCTAAAATGAACTTGACAGTTATGGTTTGCTTCTTATTTAATATTCAAACCATACCATACATTTGCACATTGATCCAAAATGCAATGTGGTTAGAATTAGTGATAAAAAGAATACCTGTATTTTAAATGTTCAGTAATTTCATGGTAAATACATTATAGTTTGTGTCATCCAGAAATGATGATCCTGGAGTAGATTACAGATGTATTTATGTTCTGGTTATTTAGTTATTTATTCATTTGTTTCAGAGGTACATAGTTTATTTTTATGCCAGAGAGAACATTCACATCAAAGTAAATAATGTCATCTGAGATCATTTCAATCCAGTAAATGTCCACAAGCTGAAGTTCACTTTCTCAGGATAAATATGCAAGTTAGTTCTATTCATTTCTCCAGTACAGTGGTGATTGGGATATGAGCTAACTTTAACCCTGCATTTCCTAATTTGCAAATATTCAAATGGATTCTCTTTACATCGTGGAATTCCAGGCTTTTGTATCAGACAATGTCTTGTTTGTCAAACTCAAATACGTTTATTATAGTGGCCTGTATCCATGTGCTTCCTATAAAAAGCACAGCTTTCTGTTAAGAGTGGGTTGTGTGTGGAGGTGTGTGGTGTGTGCACCATATATTGTTTTCCAGGCCTAGGTAATTTACTCCATTTATACCACAATATTATTCTGTATTAGGTTTGACTGTGTCGTTAGCATCAACTCTTAAAATGCTAAATTGAAAGCAGTATGTGCTAAATTGTTTAGAAGAATAAATTCAAGTTGTTCATGGTGATGCTTTCTAAGATTTTGTTTTCCTTCCTTTCTCTTTCTGTCTGTCTCCTCACTAAGACAATATGGATGATGATGCAAATAACTTGAAAGAAGCCAGTAGAGACAATCCTGAACCTCTAAAGTGCAAACAATGGCCAAAAGGAACAAAGCGTGGTCTCTCTAAGTGGAGACCAAACAAAGAGAGGAAGACTGGATTTAAACTGAACTTGTACACCCCACCAGAAACACCCATGGAGCCCGATGACCAGGTAATAGTGGAAGAACAGAAGGAGACTCCAGCAGACAAAACCAGCCCCGCTCCCACCAGGACTGAGGAGGAGGTCAAGGAAGCTGTGGAACCCCTGCTGCCTGGGGACGAAAACAGAAGGGAGGAAACGTGTGCACCTGTAAGTCCAAATAAATCGCCAGGTGAAAAACCTGAAGATGATCTAATCAAACCCGAGGAGGATGAGGAAGAGGAGGAGGAGGAGGAGGAGGAGGAGGAAGAAGAAGGAAATGTAGAAAAAGACCCCTGTGGTGCCCAAAGCCAGGAAAAAGAGGAGCCAGAAGTCTGCACGGACAAAGAAGACCCCGTGCGTTTGGATGATCATGAAGAGGAGGAGGAAGAGGATGAAGAGCCATCTCACAACGAGGGGCATGATGCAGACGATGAAGATGACAGTCACATGGAGTCTGCCGAATCGGAGAAGGAAGAACGCCCAAGAGAAGCCTTCAAAGAAGTGCTGGAAACCCAGGAGGCTTTTTTAGACCTTAGTGTGCAGCCTAGTCATTCAAACGCAGAAGTCCTAATGGACTGCGGCATTGACCTTACAGCTTCGTGTAACAGTGAACCTAAGGAGCTTGCTGGAGCCACTGAAACCGCCCCTGAATCTGATGAGGAACCCGCAGGAGAACAGGCACAGGAGCAGGACCAAAAGAACAGTGAAGAAGTAGATTCTGAGTTCAAAGAGGGAAACACAGCAACCTTGGAAATCGACTCTGAGACCGTCCAAGCGGTTCAGTCCTTGACCCAGGAGAACAGTGAACAGGACGATACCTTTCAGGATTGTGCCGAGACTCAAGAGGCCTGTAGAAGCCTACAGAACTACACTCACGCAGACCAAAGCCCACAGATCGCCGCCAGTCTAGACGACTGCCAACAGTCAGACCACAGCAGCCCAGTTTCATCCGTCCATTCCCACCCCAGCCAGTCAGTACGTTCTGTCAACAGCCCAAGTGTCCCTGCCCTGGAAAACAGCTATGCCCAAATCAGCCCAGATCAAAATGCCATCTCAGTGCCATCTTTGCAGAACATGGAAACCAGTCCAATGATGGATGTCCCATCCGTTTCAGATCACTCACAGCAAGTCGTAGACAGCGGATTTAGTGACCTGGGCAGTATCGAGAGTACAACTGAGAACTACGAGAACCCAAGCAGCTATGATTCTACTATGGGTGGCAGCATTTGTGGAAACGGCTCTTCACAGAACAGCTGCTCCTATAGCAACCTCACCTCCAGCAATCTGACACAGAGCAGCTGTGCTGTCACCCAGCAGATGTCCAACATCAGTGGGAGCTGCAGCATGCTGCAGCAGACCAGCATCAGCTCTCCCCCGACCTGCAGTGTCAAGTCTCCTCAAGGCTGCGTGGTGGAGAGGCCCCCGAGCAGCAGCCAGCAGCTGGCTCAGTGTAGCATGGCTGCTAACTTCACGCCGCCCATGCAGCTGGCTGAGATCCCCGAGACCGGCAATACCAACCTTGGCTTATATGAACGAATGGGTCAGAGTGATTTTGGGGCTGGGCATTACCCACAGCCGTCAGCCACCTTCAGCCTTGCCAAACTACAGCAGTTAACTAATACACTTATTGATCATTCATTGCCTTACAGCCATTCCGCTGCTGTAACTTCCTATGCAAACAGTGCCTCTTTGTCCACACCATTAAGTAACACAGGGCTTGTTCAGCTTTCTCAGTCTCCACACTCCGTCCCTGGGGGACCCCAAGCACAAGCTACCATGACCCCACCCCCCAACCTGACTCCTCCTCCGATGAATCTGCCACCGCCTCTTTTGCAACGGAACATGGCTGCATCAAACATTGGCATCTCCCACAGCCAAAGACTGCAAACCCAGATTGCCAGCAAGGGCCACGTCTCCATGAGAACCAAATCGGCATCTCTGTCACCAGCCGCTGCCACCCATCAGTCGCAAATCTATGGGCGCTCCCAGACGGTAGCCATGCAGGGTCCTGCACGGACTTTAACGATGCAAAGAGGCATGAACATGAGTGTGAACTTGATGCCATCCCCAGCCTACAATGTCAACTCTGTGAACATGAACATGAACACGCTCAATGCCATGAATGGGTACAGCATGTCCCAGCCGATGATGAACAGTGGCTACCACAGCAACCATGGCTACATGAATCAAACGCCCCAATACCCTATGCAGATGCAGATGGGCATGATGGGAACCCAGCCATATGCCCAGCAGCCAATGCAGACCCCACCCCACAGTAACATGATGTACACGGCCCCCGGGCATCACGGCTACATGAACCCGGGCATGTCCAAACAGTCTCTCAATGGGTCCTACATGAGAAGGTAGGCAAAATGGGCAGTCACAAAACCCCTGGGCATCACTCTCGGATTGATCTGCACAAATACCTTCGAAGAGTACGATTTCAAAACCAGCAATTGGTGTGAATGCAAAAACATTTGTTGGCACCATTTATTTAAAAAAAAAAAAAAAAAAAGCTGTATGCAGCAGAAAGCCTTATACAAGTTGTTTTTCTTTCTTCTTTTTCCTTTTTTTTTTTTCCTTTTTCCTTTTTGGTACCTTTGTTTCTGTTCCTTTTATATGAAATTCTCTGCAAAGGAAGGCCTCTCTTTGGACTACAGTTTGGAGGCAGCCACTTGCTGTGCCTGCTTCTATTAAACAATGTGGATATCAAGCCCCATGCCCCAGCCCACCCCCAATTATCTGTTTTAATACTGAACCTAGAGTTTTTTTTTCTTCCCCGTCTACTCCATGTAAATGCCTTTAGCATTTCAGTTATTGTATATTTTGTTTGAGGTGACACTTCAGCATGCCGCTAATGTCTTTGTTAGTGACAGTGCATTTTGTAGTACTGTACAAGTGTTGTGCTAACGGTAAGCCATTTCTTAAGTTTTTTGCCTTGATTAGGGTGCCCTAATTTGAGGGTTTAAAAAAAAACTATATTTTTGTTAATTATAAAACTGTAAAGAGCTATAAAAGCTATTCCCATTTGGTTAGTCAAAAGGGTTTTATTGCTAAATGTTTGGTGTAAAGTTGAGACCCTTTTCCATTTTGGTGACAGATTTCTTTGGGGAAAAAAAGGCAGCTTTCTGTTTTATAAATGCAGACTTCTGTTTATTGAATGAAGCATATCTCAGTGTTTATCTGTCAGGTTTTGAAACATTTCATATATGTCCAAATACTTGGCAGGATTTAAAAAAAAATAGTGAATTTGGTGTAAAGTTGCTATTTTATGGAAATGCCTCTAACTTTACATTTTCATTCCATCTGTAGATTTTTCTATCTTTATAAAATATTGGAGTTATTTTTTAAGGAAAAATAGAGAAGTAGCTTGTGAATAGCTCAAACTAAGCTTACAAATCGCATGTAAAAAAGCAAAAAAGTTATTTGTGTCTGTTTATATTGCTTCCTTTTTTGTAGCCTTTGTACCTGTACAGGGTGACTGTAAGGGCCAAGCAGGAGAGGCGTAATCCTTGTATAAAATAGGAGCCAGCGACACTCTTGTATTTATCTGTTCTCTTTTTAGTCAGTCACTTCAAGAAAAAAAAAACAAAAAAAAACAAAAAAAGCTGTACATTTTAACATAAAATAAATTATGATGAGCCATTTTTAGCCTCTTGTGTCCTGTCATATTATGATTGATAGATAATGACCAATTGAACTGTATCATGTGTCACATCTCAGAACACATACACATTTTGGGAAAATAAATTATTTAGTGTAAATCAGAGTTAAGAGGTTTTCTGATTTGTTTTGACTTTGTGGGAGGGGGTTGGCAATAAATAAGAGTAATATCTAATAAAACCATCACATATACCAAATACCTATTTAATAAATTAATTTATAATGGATTTTAATGCTTTTCATGAAAGTTTATTTTATGCTAGTGCATACCTTCTGTATGCCAATCATTGTCTTTAAAATAAAGTGAATTTGTTTTTTTCTTTTTGACTTTGATCTTCATTTGCAAAGGGATCCTGCCCAAATACCCAGCTGCCTCATTTATACAGTCTGTATAAACTCCCCTCAGGGCCTAGTCCAGTGGTAGCAAACTTCATTTTTTTAAAGATTAATACAAAAAACACCCAATTTGGACTTGTATGTTTGAAAAATCATTTTCTTGAAAAAGGCGTGAAAGTTTTGCTCTGTTGTGAATGAGTGATTGGATGTTATTTTTTAGAATCTAAAGTTTAGATTCTAAAAAAAAAAAGTTATTGTTCACAAACGTTATCTTAGGCATTCAGAGAAAGTTCTGTCTGACTGTTAAAACATTTGCTTATTCAAGTGACAGGCCTTGAAATGAATGCTTGACTTGGCACCCATGTGGAAAGGAGGACAGTACATACAGCCCCGAATCATAGGTCCCAACGGAGGGAGGATGCCCGGCAGGGTTTGCCTTCTGCACTCACCCTTATTATCTTTTCCCACAGTTGCGAAGCAGTCTGGGCTTAGTGTCAAGATTTTATCTTTTTGTCCCTTCTCCCCACAACTGCATAGCCAGTGGGGGGAATATCTGTAGTGGCTGAGGAGGGCTTCCAAGAAGACACGTCTGCAAGGGCTGTCATCACCACGAGGAGAAGAGAAGCTTTAAGGTGCTTTGCTGGTAGGAAAGGAAACCTCTCATCCCCCTCCAGAGCCGGAAGCGATGGTGTGCTGCCTGTTGGAATCAACTGCTGGCATCTGTGTGGGAGCTGCTGAGGATCTTAGCAGCCCAGTGGATCCACACCTCAGGCAAGAGGCTGCCCCAGCCTGGACGTGGGGGTGGGGGCGGGGCGGGGGTGAACCTGGTAACCAGCTGAAGAGAAACCAGGCAGAACCTTCCACAGGGCCCACCTTGAAACCTTCTCATGTTTGGTCTCCTCTTGGGTTAAGTAAGGTTCTTTGGGAACTGAGATGGTCCTCTGTTCCATGTGTTGCAATGGCTTGTAACCACACGCTTGTGGTCTGTGTGGCATCTGGGCTCCCCCCACTCTGCCTGCCTCATAGTCCTCCCGGGAACTTGAGGACAAGTCCCAGTCACTGTCCCAGACCTGCCGCACCATAATTTAAGAACAGTACTGGGGACTCCTTGTGTTTCACAGGCTCCCTAGGGATTGCGGCATAGCCAGAAAGGGGAGCCCCTCTGCTGGCCCAAAGTCCTAATGTTCATTGACAGAAGGGAAAGGCTTGGTGTAGGAGGGAAACTGCTGACCTGAAGTGGCCTCAGATCACCCTGCCCGCTGCTCTGCACTTGCTTACTCTCACTTAGAGAAATCAGCTTGGCCTTAAATGTGACACCAACGATCTGGGAGAACAGGAGCTTGGATTCATCAGGACTGAAACAGAGTCACCATTAGGTGAGATTCATCAGCAGGCCACATCTTGTAAACCCAGTAATGTGTTCTTTCATTTATAGGAGGCTTAACAAGTGGTTGTCAGTTGCAGCCTTTATTTTTTACCAGCACAAGTGGTGCCTACCCAGGTGTGAAGCCATCGGCTTTCCTCGCCAACATTATGTTTTAGAAACAATGGCTCACAAATAGTATCACAAAAATAATGACTCACAAACATCCACCCTATGTAGGAAATGGGGCAGTTTCTCCAATTTACACATGAGGGGATTGAGGCTCAAACAAGCTAACCTAATTGCCCAAACACACTCAGCTGAAATCTGTGAGCAGAAACAAACTTGGTTCTCCCCAAATCGCAGCCCTTTGTCCTAGAACACTTCACTCTGGGGAAAAGCCCTAACTTGTCAAATCTCTGATTTAAAGGCATAGGTAACAAATACATGATGCTTTTAAAACTGTTAGGTGCTCTGCATATATAGGTTACTCTGTTGTTACAAGCAGTACTGGTTTACAGTACAAGTACTGTTATATTCTGAAGCAGGACCTTCAGTTTCTCGGTACCCACACTCCTGGTCTTCCTTCCCCCTCCTCCATCTTCTTTCCTGGATCTGCCTCCCAACAAACAAACACTCAGGCCTGGGGCTCCCTCTCTGTCTTCTCTCATTATCTCACCCAGTACAATGACTTCCAACACCACCTCTATGCAGATAATGCCCAGTATTATGTCTCTAGTAGTGGACCTTCCTTTGAGCTCTCTCTAGATTCAAGGTGAAATGACATGGGACACCTTTTGTATGCCTTAGACATGATAAAACTGGTGATGTCCAACCCCCTACCCCCATTTCTGGCCCTGTCAACCCCATCTCAGTATTAAGGCACCACCAAGAAACCGAATCACTGTCTTCTAATTCTCTCGCCCCTCCCAGCAGGTTCTGTGTATTCCCCAAGATAATTCCAAAATAATCTTGAATACTAGTCCCCTGGCACTAGCTTAGTCCAGACCATCTTCCTCCTTCCTGTCAACAGTTCCACAACCTCCTTACTGGTTGCCTCCTCCCTGCAGTCCATTCTCTCTACTTCAGTCAGGGTGATATTTTTTTCTTTCCAGAGTGATCTTCTTAAAACATAGATCAGACCATTCTGCCACTTAAAATTCATCGGTGGTTCTTATTTGCACTTGGAATAAAGTCCAATCTCTCTACCCTTCTGCGTCCACCTGCCCTCTCACCCACAAGCTCCAGCTTCACGGATGGGCAGCTCCTGAAACACACCACCTCAGGTTAGAAACACACCACCTCGGGTTAGAAACACATCTCTTTGCCACTTTGGTGCCACTTCACCTGTGCTGTTCCTCAGCCTAGAATGTTCCCTCCCCATTTGGCAGGTGCTCTCCTTCAAGTCTCACTCATCCCATCTGCTCAGGTCTTCTTCAACCACCTCGTCTAAAGTGGGTTTTTCCCCATCCCATCCCCATGCTTCTCCACCTCAGTACCTGCTTCCCTCATTCCACTTTATCACAGCATACATTTTTGCATTGGCCTCCTAACCCAAATTTTAGCATGTGGTAGGTTCTCAAATACTTGTTGACCAAATGAATATTTTATTTCTGAAGAATTTAAATTCTTTTGCCAAAACTGTTCCTTGGATTTCCCTGGTGGTTCAGTGGTTAAGAATCTCCCTGACGGGTTTGAGCCCTGGTCCGGGAAGATCCCACATGCCGCGGAGCAACTAAGCCCGTGCACCACAACTACTGAGCCTACGCTCTAGAGCCCGCAAGCCACAACTACTGAAGCCCGTGCATCTAGAGCCTGTGCCCCGCAACAAGAGAAGCCACTGAAATGAGAAGGCCGTGCGCCGCAACGAAGAGTAGCCCCCACTCGCCGCCACTAGAGAAAGCCCACGTGCAGCAACGAAGACCCAATGCAGCCAAAAATAAATACATTTATTAAAGAAAAAAAAAACTTCTGTTCCTCCTTTCCCCTACCCCTGGCTCCCATCTTAAAGAGACCAGACCTCCAACTTCTGCTTTCCTCAGCAGGACTTGCAGCCCCACAAAGAGGTGGGAACGTGTGGGAAGGTTGGAGAGAGAACACCGAAAGAGCACTCCAGGAACACCAGCACTGGACCTGTCCTTCCCACATACGGATTCATTTAAATGTAAATACTTCATTATGATGGATAAAAGTTAACATTTTATTAAAATGGAAATCTTTCTTTCTGGATAAGTAATAGATCAGACCTAGGAGATAACTGAGTTTAGAGGGGGCTATTGGGATCCTATGATGGGAAGGTCTAGGTAGGGGCCACTAGAATCCCTTTTGGTCTACATCTCTTTCCCAAAAGCCTGTGTATATGGCTCCCCTTACACCCAAATCTGAGTCATTATGAGGACCCATTATGGGCCAAGGTGACCATCCCAGAGCAGATACTAGGCAATCCCAGGAAGCCCTACCAGCCACAGGGGCCCAGGCCACAGGTCCTCCTCTCTGGCACAAAAGCAGGGCAGCCGCCCTAAGGTTACAGGGTGACCCTCGGGTGGCTTTACAAAGCTGCTGAGCCCCTAGTGGGCCCCTTTTCCTGGTTTCCCCGTAGGCCTTTATCAGGCAGTTTTGATTTCTGGTCCTGGACTGCTGGCATCTCCATCAGCATCTCTCTCTGGGTTCTGTCTGGCTTCTAGCTCCTGGTTCTAGAAGCCATCTCTCCCCGCTTGCCGCCTGCTGCTGTTTTCTCCTCAAGAATGAGAATCACGCCATCATGGTGACTGGCTTAGCTCTCAGGGGCGGGGGCATCTCCACACCTGAGCTCAGCGGGCTGCCTGGTTCTCTCATTCCAGGGCAAACACATTTGCAAATACTTTCTTCGGGGACTGAAAACAAGCTCATGTTGCTTTGACTAGAATCAAAGCAAAATAAGCTTCCCCAAGTTCCGGTCCCCCAAAGATTGTCTCCTTCCAAAATTATAAAGTCAAACTCTTGTTCAAATTTACCAGAATTTGTTGAATTTTTCTGGGTAGTGGCGCCTCTGGCTAAGATTCTGAACAGCCCTGGCTGCCTGAGGAAGGTAGGGGAGCCCAAAGCGGGCGGCCTCTATGCAGGGGACCGCCATTCCCTACCCCTACCAGATGAATTGCTCTCTGCCTCTTCCACAGAGCAGCATCTATGGATGGTGACCTGAGCCTGGGGATTCCATCGAAAGGAAGATGCAGGAGCCGCCGGTAAGGAAACGCGCGTCCTCCCCATGCCCACCCCCCACCCCAGACAGCCGACTGACTAACAATCGGTGCAAACTCTCCTGTAACAGCTCTCGCAGGCACTTTTCTGTGGTTAGAAAATAAAGTTATATTTTTAAATTATTTTTTAACGAATGTGACTTTCAGACAAAGCCAAATATTTAATCACAGCACAATGTCTACGCATCTTTAAATCCTTTTCCGCATCCGTCTTACCAACAACAGCAAAAAAAAAAAAAAAAAAAAAAAAAAAACAGAAAAACGGCGCATGCGTGCTCACTTGTAGCCAGTTCCGCTGGGAAGCCCGTCTGCCCCATTTTGCTGTGAAGCCAAGTGCTGGCCTCCTACCGGAGGCCGCTATGAATTATCCCCTCTGTTCACCGGCCCCTGGGAAGTTTAAGATTCTTTGGAAGGAGTCAAGCTTTGGTTTCACGTCCCTTCTCTGTGACAAAGGAAGTCACAGGCCAGAGCTATTTTCAACCTTGCCCCTTCATTCCCGAGTATCCTGCTCACGCCGTGAGGGGGCCTTACAGCTCCGCACCGTCCGCGCCGCGCCGGGCCTGTCGCCTCTGCTGCACCAGTTGCTTGTCCAGTTCCCGGAGCTGCTTCAGAAAGCCCCGGTTGGGTAGGACACAGCGGTTCTTGGCCACTTGTTGGATGGCGTCCACCAGGGTCATGTTCCTGTGGATCATCAGGTAGGCCAGGACGAGAGTCGCCGACCGGCTGCGGCCCATGGCGCAGTGAACCAGGATCTTATCTGCAGTGGAGTGGGGAGAAGAAACACCCGCGTTGTAGGGGCAGGGTGGCCTGGAGGGTGGGGCATAGGTGTGAGGCTCACGCAGAGCCAGCTCAGATCCTGACTCTCCCACTATTGTAGGACCCTGGGCAGGTTACTGAGTGGCTGGGAGCCCCAGCTTCCCCATTTGTACAATGGGGATACTGTCAGTATCCTCTTCATTAGGGTCGGTGTGAAGACAATTGGTGCAAAGCAACTTGGTACACTGCCTGGTGCATATTAAAGGTTCAGTAAGTCACAGATGTTATTATTGTTGCCTCGGTGAGGAGGAGGTGGGATTGAAACTGATGCTTCATACCTGCCAAAGCACCTCCAAGGGAGAGCCTTATGAGTTTTTTTAACGCTCACTTTTCATTTATTTATATTTATAATATATTCATATTATTTATTTACTTAATGCTTACTTATTTTGAATAGGGCAGCCACTAGGGTTCGGATTTCAAAAGGTATAAAATGATGGCATTGAAAAGCCTCCCTCGCACCCACCTCCTCAGTTCCCCAAAGCAACAAGTATTACCAATTTCTTCTTCCGGAGAATTATCTGTGCATATACATAGCAAAAACATATTTTTTCTCTTCTTTTCTTGCCCAAAAGGTAGCAAGCTTTACAAACTTTTCTATACCTTGCTTCTTCCATTTAACAGTGTATCTTGGAGACCTTTGTATATCAGTCTCTGAAGAGTTCTCTCTTTGTTATTTCTTCTTGTGGCTGCACAGAGTTCCTCTGTATGGATGAACCATAATCCACTTTGAACGGGATGCATTCCGTCCCGTCCACGGCTGCAGGTGGATTGTGGAGGAATGCAGGCTTTCTGCACCATTTGCAGTGCTGCTGCATTTGATCTCGGATAAGGAGAGAGCACCCACAGTCCCAAAGGGCCCTTTGAGGGGCCGAGACAGAGGGTGCAGTCTGCTTGCCGTGGAGTCTGTGAGCAGTCACGTGGCCTCAGGAGCCTGCAGAGCCCTGGCCTTCTCTCTTGCAGTCCTGGGTTCGAGATCGGTTCTGCTACTAACCACCTGGGTGTGGGGTAGGCCACTCAGCCTGTGGCGCCTCTACTTCCTCAACTGTCAAAAGGGGCAGCAACCTCAGATCAGCTGTGAGCAAAGCCACTTCAGTAAAAATCACACGGTCAGATTTTTTAAAAATTAAAATAGTTTTATTGTGTCATGTGGTATAACCAGGGGATGAATATTCTTACAGCTTAGGTGACCAAATTGTCATCTAGATCAGAGGTTCTCTAAGCATGAGCCAAGACCCTGGGGGTTCCCAAGGTACTCTGAGGAGATCTGTGGAGTTAACATTATTTTCAAAATAGTACTGCGGCGGTGCTCGTCTCTTTCACTCTTGACATTTGCACTGATGGTACAAAGGCAGTGGTGGGAAGAACTGCTGGTGCCTTAGCGTGAATTATGGGAGGGACACTGAACTGTAGTAGTAATCGTTGCATTCACCACCAAGCACTCTTGGGGAAAAAACAAGCCAATTTCCCTTAAGAATATCTTTGATGAAGCAGTTAAAATTAATTTTATCGAATTTCAGCCCTTGGTTACACTTCTTAATATTCTGTGTGATGAAATGGGACGTGTACATAAAGCACTCTGGCTGCATACCGAAGTACGATTGTTATCTCAGGGAAAAGCTTATGGGAGATTGAGTTGCAAGATGAATTAGCCACTGTTTCATGAAACACCATTTTTACTTAAAAGAGTAAATGACAGAAAAACCATGGTAATTCAAACGTGGGTATTTGGCAGACTTTTTCTCGAAGGTGAACAAAGTGAGCCTGTCACATCAAAGAAAACAATTGAGAGTATCTGTTGCCAGTGATAAAATGCAAGCTTTCAAGCAAAAATTAGAATTTTGGAAAACTTCTATCTACTGTGAGATTGACAGTTTCACAATACTCTTAAGATTTTTCTGTTAAGATCGGCAGTCATATTAACAAATGTGTCTTCTGACAATGTACAGTGAAAGTGTCAACATTTGGAAGATCTGCATAACTTAGTGAACAAGATTTTCCACATAACCAATGTGAGATATTACAAAATCATGTGTGGGTTAAAAAATCCATTCAAAATGCAAGAGAGACCAATGGATTTTCATGTAACAGAGTACGAAGTTTATAGATATGGTTTCAGATTCCACATCACAACTCACCTTTAAGACGCTTTCACTTGTCAAGTTTTGGTGTAGTATCAAAGAGGAATATCCAGTTTTCTGAAAAGGCTGTTAACATATCCCTTCCTTCTCCAGCTATATATCTGAGTAAGGCTGGATTTTCTCCATATACTTCCACCAAAACACCATATCACAACAGACTGAATGCAGAAGCAGATATAAAAACCCACCTGGATTCTCATAAGCCTAACATCAAAGAGATTTGCAAAAATGTAAAATAATGCCATGCTTTTCCCTACTTTATTTTGGAAAATATAATTTTTTTCATAAAAATATGTTAATATGCAGTGGGTTCACTTTATTAGTTTTAAATAAATATTTTTACAATTTTCAGTTCTTATTTCTAATAGAGTAGATATTGATAGATCTACCCTACATAAATGCTCTTTGAGGCCTTCAATAATTTTTAGGAGTGTGAAAGGGATCTGAGACCATAAAGTTCGAGAACTGGAAGATCTAGAAGCATCTCCACACCAGACTTCCCTGGTGGTCCGGTGGTTAAGAATCCCCCTGCCAATGCAGGAGACATGGGTTCGAGCCCTGGTCTGGGAAGATCCCACATACCACAGGGCAACTAAGCCGGTGCACCACAACTACTGAGCCCATGCTTTAGAGCCCATGAGCCACAACTACTGAAGCCCATGTGCCTAGAGCCCGTGCTCCGCAACAAGAGAAGCCATCACAGTGAGAAGTCCATGCACCACAATGAAGAGTAGCTCCCGCTCGCCACGACTACACAACTAGAGAAAGCCCTCCACAAGAAAAAAGCTCCCTTCCGCCACTATCATGGCAACAGCTGGGCCGAATGAGAAATCCACCACTATCATGGCAACAGCTGGGCCGAATGAGAAATCACCATGAGAAGCAGCTTTCCACAAAGCACCTCAACATGTTTTATCTCATTTCATCCTTAATACAACCATCAAGATTTCATCATCCTCATCCCTGCTTTACAGATGGGGAAAGAGTCGAGGCGAAATGACTGCTAGAGGTCACCCAGGATGATGGTGCCATCTCTAAAAATAGTTAAAAGCAACTTGTTATTGAGACCCTACTGTGTGGTGGCTACTTGCTGCTGTGCTCTGGGGACAGAAAAAGTAATGAGATTAGCGTCTCTGGCTGTCCCCAGCACTGCCACCACTGCCATCCCAGTGGCGGCCCTCTCCTGTGGTTCTGGGATCCCTTTGCTGGGGTCAAGCTGGCTGGGGCACCTTGAGCTGTGTGACCCCAGTGCTGTCCCTGTTCCTGATTCTTATGCCTGAGGCCTGGAAGGATGACCAAGGAGACACTCACGGACATCACTGGGTTTATGGAGCGCCAGCAGGAGATGAGAAGAGCTTGGCAAAGAACACTTCTGAATGGACGTGGCTCCCCGTGTCCCTCTCACCTCCACTCCCCACTTGCCTCATGGGACCAAGCCCAGGACAGCAGTGATGGTCAGCAACCGTGGCAGCATGAGCTGTGCAAGTGGGCCCAATACCAGGCACCAGGATTCTCTTTCCCCACCCACCCCAGCTGGAGAGGCCTGCACACCCTGCCCTATGGTAAGGACCCTACTGGTGGCCTTTCCACACACACAGTGCTGACACAGAAGGCGCCCATAAAAAACTGTTAATTTTATCAGGATTCGTTTCCACGAATCTCCACAGGCTAACCATGCAGGCCTCCAGTCCCCATCGCTGAGCTGCAAGAGTGTGGCCGCCTTTTCCCCCCGCCCCGTGCACCTGGGCCAGAAAGGCCAGAGGGCGAGAAGCAGGGCGGCTTCTTCAGTGCTGGGTGGGGTTTGGGGGTGGCTGGCCCAGCTCATGGACGTGACTGTCCTCCTGGACTGGAACGTCTACCTCTGGCATTCTAATCCCCACAGACTGTTCCAGAGGCTGCCTGGCCCCTTGCCAGCTCTGCTGATAACTAAAGCGTTTCTTCCTCCCCTGGCAAAAAGGGTAATTCTTTCTGTCATGACTAAAGACTTGAAACAGACGAAAGCTGTAGTTCATTAAGTCTTTAGGGAGCCTGAAGTCTGTTAAGCGGGAGGGGGGGGAGGGGAGAGAGAGGGGGAAGGGGCTGGGGGTCCTCCGCTCCAGCAGAAGGTCCTCCTGGCTGAACTTTGCTTTCATGACAGCAGCACTAATGCCGTCAGCCGTGTGAGCTTGGTGGGCCTCCTAGGGTAGAGGACCCGTCCCCAGACTCTCAGGGCACTGCTCCCTCTTTGCTCTGTGGCTCTGCTAAGCACCACCCTTTGGGGCCCAGCGTTGGATGGTGAGAAACTGCTCCCAGGAGAGTTCAGGAGACATGCAAGGAAGGCTGCATTCAGCCTGTTCACAGCATGGTCCATACCAGAGGAAGCCGAAGGGAGCATTGTCAGGCTTGGCATTTTCTAGGTCAGTGGCTTTCACACTTCTTTGTGTGACAACCGCCTCCCGCCCTCCGCAAATCATAAAATTCACAGCTAACGAGTACATGGGTTCAGCCTAGCCCATATCTTCCAAGCACTTTATATGTTCATCGTAGTCAGTCCTCAGAACAACCTGATGAGGTAGATGAAATTAGTATCCCTGTTTTATCGAGGAGGTAGCTAAAGTGCAGAGAAGCAATGCGTCTGAGTCACACAGCTGGGAAGTGGCAGGACTATGATTCAAGCCCAGGCCACTGAAGCCAGAGGACTTAGATGTTAAGGGGGCTTCACAGGTACGTGTGTATCAGACAAGACTTTCACAAACAATTTGTGCTTTTTTTACATGCAGTGTACGCTGATGTCTTCTATTCTTTCCTAATCTTTTCAATTTTTTTTTTAAAGAAATCCTAGTCAAAGCCACGAAATTGATTTTATAACCCACTGATAGGCCACAATTTATGTTTGAAAAATGATGGTTTCAATTAAATATTTCTCCTTTGGCCTTCACCAAAAGGTGAATTCCCGCAATCTTATGAAGAAAAACCAAATCCAGAACCTCTACTGTTTACCTAATGGCACGTTTTCACTGGCAACCAGAAGGTGGGTCTCTGTCACTCAAATCAGACGTATAGGCTAAGCCTGTTATCACCAACCACCCCCCGACTTCCTTGGTTTGTGTGGGATGCCCTTTGTCTCCCACTCACTACCTTGGAACCTGCAAAAGCAGAGTTCCTACTTCTCCCGAAATAGTTCTGCACACATGGAAGTCCTCAGAAAAAGGATGCATGGCATGTTTTAGAACTGCCAGGGGGCAGGCTTGTATGTGCTGCAGTGGGTCAGGATACCCTTAAAATACCCTGAAAATCTGGTCTGATTAAAGCTCAGAAGCGCCAGAGAAACAGCCTCTTGCTCAAACACAGACTTCATTTATTTCTTCCAACCTACCGTATCCATAATAGATTGTAAGGTGGCTTCCAAAGCAGCCTGTGGACTGTTTGTTCAAGTAAAAGAAAGAATAAAAGGAGAGTGGTGATACTAAAATCTGATCTTTAGAGCTGCATGGTATCCGCCCTGGGATTTCTTAGAAGATTTCATTAAATTAAAACCACAGTAACTCAGCTCTGAGGATGCTGTGCCAGGAGCAGTGAAGGCAGTCCAAATGGGGCTCCCGAGGCAGTATGTTGTCCGTACTTCTTTTTCTGATGAAGAAGGACAAGTTCAGTTGTTTTAGATCCTATAACCAGCTGGAATGTCTCACCTTCCATGATACTGGGTGACCTCTTATACAGCAAAGTCACCAGATGCTCAAAATAAGGACAAAGGGCTCTTCCGTGAGGCCTGAGTGACAGAAGCGATGCCCGTTGGTCCCTGATTAACTCTGTGACCCTCAGCACATCAGCTGGCTTCTCTGGGTCTCTGTTTCCCCAGCTCTCAGGGCAGAACACTGGACTAGATTATCTCTACGATTTCTCAAGAGTGTCTGAGGTAGCCTGGTGAGTTCTTTCGGAAGGGTCAGATCAGGGTAGGGCAGACACAGGGGTGGGCCCCATGTGGCAGATTATAGACCACAGGTACAGCTCTGCAGCACCACAAGGGATGCTTTTCAAAAAGAGGGAACGAGACTGGCTGTGAGGAGCCGTGGTGGGAAACGCTATACACTAAGCTGAAGCTAGCCAAGGAAGAACAGGAAAGACAGAGCAAGGAAAAGGACATGTCTTTGCCTTTTGGCCAGACTGTCCATCAACACCTCTTACATCAAGAGTATAATAAGGAATATACGAATGCGTCTGGCTCCTAAAATGCTACAGGAGTGTTCCGTAGTTTTCCAGGGAGTGACTAGACCCGTCCAGGCTGCCTACTGCCTGTGCCATACATGCTGAGCACACGCCATCTCCACGTATGGAGTCTCTGACAATGCTGACGAGCTTTTTATTTTGTTACTCTGACTACTCAGGGCACAGGTTACAAACTGATGGCCACTGGGTTTCTTTTGTCTGGGCTGTGCCGCGTTTTAAGAGATTTTCAATTTGTTGCCAACACTTAAAATTTGAGCAATTTTACGTTAAAATCCAGATTGGAGACTTTTCCTGAAAAGTCAGATCTACCACATTGGCGCTGATTCTCACAAGACAATCATTGGTTGGGACTGAGTAGCAGCTGTCCCCTTTGGAGGGGATATGGGGCTCTCAGCTCAGCCACAATCACCCTCTCCCCTCACCCCGTGGCCACACGCAGCCAGCGTCATCCATTTATGGCCTCTGCCTTGTCCTGAAGGGTTGGGGTTTGAGCCCTCAGCTTGAGGAATTCTTTAGATATGCAAATACAAAGGGCACAGAGAAGGGAGTCTGGCCTCCCACTGGCAACAGGGTCCTGTCCTGCTTCCCATCCCTAGCCAGCTGGGCGAGGCCCACACTCCCTGCATGTCCTCTGACCTGTGGATATGCTTTTCCCTCTTGACTGTTTCTCGGGTAGGTGCTTGAGACCACCCGGTCTACCCGTCGCGATCCACACCAGCCTGACATCTCCACATCGATGCTCTGAGATCTGTCCAGGCCTAAACATATGACCCCAAAGCCCATTCTTTCCGATTCCGGCAGTGGGGGCAGACTCTAAAATGGCATGCCAGGACCCCGGCAGGCTGTCCTATGCGTGTATCATACCACTGTAGTTCAAAGTTGGAATGTCTTTTTTTCATTTTTTTTTTTTTACCCCCTCTGGGGGTTGGAAACTTTATGATGATGATGTGCACGTGCTGGTGTGGTTATGTGCTTCGTGGTGCGAGACCTCTCTTTATCAAACACATCTGACAGCCTGCTGTGCACCAGGTTCTAGGCTAAGTGCTTTTTGTGGGTTACTGCTGATCCTCATTATAACCTTTCAAGGTAAATATTTTCATCACCGGATGGAGAAAGCAAGGCTTAGAAATCACATTTTTGTGCAGTGTGAATTTGAATGCAGCCTTGTCTTCTCCAAAGCCTTCCAGGCCCCTTGCATTGAGGGGATGGTTGAAGATATAGTAACGGCAAGTTGAACGCATTAAACAGAATCGGAAGGATCGTGTGGTGGTAGCTCTTTGTTTTTTCATGTCAAACATGTTTTCAGTTAACTTCAAATACTGTGAGGCGAATTTCACCTTATGGTGATGAGTCAGAGTCCAGTTGCTTTTTTGATCCTGCTTGGAAACCCAGAATGTGCCTAACTCAAAAGATGGTCCATAAATAGACTCATAAAAAGGATGAGTTTGAAATGAGGTATCCCCTAAGACAAGAACTTCAGCTCTGTGGGTTTTTTTTTTTTCTTTCCTTCCCTCTGTCATAGCCTTCTGAGCCAAAATAAAGACAAACTCTGGGACTGTCCAGCAGACGTGGCCTAGGCCCAGCTGCAGGTTGCAGTTCCTGAAACAGGCCCGTTGGTCAGTCACTGAGTCTTGTAATCCCAACCACTTGTGGTAAGAAAGGCCTTTAGTAACTGTATACCCTGAATTATGTGATGGCCCCCTAAAAGGGTATGACACGTAGGGCTGAAGTCAGAGCACAGATCAGGGAGTTGAAGTCCCTCTGGCCTCTGTGGAATGTCACTGAGATACATCCTGCAGTAATCACAGCATATTGGCTCAGCCAGATGCATACCTACACTGTGCCCTTCTCCCCAGAGTAGCCTTGTAGACTTTACCTGGATTAGGGCCGCTAAAACTGCATTTTGGCTACGAGGACTAGTACTGTGATTTAAAAGACGGTTAATTAACTTGGGGAAACTTGGACATCATGAGTGTAAAACTCAGATTCTCAAATATAGTTTGCCACTTAGAAAGAATAGGTTGTCAGCTTTCTACAGGAGGGTTTACTAGACTGAATATGACTAGGGTGGGAGGATGAGGGAGGCAGGTATGAACTTGGTTGGCTGGCAGGAGAATCTGAAGTCTCCCCTAGATTCCCACTCAAGTCAGCTCCCTGAGGGTTTTCGAGCATCGAGGCTCTTGGCTATTAGTCTGGTCTGGACCCAGGCACAGTTAGCACCTTGGCAGCATCCCACCGTTGAGGGCTCCCAACCACCCCTGGCGTTCAAAAGATGGCTGCTGTGCCTCAGGGAAGACAAATTCAGGCCAAAGGCCTCTCCTCAGAGCCCTCCTGATTCTGACTTCCCATAGCGGCAACCAAGGGCCAGACCCCAGCAGCAGCAAGCTCAGTGGTGCGCACAGCCTCCGGGGGAGCAGACATTTCCAGCAACCCTGGCAGGGCGGGATTTGCAAGGGGAGCTTACTTAAAGTGTGCAGATGCCGCTTACCACCAGGCTGAGGGGCGGGGCCTCAGGCTGGGGGTGGGGCCTCGGGCTGGGGCGGGGCCTTGAGGTGGCCAAGGGCTGGGGGCGGGGCCGTGCGCAGGCCGAAGGTCTCTTACTGTGATCGTAGCGGAGCGCAGCATCAATGAAAGCGGCCGCTGGGTAGAAGAAGACGCTGAGGTCGAAGGTGGGCAGGTCATCGGCCTCGACGCCGTGGTACTCGATGGCCATGTCGCGGTAGTAGTCGGGTCCGGTGTCTACGTTCCAGCGGCCGTGGGCCGCGTTCAGCACGTGCGTGAAGCCTGCCTTCTGCAGTCTGTAACGGTCCAGCGCCGTCGCCCTGGGTGCGAGGGAAAGAGGCTGGTCGGCTGCGCGAAGCCTTGGCCTGGATCTGGGGGAAAGTCCGGTGCAGCCCATGGGTTTCCGCTCTCGATTCCGGCTTCCAAAATAAGGCCTAGCCGTTGAAATGAAGGACTTCCCTACTCCAAGCCCTGCTCTTACCGACCCCTTGGCCACTGTGCCCTATTCTTTTGTCCATTCATTCTTTCATTCACCAAATACAGAAGAGCTTGGTGCTGGAGACTCCAGTGGTCTGCGGGAGTGGACTGTCAGCTGCCAGATCCCCTCTAAGGCCATCAGAATAACCTGTTCATTAGGCAAAGCTGAATGTAAGGGAGAGGGCCACCTTCATAGAGCCTCGGGGAGACCCTTTAAAGCCGGCCCCTCCTCTGAACCCTCTGGATGTTTACAGTGTTTGGAGGTTGGGGCTCGAATGAATGGTTTCAGATGGGTCATTCAGGGAATTCCCTGATGGTCCAGTAGTTAGGACTCCACCCTTCCACTGCAGGGGGCACAGGTTCGATCCCTGTGCAGAGGAACTAAGATCCCACAAGCCAGTGTGTTGTGCCCTACCCCCAAAAAAACAAAAACTTGAAAAAAAAAAAATAAGATGGGTCATTCAGTGTGACGGTTTGATTGGGATCTGGCAAAATTCTTAATCTTAATGTTCAAGAGATTGGTGAACACAGTGCAAAACCTTTGCTTTGATAAGTGAATCATTGTCTACTTGGGCAAAGCACTGTTCTGAAGAGGAGAGCTGTTTGAGGAGTCTGTTACTGGAATTGATTTTAGGAAGTTCTTGAAGCCAAGAATTTTCAGGAACAAAGAGTAAAAGTCATGTTAAAGTAGGTGGCTTTGGAACATGGGGCAAAGGAAGCAGGAGTTATTTCGGCCTAGAAGGGCCAGGGGATACTTTATTGGAGAGAGGGCTTTGAGCCTGCCTTACTACAAGTGTCAACACTTGGTGATAGAGGGGAAGAGGGAGGCAAGGGCATGCCCAAGCCAAAGAAATAGCACAACCTAAGGGATGGAGGCTGGAGATAATGAAGGGCTTCCAGGAAATGTTTATTATTTCCTGTAACCAATCATTTATCCCCAATTTAATGATTTAGAATCTATTGTGTGCCGAGCACTGTCCTGGGTACTGATGATGCAGCAATAAGCAGGTTAGTCAAGGTCCCTTGGGAAGCTTAGATTATGATGGGGAAAGCAAATAAGTGGATAAATAATTTCAGATAGCAGTAAGGCTGTGTAGAGTGACCGTGGTCCTGTTTTTGGTAAGGTAGTCAGGGAAGGCCCCTGCGGGGAAGTGGCATTTAAGCTAAGACTGAGGGGTGATAAGGGCCTAGGCAGGGGAAGATTTGGAGGGAAAGTGTTTCCTCCAGGCAGAGGCAACAGCAGATGCTAAGAACAGAAGGGAGACTAGTGTGGCTGTAATAGCAAGGGTGGTAGTGGTACAAGGGGAAGCTGAAAAGGGGGGCTGGTTCACGGTGGGCCCTGTAGATCGTAGGGAAGAGTTTGGATTTTACTCTAAGTAATGTGGTATGCCACATGCCGCAGAGGAGTTTAAGGAAGGGCTGAGCATTGTTTACTTTTTTAAAGATCAGTCTGGCTGATGCATGGAGATGGGTTGGAGAGGAACATAAAATAGAAGCAGGAGCTCTGTTGGAGGCTGTCGCGGTTATACAGCCAAGAGAGGAAGGTGGCTGGAGTAAGTCACAGCAGACTTGCTGATGGATTGGGAATGCGGGCAGAGAGGAGGGGACTGGTTTGGCCAGAGCATAGCATATGAGAGGAGAGATGAGAAAGGTCTGGAGAGGGAGTGTGGGATTTGACCATGGAGTGCTTGGATGTCAGGATCTGCATTTGGACATCAAGGAGAGCTTTTGATGGTGTTTGAGGAGGGTGATCCCATCTGAGATTCGAGATGACGTCTCCCTCAACAGCACAAAGCCCAGTTCTACAGCTCAGGGAAGAGGTGACAAGGGTCTGGAACTGTAACAGTAGGAGGCTAAAAGTGGCAATGCGTTCCAGCTGAGAACTCATCTCAAGGCCACTGGTAAAAGGACGTGGACAGAAGTGAGCATATTGGATGCCAACATGGATCAACACCCTGAGCGGGGAGGCTCCATGCAGTAGAAACACAAGCCATAGTCCCTCGGCCAAGGGCCCCTTGTGTATCGCTGCTTTCCTGGGGCTTTGTATTGGTCATGAGAGGAACCACAGTGGAGTCCAGTGTTTGGAAGAGGGAGACCTGAACACAGGCCTTGAGCTTTTAGAAACATGTGCAAACAGACCATGGGAACTGAGGCGTGGGGAGATGGGGAGTTCCACCAAGCCCCGCAGCTGGCTTTTAGGGCTGCCATCCTGACTACGAAACCCATTCTGCTTTCAATTTTTCCTCAGAAAGGTCTGTTTTTCATTTTTCTCCTCATCCCAAAGTATGTATACAACAAACATTATGCTTTGGGGACATAGATCTGCGCTCAATTAAAGGCTCCACTAATGCAGTCCATCTTGCTGAGTAGCAATCAACCTTACTTTGAGGTTGAGCTCAGTGGAAAAATTAAAATTAACTGTCCTTGACAGGAAGTTCCTACCCACCATAAAGACTGGTCTCGCTGGGTTCTGCAGCTGAATTTCAACATAATCAACTGGCGGTAACAGTTTGCACTTTGCTGCTTTGGGGGTCAAGGATCAGGGTAGATATGCAACAAGATTCATTGCATGACACCTCTACATTCACCGCGCCGCCCCACCAGAGCTGGTTTTGACTGTGTCTGAGGGAGAGAAAGGGGCTCATGCGGAGGATTAGACCTGGTGGGTATCCTGAAGCCCATTGCAGGTTTTTGGGCTCTGTGGCTACCTGGGCCCGGAAGGGGAGGTGGTATCCTCACACACCCCTCGGGAGATTTCCCCCAGCTTGGCTTACTTAGAGTCCAGTTGAGGACTCTGGGTGGTATCCACAGCAGGATGGGGATTTGCAAATACGCAGAGTGACTCTCAGTAGACAGTGGCTGTTTTGAAGGCAGATCCCCAGTTGGCCCAGACACCTAGCTCATCTATCACTGGGAGTGGGATAGAGTCGGAGGGTGCTGCCTGGTGCTGCGTTGTTTAATTTTCTTAACTTTCAGGGCTACCTGCTCAGATATGTGGGAAAGACTAAGAAATGTGCCTCTGCTGAAGGAGAAAAGCTCAGAAGAAAAACAGGGTTAAGAAATTACTTCTAGGATTTAGGTGATTCAGGAGCCTAAACAGCAGTTTCTGGTTGTTTAAGAAAAATCTTAGGCGTAAGTAATCTATTGAGGACACGGGGGCGGGAGAGGGTAAGCTGGGACGATGTGAGAGAGTGCCATGGACATATATACACTACCAAATGTAAAATAGTTAGCTAGTGGGAAGCAGCCTCATAGCACAGGGAGATCAGATCGGTGCTTTGTGACCACCTAGAGGGGTGGGATAGGGAGGGTGGGAGGGAGACGCAAGAGGGAGGGGATATGGGGATATAAGTATACATATAGCTGATTCACTTTGTGATACAGCAGAAACTAACACAACAATGTAAAGCAATTACACTCCAATAAAGATATTAAAGAATTAAAATATGTCATTTAATTACAAAAGTAACACATGTTCTATGCAGAATGTGGAAAACATATTCCCTTCCCCCCCAACACAAAACACCTGTATTTCTACTCCCTAGAGATAAAGACTATTTGCCTTTTGATATAAGATCTTCCAGTTGTAAGCAGAAACTAACACACCATTGTAAAGCAATTATACTCCAATAAAGATGTTAAAAAAAAAAAAAAGATCTTCCAGTTGTTTTTCCATGAATAGATTTTATATAAAGGTTGGGGTGGGGGTTACAATACTATATACAATACTATATATACGGTTTCCAAAACTTTGCATGGTGATATATTGTAAACTTTTTTTTGGAAGCATTTTTTAAAGTTTCTTTTATTTATTTATTTTTGGCTGCGTTGGGTCTTCGTTGCTGCACGCGGGCTTTCTCTAGTTGCGGCGAGCAGAGACTTCTTTTGTTGCAGAGCACGGGCTCTAGGTGCACGGGCTTCAGTAGTTGTGGCACACAAGCTCAGTAGTTGTGGCTCACGGGCTCTAGAGCTCAGGCTCAGTAGCTGTGGCGCACAGGCTTAGTTGCTCCACAGTATGTGAGATCTTCCCGGACCAGGGCTCGAACCCATGACCCCTGCATTGGCAGGTGGATTCTTAACTGCACCACCAGGGAAGCCCTGGCAGGTGGATTCTTAACCACTGCGCAACCAGGGAAGTCCCTGTAAACATCTTGTTAGGTCAACATACAGCCTTCAATAGCTGCATACTATTCCATTCCATAGGTAAATCTCAGTTTTACCTCACCAAGCCCCTAGCTTTGGACATTTGTGTTCTCTCTCTCTCGTCTGTCTCTCTCGTCTGTCTCTCTCCTGGAGACAGAGTGATGGGAGTTACAATAAGAAACACTGTAAACAAACAACTTGCTATGTTTCTTTGGGCACATCTCTGTGTCCTTAGGAGAGATTTTTTTGAAGTGGAATTGCTGGGTCAACAGATATGAGCATTTTAAACACAGTTGATACTTGTTACTAAATTGTCTTCCAGAAAGTTTGCTCAAATTAACATTCCGATTTTTGTTCATTTCTAATTTCATAGACCAAAAAAATGTCTCATTTTCATTAATTTTAGCAATGAGGCTGAACATTTTCTCCCATATTTGTTGGACTTGTACGGTTTTACTTTTGCAGAACGTTGTCACATCCCTGTTTCTGACCCAGATCTCTTTAGCTCTTCTTCCTGCCTGTGAACCTCTGGCCTCGCTCTGGATTCTGAATCTGGGTTGGAGGGCCAAGAAAGGGACTTTCTTCCTCAGAGACCTTCCCTCCCTTCCTCCTTCTCCGGCCTGGACCAGCCTCCTTTCAGCCCCTCAGAGTTCCTCCAGGAAACTTACTTTAACCAGCGTTGAGGAGTGGCAAGTAAGAGTAGTCTCCCTGTGCAGAGCTCTTGGCATTCCACTTTTTCGGACCTCTTGGGGGCCCTCCTGATTCCTAGCCTACATACCTCAGCCCCTGCCCGGAAGTCTATTTCCCACAGATGTGTGCTGTCACAGAGAGGAGGAGGGACATGCAAGTACGCATCTGTACAAGCCATCCACCAGCTGTCTTGCAGTGGGGAACCAGCTGCTTCCGTGTTGCCAGGATTCTGCACTGGGCATTGACGAAAGTCCACTAAAGCTTGGGCAGTTCTCCGTACCCTCACGTCTGTGAGGACCCACTGAGTTCCTGCACCTAATCATGGACTCCTGTTCACCCACAGCCCACATCCTGTAATCTGGCACCTTATTTATTCTGATGCGTGTGACACTTGTGGTGGCACATCAGTTCGTGGGCATGACCCTGATGGTGACCTTCTCCTTCTCTGGAGTCTTGACCACACCTACTCCTTGCAAGTGAATTTTAAAACAGCAGGCACATTTCTAGCTTTTGATCTCCCTCAATTCACCTGATATGAAGGCAAAATTCACTAGCTGTCTGGTTTTTTGCGTGTTCTTGTTACTTGCTGTTGATGAAGCTGTTTGGCTGTGAGGCTCTGCAGAAAACACAGGGCTCACAGGTGTAGTTTGTAAGCTTAAACTGCTGCATGAATCAAAACAATGACCCTCTGGGACCCTCAGTTTTCTTTATTTGTTAAATAGAACCAATTACATTGGCAGTACTTTCCTTACAAGATTCTTGTAAAGTTGAGTGATGCAATATTCAAGTTTCTTTAAAAGGTGAAAAGATAAATTCCAGGGTGGGGGGCAAACAATAGGAAGATGCACGACAAAATGTTATCCGTGGTTATCTCTGGGTAACAGAATTATAGGGAATTTTAATATTCTTTTTGTCTGTGCTTTGTAAATTTTCAGTAATGAACATAACATATATTCACTTAGTGGGTAAATATATACCATGATTTTTATTGATGTTCTATCCTTAGTTCTCAGGAGAGACTGTTGCAAAGACATAAGGTGGTCTCGGTGTTTTTAACTCCTTAGAAATCTCTCCATCATCTTCCCCACCCCCCTAGACTCTAGACCTTCGAGGATGGAGGCTAAGAGGGGAAAGACAATGCATGGGAAGCCTGGTTTCAAGAAATGGTGTTGTATTAATCACTAGACTAGGCATTTGGCTAAGCATGAAAGGAAATGGTTGACATCGCTGGGTGAAAAGCCGTCACCCAGCATGAGAAGGCCCAGCCAGGCCAGGGCCACCGCGTCTCACCCTGGGCACCTTGCCCACGACTGGTGCCCAGTTGTACCTTAGTCGCCTTCAGTACCTGGAGGCTCAGAGTCCAGGTTTTCTAGTTCTTTCAGGTGACATTCAGCATGTTAAATTGTCAACCTTGGCTGTGTTTTTGCTGCCCACCCTGGACAAGCAGGTCAAGTTTTAGCTCTACTTGGTGCCTCAAGGCTGAATTAGTTCTTTCTTTTTTGGGGAGAGAGATTGCAGCTGTCCAGGTGCACCAGTGAGAGGTCCTCTCTTGAGCTGAGGACCGTCTCAGCCATTGATTTGCCTTCTTCTCACTCTCCAGCCTCTTCGACTACAGGCCAGCCCCAGAGCTGCCACTGGCTTCAGAGGCTGTCGGTCTGGTTGGGAGCAGAAAAGCAGAAAGGGTGAGCTGGAGAGGCCCCTGGCATGTGAGCTCAGGCTGGGTGGAGCTAGCCCAGGCATTTGAAGAGTCAGGCTTTATAGGGAGGGGCTGCTGGCTGTCGATGACCCCAAAAGCCAGACCTTGGAGGCGACTGTAGTTATAATAAAAATAGGGCTCCCACCATTCAGGCAGAAGCAGAGCAGCTTCGCAGAGCCTTGGTGTTGGCTTATAGGGCTGCCTCTATCGTGAGAGAGAAGAGAGATTTCTCAATTATCCTGTTGCAACCAAGCCTTACTATGGGGAGCCTGTCCTGCCCGGGACTTTACAATCTCTTTGATGGTAGCCAGGATATTTCCCCTCCTGCTGACTACTGGGGAGAAGCAAGACAGAAAGAAAAAAGAATTTGCTCAGAAAATGGAAGATGTGAATGAGATTAAAGTGAGAATATTTAAATTACAGAAATTTAGTGCTTTCAAGCATCCTCAAGCACTTCTGAAGCACCCATTTAGGGACTGCTGATTGATAAGAGGTGATGAATTATTCTTATCTCATCATCAATGCCAGTCCCTGGCTCTCTGGAGGGCAACCCTTGGTTAACCTAATTTGAATCTAATTTGTATGACTTAAAAGTAGTAAAACAAGTACATGCTTGAGCCTAATAAAGCCTAATTTATTTAATAAGACATTTCTTAAAGAATTTTACTTTAGAGCTGGAAGGGACGTTGGAAATCATCCCTTTATTTTACAAATAAAGAAACTGAGTCCCAGAACAATAAGATGTTTTGCCAAAGGCCACACAGAATGGCCACCCACACAGGAGGCTTGAACTCTCTGCCCCTATCCTGCTGGAGGGCTTTCGCTCTACTCCACACTGTCCCCAAGGTTCCCACTTGCAGATTCAGACCCCCTACCAAGTTGTAGGAAATGGGTGGGAGAGGGTGGCTGTGCTTTGAGCCCTTGAGCGAGGAAGACTTCCCCACGAGGCCACCAAAAGGTAGCTGCCTGGCCTGCACTGACCCCCGCCGCTGACCCAGCACATTTCACAACATCAGCCACATCCCTCTGTCGGTGGCCTCTTCTCGCCAGGCTGTGGTGATGGTGGAGTGGGTGGGAGGATGGGGGGGACATCTCTGCTCTCCTCAGGCTGGTAAGCAACAGACACTTGGAGTCACCAGGCATCCCATTTGGTGATCCCCTTGGAATAAGCTGAGATTGAGAAAATGCTTTAGACGTTCAGAAACCCACAGGCGTGTAAGGCTTTGATGTGGTACTGCCCCCTCAGGCCTTAGGCCACCCGGGTCCCTGGAAGGCCGGGACAGCATCCATGGAGGGAGTAGGCTGGAGAAGGCCCAATAAGAGGGACTTCCTTCCTTCCAACCTGGACTTGGGTTCATGATAGCATCTCATGGGAGAAATTTGACCAGGGGTGTTTTCTGTCCCAAGGCTGCCCTTAGCAGAGGGACGCTGAGTGGCAAAGTGTAGTGACTGTTCTCTACCTCCGTCTCACACTGTGAGTTGGATTTCCAGAAGCTGCCTGATCTCTAATAGTTCACACACAGTGGGTGTGCCAGGAACTGTGCTGAGAATCAGATGTATTAACCCATTGAATCCACATCTTTTAGGTGAAGAAATTGAAGCTCCGAAAGCTTGAGTGACTTGCCCAAGGCCACATGGGAACCAGTAATTTGACCCAGACGTTGTGGCTCCAGAGCAGATGCCCAGCCATTCTGCGCTTGAGGAGAGAGGAGTGGGGAAAGAATGAGCTGCTTCTTGGGGGTCAGTCTGGTGCCCAGCAGGTCCCAGGCATCGTTGGTCTAGACTTCAGGAGCAAGCCGGTGGCTCTAGCCGCCTCAGGACACCCATTCTCACTCCTGGATCCTAACCACCTTAACTTTCAGATCCTGGCTTTTAAGGATCTTAGGCGCTTTTAGGGAATGGAAACACTCAACCTAAATGCAAATATCAAATTAAACTGAGGCTTCGTGCATGAGGAGCCAGCTATGAGCATTTCACTGCTCTGGCCAATACCTACAAAGAGACGGAGAGACACGGGCATCTGTGCCTACTTTCAGCCAGGCTGTAACCTTGGTGTGGTTGTGTTGACGGTGGAATTAACTTCTTTCTCAGTAAGCATCTGTGAGTCTCATTAACCTTGTTAAGTGGGTGTCAAGGAGGGACCCTGAGCAGAGATGGGGACAAGGTCAGGTGGGTGCTGACCTTGGTCCTCTCCTGGGCTATGCATGCAGGTCACACACGCTGACTGTGGAGCCTGCCTAGACTGTGCATGTGTGTTTGTTTGGGGGCTCAATCAGGCAGAGCTGGATTGAATCAAAAGGGCAGTGACATTCCCTTGATTGAAGGAAGCAAACTTATGGTCAGATGTCAAGGAAGTAAGCATATCTTATTGCGTCAAACCCTATTGTCTGTCGCTCTATTACACTAGGCCATTTGTATCCTGCTCAGACACTCAGTGGCTTCCTGAATAAAGTCCCTTGGCCCTGACCTACCTTCCCAGGTTTCTTTCTCACTAAGTAGCAATAATAACAACATTTGCCTTTGTCTGTTACTTCATAATTTACAAAATGCTTTCACATTCCAATATTTCTTTGAATCCTCTCAGTAACCATCTTTTGAGGCCCAGAAAGTTGAAAGGACCTACCCAAAGCCTCTGCACCTGGAGATGGACTGTGGCTGTGGTACCTTGTGTGTTACCCTTTGGAATGTTGCTGCCCATCCAGAGGGGTGTGTTACACTTTCCTGCCCCATTGTCATGAGGCTTTGGCATGGACTTGCTTTGGCCAGTGAAATGTGGGCATCAGTGTCTTGTGTCACTTCCAAGTCAGTCTGTGGTTTGCCATGTCTCTCTTTTCCCTCTGCCGGGAGCCTGACAATATCCCCAGAGAGGGGCTGAGTCCTGAGTCCTGGAGTCGAGTGGAGAGACCATGGACATGTCACATGAGGGAGAAGTAAACCACTGTTCTGGTAGGCAACAAGATGCTGGGGATACCCTGTCATCACAGCACAGCTAAGTCTAAGCTGATCACACAGTAGTAAAACTTGGCTTAATCTCAGACCCTCTGGAAGCACATTCTCTACTGCATTCATCCCCAATGTTCCAGATGAATCACCCTGTTTGTTCGCAGCTCCATGCCTTTTCTCACCCTGTTCCCTCTGCCTAGAATTCTTTTGAAATCCTATCCATCTTCCAAAGCCAAGCTTAGAACTCACCACTCCTATGATGCTTTCTCAGATCCATAATACCAAGCACTTACTGAGCATTTACTATGTGGCAGCTACTACTCTAGCACTTCACTTGTTTTAATTCATTTAATCTTCACCTGTGAGATAAGCCTTGTTACTGTTGCCGTAGAAGAGGAAGAGAGGTAAAATAAACTTGTCCAAATCACACACTGGTAAATGGCAGAGCCAAGACTCAACCCCATGCTCCTTCCAACCCACTACCTATTTCTCTTTCTATTCCCCGTTACGTGTCTACACATCTCTTCTCCTCAACTGGAAAACAGCTTCTTTATCTGACTGACCACATTTTCTTGATCCTGGTTTGAGAATATATACTGACACTGCCTGGTGGTGTACCCTTGGGCTGGTCACTTAATTTCTCTGAACCTCAGTTTCCTCTTTGTATCCCCCAAAGCTCCTAGCAAGGTGCCCAGTAAATACTGACTGACTAAATGGATGAACTCCATGAGCCTTGGTTTGCTCATTTTTTATAAATTTATTTTTTATTTATTTATTTTTGGCTGCACTGGGTCTTCGTTGCTGTGTGTGGGCTTTCTCTAGTTATGGCGAGCGGGGGTTGCTCAGCAGTTGTGGTGCAGGGGCTTAGCTGCTCCACAGCATATGGGATCTTCCCGGGCCAGGGCACAAACCTGTGTCCCCTGCATTGGCAGGCAAACTCGTAACCACTGCGCCACCAGGGAAGTCCCGGTTTGCTCATTTTTTAAATGGGAGAGATAATGGTACCTCCTTCATAGAGTGTTAGGGGGTTTCAATGATGCCTAGCACAGGGCACGGCACATGGTAAGAATCCAATATAATTTGGCTATTGTTACTATTATAACCTGTAGGGAAGGTAAATCTAGTATGTAATATAGAGAGAGAAAAATCTTACTTCTCACCATGGGGATTGGGAAAGCTAACTTCATGGCAGAAGTGACTTGAGTGGACTTTGAAGAATGCATAGAATCTGGACACGGAGATGAGGTGAAGGGAAGGGCATTTTAGGCAAAGGGAACAGCACAGAGAAAGAGACAGTATAAATCTTTAAATCTTAATCCTCCTTCCCCTATTTATACCATTTGTAGGGTCAGATCTCAGGAAATAATCCTAAATATTAAAAATAAGTTTATGAATAAAGATGTCCACTGCAGCATTATTTATAAAAGTGAGAACGTGAAAGTGACCGATATGTCCAATAGTAGGGAAAGTGGTTAAATAAATGATCTTCTATCCATCTGATATAATACATATATAATTATTGTTACTATTATATTATGATATATATGAGAAGTATATAATAAGAGAAAAGTTTATGAATGACGCTATGTGGAAAAGAGACAAGATAAAATGAATAATCAATATTGTCACAACTATATAAAAAGAATTTAAAACCAAATGTATCATGTAGAAAGTGTAGGAGGAAATGTACTGCAGTCTTAGTAGGCGTGGCTTGGCGTGATGGACTTGGGTGATTGTTTTGAGATATTTAAAAGTTTTCTTCCTTACATTAATCACTATTTTATTATTATAGCTAAACTTTTTCAGTGCTTACTCTGTACTAGGCACTGCACTAATATTTGACATATATTATCTCAATCCATACAATCCTATGAGGAAGGTTCTCTTGTTAACCTGTTACAAATAGGGAAGCTAAGAGATCTATATTTATACAATGAGTTTACATTACTTTTAAAATAGGACAATATAGTTACTACGTTTATGTAATATTTTATTATTAAAAGATAAGAGATTCAGATTTCCCCCCCTTTTTTGCTACTTCAAACAAGATAAACATTGTACATATTTCCTTGTGTATTGGTACTCTTATTTCTGTAAGTCACATTTCTGAAAGCGATATTTGAGGTCAAAGTATATGCATGCCTTTTTTATTTTGAACTAATTTTAGACTTACAGAAAAGTTGCAAAAATAGTACAGAGATTATTTGGCAATAAAGAAGAATAAAACACTAATACACACTACAGCTTGGATGAACCTTGAAAACAGTATGCTAAGTGTAAGAAGCCAGTCACAATTGGCCATTTATTATTATTCCATTTATATGAAATGTCCAGGATAGGTAAATACATAGAAACAGCAGATTGTTGGCTGCCTAAGGCTGGGAGAATATGGGGAATTGAGAGTGATTACTTAATGGGTTCAGGGTTTCCTTCTGAGGTGATGGAAATGCTTTGAAATTAGCTGGTGGTTGTACAGCTCTGTAAATATAATAAAACCGCTGAATTGTACACTCTAAAAGGGTGAATTTTATGGAATGCAAGTTATATCTCAATAAAGCTATTGTTTTTTAAAAAGTAAACAATAGAGTCCCTATTTAGGGGAACCCACATTCCCCAATGTTCATAACTGAGAAATGATGGATAAATTATGGTACAGCTATACTAAGGAATATTGAAAGTACAGAAGAGTATAATTCCTTTTTTCTGCTAAAAATTATTTAAAAGAAATAAAAATCCTGGGCTTCCCTGGTGGCGCAGTGGTTGAGAGTCCACCTGCCGATGCAGGGGACACGGGTTCGTGCCCCGGTCCGGGAAGATCCCACATGCCACGGAGTGGCTGGGCCCATGAGCCATGGCCGCTGAGCCTGTGCGTCCGGAGCCTGTGCTCTGCAACGGGAGAGGCCACAACAGTGAGAGGCCTGCGTACCACAAAAAAAAAAAAAAAAAAATCCTTTAAATGTATGCATATATTTCCTTATATTTGCAATAACATACATAAAGTGAGCTTAATGCTGGTTACTCAGGGCAGAGTTAAGAGAGGACAAAGGGAGATTATGCAATTTTTTATAACCCTCTATTTAGTTTAATTTAGTGTAAAAGGGCATATAATTTTTGTAACTTTTTCCATTTAAAAATATTAAGAAAGAAAAAAGAAAAGGGGGTTCTGCCCCTGATTTCCCATGACTAGACAGTTATCTCTAGGTTTTTAAGCAGCAAGGTGTTTATTAAAAATCACACATGCAGTGGTCCTGCACCATCTCAGAGAGATGAGCCATGAGCTGGAATCCTGGGGGGATGGCGGGAGGAGCAGGATGAAAGCTTCTGGGTTAGGCCAAACGGCATTTGAATCCCAGCTCTCAGCTATTTACTGAGCTGTGGACCTTGGGCCAGTTACTTAACTGCTCTGTGCCTCAGTTTCCTTGTCTTTAAAATGGGAGTAATTAGATGACCTCTCATTGGGCTGTAGTGAAAATAAAGTGAGGTCATGCATGCAAGATGCTTAGCACAGTGCCTGGCACATAGTATTCAATAAAGAATAAGTACAATTATTATTATTATTTACAGTAGGCACTTCCTAATTGTTTGAAGAGTGGGGAATGGTGACTATAAAAATCTAGAGGGGACAGTAACCTCAACTTTACTGGGTCTACCGTGCTTCCTGACACATATGGTGATGTGCTCTTATGCCACCCACCTGAGAACTGACTTTATTCTTGCTAGTCTTATCCCCATCTAAAATAAAAGACTACATTTCCCAGCTTCCCTTGCAGCTAAGGGCAGGGGAAGTCTTGGGTGGGACTTCCCTTCGGGAAGATGTCCTTTTCCTCTTCCTTGCCTTCAGCCTTCCAGTGGTCTGGATCCTACAGTTGATGGCAGGTTCCCTGCTAGCAGTGTCAGACCTTGAAGCAACCCTGAAGGAAGAAACCACACCCTGGGGATGGTGGAGCCCGAGCCTGGGAGCCTGAGCCCCTGGTGACCCTGGAGTCACTATGCTAGCCCCAGCTCGCCTTCCTCTGCACTTCTTTTATGTGAGAGAGAAACCAATCTCTATCTTGCTTAAGCCCCTTTTCTTTTTTTTTTTTTTGGCGGTACGCTGGCCTCTCACCGCTGTGGCCTCTCCCGTTGCGGAGCACAGGCTCCGGACTCGCAGACTCAGCGGCCATGGCCCACGGGCCCAGCCTCTCCGCGGCATGTGGGATCTTCCCGGACCGGGCACGAACCCGCGTCCCCTGCATCGGCAGGCGGACTCCCAACCACTGCGCCACCAGGGAAGCCCAAGCCCCTTTTCTGAGTTTTCTGTGATAGGAAAATAAACCCAGCCCTAGCTAATAGAGTTCTCTCAGAACCAACCTAAAAAGCAAGAGCTCATGGCAGGAAGGTGGCGAGGGCTGTGCCCTGGGGAGGGCTGGCTACCAAAGGTGAGGCTGGGCCTCGCCACTTACTCATCGCCGATGTAGAGCTTGGGCCAGACCTCGTTGACATGCGTGTACTGGGGACTGCCCTTCCAGAAGAGACGCTCCAGCTCAAAGGCTCCGGGGGTACAGTAATCCTCAGCTTCCCCCTCCTCCTCCACCTTCGGCAGCAGCTTCTTGGCAGACGGGTAAGCATTCTTGAGGCTTGTCTTCGGTTCTCTGGATGTCATTTTGGAGCCAAGGGATTTTCTTTCCTTTCTGCAGCTGGTCATGAAAGAGGGTCAGGATTGCGGTTAGCAGGGACAGAGGTAGGGAATGGGCTTTACAAAAAAAGAGGAGGGTATATAAGCTGGCATTTCCCCAGCCTGTTATGTTCCTGCTTCCTCTTCCCAGGCCACAGAGGTCAATAGGGAAGGCCATGATAGCAGTTAAACAACACTTCCCCAAGATTCCAGTCTCCTGCAAAGCAAGCATGCTGGGCACCCTCTGACGTGGGCATTTGCTGCAGACACAAACAGGCTTCAGGTCTAAGAAATCCCTGCAGGCTGCCTGTCCTCTGCCACCTTTCTTTTAGATTTACCCCCTTTTTTGGTGCCTGTTCTTTCCTTTATGTGACCGGAGTCTGCTGGCTCAGGCCATTTAGAACCTGAATAAGAAGGCCCAGGAGGTCCCTGCCATTCCAGGCCTGTGGTATTCAGCGTCTGCAGAGAGCTGTCATCCAGTGGAAAGGGCACACCTGGAAATCCAGAGCCTGTGTGGTCTGGGCAGCCACACACATTCCGGGGATTCGGAAGTCTTGGGGTGGAAGGAAACTTGGCTGCGTGAGGGTTTGTCAACTTGTTAGGAAGTTGAAGTCAACGCTGGCTACTCTCACACTAGGAGGCTGGCAGTTGTGCTAGCTTACCAGGGGTTTGGAAGAGACGTTCCAAGCTAGAAAGCTGTGTCTGCAGATTGGAACGTATATTTGCAGAGCTTGTCAGGCTCTGCAGGTGGAATATGGGTGAAGAGTTTCCATTGTCCCCAAAGAAATGAATTCATTGAGGAATTGGGCACCATGTGTTCCGTGAGCGGAGTGACCGATACACTCAGGCAGCCTGGGAAGGGAGGTTATACTCGTCCTGCTGGGAGACTGGAGGGAAGGGGGAAAGGGTGGAGTGACTGAGAAACGTGAGTGCAGGTGAGTGATGGGGAGGGAACGTTACTCATTTATGTAACAAATACTTATGTAGCACTTACTGTGTGCTAGGCACTGTTCCAGGTGCTTTGCAATTATTAACTCATTTAATCTTCTTAACAACCCTAAGAAACAGGCACCATGATTATCTCCATTTTGAAGATGAGGAAAACTGTAAGTTGAGGATGCTTATAACACATGGTCTAAGTCTTCTGAGAAAAAAAAAAAATTGCCCAGAGGGTAGGGGTTGGGGTGGAGGATGCAGGGTGGGGAGGGGCAGGCCAGGGACTTGAAGAATGTAAAAAAGCCCCAGTAGGGCTTCCCTGGTGGCACAGTGGTTAAGAATCCGCCTGCCAATGCAGGGGACACGGGTTCAAGCCCTGGTCCGGGAAGATCCCACATGCCGCAGAGTGGCTGGGCCCGTGAGCCATGGCCGCTGAGCCTGCGCATCCGGAGCCTGTGTTCCGCAACGGGAGAGGCCACAAGAGTGAGAGGCCCGGGTACCACAAAAAAAAAAAAAAAAAAAGCCCCAGTAGCTTCAAAGACCATTAGGATCCTATCGAAAAGACCCAGAACACATCTTGAAGAGGCTCCCACTTATCAAAAATGGGACAATTTGAGCATGAATAATAAAAATAACTGCAGTTAGTAGAAACACATCAAACATTTAAATCATAATGATACTGAAAACAATTATTCACTTTTGGAAGATGCTAGAGAGTCAGCTCATTATGAAGACAGGCCAGTGAAATGAAGGAATCTAGCATTTGTCATTCCTTTTGGATGCAAACTGTACTACTGGGTAGATGAGGGAAATTTTCTTTTACAGAAGAACTTCAATAAAGAAGGAAGGAAGCACCATTTTACAACACCCGATGAGCTAATGGATGTAGGCACTGAGCACTGACTGCTGGCAGCATAAGAGACGTCAGACGTTACAGGCCTTCTGATGGAGGAACACACCACCACTACCACAAAAGGAGCCTCGCCAAAGGAAGACCTGGATCTTTGAACAGAGTCCTCAGAGTCTAGATCTAGCAACCAATTTGCAGGAGATTCAGAAGACCGTTAAATTATACCTCAGGGCCTTATCTTTTGGAAATACGTAGTAAAATGTTCACAGATGAAATGATATAATGTCTGGGATTTGCTTCAAAAATAATACTATTGGAAAATACAATAATATATTGTGTCGGAGAGAGGGGTATAGGTGGAGATGTGATGAGGCAGGATTTGCCAAGGATGATGGCTGCAAGGTCATACTGTTCCTCTTTGTGTTTGAAATTGTCCATTAAATTTTTTAAAAAAGAACAGGAAAATGCTGAAACCACCGCTCTGGGAAATTTGATTCTCCCCAGTTCACAGTAGGTGGATTAAAGGATCACTGGCTAGCAGTGTTTGGGGGGAAGCCTGGATCTGTGACTTTCTCCTGCAGAATCCTGAGTTGAGGTGTGGGGGGGCCATGGGCTACAGAGGCCACCCTTCTTTGGAGTCTGCCAAAGCATGATCTAAAGACCACCTCCCACAGAATCATCTGGCACTTGCTAAAAATACAGATTCCTGGGTTGCACCCTAGGCCAGAGTGGGGCCTAGGAGTCTGTATTTTAACAAGCTCCCAAGTGAGTCTGTTGCTCACTAAAGTTTGATAATAATTGCCCAAGAATGTGGTTCAAGAGTCAAGGAGCTGGGTTAACCCTGGTGGTCCAGTGGTAAAGAATCTGCCTTTCAATGCGGGGGACGCGGGTTCGATCCCTGGTCGGGGAACTAAGATCCCACATCCCGCGGGGCAACTAAGCCCGCACGCCATGACTACTGAGCTCGTGCACCTCAACTAGAGAGCCCGCGTGCCGCAAACTACAGAGCCCACGCGCCCTGGAGCCTGCGAGCCACACCTAGAGAGAAGGCCATGCGCCTTAACCAAGAGCCCGCATATCTCAATGAAGATCCTGCGTGCCACGACTAAGACCCAATGCAGCCAAAAAAAAAAGAAAAAAAAGAGTCAAGGAGCTGTTGAGTCAAGAGAAGGGTAGGAAGGGTGCTCAATATGCTTTTCATCTTCTCATTGACGTGCAGACCCAGGTATTTAGCCCAGAGTAAGGGTGTGGGACTGGGACGAGGGAAGGGCTGGACAGCCTTATTCCAAGGCTCCTTGAAGATGCTCTTTCATGTTGTTTTCAGCCTCGGTGTCTGACACATAAGAGGTGCTCAGAAGGTGAATGAGGGGATGACCTAGTGAATGAACGGAAGGAGTGACTCGGGGTGAACGAGTAAGACTGGGGGGGCCTGTGCTAGGGGCTCAGTTGGAGTTGATGAGGCAGGACGGAGCCTTGGGCTAATTTGCAGGCGGGGGAAGGTGAGCGATGAAAAGAGTACAGGATGGACAGCCCCCTGCAGCAGGGACTTGCTCAGACCCGAACTTCACTCTGGGGCCTGGCAGCTGGCATTTCCAGTCACCGAAGGAGGTGTTATTTTAAGGGATGGCCTGAAACTTCCGCAGCAGAGCCAGTCCAGACACCTCAGTCTCCTGAGAGTGGCCACGCCCTCCCCGCTGCAGGCCTGAGGCGCCTTGACTTTGAGAAGTCTGGAGTTCTGCCCGTCTATGGCACCAGCTCTTCTTGTTTCCAAGGGAGTCAAAGCTGGGCACCATTTACCTAAATTTGGAGGTTTGGGCCATTTTGAACCCTGCCTGCCACCAAAGGAGGCTTCAGAAGAAGGGATTTTAGGGAGACACTGGAGTAACTGCATGCTGAACCTTCTGCCCGCCTCCTTGTATTACTGAAGCTGACCTCACCCTTGCGGAGGCTGGTCCTCCTTCATTATACTGTGGAAGGAGCCATCCCCATCCCCATCTCCGTGCTGAAAGCCTCGGCTGGATTTCCAGACAGAAGAGGAAGTGGTGTGGTCTACCCAGAGCGGCTTGGCACGCAGAGGGAGCTCTGGGATCTATTATCCTCCAGCATGCAGATTGGATGGGGTAGGAGAACAAAGCACAGAGCCGTCCAGAAACCACAGACCTGTAATCTTTCCAAATCCTGAAGGCGGCTTGTGTGCATCCCTCTCTGCATGGCTCCCAGATCTTTGAATCTCAGAAAGGCCGGGAGTGTCTGTTTCCCAGATCACAGCCAAAATGGAAGGGGAAGACAAATCTGTTCTGTTTGGTTTCCATAGATTCGACCTAGAGATTAACTGCCAAGGTCTTGATGACACATACAATATCAATCACAGGCTAAATGTCATAATGAGAGCTGGGCAGGTTGTCAAGAGAGGCCTCCAGGTTCCTGTTACAGCTTCATATTTAAAGGTTTCGTCCCAGGAAACCAAATGCCAACTTGAAGGCTATATGGCCTATATGTGCAGCAGCAGCCTGCCTCTTCCTCAAAGGATAGCAGACTCAGGCTCCTTCCTGGACGGGCCAGGCAGGTAACATAGAGGAGTTAAGTGGATTGGGTGTTAAAGAATAAAACAAACAAAGAAGAACCTGACTATTGGCCTCAGGTAGGAGGCATCAGGGAGTGGTGGGGACTGTGGCAGAGTAGAGAGCAAATGCCCCCACTGAAGGGGGTGGCAGCTTGCCATTCCATGTGGGAATGCAAGCCCAGATGGTCGGATGGTTTTATGAAAAGTCAGAAAGCCAGAGTTTTGTGGGAAATCTGCTGATTTAAAAATTTTAAGTCAGTAGGCAGCTGTAACAGAGGCTATCCTTGTCCTGTCACATTCCTCAGCTGAGATCACTGCGGTATAAGTGGACAGCTCCCTTACACAAAAGGCTTCCTCACACAAGCGCCTGTATTTCCCTGATTGAGGCTGTTTTCTGGTCTTTGTGCTGGTCATGGAGTTACCTGCTTCCTGGAACACCTCACAAACAATTTGTTCCCAAACTCTGGTCTCAGCATCCACCTTTGAGGAAACCCAAACTAAAATACTGCTAATTTTAAAGCATTTAAAGACACTGTGATAACAGAGAATGCAGGGCCACGTGTTTCTTGACCCATAAGATCTGGAGTGCCATTTTCCTCTGTGAAACAGTGCCCTTGCCTTTGAGGAGCTATATCCAGGAATAATCAAAATAGGAATCCCTATCCTGACTCCACTTCAGACTTTTAAATGGTACAGCTCGTGTTTGGTTAAATGTTTCCCTTGCCCAGTGAGGAAAGGCTTTAATCTGAATTCAAAAATATAGTTTTGACACCATGATTTGACTTTATATATAAAAAAAAAAACCCTTATAGAATTTAGGGTTAACACATACACACTACTATATATAAAATAGATAACCAACAAGGACCTACTGTATAGCACAGGGAACTGTACTCAATATTTTGTAATAATCTATAAGGGAAGAGAATCTGAAAAAGAAAAAAAAAATATATATATATATTCTTGTATATAACTGAATCACTGTGCTGTACCCCTGAAACTAACACAACATTCTAAATCAACTATACTTCAATTAAGAAAAAAACTAGTATATTTTTGTTCTTGTTTTTAACTAGAAAAAAAAACAAACCAGCAAAATATCAATACTGTGGGCAGTGGCAGGACTCAGGGAGATTTTTTTCCTGTCTTCTGTTTTGGGATTCTTTTAATAAATAATCCTATTTTATAATAAATAACCATGTCTATATTTTTTTAACTATGCTGGCCAAATAGAACAGTCTGGGCTGGAAGCTGCTTGTGACTTCTCACTCCATCTTAGGTGTTCCAGGACCTGGCTCTTTCCTGGGGCTCCTCTACCTCTCTGTCCCTCTCTCCCCACATTCACTGGCTTGTGGCTCTTCTCTGCTCTCAGAGCCCCAGCAATCACTGAGGACTCAGATCTACACGTCTTATCCTCCCTGAGCTTCACTTTCTTCTTTAATAAAATGGAGCTGTAACAAGAGGGGTAAAGGCGATTTTAAAAACAAAGAAAAACCCAACCTGAATTCTTTTGCTTTCTAAGGTGGAAGATGGGAGAAGCCCAGTGGAGAGATGCATCATTCGAGTGGGAAACTTAAACCCCTAAGTGGACCCCTTGAGCCTGCAGAGACTGGCGGGGTAGCCATGCCCAGGAGTGTGAGCCACAGAACAGGCCTCCTGCTTAACAAAAAACACAATTTAAGGATCCTTTTCTTGGGGAAAAGGTAAGTCCTAAAGCGTGATTCAGAAAGTGATGGAGTGAACAAAGAGAGCTAAATTGTTCTGTGCAAGAAACCAAGGGGCGTTCCAAGCCTCTAGAACATCCCTAGAAGGGGTGTGAGGGACCCTGCTGCGGAGTGGCGAAGGGAGGGCTTGGGACCAGAGACAGCCAAGTGAGAAGCATCCAGGGCACACAGCCACGGGACTCCTGAGAAAAGTGACCCTAATGCCTAACTTTGCGGTGCCCCCGGCAGTGTCAGCCCTCTCTTTGTCACCCCAAACCTTCAGTGAACTTGTTAGGACGGACAGCTGTGTTCGTGGTGGGTTTGAGAAATCAAAGGGGAAGAGGCTTGTGCTGGTAGAGAGAAGAGACCAGAAGTTTATGCAGCAGCGTGGACAGTCTGATTCCGTTCTTATACAAAAATACATGTCACCAAAATATTAACACTGGCTCTATGTTTATTTTAGAATGATGAAATTATATGCGATTCTTTTTTTTTTAAGGAACCATCTTTTCTATAAATCTCTGTGCTGAACATGTATTACTTGAGTATATGGAGGGGGGAAAAAAAGCCTGTGAAAGTTGTATTTGAGAACCGTTCTGGATGTAGTAGATGCCCACCCTAAACCTACGGGCTGAGGCACAGGAAGGTGGCCTTCAGGACAAGGCCTAACCAGGTGTTCTTTACATCACATGTGGCACTGAGTGCCCTCCCAGTCAGTGTGAGCTCCCCAAAGGCAGGCCTGTGTCCTCCTTGAGCCCTCTGGTGGCAGAACCAGGCCTAGGTCTTGTCACAAAGTCATTCTAATCCCTCAGTGCTTCCCGGGAAACCAGAAGGGAGTCAAGTTTTATGGCTCCTGAAATTTATACCATTTCTTTAAGAAGAAGAAAAACAAATAGGTGCAGGGCCTTAGAAGAGGCTGGTGCAAGGGTTTCTGAAGCTTTGGGGTAAATCTACCTCTGAAAGAAGATTCTTTCCCCTTTGACTGGAGGCAGACCTCAGATGAAGAGGGCAGCATCCCTCCCCATCCCTTGGGGCTCTTTGACTTGCCTGACCCTGGTCTTGGTTTAGGCTAAGTCAGCCAGCATCAGGGGTGCTCTGGTGGGTCATGAGTGGGCATGGGAAGTGGCCTTGTTTTGTTTGTTTGCTTGTTTGACCGTGCCACGTGTGCAGCCTGTGGGATCTTAGTTCCCCAACCAGGGATTGAACCCGAGTTGTCCACAGTGAAAGCTCAGAGTCCTAACCACTGGACCCAGGAAATTCCCTTCTTGTTTTTTTTTTTTTTTTTATTTTTTTTTATTTTTTATTTTTTTTATTTTTTTTTTATTATTATTTTTTTATTTTATTTTTTTTTTATTTTTTTTACCCTTGTTGTTTTTTACTTCACCTCAGATGTTCGGGCCTGGCCCTGCCCGCCCCCGCATGCCTTCACATCCCTCTGTTAAGCACCAGGGATGGGCTGGGCCAGAGAGGTCTCTGCCTTCTTCAAGTTTTTGGTCTAGTAGAGCAGTTATAATCTAATCTTTTAAAAATGTGTCCTCTTCCTTTGAAGGTATTCTGTATCTGTGGATATCACATATTTACGTTCCTTGATGCGTTGGGCTCATGGGGGAAAGTTAGTGTGTGTTGCATGCATACCACATTTTTTCCATGACACCACCCAAGTTGGGTTTGGAATGTGCCTTGAAAGAAGAGGGAGGGTACAAATGTTATTGTGGTTGGGAAAATTACTCTATTAGGAGAGTAATACCTACTGCCAGGATACATGGAGGGGCAGAATTTGGCAGCAGTATACATATATACATATACATATTTTTAATTTACTGCAAGTCATGCTTGTCCTTACTCATCTTAAATCTACAAAAATGATCCCAACTAGGAAATAAAAGTTGTGGGATTTTTAAAAAATTAAAACCTGGCCGTAAAAACCCTAGGAATTTTTTGTTGCTATAATTTAATTCCTAATGTATCAGACACAATCCAAGTTTAACAGATACTTTTTTCTTTTGGATTCTGGCAAGTATGTTAATAGGAGGCAATTATGTGAATTAATAGAAAATCCTTTTATTTAAAAAACAGAAATGACTTCATTTAAAGAGGTAATTTAATATTTCTTCTAAGATGGTGTTGATGTCATTAACTTGTTTGATTAACTCTTCAGATGGTTTCAAAATGCTTCGGGGTGGTAATTTATGAACTCCTAATTGATTTTTCCAATCTCAGTCTGGTAGAGTTGGGCCTCCTGGAAACTGTGAGGAAGCTGAATGCTCACATGTGGCTTCCTTCTTAGACAAGGCGGCCGGCCGGGATGGACTTGATCTCTGTGGTCGGCCCAGTGGGGCTGAGGAAGTTCTGGGTCAGGAGACAAGAGGCCATGATGTCTGACCAGGCCAGCTGTGGTGGAAACACTGCAGGCAATTACACAGCTCATGAATTCAGGAACAGATGGCCTTTTAGCCCCGCTCTTTTGAGAATCACTGCCCACTCTGTGTCACCTCAGAACATTAGGCTTCCTTGTGTGGGAGAAAGATGGGGGGTAGACTGGCAGGGTGCAGCCCTCACCATGGTCTCACCACCTCTCACTTCCTGTCCCCACCACTGTTACTCACTAGGCCGGTGTCTCAGTGCTGCACGGGGCAGGCTCTGGACCTTGGGAAGGATGTAGGCCATGCTCCCACCTCTTAAAGATGCCACAAAAGCTCACTGAGAAACCCAGGCCCTGGCAGGACCCAGCGAAGTGACCAATATACTCGGTGACTCTTAACATGTGCCTGGTGGTTATCTACTCTCAAAACCTCCTCGATAGGGAATAGCTGCCCCCACTTTACAGATGAAAAAAATGAGGGTCAGAGAGTTTAGTCACATGATACCAAGCCAGTAAGTGGTATGACTGGGCCTCAACCCAGGCAGCCAAGCATCCCCACCCAGGCCACTAGATAGGTCACTGTATCTTAGTCACAAGGTATACGTTCCTGAGGGCGGGCCTGGGCCTAGACCTCCCTCCCCATGTGAACCCCAGAGCAGTGGGAAGTTGTGGAAGAGCCCTCACCGGCCTTGGGGGCTCAGGTACCCAGGCTTCAGCTTCCTCATCTGCAGAATGGGGATAACATCGGCGCCTCCCTGCTTGTTGGTTAAAGGAGATAACGTGAGTCCTTAACACATGGACGTGGGCTCGGAGAGCGTGTCATGTAGGGGGACAGGAGCGGCGGGGGCGGGTGGGGAATTCCCAGCTGTGTTGGGAGCTAAGTGCTGAGCTAAGGGAGAGTAAGGGAGCGGGGTAAAGCAGTTTGGCAGGGACCAAGGGTTTTTGTACTTGTGGCAAATGGGTCAGGGCGCTAATGAGTCTGAGCATCCTCCTCTGAGTGATGGGGCTCCTTTGCTCATGGGTGAAGTACAGGCAAGGCTTTTGGGAGGGGGAGTAAGGTCTCTCTCCAGCCTGTTGGTACCTGGTGGCCATGCCAGGCCGTGATGAGACTTGATCCCCTGTTTACTGCACAAGTGGTAGGTCCAGAACCATCAAGGCTCACCTGAAGTGAAAAGTCAAGTACCACGTGCGTGCCCTGGAGTCAGGCTGAAGAGGACTAACGCAGCTACCCCCCGCGCGGCCCCAGCCTGGCTTCCCCGGGACCGGGACCTGGAGAGGCCGCCCCCAGGCCCAGGTGGGAGTTCAGGCAGCGGTGGGGGGGGGGGGGAGCGAGAGAGAGAGAGAGAGAGGCGTGCCTCCGCCCCCAGCTCACCCCACAGGAGGGACACCCAAGCTCAGTGGCTGTGCCGTCAGGCCCTGAGGTGCACTGGCCTCACTGTGGTCTGGGCTGTGTGATGTCGGGCAAAGCACTCCACGGCCTTGTGTCTCAGTTTCCTCATCTGAAGCGACGTCGACGAGGTAACCCCGCCCAGGGCTGCCGCAGTTCTGAGGAGTAAGTACGTGATCTGCTACTCAGAAGGGAAGCTCTCGGAACCGTGCCTGGCACACGGTCAGCCAGGGCCCCTTAACGATTCACGGGGTTGCACGGCATCGGGGGAAGGCCAACTCTGGCTCCATGGAGGTCAGGCTGCCCCCTCCCCAAGTGGACCCAGCTGGGCATCACCAGGGTTGCAGGGAACACTAACAGCCAAGCCCCCGGCCTCAGGGCCCCTCTCTGGTCCTTGTACCCCTCGAGTTTGTCAACAGCCACAGGAACTCCACCCTCCATCAGGACTCAGTCCCCCTCCAACCCAGTGCCACCCCAGGACCGAAAAGTCCCCCGTGAGGGCTTCAGCTTATCAGATGGTAGAGGACCAATGTCCCCCCCTCACCCTCAGCACAGATCTGCTTTTGCCCCTGAAGAGCCTCTGACTTCCCCGTCACTCCTCAGACCCTCTCCCACGTCCCACTGCCCCCCACCCCACAATACCCAAGGCTCTTCCCTTGTACAGGACTCAGTCAGAAGCCCTTCAGGTGTTGTTTGCAAATGTCATTTGGTGGGAACAATCTGCTTGTGCCATGAAGAGAACAAGGAAGGGCAACAGAACAAACACTGAGTACCAGAGCCCCTCAGATGCTGGGATCGGAAGCGAGGAGACCCCGCCCCACATACACCCCATGCCCTCTCCCATCTTACTCAGCAGTTTTTCCCTTTGGAATGTTTTCAGCTTTTCTGAACAGTCAGAGCCCCCCACTCCTTGGGTTCCAGGCCCGTGAGGGGCCACTGGGGCGTCAGGACAAGGGCCCAGGATCTAATGGGAGAGCCCTGGTCTGAGACACAAGACATCTTCCCACCATCCTGCTTACATGTGCTGCTGTCTTGGTCCAGAGGCCAAGTCCCTCAGTGACCCAGTCTCCCCGTCTCTACCAGAGCAGTCATCCCCAACCCCATCCTCCCACCAGCACTGGGAAAATCTTCAAAAATAGTCACTCTGTCCAAAGGATGCTCCGCGTTACCCAGGACACAGGAAGAGTTCTCACCCCCGGGGTTTGGAGTACTTAGTTGTAATTTGTGCTGCCCTACGCTTGATGTGAGTCACTACGGGGGTCTCCATTCCACCCCCACCTCCCGCTGAGATTTTTTTCCCCTCTACTGGCTAAATGGATAAATGGAGAACCTTGCTGGAATATGATATGCGATACAATGCATCCAGGGCCTCAGAAGGGCCCGATGAGCTTTAACCTACCCTATTATCCTTTAGAAATGGTCATTGAACTGGAAGCCTAGATTTAGAGGAAGGGAAGTGGAGAAAATTTCTTGGAGTCTCTAGGGAAAGACGGGGCAAGAAGAAGCCTGTCAAATGGAAAAGATGTCAGCTGTTCTCTGCCGCTCCAGAAACAGGGTGGAAAGGGGTCTTCTAATCCCCACACCCAGGCCCCCAAAGAACATTTGATTGGACCCAAGAGGTGCCAGCCTCCCACCAAAGGGGCTTACCTTTGCGCACCAGGTCCTGGCCAGGTCAGTAGGTGCTGGTCCGTGGGGCGTGTGGCAACAGCACACCCAGCCACCCCGACTGGCATCCAAGAGCCTATTTTTAGGGTCAGATCTGCTGACGCTGACCTTGTGTGCTGCCCAGTCCGAGAAGAGACCCGTGGCATCTGCTCGCAAAATGATTTGCCAGTGTGACCTGAAACCCTTGACTTCGGGAGTTCTGTACCTGGAGCCCGCACGCTTGTCCCTGGCCCAGCTACAGAGGCAGGACATGCAGGCACCAGGGCGGGGACAGGCAGGGGGAATTTCCCAGCTTTGTTTTCTTGGGATGGACGAGGCCAGGTGGCTGCTCAGCCCTGCCCAGGACTCTGTCCTGGAACAGCTGGAACGGGGGAGGTTTGCCCACTGGCACAGAGCCTGTGGGAGGGTCGGGGGGCACCCAGTCTGGAGAACTCTCCACTCCAGTCTTTTCTGGGAGTTTGTGGAGCCGTCTCTGGAGAGTGGTTGGAATGAATGCCACATCATGCAGGGCGATCAGTGAAACACCTCCGCCTTCCAGAGAAACTCTGGAAGCTTGGGTTCATTTGCATTGTCACTTACTGTGGGACCTCCAGCAAGTGTCCAATCTGTCCGGACTTCAGTGGGGAAAATAATCATAATGTTGCCTTCTTATGTTGTTATGAGGGTTAAATGAGATAAAGTTTGGAAAGTACTTAGCACAATGCCTGGCACATGCTAAACATTTAAAAAATGCTGGATGGTATTAGGGTGCCAAAAATATTCCCAATTCAACAGTCATTCCCGGGTCTCTCTTCTTGGCGGTTCCTTCTCTCAACCTCCTGCCTCTTTGACTCCAGCCTTCTTTGCTCCAGGATCCCCCCCACCACCCCCACCACTGTGGTCCTCCTTTTTAGGGCTGAAGGGGGGTAGTCCTGTCCCGGCTCCTCTATTTTTCTAGTAAAATCTTTCCAGCGCTTCCTATAGCTCCTGTTAATGAATGATGTGGTTTTCCATCCTTCCCCATCCTTTCACCCTCTTTGGGCATCCTTAAATGTGTGAAGGATTAGGGGGAGTGGGAAGGGGGTCCCCAGTCTCTCCACATCCTTCGCTTAATAGGGTCTTTTTATGTTGGGGTCACTATATTGGCCTCTGCAACTTTGTATTCAGCAAACCAAAGATGTTCCTCACAAGTTGCATGTTTAGCTACTGGCAGTTTTATTTAGGGTGATTATTTCTTCTGGTATTTTTCATTGCGAAACTTCTGAAAAGACTCTGCTTCTGTTGATTTCTTGGTGCAGAGAATATTCACAAGGCAGAGTTCTCAGGATCTAAGTGTACAAGGAGGTCAAAATGTCAGGGTCCACATGTCCTTGCTGTCAAGTGCTGGAGTGAGAGCAACAGGGTCAAAGGCCCTTCTGCAATTACCCCAAGAACTAGAGGAGCCAGAGATGCTGGATCTGACAAAGACAGAAGAAAGATTTCCATCTAGCTGGGAGCCTGGGGGGCCGGTCCCAGCCCTAGCCCCAACCCCAGCCCAAGGTAAGGGCTAAGGAGGCAAGAGGAGCTGCTGAAGATATAAGTTGAGAGGGGGCAAAAAATCAAATATCTAAAGACATCTGAGATAGACAGATAGATAGATAGGTTGATAGATAACCTATAAGAGAGGGGGATAATATTTCACACTGTCTAGAAGGGTGGCCAAGTAAATAAAGCCAAGAAACGAATGAGGTGGGTTGCTGGATTATCACCTCCATTAGAGTAGCCCCTAAATGCTGTGACCAGAAGACTGGTGACCCTCTCCCCATACCCCGCATGCCCCCAATCCTTCACACATTAAAGGATAACCAAAAGAGAGTGACCAGGGTGGGGAAGGGTGGAAACATCATTAATTATGAGGAACTATAGGAAGCCCTGGGAAGAGGGTTTTAGGAAAGAGTGGTGCTAGCAGCAACAGACACCTGGTCCGTCTTCTAGCAGCTGAAGGGCTGACCTGTGAGAAACAACAGCCTCCTCTGCGCAGCTCTCAGGGCAGAGCTCAGGCCGTGGGTAGATACCCCAAGAGCTGCCTTGTGTGGACGCAGCAGACACACCATTATGCAAGGATGGAGCAAGCCAGGTAACCATCAACTGGACTCAGAGATGTCTCCAACTGTTCAGGACTCCAGGCATAGTCCACCAGGATTCTGTGCAACAGCTGCCCTAGTGCAGATAAACTGTGATCTGTAGGAACAGCTGTTATTTTCATGGTAGCTTCTAAGGAACTTACATACCGCAAAATTTGACACAGGTTTCTCCCCGACACCACCGCCTTCTCTGACCCATGTGATTTTCATTAGCAAACGCCCTTCCCCCAGAATCTCCCTCTACTTTCTCCATTTTCACGTGTAGGTAGACATTGCTCTTTGTCTCAGCTTCTCTGGATCAGAATCCCACTTAGGCCCAGTGGCAAGGTGTGATAGGCAGAATACACCCACCCCCATCCCACCCCCAAAGATGTCCACATCCTAATGCCTGGGACCTGTGAATAGGTTATGTTACAAGGCAAAGGGGAATGAAGGTTGCAGGTGGAATTAAGATTGGTAATCATCTGACCTTAAAATAGGGAGAGTAGCCTGTATTACCCAGGTGCACCCAATGCAATTAGAAAGGCTCTTAAAAGTGAAAGAGAGACTGAAGGAGAGGGTGGAGTGATGCCACATGAGAAGGACTGAACTCCTTGTTGCCGGCTTTGAAGATGGAGGAAGGGGCCCTAAGCCAAAGAACAGCCTCTAGAAGCTGGAAAAGGCAAGGAAACGGATTCTCCCCCAGAACCTGCAGAAGGACTACAGTCCTGCCAACGCCTTGATTTAGCCCAGTGAGACCCACGTCAGGCTTCTGACCTACATAACTGTAAGAAGATAAGTGCTGCTTTAAGCCACAAAGTTTGAGGTGGTTTGTTACAGCTGCAGCAGGAAACGAATACGTAGGATTTAATAATACATGACTTTTCTGGGTTGAAAAATTCCAGAGGCTTCTAGTGCGCTCTAGACACCTGACTTTATGTGGAGGCTGAATCTAGCTAGAGCCCAGGGGCGACGGTGCTCTCCCACCTCAGCTGCAGGTGTGTGTAGTCTGATGGCTATAAGTCCTCTGCCCTCCAAGAAGTGTCTTTCTTCTTTCATATTAAGAGGAAAAGCAAACAGACTGAGGCCCATGTTCCGCAGGCCACCCAGAACCCTCCACAGCATCTTGAAGGACTGCTTTCCTCTGGGAGAAGTACAGGTAGGATGGCTCTCATTTCTCCTGGGTCAGTTTCCCTGTAGCCTTCTTGCCTCTCCACCTCACTGGCACCCGCCAGCCTCGCCCTCCTTCAACCTCACCCCAAGTGCGACACCACCCTCTTCTGTTCTTCCTCCAAAGCACCACCCACCCAGCGCCTATGTATGCGGCAGAGGGGACCACAGCACAGACAGGAGACAACTCCAAATTCAATGTCTGAGCTCCTTATTCTTAGAAAATTGTTGTCTGGGCCCCCTCCCCAGGGGATTTCTCCCTCTAGAGACGACGGTCCCTGTACCTGCCATGTTCACGAGGCTCCCCTCTGTGTATACAATCGTCGCAGCTTTCCTTTTCCTCCATTCTGGGCCTCTTCCTCTCTTCTCTAGAGCTCCTTCAAAAGGCTCCAGATTCCTCCTCTCTGATGACTATGCCGAACAGGTCAGCTCCTTTAGTCTCAACCTCCCAAGCAGGCTAAGCTAGGGGCCTCCCTTTCTCATCAAAAAGCCCACCATGGCATTTTCCTAGCAAAGTTACCGTCATCAATCCAAGAGGGGAATTTTTTGACTCCCTTAGACAATATCATCCACAGACCCTGGAAGCAGCAGCCCCTGCCTTGAGCTTGTTTTTTAGAGGTCCATGCATCTGTCTGTCTGTCTCTCTCTCTCTCACACACACACACACATATTGAGATGCTGCTAAGCACTCGTTAGAATAGCTAAAACCAAACAAGAACCCAGCAATACCAAACGCGGGTAAGATTTTTTGGGGGTGGGGAAATGTTCTGTATCTTGGTCATAGCGGTGGTCACACAACTATACGCATGTGTCAGTAAAACTAAGAAGAGTGAACTTTGCTGTGTTAAATTTAAAAATAAAAAGGATATGGGTGCCTCATTCACCTGGGATTTGGCTTTCAGCACAGGCAAAGAGTGACCTGTAACTCTATCCACGTTTGTGACAAACACCACGTAGGCTGCAGAGAGTGTGTTTCCCCTTCCCTTACTCTGTCCTCAAAACAAAAGGTGACCGGTCTGAATTCCTTGAAGGTGAAGGTCGGTGGGTTGTGTTGCTGCTAATCTGGGGTCCAGGGAGGATTGGAGCTGTGGAAGCCCATGGCCGATAGAACAGACAGCTTATCCGGCCGAACCTGGTAGCGCCAAGCCTCCACTGTGCGTTTGTGTTCTGCTCCAGGGCTCTGAAGGTGACCTGGCGTTATTGTGGTATTCACAACAGTCACACAACAGCTGAGGGATATTTTGGTGCATTAAATAATTCATAGGCTTCTCTAAAGCATATATATGTAGGTCTAGATGTAATAAATGTGAAGCAAAATGCCAGTTCTTTACATTGACTACTAGAATTGTCAATCATTTTATTTTTGTAACAGTCGTTTATAAGATTAAACAAAGGTTTCAAACACGTGAGTTAAGATTTTGAGGTTTACTTAGATCATTTTGATTTAAAACTTTGATATTCAATAATTACATATTCCTTTTTACTTTTTTTTTTTTTTTTTTTTTTTTTATGCGTTACGCGGGCCTCTCACTGTTGTGGCCTCTCCCGTTGCGGAGGACAGGCTCCGGACGCGCAGGCTCAGCGGCCATGGCCCACGGGCCCAGCCGCTCCGCGGCATGTGGGATCCTCCCAGACCGGGGCACGAACCCGTGTCCCCTGCATCGGCAGGCGGACTCTCAACCACTGCGCCACCAGGGAAGCCCTCCTTTTTACTTTTAATAGAAACTTTGAATATTTTAGAAAAAGAACTCTTGAAAATGTACATGGAAATGTTTTTCATGTTTTATTGTTTTCATTTAACTTGCATTTTGATCAAAGTGAACAAAGGTAAATTTTTTAATTCAATTACATTTTTAAATTTTATTTTTGGCTGCATTGGGTCTTCGTTGCTGCATGCGGGCTTTCTTTAGTTGCAGCGAGCAGGGGCTACTCTTTGTTGCAGTGCATGGGCTTCTCATTGAGGTGGCTTCTCTTGTTGCGGAGCACGGGCTCTAGGCACGTGGGCTCAGTAGTTGTGGCTCATGGGCTCTAGAGTGCAGGCTCAGTAGTTGTGGTACACGGGCTTAGTTGCTTCACGGCATGTGGGATCTTCCTGGACCAGGGATCGAACCTGTGTCTCCTGCATTGGCAGCCGGATTCTTAACGACTGTGCCACCAGGAAAGACCTCAATTACATTTAATTTTTGATCCTTCAGATCAGCACTGTCCAATAGATAATGCAAGCCATGTATGCAATTTTAAATTTTCTAGTAGCCACATAGTGAAAAACAGGTGAAATTAATTTTCCAGGCAGGATTTTATTTATTTATCTATCTATTTATTTATTTATTTTTGGCCGTGCCTCACTGCATGTGGGATCTTAGTTCCCCAACCAGGGATTGAACCCCTTTCCCTGCAGTGGAAGCACATAACCACTGGACCACCAGGGAAGTCCCCCAGGTGAAATTAATGTTAATAATATATTTTATTTAACTATGCCCCAAATATTATCATGTCAACATGTACTCAATACTCAATATGAAAATTATTGAGATATTTGATGTTCTTTTTTCCATGTGAAATCTGAGTATCCTACACTTAAAGCACATCTCAACTTGGACCAGCCACATCTGAAGTGCTCAATAGCCCCACGGGGCTGGGGGCTCCCATACTGGACAGCCAAGGTCTAGATCGCTGAGAGTGAGACAAGTCATTGTGCTAATGGGCGTCAGGATGGGGATTTCTGTTTGTCCTCTTGCCCAGACCTGACCTACCTCCTTCCAGCCTGGGTTGTCCCCCGTTCCTGAAGCCCACCGTGTGGGTGCCTTGGAGGTTTCTGTGGCTCTCCAGGGAGTTTGCTGGCAGCCAGCAGGGGCACGTCTGTTGTGGAGCTGTCACTCTTGACTTTGATGGCCTAGCGATGTCAGGACTTCAAGTTTGGAAAGAAAGCCTAGGGCCGAGGATGTTTCTCTGAAATCAGTACCTCTGTTTATCTCCCTGGCTGTCAAAACACTGGAGTGCCTCCTGCCAACCTCCTGCTGGAGGGCTCTGGAGCCCTTAGGACCCAGGGCATGGGCTGTGCGTCGTGGTCCTCCCAAACTCCCCCCTTTCCCAGGAGATTGCCGTTTGAGCCCTGCTCAAGTCTGTCAGTGATCTCAGCAAATGGGTAAATTGCATCTCTATTAGCACCTCTCTGTGCACGCCAGGACTTATTTATTTTACAGATAGATGGCTGTTTCCTTTTCATGGCCTGTTAGTGCATCAAAGTGACATTGATGAGGCTTGACAGTGTGATTATTTGTGTGTGGGAGGCAGGAGAGCAGGGGAGGGACGGGCATGTGCTTTCAAAACATCAAGACTTGGGTTCAAATCCTGCCCCTCCCACTTAGCTCTGGGCTGGTACAAGTCCCTTAACTTCCCTGAGCCTGTACATTGGGACTAATAACAGGATCTACCTATGGGGTTACCAGCAGATTAAATAATATAATGCACGTGAAGCTCTAGGCTTGGAAGACGCATTGATGTTCTTCTCATTCTCCCTCAACTCTGGTTAACTGTTTTATCTCCCATTGGACGGATTAAGAAATCCCTAAAGAGGATTAAATTAATAAACCATTAGGTTAGGAGCTGAAATCCCCCTGTGGTTTCAGCAGATGTTTATTGAAGTGATGCCCTACTCTGTGTCCAGGCCCTGCTGTAGAAGCAGGTGGTGGTACCGGAGGCAGGAAGTCAGGGCCTGCCTTTGGTGAACTCACTGTGCAGTGGGGAAACAGACCTCTAAGCACCCACCGGCAGCTCAGTGAGCAAGGACTGTGTTGGGGGTGCATAAGGGGCCAGGGTTGCCCAGAAGAGCCCAGACACTCAAAAATGTCTGAGAAGGGGCTTCCCTGGTGGCGCAATGGTTGAGAGTCTGCCTGCCGATGCAGGGGATGCGGGTTCATGCCCCGGTCTGGGAAGATCCCACATGCCGCGGAGCGGCTGGGCCCGTGAGCCATGGCCGCTGAGGCTATACTTCCGGAGCCTGTGCTCTGCAACGGGAGAGGCCACAGCAGTGAGAGGCCCGCGAACCGCAAAAAAAAAAAAAGTCTGAGAAGGCTAGCTTTGGCAAAGTGGGAAGAAGGCTTGATGGGAGTATCCCGTGGTAGTGTGTTGGTCATCCATGAACCCAGTAGGCAGCCAACAAACTGTCATGGACATTTTTAGTTCAATCACTGGCATTAGCCAACCCATGATAGTTTAGTCATGACAGGTACCTTGAGCCAATTCTAGTTAGATCTGGGGGCATCGTCTGGGATGGGGAAAAACATACACATATACACATATACACTCACACGCATATATACACACACCCATACACACACCCCACACACCCATGTATATACACACACCCACATATATACAAATATATAACACATACCCATATGTATACATACACCCATATATATAGAAATATATATATATATATATGGACTGGACTGAGCTCAATTTTAGGAAGGGGTTGACTTTGACACATTGTGTGCAGTGAACCCTTATCAGTCAGGGGTCAAAAAGGGACAGAATTCACCAGGGATGGTTTAAATGAAAAGATATTGATGGCCTACATACAGAGTGTGAACAGGGTTAAGGGAACAAACCCAGGATACCGAAGCACCCAGGAAGTAGCAACAGTGGAAAACCAGGGGCTACAGATGTGGCTGTGACCCAGCTTCGACCAGGCAGACGAGGTCAACACTCTAGGGGATGGTAGAGCAGTGAGGTGGAAGGCACCTGGGTCCCTGCATGACCTCCTGGAGCTGAGTCCCCTCGCCCGTCTGGACTGCCCTCCTACCTCTGTACAGTGGTATGAGAGAGAAATAAGCAGCTGTCTGTTTAAGCCACTGTGTTTTGGAGTCTCGGTTACAGTAACCGAGCCTGGACCCTAATGCAGTCAAAGGCTAGTGTGGTTGCAACAGGGTGAAGGAGGGAGAAAATGTTGGCAGGTGAGGGCCTGTAATCATGGGGCCTTGTGGCCATGGTAAGGGTTTGGATTTTTTTCTAGGGAGGATGCTTACATGATTTGATTTGCATTTTAAGAAGAACATCTTGACTGCTATGTGGGGAATGGAATGTGGTGAACAAAAAGTGAACTAAGGAGGGGACTGCTCTGGTTGTCCAGGGAAGAGATGCTGGTGCCTTGGTCAAGGATGGCAGCGACAGAATTTGTGAGAAGGGAGTCACGTTCCAGATATGTTTTGATGGCAGATTATAAAGAATTAGCTGGTGACTTTGAGGTATTTGTTGTATGTTCAGGTATAAATGAAATAAAGTGCTTAACACAGACCTTAGCACACAGTATTATTGTTGTTTTAATAAAGGTTCTATGACTCTGATGAGGTAACTTTTTCCTGCACAAGATGCTGATGGATCTTAGGGAAGAAACTCATGTTTTATTAAGCGACTCACCACTTTGGTGTCTGTGCACATGGTCTCAGACTGTCCCTGAGGCCACTTCTCAGGGAGGGAGGTCAGGTGTGCCCAGGACCCGGGGAGACCCTCACTGCTGCAGTCAGTCTGGCTTGGAATGGGTGGAAAATTCACTCACTGTGTCCATTCCCAGTAGAGCACCTGTCATGTGCTGGGCAGTGTTCTAGAAATGGAGGGAAAGACAACAACAAGGTGTACTATGTCACTGCCCTCATGTTGCTGTGATTCTTTTCACTGGGATGTACAAAGAAAGTGAGGTGTCTTTATTTTTCTTTAGCTCTTCTAATCTTTCCCACAAGCCCCTCCCTATCTGCTGGGAATGGCAGACACTTAAATTTGCTAAGTAATAATATCCCAGCCTCTTCCCAGTTAAAAGCTCAGACTCTCAGAATCCTCTTCTGTTGCACAAGATGGATTGTGGATGTACATCAGGGTTTATTGCAAGAACCAAGGTGGGGAGGGAGCCTTGATGCTGGGGGACCCCTTGAGCCTGGCTGCTGCTCGCATTGGGCAAAATGGTCTCCTTCCAGAAGCCTAAATAGGTAAAGAGCAAGGCACTCCCTGCACGTTTCACTCTGTCCCTGGGATGCAGTCTTAGAGAACAGAGGTCACCACCTCTAGGCCTCACTGCCACCTGCCCCCTCCTCTATGCCTTGTTCTCTTCAGTCATTCACTTTCTTTTACTTTCTTACCTGAACATCCTCTGGATTTGGCCTCTTTTTCCCATTTGTCAGGGGCTATAATAGTGAAGTGGCTTCCAGGTAGGGTTGACTGATTTACGAATACATTTTTAGTATAAGTATGTCCTCTGTGATATTTGGGGCATATTTATACTAAAAAATTATTTGTTGCTTATCTGAAATTCAAATTTAACTGGTATCCTATATTTTATCTGGCAATCCGGCTTCTAGGGAACTTGGTTATGGGGGAGAGGGATGAAAAACGCAGCCATTTAGTATTTTCAAAATATTATGCCTAATATAAGGCTTCTCTCCTGCTGGCCTCTTGGCTGGACAGATTTAGAGGGCCTTCCGAAAGAAGGAGGCTGCCCCCCGCCACCCCCTCCCTAGCATGGGCTGTTCCCAGTTCCTCTGAGGAGTCCATTGTGTGTGTGTTGCATGGAGAGGGACAGATGGTAAATGAGCCAGCTTTGGCTTCCTGCCCTCCCCCCCACGCCCCACCCATCACACCAGGCAGGCCTCCCTGCGATGTGGGTAGACCCATCCTGCTGGCAAAGCTATTGCTTACCTAGAACTTTTATGAGGGCATTTTTATTGAGCTGTAATTGAAAAGAAAAAAAAAAAATTCCAAGACATTCCAGATTTTTCTCATAAGCCTGCTTCAGGCGCGCGCGCGCGTGTGTGTGTGTGTGTGTGTGTGTGTGTGTGTGTGTGTGTGACATTTAACTTTTCTCTCTTGTTCCCTAAGTTAAGGACCAGAATAAAGATGAACTGGCAATCTGGAGAGCCTGTAAAACTCTTTTCATTAAACAAATATTCTGGTGTTTGGAGAACCAGGGTTTTATGTAAGAGGGCTACATTTGTCATTACAGTCTAATATCCTAATGTAAGTTTACAACCATATCTAAGAAACCTGTGATAGCATGCAGAGCCTCTTATATGTGTAAAACTGCTTGGCAAAAGTTTATAAATCATATACATCTATTTAAAAGAATGTGAAAGTAAATCCAGATGACGGCCTTTGAGAAACAGGCTGATCGTGGTCACCCCATTGTGCCCCATTGCTGTTCTGAGAAGCTGCAGAAAAAAATTGCGTCTTTCTTGGGGTCTGTGTGACCAGCCCTCCCCTCCCTCACCCAGGAAGGATGGAGATCCAGACCTTCCTTCCCAAGTCCCTGGCTTTCTCAGCAGGAAGGAAAGAAGCGCAAGCTTTTTTCGAGGGCCTGCTATGAGCCAGGCACTGGGCTGCTTCTCTTGTTTCCATGCTTACAACAGCCCTGTGCAATGCTGGGATCCATCTCATTTTTACACTTGAGGGATATGAGGTTCGGAGGAGCTAACCTGCCCAGGCTCACATAGCTGGTTAAAGGATGGAGTCTGAAAGAAAACCGGAGTCCATGTGTGTCCAGGGCTCCTGTCCTTCCTGCCACCCCTTTCCCACCCCAGGCCACTCAGTTCAGCGGTGGCGGTGTCTGTTGTGATCTCCTTGCCTAGAGATATAGTACTGCTTCTCAGGAGCCACAAAGCCAGACTGAGAGTGAGAGGGGTCTCAGGCCAGCCCCTTCTGTGTGGTGGCCGTTTCTGAGACAGGACTGCCTCCACTGACCCATTGTCCTGCCCAAGGGACTCTTTCTCGTCAGGGGATGCCTGTGGTCTTACAGAAGTTCAGGAAGTGAATAGATGAGCTTCTTTCGGGAGCCCAAAGATAAACTCACTCTCCAGTGACCTCAGGGATTCATTGTAAGAACACACTGGAAAGCAATGAATCTCCTGGAGAATGGGAATATCTCCCAGGATACAGCACGGCTCCAGTGACCAGGTTCAGGTGGGGTCTCATCGGGTGTGGGCTGCTCCTCACTCCAGGGCTCTGGCTTTACGGGGACCTGGCCCCTCTGTTTGGCTTCTAGTATTTGCTGTCTCCACCAGCTGACTCCTGCTTCTCCACTTTGTGATTTCTGCTGCCCATGGCTCCTGCTTCCCGATTTCAGGTACCCACCACCCATCCTGCTATCTGTAATTGCCTCCCACTTAGACTCCCCAGGAGGTAGGACCTCATTGGGTCTGTAGCCTTGCCCAGGACAGAACACCCATCAGTGACAGCCTCTTACATCAGACCAGTTTGGCTGCAAGTAACAGAGACTTGGAAAACAATGGTTTAAACAAGACAGACATTTCTTTCTCTCTCACGTAAAAGAAGTGTGGAGGCAGAGCAGTCCAGGGCTAGCAGGGAGCCTGGCCAATGCCATTCACACTCTAAGTGGCACCATGGAGGGGGGTGGGGGTGGGGGTCAAAGGACACACACTTTGCCCTTTAAGGAGACTTATCAGAAGTTCCACACAATAATTCCACTACATCCAATTGGCCGGAACATAGTCACTTGGCCAAACTTACCTACAAGGGAGGTTGAGAGAGGTTCTACTTTGGCTGGTTGCATTGCCACCCAGCTAACAATTGAAGTTCTTCACCAACGTAAAAGGGAATATGGATATGGAGAGCAAATAGAAGTCCATGCCCTGGGACCCATCCTGATGCAACCATCTATGGCTAGGACAGTAGAGCAGCAGTCATATGACAGAGAGTGTGTGACAGCAGGAATCCCTCAGAAAGGGGTGCTGGCATGATGGGGGCCTTGCATAGTACAGAGTGCTATCTGTGTGGTATGGTCTCTAAGGGACCATGAGAGCCCCTTCACCCACTCGCAAGTTTCCCCGTTGTAGTCCTGCCGGCAAGTTCAACATTCAAGTGAAGCAGTGCCTTCCCTGCACCCTTTTTATTTTTTGTTTTTTACTGAAGTACAGTGGATTTACAGTGTTGTGCCCATCTCTGCTGTACAGCAAGGTGACTCAGTTATACACATAGAGACGTTCTTTTTTTGTATTCTTTTCCATTATGGTTTGTCACAGGATATTGAATATAGTTCCCTGTGCTATATATTAGGACTTTGTTGTTTATCCATTCTAAACGTAATAGTTTGCATCTACCAACCCCAAATTTCAGGTCCATCCCTCCCCCTCCCCCACCCTTGGAAACCACAAGTCTGTTCTCTTTGTCTGAGTCTGTTTCTGTTTTGTAGACAGGTTCATTTGTGCCATATTTTAGATTCCACATATAAGTGACATCATATGGTATTTGTCTTTCTCTTTCTGACTGACTTAGTATGATAATCTCTAGTTGCATCCATGTAGCTGCAAATGGCATTATTTTGTTCTTTTTTATGGCTGAGTAGTATTCCATTGTGTATATGTACCACATCTTTATCCATTCATCTGTTGATGGACATTTAGATTGTTTCCATGTTTTGGCTATTGTGAACAGTGCTGCTATGAACATAGGGGGTGCATGTATCCTTTTGAATTACAGTTTTGTCTGGGTATATATGCGCAGGAGTGGAATTGCTGGATCATATGGTAATTCTCTTTAGTTTTCTGAGGAACCTCCATACTGTTTCCCATAGTGGCTGCACCAACTTACATTCCCATCAACAGTATAAGAGGGTTCCCTTTTCTCCACATCCTCTCCGGCACTTGCTGTTTGTAGACTTTTTAATGACGGCCATTCTGACTGGTGTGAGGTGGTACCTCACTGTAGTTTCGATTTGCGTTTCTCTGATAGTTAGTGATGTTGTGCATCTTTTCATGCGCCTACTGGCCATCTGTATGTCTTCTTTCCGGCACCCCTTTTAAAGTGTGCATGTGATCCTGGGGAAATTAACCTGTCCTCAATTCTTTATACTTGCATGTATATTTTCTCGTGTCTGCTTAATGAGTAAACCTCCGCCCCAGTTGCTACCAGGACCAGGAGGGCCTGAGCAGTCAACAGCACTAAGCCCTGAGAGGCTTGAAAACTAGTCTGATGGGGTCCCAGGAGTCCCACTGTGGGCCCGGAGGGTACAGGAGACCAAGTCTGAATACCTGTGCAGGACTGTGAAAGGGAAAGTGTTTCGAGGGATGGGTTTATGGAAGGCTCTAAAGTAGGAGCTGGGGTGCAGGAAATCTCAGAGGAGGGGAAATTCTAGCAGGTCCCAAGGAGAGAAGGCCAGGCTGACCAGACATCAAATGGCTCAGGAAGCACAGATGAAGAGATTAGTGCAGAAACCTGGGAGCATAACCTAAAACGAGCTGAGTGATCGGGGAAAGGGAGAACACCAGTAGCCCGTTCCTCCTGCTTACTAAGGAAGGCGGGACCTGGGTAGGTAGGGGTGGGGTGGGGTATTTGTTTTCCTCCAGCCAGGTTTCCCCAAGGCCCCAGTGGCTGCAGAGTTCATACTGCAGCTGCCTTCCCCAACCCCAGTGGGAGAAGAAATGGAGGAGGTAAGTGTCAAGGCCAGGCTGTGAGCTAGAGGCCAGCAGACCCACAGGGGCCTCCTGGGGACCAGGAGTCTTGGACCACTCAGCAGGAGTCTGTTGGCCTGGAAGGTAGGGCGGCCGGAGCTTATGACAGAGCTTGGGAGAGCAGGGCGATGTTCCATTCCTGGCAGCCTCCCCACCTTGCCCACCCCAAAGCCTGTGCCACCACCATTCCCCTTGGGCCCCTAACCATCTTTGGTCTCCAGTGGGGCTCTGGGCAGATAAAAACCAGGGCTCTATTGTCATCTGTACTCCTCTGTAGCTGTGACATCATCTTCATGCACTTGGCATGGGGGTGGATTGATGTGGCTGCTCTGTCCTTTTCTCATTCACATATTCCTCCAGAGGCTGATTCAGTGATTAAAAACTGGGACTTTAGTTCAGACCTGGCTCCACCGTTGCTATCTACTGATACATAACAAACTACCCCAAATATTAGTGACTTAGAACAAGAGCATCTTGTTTTAGCTCGTGATTTTGTGGGCCCTTAATTCAGGCAGGTTCAAGTGGACTGTTCTTCTGTTCCACATGGCATTGACACCTATTGCAAGTGGTATTCAGCTAGCAGGTGTGCTGAGGTCACTGTAATGTCTAGGGTATTGGCAGGGAAGCTAGAAGGCCGGACTCAGCAAGGCCTACACCAGTTCACCTACACGTGGCTTCTCCAACCTGGTGGCCTTCAGGGAGTCAGACTTCTTGCAAGGTGGCTCAGGGCTCCCGGAGAGCATGTTCTGCCCCAGGCAGAAGTTTGCAAGGCATTTTATGACCCAGCCTCAGAAGTCCCAGAATGTTACTCCTTCCCCAAATTCTGTTGGCAAGCAAGTCACTAAAGGCCAACCCAGAATGAAGGCTCAGGAAGTGTTTAAGAAAATAGGCTTGTTGACTGAGTTTGTAATATGGTTCTACAAGTGCTAGCTAAGTGACCTTGAGAAAGTTTACTTAAGCTCTCTTTGAAACTCAGTTTTCACAAGATGGGAATATTAATAGTATCTACTGCTATGGCTTATGAGAATTAAACGTTTATATATATATATATATATATATATATATATATATATATATATAAAATCTTAACAATGCCTGCTCTGGAAACACCTGCTCAAGATCACCAATATCTGCAGTTTCCTCTTCTTCCTGGGCGCCCTGCTAGACCACATTTCCCAGCTGCCTCTGCAGTTAGGTGTGACCATGTGAATGAGTTCTTGCCCTGGAAACTAGAGGGGAAGTAATATATCTGGCCTCTACATCCTCCATGCTTGCTCCTCCTTGCATCCATCAACTTGTGTTGTGAAAGAGAAATAAAGCTTTGTCAGAGCCACAAGCCTGACTAACCCTCAGGTACATAAGCTCTCAAAGTTAGCTGCTGTCTGGCTTAACCTCTCTCCACCTGTGTTCTTGTCTGTAAAATGGGGTGATAATGGGACCTATCCCATAGGGTTGTGAGGATTAAATGAAATGTACAGTTGACCTTTGAACAACGAGGGGGTTAGGGGCACAGACCCTTCTATAGAGTTGAAAATTCATGTGTATAACTTATAGTTGGCTCTCCTTACACATGGTTCCTCCATATCCACGGTGCCTCTGGATTGTATCAGTGATTCACATTGGTGGATTCAGCCAACTATATATCGTGTAGTACAACAATATTTCCTTTTTTTTTTTTTTTTTTTTTTTTTTTTTTGCGGTACGCGGGCCTCTCACTGTTGTGGCCTCTCCCATTGCGGAGCACAGGCTCCGGATGCGCAGGCTCAGTGGCCATGGCTCACGGGCCCAGCCACTCCACGGCATATGGGATCTTCCCGTACCGGGGCACGAACCTGTGTCCCCTGCATCGGCAGGCGGACTCTCAACCATGACGCCACCAGGGAAGCCCTACAATATTTACTATTGCAAACAATCTGTGTATAAATAGACCCGCACAGGTTTAACTGAACCTTGAACCTTCGTTGTTCAAGGGTCAACTGTATAGTTTGACTTACTGGCCTAGCTTCCCTTTGATCACAGTTATTTCATCTAAACTCTATAAACTGGTCATCATTACCTTTTTCTTGAAGCAAGATTATCCATAATCAAGCCTCTTGAAGGTTTTAAAAGGATAACATGAATTTGCAGTATTTTAGGCCTAAAGCCAATAATAATGGCACCATTTTAATTCAGAATAGTTCCTAAAACCCATTTGCTGATGGCTTTCAAAACCTAAATATAGAGAATAGAATGTTTCTAATTTTAAAAGTCAGTCAATTTATCTTTGATTTTTTAAATTAGGAAATATTTTAAGAATACAAAAAAAATAACAGACACCTATATTCCCAAAGCTCAATATGGTCAAATCTTAACATTTTGCTGTATTTGATTTGTGTTTTTTCTAAAGAAATAAAACATCACGAATGAAACTGAAAAAAAAAAAAAAAAAGATGTATGACGTATCTAAAGCATTAAGCAAAGTACCTGGCATATGCAAAGCAGTCAGTAATTGTTAACAAATTTTTAAAACGTTTTACTTTGAACTAATTTTAGATTTACAGAAGACTTATAAAGATAGCAGAGACATTTCTTAGACACGCTTCACCCAGCTTCCTTTAATGTTAACTTCTTATATAACCATGGTCCATTTACCAAAGACATTAAAATTCGTGTAACACTATTAACTAAACAACAGAATTTTTTCAGATTTCACCAGTTTTTCTGCTTAAGTCTTTTGCTGTGCCCAAATCCAGTCCGGGGTACCGTGTTGCATTTAGGTCAGCTAATTTTTTTTTTTTTTTTTTAGGTCAGCTAATTTTTTTTATCATTCATTCATTCAATTCACTGAGAGTGCTGCCAGCCTTTAGTCCAGGACTGGGAGTTCCTGTGCAGCAGGTGATGCCGGGGCCCCCGTACTACGTACTATGACAATAGTCAGAGCTCTCATTTTTGAGAGCTTGCCACATGTTGTACAACGCACTTCCTATGTGCCCCACTTTATCCTTACAACAATCCTGTATGTTGGCTATTATTACTCCCATGTTACAGATGGGGGAAACTGAGGTATGGAGAGGTTAACTGAGTTTACACACCTGGTAAGGGGCAGAGGTAGAATTTCAGCCTAGGCAATCTGGCTCCAAATTCACAGTCTTAACAATACCTCACTCCTTTCACGAGGCTGCTCTATAGAACAGGAAGAGTAGATGCGTCATCGCAGACTTCCTGGGCCAAGTGTGGCAGGCAGGAAGGGTTCCCGGTGGAGGTGTCAGTCTGGAGCTCAACCTCTGTTTCCTTGTGTGCTCTGGGGAATGTGTGGCTTTCCCTGCCTCGTCTCCCCATAACCCCAGAATCTGAGCCCAACCCTCGGAGCCCCAAGAAGGTAACCTGCTGAAACTCAAGCCGCAGGCCCAGGGTGTGGCTCTGTCCCAGGTTCAGGGCACTCTACCCCAGCCAGCAAGGGCAGGCTGCCCACAGTCATAGACCCGGATGTTGATTTAGAGACTGGCTTCTGGAGCCACTATTTTGGATCCTGCTGACCATGCATAAGCAAGAGATAGCAACAAGGGCTGAGTTGTCAGGCTGAGTGGGGGGACCCAAGGGAATTGGGGGTGCGCAGACTACTGACGGGACTAGCTTTGTCTGCTCTGGAAAATTATAGGCCCCACCAACCTGAGGATGAACTGAGAAGTTTTCCATCCTGCCTGGTTGGACACAGCAGCACCAGCCCTCCTGCCAAACTCCAGCTAGGACATGTGCTTACCCTTTGGAAAAGGCCCAGAGAGCACCTTAGGTAGCCAACAGCCAGCTGGGATTAGGACCAAGCACTGCAGGCAGCAGAGCAGGGGATCTGCTGGGCAGTACCTGCCCTTTGAGGCCAGAGCCCGGAGATCCTGGATCCAGGAGGCAACATCCAGCCTCATTTTAGCTTCTCTGAGCATCAGTTTGTTCATCTGTAAAATGGGGATATGAATCCCTATGGCCCAGAGAGGGCTGTCTACATTTGTGCAGTTTATAAATTGAAGGAGGAGTAAATGGGCCTAAAACCCAGCCTGTGCTCAGCTCACTGAGTTGGGCAGCATAACTTGGAACTACGTCTACTTGGGAGGAAGGGACACCTTTTTCTTGACCAAACTGTTTGCCCAGGAGTGCTCCTGCCTAAAAGGCTGGTTTGGTCAGAGGGTGCCCCTTTTTGGATTTGCACAAAGGAAAAGCACTTGCCCTCTGGAAATAGAGCAGATGGTGGAGAAGGGCAAAGGGCCCTTAAGTTCCCAGGAGAAGGCAGGGCTGTTCCCAGAGAGCCTTGGCAGGGGAGCAAAGAGGGAAGTCAAAGGTGGCCCAAGGGGGACAAGATGAGCTGGGAAGAGGGTGTCAGGGTGACCAAATGGTGAGATGCTGTGTGCACGTGGAGCTGGGGGGAGAGGAGGTGCCCTCTGGAGGCTGGCCCAGTCCCAGGGGCAAGTCCTCTCCCCCTGGTGGCCCCTGTAGAGAGGGCCCAGTAACACGGAACTCTACCTGATGGCAGGGTCATAGCCAGAGAGTGTGGGAGTCATGGGGACCTTGAGCCCAGGGAAAGCCTGGTGAGAGACAGCCAGCTGGAAGAGAATGACAAGGCACCAAGCAATTATAGTTCAGTGTGACAGGTGATCCCACAAGGGGTGGATGGACATTTTGGTAGCATGAGGAAAAACACTTCACTCAGGTTTGCTGGGTCCAGGGGCGTCCCCAGAAGTGACATCTAAACTGAGACCTCAAAGAGACCCCAACAAAAATGAGTGAGGATGTGCATTCAGGTGCTGCAACCTGAAGCATGTGCAAAGCACCAAGAGGTAAGCGGGTGGTACATTCTGGAAACTGCAAGTGTATTTAGCATTTCTTAATTACATGGCATGTATGGGAACAGAATTAGAAGAGAGATGTCTGGAGACATGAGACGGTCTCAGAAAATGAAGAATCTTTATGCTTTGTCAAGGTGTTTGTCCTTCAGGGGTTGTAAGTGTCGGGGTGATGTGATGCGATTTTCCTCTTAGTAAGCTGTCTGGGGCCCACATGGAGATTGGAGGGGGCAAGGCTAGAAGCAGAGAGACCATCAGGGGCCTGAGCAAGAATCCAGGTGAGAGGTAAGGTGGCTTGAACTTGGGTAGTCAGCAAAGATGAAGCTAAGTGAGCAGGTCTGAGCCCTGTTTAGGAGGTAGAGTTGGTAGGCCAATTGGAAGAGTGGCAGAAGTCCACCACTGACTTGGATGACAAGGCCTATCAGAGCCCTTCACTAAAGTGGGAACTAGGAAAAGGAGTGGGTCTGGGTGGGAGGTGATGAAAAGTTCAGTTTGAAGCTCAGGTTCAATATTCAAATGAAGGTGGCCAGTAGGATACAGAGGTTCTGAACTCAGAAGAGAGAATTGGGCCGCTGTAGGGGTCTGAGAGTCATCAGCCTAGAGATGTGAACTGAGGCTGTGGGGACAAGAGGACCCCCAGGAGAGCGAGAACACTGAAGGAGAGAAGAGGCAGAGGCCAGCGTCCTCGGACACCTTGATGTTTAAGGGTCAGCCGGAGGAGGCCAGGGCTGCATGGAAACAGCCAGAGAGGGAGGAGGAATGCCAGCCCATCTAATCCTCATAAATACCTCACGTACAGGTGAGGAACCTATGGGCTTTTTACATTGTTTTATTTTATTAGGGTACAAACAGTAAGAAACTCACAGCCAAATGTTGCCCCATCATATAACCGTCCCTCACCAGGAATTCTGGCATGTCTCCTCCCAAACCCCTGTGCTATTGTTTAATGCTTCTATTAGGTTTCTGTGACTTTAGTCAGTCCTTTTTGGAAGAAGAACGAAAATGAAAAAACTGACCGGATTCAGGAGATGCTGTTTGTGTACAGCGAGTTTTGATAGTCGGTGTTTGATACAGGGTGGGCATGGAAAGGATGGTGATGCATTGAACTTTGGTCTTTACTCAGACAGTTGACTCACACCCCACCTCTAGGCTGCCATCATGGGCTGGCAAGCCTTCTGGAGCCTCGTGACCACTGCCCCACAAACCACCAGAGGTCTCCTGTCTTTATTATGATGAACCTTTTATTATAGAGACAGACTGAACTCTTTTCTGCATAAAGAATCTTTGGATTGGGTCAGGGAGATACACCTGCTAAAGGTCACCACCCAGCTCTCCCTGCCTCTGCCTCAGCTAAGCCCCCACTTGCTATTTACATCTCAAGGTCACTGGAAGCAAGGTCCCCAGGGCCAGGCTGGTTGGGTGGGCCATGCTGGCTGGAGGGTCAGGGTTCCTGGTTGCCCACCAGGTCACAGCCGCCCCGTCTCCTGCCCCAGTCGGTTGTCCAGAACCTGGAGCTGCCGGAGGAAGCCTGAGTTGGGGCAGATATCCCGGTGCGCTTGCACTGTCTGGATGGCCTCCACCAGTGTCATGTTCTCGCAGATCATGAGGAAGGCCAGGACAACCGTGGCAGAGCGGCTCACCCCCATGGCACAGTGTACCAGCACGCGGCCTGCGGGGAGACCCAACCTAGCATCAGCTATCTGTTCTCACACCGCCTGCCCCTTAGGGAATCAGGGATGCTTCTGCCCACCTATCACAGCATCCTGGAATACTGACACTGTCCTCATTGTCATATGGGGCAACTGAGGCCCAGAGAGGAAAGGGACTCGCTCAAGGTCACAAAGCAAGTTAGTGGCAGGGTGAAGGTTAGCAGCGGGACTCCCTTCTCCTGGTGCAAGGTGCCTCCTCTGGCATCCCTTGCCACTCTAGCACGGTGGGGGGTCAGTATTCCTGGAGTCCCCTGGGTTTGCAGGGGGTGTCCACCTCCCTCCCTTTCCCCCCAGTTCTGCCCTCTCCCCAGCCCCTGCAGCTCTACACTGAGGCCTCATCTTAGCAAACGCTCTTGAGCAGTTTTCTCTAGGTCCTGTACCTTTTGCCCAACACCTGGCCTCTTACCAAGCGATATGGTTACCCTAACGACAACACTGGACCTTAGTTATATCTATGATTGTTGGTTTCCAGGGTGTCCCTGAAGGGGATGCTCACTAAATGGTAGTAGTGAGCCCCATGCATGAGGTGGGAGGGTTGCTGAAGAACCCCACCATCCATGCTCCTGGAAAAGTAGATAGCCCCAGATCCTGCCTGCACCCCACCTCCACCCCAGTGCCTTCCCCAGCAGCTGACCTTGGGGAATGATGAGGGCACTTTGGATGTATCGAGCAACGGGCAGAAAGTGGGCACTGAGGTCGAAGAAGGGGTTGTCATCAGCCTCAATGCCATAGTACTCCAAGGGCATTCCACGGTAGAAGTTGGCACCTGTGTCCACCTGAAACTTGCCTGCGGCAACATTCACGATGTGGGTGATGCCCAGCTGGGTCAGCTTGTTCTTGTCCCGGGCTGCGTACCTGGGGGGGAGGGGCACGGGGGGAGTTGGGAGGTGGGGTAGAGCTCACTGGGTCAGCTCTGGCTGGCCTGGAACTTGCCCCCTTGCCTCCTCTGCCATCCTCCTCCAAGGGTAGACTGGAACCAGTGAACTGGCTCGGGTGTAGGGGCTCCTCTAGTAGGAGTTCAAGACTCCCTTTCACTCAGCCCAACTTTTCTGGAAGGCAGGTCGGCCACATGGCATCAGAAGCCTCGAAAATGTACACTTACTTTGCCCCAGCAGGTCTCCTAGGAACTTAAAGAATCCCAAATGTGCTCACAGACAAATGTAAACTGGATCTAATGTTTAAGATAGAGAAAAAGTGGGGAAAAAAATCACTAAATAGTCTATAAAAGAAGATTGACTATGGTATAGCTAAATGAAATACTACACAACCACTAAAATGTGGTAGATAGATGCTGGTGAACCAAGAAAGGTGTTGCTGCTATATTGAGAAAAACGGAGGATAACAAAACAGAACATTGTTTTAAAGTGTTTTAAAAGTATGTTGTGCAATTCCATTTTAAAAGTTTTCTATATAAAGCAGATTATAAGATGGGATTATAAAGCGATACCATTTTTGTATGCATTTTTAAAAAGTCAACAAGGATTTTATTACTGGTTATCTGTGTGTGTAGGGGGGATACATATTTGCCCTATTGTTAATAGGATATTGATCTATATTTTCTAAATATTAAGGAAAACATAAAATGCACATATATTCATCCATATGTTCTAAATTTTAAGAAAACTTTTGGGGAAAATGACTCACTTTCCACTCTATATATACATCCTAGAGAAACGTGTGTGTTCCCAGGGCACATGTACTAGCTTCTAGAATCACCGTTTATAATAGCCCCAAAGTGGAAACAACTCAAATAGAATAAATAAACTATGGTGTATTCATACAAACGAATAATATATAGCAACCAAAAATGAATGAACTATAGCTACACATAATGTCGGCGAATCTCCCAATTTTGAGCAAATGACGCCAGGCACAAAATACACAGTATGATTCTATTCCTATCACTTTAAAACATAGGCAAAACTAACACAAATGGCGAAACTAAAAAGAAAAGCAAGGAAATTATTATTTCAATACTCAGTGATTATCTACAGGGAAAAGGGTTATGATGAGAAGGGTTCCACAGGGGCTTCTGAGGCACAACTAATGTCCTATTTCTTGACCTGGGGGATGAAACTGTTCGTCTATGCTCTGTGTACTTTTCTTAGGTGTGTTCTATTTCCACAAAGTAATAATAGTGTAAAAGGAAATAAACGTGGAAAGAGATGGTTGGAGGCAAAGAGGGTGCCAACTCTGCCCCTTGGCTCTGGAAGAGGCTCCCCTTCTGTTCTCCCAACACCCACTGTGGATCGTACTTACGCATCTCCCAGGAAGAGGTTGGGCCAGACTTCGTTGATATGGCTCAGCACGGCAGCCCGAGGGACCCACAGCAAGCGCTGCAGTGAGGCCAGCGTGGGTGGCTGATAGGGGGTCACCCGGACTGCCCCGTGGATCTTGGGCCTCCGGAGGTCCTGTTTCTGCAGCGAGTCCATCCTGGAACAGAGTGGAAACTGTGGTGGCGAGGGGCAGCCTCCCTGCAGGTGGGTCCAGCTGACAGGGAGGCCCAGGCATGATGCAGTGCCCAGGTGCCACTAGGATGCTTCAGAAGGGCCTCCGTTATTTCACATGAGGTTATTAACCAGCTCAGCTGGGGCTGAGGCCTTTCCCCAGGGAACAAGGGAATCAACCCCTCGTCACCGCTGTGGAGCTGGGAAGCCCTCTCTCCTGCCCTCTCCAGAGGCCCCTGATGTTGGAAGCTTTTTTCAAGGGGCTCTTGGAGTTCCCTGTTTGTAACAACTAGTCAGTGCAGACCCCACCCCTTAAGTCTCTGGTTACTTGGGACTTCGTAGGGGTGGGGACTCCAGATGGCTGTGGCCCTCACAGGGCACCTAGGAAGACCCCTGCCAACTGGGCAGCTCATCTCAAGCCCCCTTCTCCTCTACTTCCAGGGCTGGTCCTCAGACTCCCATCCCTGTAACAGGTGCTTGAAGGTCAGAGCCCGTCTCTGGAGGAAGGGGCCTGGGCTATGAACTGACATTTGTTAGCACTTCCGTACTGAATGAGCTAATGCCTCTTAGGGGCCTGGTGCCTCACGCATGGTAGGTCCCTATCATACATAGGAGGAAGCTGAAGCAGGAACATGAAGGTCACAGAGAATAATTTTTAAGTAATGCTCAGTCTTACGGCTGTTAAGGAGCAAGGCCGGGGTTTCAGTCCAGTTCTGTTCTCCTTCAGTTCCATCCCCAAGCCTTCGAGTTACCACCTTCAGGGACTCCAGAGAATCGTCGCTAACTCATCTGTCTCTACAGGGGAGCCTAGTGTAGCTGTTCCATATCTGCCTATAGGCCCTGGGATTTCATTCCTTACCCGCATGACTCAGGCCAGTGCTGCAGGTCAGGCCTCACCCAGGTGGGGTGGCTTGTGTCAGGAGTCAGCTGGCTGAGGGGGTCCGAGACCCTGCAGAGCTGGGATGTCAGTGGCACCAGAACCTGGTTCTGGTGCTGGGCTTGGAAGGAGTGCCTCTCTTGGCTAACTGTCCCTGGTCCCCTCAACCAGTAACTAGGGAAGGTACAAACTGGGAAGAACTTCTTTGCTCTTTGGTAGGCAGTGCCAGGGCCAGGAAGAGAAATGGGAACCTGGAAGGCCACCGGTTTGGCCAAGCTCACCCAGGGAGCAGTGGGAGGGCAGGGTGGAAGCGAAGGCCCGGCTTTCCCTTTCATCCCCCACTGTGACCTCTCAGGGCAGGCTGAACTGCCTGCCACCTACCTAGGGCATGGTCTGGGCCTGGGAGTCGGGGTGTGGGTGCAGGGACAGGACTCAGCACGTGAGCGGAATGGGGCCGGGGCAGGTTCTGCCCGGAACACAAACACTATGAAGCAGCTAGAATTCCAGGTCCTCCCCTTGGAGCCCATGGGGGTGGGGCCTGAGAGCAGACCTAGGCCACTGCTGACTGAAGTGCAGACCTTCCAAACGCCCGGACCCCTCTCTGCTTGGTGTCTCTTTGCGATTAAAGGCTCTTGGCCCTGGGACTCCCCATGGAGATGGGAGGCTATGTGAACTGGTGGGAAGAGAACTTTAGAGGGAGCGGGGAGAGCCTGGCCACAGCTAATTCCGAGGTCAATAGCAAGTCTTTGCTCCTGTCTGGGCCCCGGTTTCTCTTTCTCAACTTAAAGATGCTGGCCTTGCCTGACTTTAAGGAATCTCTGGAGGGTCTGACCTGAGAATGAGAGAGGAGAGCCTGGGTTTGCAAAAACTACAGGGTACAGCACAGTGTATTGTGTTGGGGTGGGGAGAGTCCAACAGCGACACTGGGCTGGAGCTACCAGCTGGGCCTGCAGGAGCCCCAGGTCGGTTGCGTTGGGTCTTTGGGAAGTCTGGCAGGCGCCGCTGCAGGCCTCTGAGCTTGGTGTGGGGTAAGGCTGCCACCCAGTGGCCAATTGGTGCCTTGCAGCCCAGCGGTGCCTGGGCGCGGATAGCCAGGCTCCGGCTGAGACAGAACTTGTCCGTGCTCCTCCTGGAGGCTCCTGGGAGGAGAAGGAGCCAGTAGAGGGGTCAGGGATGAGGGCTGACCCCTCTACTGGCTCAGCCTCTTCTACTGGCTCACTCCTCAGCCTCTTCGGGGCTTAGGCCCAGGTCTGGAGAAGGGGGCTTTTTCCTCGGACTTAGGAGTACCCCTTGCTAGGCCTCACGTTGGACCTCACACCTGATGCTCATGGATGTACCCCCTACCTGTCTGCTCTATCCCAGAAGGGTCCAGCCCACCTTTTCAGCCAAGGTCAGGCCTAGCCCCCACCCAGCGACTCATCCTTCAAGCTCCGGGCACACCCAAAGAAGGGGAGTTGGTGGCTGCAGCAGCCCCCTGGTTTCTGCCATCCCCAGACCTAGATGCCGAGTGCCCCGCCTGACACCTCCTTCCGCATCTCCTCAGCCACGGCAGGGTGAAGCCTGGGCCCAACATCCAGCAGGGACAGGGCCGGCCTGGCTCTTCTCTCCCTTCCCTCTGGTACTCCTCCTGCGACCTTCCTGTGTCTCCTCCCTAAGCTGAGCAGCTGCCTCTGTGGGCAACGGTTTTCCTGAGTCGCAGCTGTTTACAAGTTCAGACATCTGTGTTCTGCCTTTGTTGGTGCCTCTCTGTGTCGCGCTCCTCGGTTGCCTCTGTCTCCCTGCCTCTCACAGGAGCTTGTGCTCCTCCAGCAGCCTCCCAACACACCACCCAGCACGCCGGTAGCCTCAGGCCAAGGTCCAGGCCTCCGCAGGGCAGGGGGCCTCTGTCTGCCATCCACCTCCTCCCTGAAGCTCCAGACGTGCTCCCCTGGTCTTCCCTCCTGTTCACTCTCCCTGCTTTCTCCTCCTCCCCTCAAGGTAGACCACAGGGACTGTGGCCACAGGACAGCTGGGGCTGGACATCTCAGGGCAGGACAAGTGAGGAGTCTGGTGAAGGAAGCCTTGGGGAGGGTGGCCGGCGGGTGGCCTGTGGTGAGCTGCCTGGGGCTCTGCACTCTGTGTGCAGGCCTTGGAGGAGGGCAGACCTGAGCCGAGTTCTCAAGTCTGGAGCTTGTTTCTGTGTAGTCTTCTCTGAGCTAGTTTTCTCAGTGGAGCTGCTGTGAGAATTCCATGAGATAAGAAATGTTCAAGGCACCTCCCACGGGGTCTTCCTCCTGGTAGATGCCCCATAAATGGTGCATCTTACTATTATTATCATCACCATTATTACTCTTTCCCTTTCAAGACTCAGCCATATCCCATGGGCTAATGAGGCTTGGTCTGTAACTCTTTGTATTTCTTGATTTTTCTTTCTCTGTCCAGCAATAATTATTGTATTCACCACTAACTAAGGACGTACTATGTATCAGAGCTAAATGCTTACATTTTTTTCACTGAATCTGCACATTACCCTTATGAGGCAGATGATATTATCATCCTCTATGCCGTAGGTCACACAGCCAATAGGTGTGGGAGCCAGGATTCAAGCCCAGGTCATTCTGACTACTCTGCTTTGTCTGTGCTTCTATCTCTGACCCAGTCCCTCCCCAGATCTAACCCACCCCCCCACCACACACACACACACACACACACACAGGCACAGGTGTTCTGGCCCTCATTACCCAGCATGCTCTGCAGCCCCCCTGAAATAGGGGCACTCACCCACCTGTGGGGGTATCTGGCCCAGGCTGAGGTCTTCTCTGACGGGCACTTTTTGCTCCCGGCTTCCAGCTGCCTGTCTCTGCACGCTTGATGCTGTTTCTATTTTTTGATCGGAGTTTAATTATAAAGCATGATGTGCTGCTCCCCTCCTCTGGCCTCCCCCTGCCACTCCCAACTCACCCACTGGTCCCCTGGCATGGTCAGTGCCAAGCCCAGCCAGGCACCTGGCCCTGCTGGGAGTAGAGACAGTCTGGCAGGGGTCTGCCTGCGGTATGTGTGGATGTGGATGTTGCTTGTGAGGCAGGAAGAAGGAAGACTGAATAAGCCATTTTGAAAGGTCGGTTGGCCTTCAAGGGTGATGTGGAGCGTGGGCAGAAAGTTAAAGCTACAAGAATCTTCCATGGAGGGGGACAGGGAAGAGAACAGCCAGATCACACCCACACTGGCCGCACTGCCAACATCACAAGCCAGGTCCAGGGGCCCTTGGTTGGGAGCCGAGGATTACAGGACTGGCCCAGGATAAAGATCCAGAAGACTCAGGCTGAGGGAAGTGGGGGCAGACAGAGATATAAGTGGAGTTCAGAGCAGGTCTTTGGAGCAGGCCCGGCCTTCAGTCAGAAGCTGTGTGTCTGCAAACCACTCTGCCCTCTGCCAAGCTCCTCCCTCCCCCAGAAGACATTCCTGCACAGGCCTCACTGCTCCTCCAGGCCAGTGAGATGGTCTTTAAAGTCCCTTCCAAGGCTAACGGCTCAGTGAGGGACCTTGGATTTGGGCCTATTAAGAACACTCCCTGCTCTCCAGAGACCCTCTTCATATACCCATACTTTAATACCCTTCCCCACTCATACTCCCAGATGACTGACACACACACAGACGTATGCATACCCGTAGCCATGCCTCCACGGGGTCTCTGAAGCCCGAGCTCCAGGGAGCTAGGGCTCAGCCCCTACTGGGGCTCCCTGAGCCCTGGGGAGAGCTGATGGAGACGGCCGTGGCCAGGGGCCATCATAAACGCTTAGAATCCCCCCTCCCGTGTCCCCCCACTCCTGAGGGGGACAGGGAAGAGAACAACCAGATCACACGCCCAAGGGGCCTCAACCAGGAGCCCCTTCCCACCTGTGAGAACTGGAGACAGTGGCTGAGAGGGGGTGCAGGCAGCAGGAGGAAGCGCATGGAGTTGCAGGCTCTAGGGCAGACCCCACACTGGTCTCTTACCATCTTCTGGGCACCCACCTGGGCCAGAGCCTCCAGCAGCACCAGCAGGGCCAGCGCCAGGGTGGCAAAGTGGCAGAGCCCTGTGGCAGGGAGCAAGGACCAGTTCTGGGGGAGAGATGAGCTCCATGTTACAGGCAGGTAAACCATGGTTCAGATTGGCCGGGACTCATCAGGGCAGGGACAAGAGCTGTCAGATAAACCTGCTTCTGCCTTGAGCCTCTGTGTAAGGTCAAGTGGGTACGGGTGCCGAGAGAGATGAGGCAAGTTCGGGGCCCAGGGCTCAGGAGGGAGATGACCTCCCCAAAGCCCCCTCATCTCTCAGAGTCCCCAGCCCCAGGGCTGCTGTGTACAGTCACACAGGTTGCTCACTGCACAACTCCTGGGGCTCCAGCTGTTGGATGCACTCCCAGTAATTGTGCAATGCTGTAGTCCAAATGATTCTCCCAAAGCTAGCTGCCCGAAGGGAGAGATGCTGAGGGCTGAGGTCAGAGTATTTTAGGGCCCCAGGCCGCGGAAGTGGGATGATTGGGCATGATCAGAGATTTGCTGTTCTCCCAGGTTCCTAAACCTTGTTTAGAGGAAAGAGAGCAGGATGGGAACATGCCATTCCTGTCTGCCTCTTGGCTCCCACACCTGCAGAACTCCCCACGACAGTTTCCCGCCCAGCTTCACCCCAGGCCTAATCCCAACGCCAGCCACAACCCTCATTTTCTTCCTTTACACTCAGCCCCAAACTCTAAACCTCGCCCTCCATCCTGCCCTAATCCCCGACCCCAAGATGCTCATGGTCCTGACAGCATGTGGGAAGGGGTCGATATTGCTCAAACGCTCTCCTTGGTTGGGCTGGCTGTGCATTCAGAGACAAATCCACCTCTTATGTGTGGGGGCAGGGGGAGATTCAGTCCATGCCCCAGGGAAGGTCTTGGCAGGAGGAGGAAGCTGCTGCTCTTCAAACTCCCAGGAGAGCCTAGGCCAGTGCCCCACTCCCACCTGGCAGTGGTGGGGCACAGCCAAAGTCAGGGTTGAGGAGAGATGAAGGAAGGAGCAGTATGGGTAGCAGGAGCTGGAGGCTGGATAGGGGGAATGGAGAGCAGCTCTGGAGGCTTAACCTTCCATCAGATGGCCCTCGGTGGGGATGTTGAGTGTGAGGAAGATGGGCTGTTGGGGACAGTCCCAGCCTGGGCATGATGGGAGAAGAAGGGCAGTAGGAATTCTGCAGCTCCTTCACGATCTGGCACCCTCACAGCCACTGACCCCAGAAAGAGGCACCCCTGCCTCTCCGTTGAGCTGGAGGAAAACACAGAGCTGACGCCAAAGAAATTGTGGCAGCACCTTGGCAACCATTTGTGGGCTGGGAGCCTGAGAAGCATTGTTGCTGCTAGGGGAGCCCAACTCCTTCTACTGGGCAGCTGGGGACGCTGGGGCCTCCGGCGGGAGGGAGGTGCCTTGGGAAGAGGAGGTATTGGGGATCTGTTCCCCTTAGGCAGCTTAAAGACGGGGCGCTCTTCCTCCAAATGCACTGAACATGGAATAGGAGGAAGGCAGAAGGTAAATGGACAGACTTCAGGGAAACCTTTATGTCCTAAAGGGTCCCCAGGACCAGAGAGGGAGGGAGGTTAGGGAGGGGCCTTCTGTAGGTCTCTGAGATCACATTGGGTGGGGTGAAGGTAGACAGTGGGGTGCTGGGTCCAAGGCAGAGAACTGAACGGTGTGGCGGCAGAAGAACTTTATATCAAGCAGGGCTTGTGTGAGGAGGTCATGGCTGGCGGCAGGAGCACCTGTTCTCCTTCCCCGTGGTGGGAATGGATGCTCAGGGCTGACAGAATTAACTAAGCTTGGAGCAATAGCTGCAGGACACTTTTTCCCTAGAGCTGGGATCCAGACCTGAGGGGAGGGTGTGCAGAGGCGTGGGAAGGGCCAGACAGCCCTCAGGTGCAGGACTGGCTGTGCTGCTGCCTCGGTGGGGTTCAGGTGAGCCCCACAGGCTTTCAGCCAAGGAGGCAGGACAGATCAGCATTAGGACCAGGTTGGAAGGCCTCACCTCTTCCATTTTATGCTTTCCACCCCTTTCCTTCCTAGCCTTTCCATCTTCTCTGGGTCTGAAGAATCTGGGTGGGCTGGAGAAGAGGGTCCTAGGAGAGGGGTGCCTCAGCCAGGCCCAGGTGAGACCTTGGATTGGTGAGGGGATCCCAGCAGCTTGGGGAACGGGCCAGGCCCCCTTCAACCCTCTCTTCCAGCCACACACAACCTTGATCTCCAACCTCTGAACTGGTCCCATCCATGTCCCCTGCCAGCCCTCACCCAACCCCTTACTTCCAATCGTACCCTTGCCCTCTGCCCAGCCCTCACCTGACCTCTCACTGCTAACTGTACCCAGCCCTGGCCCCTCACGCCCTGCCCGACCCTCACCTGGCCCCTCAGCTCCGGCCTGCACCCTGCAGCTGCTGGTCCAGCTGGCAGAGCTGGTGGAGGAAGCCTCGGTTGGGGAAGACCCATCGATGCTGCCTCACGGCGATCACTGCCTGACGCAGGGACAGCTGCTGGCGCAGCATGAGGTAGGCGAGGACCAGCGTGGCGGAGCGGCTCACCCCTACCACGCAGTGCACCAGGACCCTGGCTGAGAAAGACATCCTGCTGAAAGACCCTTTCCCACCCACCAGCCCACCCAGGGGCTGAGGTGCGGACCCAAGTTCCTTTCCCTCCTCTGCCCTGGGTATATTCTGTGACCCTGAGTAAATCATTCAGCATGTATGGGCCTCCATTTCCTGCTCTGTCAAATGGGCACACCAGCACCTATTATGCCTACCCTTGGGATGGGGTTCACACTCCCCAATGTGGCTCACAGGACCCTCTGTGAGCTGGCCCCTGCTGACCCTGCAGCCTCACCTCAGGCTGTCCCCCCACCCCCCACCCCTCAGCTCTAGGAACACTGCGTAACTTTCAGTTCCTTGAAGCTGTCATGGTCCCTGGCCTCCAGCCTTACCATATGCTATTTCAACTACCTGTAAAAGTTTTCCCCTTCTCTTGGTCTGATTAACATCTACTAATTTGTCAGGTTTTGGCTGAGACATGGCTTCCTGACCACTCATGGTATCACTTGAATCACAGAGCAGCTCATCCTTTTTGCATGTGGACCGGTGAATACAGTTGTAGAGGGAAGTCCCCCCCACCCCACCTCCCTTTGCTCTTCACATTTGCCCACTCATCTGAGTAGCGCTTGTAATACTTCACAGTTTGACTGTCTTTCCACTGGGAGCCCTGCCTTGCCTAAGTGTGGATTCCCAGTATCTAGCTCCGTGGCTGTCACAGAGAAGATAATAGTTGGTGAATGAATGGTGAAGGAAAATGAATGTCAGAGTGCCTTGGATTGAACAGTGCTATGAGCCATAGTCTTGTCTTTCCCACGACACAGAGAAACTGAAGTCCAGAGAAGACACTGGCTCACCCGGGGTCAGGTGGCAAGGGGCATGGCTCTCACCCAGGATGAACATGAAGCAGCTTCCCCAGGCTCCTTTGTTGTACCCCTGGTATTAGAAGATTTTTTCCATTCGAAAGTACTTTGGGGCAGAAGCCAGACATCTAGGTACCAGATAGCAATGTCCCAAGGCTGAGTGATACAGGAAGAACTGTTTTGTTGTTTGGGAGACCTGGCTTCTAGCCCCAGGGCTGCTCCTAGCTCATGGCATGACCTGTATTCTAGGCCTCAGTTTCCCTATCTGTGAAGCAATGCTGTTGGATAAAGTGCTGGAACACTGAGCAGAGAGTTTTAAAAAACTGATGGCCCTTTAAAAACTAGGGGTGTGAGGACACTGATGTTTAAGGGGAAACTGGACATCCCCCCATGACTGAGCAGGATGCGATATGGGTTCAAACCCCAAGTCTTACCCCCGGGTGTGCTGAGGGCACGGTGGATGAAGTCAGCTGCAGAGGAGAAGTAGGCACTGATGTCGAACTCAGGGAGGTCGTGGGCTGGCACCCCCAGGTAGCTCACAGTGCTGCCGTAGAAGTCAGGGCTGCCCTGACAGTAGAGGCCCCCATGGGCAGCATTCAGCACGTGGGTGATGCCCAGCTTCCATAGCTCAAAGCGGTTATTTGCCGTGGCCCTGGGGAGGGGAGGAAGGGGAGCAATGAGGTCCAGGAAGGCTTTGTCTGGACCCCCGCTTCAGAGCGATGAATCCATTAGGGTCCAAAAGGAGCCAGAAGGAACCCATGGGGTCTGCGGCTCACAGCCCCACCATAGGAGCTTTCTGGTAGGGGAGCTGGTGGTCAAGGGATTTAGCTTTAGCCTCTCTTTGCTCCCTGAGGCAATCCACCCTTGCCTTGGCCAGGACAGGAAGGAAAAGGATTGCTTCGGCCCTGGGACCCAGCTGCACCTCCCTTCTTGTCCCATGCCCTACCATGCATATCTGGCCTCTCCTGGCCACTACCTCATACCTGCTTCTAATCTGCAAATATTTAAAGGTGACACCTCCCCTGATTCACCTTCAGTCAGCCTTCCTCACCCACTCTGTGTCCAGAGGAGGGAGGCTGGAACCGGAAAGGCAAGCTCTCTGTCCACCTCATCTCATACCCCAAATCAACATTCCCCAGTCCTTCCCCCCCCCCAGACCCTCCAGTTGTTCTGGATGTGCCAGAAGACTCTGGGAACCTCTGGGAGCTCCCTTCTTTCAGGCAGGCAAAGTCTCTGCTCCCCCTGGTGGCTGCACCTGCTCACTGCACTGTCCCCAGTACAGAGGGGTCCTGGAGAAAGTCCCTAGCCTGGGAAGCTCAGAGAAGAACTATTGCCCTTATACCCACCCCACCCCCATCTCTGGTGAAGATCCCAGGAACTGTCTCTCCTTGTCTCCACCCCCTTATCCCTTCAGTCAGCTACCACTCACGCATCTCCTATGTAAAGGTTGGGCCAAACTTGGTCCACACGGCTGGAAGAAAACTTCCCTGCCCTCAGGAGCTCCTCTAGTTCCAGGACAGTGGGGCAAGGCGTGACTTCGGCATCTCCCCTCAGCTGTGGGAGCGAGGCCTCCGCCATGGGCCGGCCCACCTGCCCCTCTGTCTCTGCGGTCACTCCTCTCTGCCTCTCTAGTGTCATTCCTTTCCTAGAGATTGGCAGGGACAGGTGAGACAGCAGCAAGTGACTCAGCAAGTCACAGGGGCCTCTAGAGAGAACAGGACATTTTCCTCCCCAGGCCACCCCCTAACCCCAAATTCCATGACAACATGGAATCAGACATACCTCTCTGCAAGTCACCTCTCAGCCTCAGTTTCTTCACCTCTGATGTAAGAATTGTGAGGATTAAATGAAACAAAGGATATTCTGCATCTAACACATAATAGATGTTTAATAGATTTAGACTCCTGTGTAAGGCTATTTGGTTCTGAGGACTGAGTTAAAGTAGAGATCTGGGGTGCAGAGGAGGTGATTGCCTCCAAGGATTCGTGATAGGAAAAGTTCTTCAGGCCTGGGTCACAAACTAAGTGGGAGCTGTATGGCTATTGGATGAGCTTCTGGATTATGGGGCTCAGGGGAGGGTTCTTGAGTTATAGAGTCGGAGAAAAGTGGCGAGGAGGCATGGAGGACCTCATCTAAAGGGTGCCCACAGGGTTTATGGGGGAAGGTTTGAACAGTGGTTCTGTTACGAAAATGGCTGATTTCTCAAAAGAGAAGGCTAAAATGGGCTGCATATGTCAAAGGGGGGGAGAAGGGAGATGAAAGTTCCCCTAGACTTTCTGAAGAACCAAAGGGCTATCATCAGAAATATTTTGGGGAGGGGGAGGGAGAGTCCTCTGCCTATAAGGGCTTTTGTCTTCACAACAGAAACAGAGAAAAGTCTGTATCTGTCCTTCTGCCAGAGCTAGTTATGGGATGAAGAAGTGATATGTCTTGCCGGCTCTCAGATGACTTCATGAAGGCTTGATCCGGGGCATGAGCTGCAGTGGGGAGGCTCCCAGCTGCCTCTGGCTTTGAGTCTGCCTCGAGGGTAAAGGCCACACCAGGGCATTCCATGGTAGCAGTTTGCACTCATGTCCACCCCAGAGCCTGTCCCCACCCCCATCAGAGCCACTGAAGTCTGCCTTGCACCGCCTGGGAAACCAAGGCCAAGAAGGGGCTGGAGCCCAGGTCGCAGGTGGTTTTGGACTTGGTTTACACCAATGCTAGGCCTGGGCTGGGGGCTTCCTTCAGGGTGGGGCAGTATAGTAAGGTGAAAAGAGCATAGGTTCTGAAGTCAGGCAGATTTGAGTAGGAATACTGGCTTTGGCACATATTAACTGCCCAACCTCAGGCAAGTTTCTTGGCCCTTCTGTGTTGTAATACTCTGTAGAGGTGGCACAAGCATTAAGTGAGATATTTATATGGCATTTGGCATAGGGACTCTCAGAGAATAAAGGGGCAATAAGTGGTAAGAATGATTTGGAGGTTGGCTATTGGAGAGGAGCTGGCTCCCTCCGAAGGAATTAGGATAACCTCCTCTGGCCCCCAAACACTATTTGCTACTCCCATAGGCCCCGCCCCATCTCTGCTAGCCCCTCATCTTACGCTTCGGCTTTGGGCCTGACGCATGCGCTCTCGGGTTTCCTTGCTGCGGTTTCTAGCCTCCATTCTCCCCTCGCGCCCATCTTGAGCCCCGCGTCCCTTCCGGTTTTGGCCCCGCCCCCGCCCTAGGGCTCCGCCTCCCGCCTGTAGGGCCCCGCCTCCCGAAGCAGTTCCGGTTCGGATTCGAGCGGCTGCCGGCGCGGTTGGGACGAGGGCCGGCTGGGGCAATGCCTTCGCGCAGCCGCCACCGCCCCAGGGTCCACTTCTGCTCTCCTACCCGGGCTCCACCGCCGCTTCTTGAGGCGTCTCACTCCGGCGAGGCTCGGAGGGCGCCGGGTTCCGACAGCTGCTCAGACGCCGACTCGGAGGTGGGTCTGGGGAGCCCGACTCGGACCGCTGAGGTGAGCAGGAGCTGAGGCAGGGAAGAGGGGCTTTGGGAGGCGCCTGCAGCCAAGGGTTAGTGGAGAGTCGGGGATGGAGCCGGAGGCTGCCACGGACTGGGGTTCGGAGGGGCCCCGGGAGACCGTTGAAGGAGCGTGGAGAGTCCCCTTTAGCATGGAATCTGAGGGAAATGGAGGTTGTTGAGCCGAGGGCCTGAGGGGCGTGACGATGGCCCGAGACAGAGGGGTAAGGAGAGGTCGAGGGGAGAGCGAGAGGGAGTGGGAGGCTGAGGGAGATGTGGCCTCGAAGAGGCAGGGGCTTGAAGGTTTTGGAAAGCCGGGTAGTGAGGCAAAAAGACCGAAGGGGTACCGCTGGAATATGGGACCGGGGGAAGAGATGCTCTGAGATTTGGCACTGGGGGCACGGAATCAGAGGAGCCGGCCCAGGGTCGATGTTACCACCTGACCAGAGAGAGGGAACCGGGGTGGGACTGACAAGATCGCTGACCAGAGTGGGTGGTGGTAATTAGGGGAAGGATTTAGGCTTGAAGAGGAAAGGGCTATCGGGTGGCAAGTCGTCTGGCTTTAAAGGCCAGAAAAAGAGAAATGGGGTCAAGAAAGAAAAGGAGCCCTTGGAGGCTCTAATTTAGGGCTTTGGCATTTTCACAGGTGTCTTTCAAAGCATGGACGATCACTAGGGTAATATATTTGGGTCATGGGGCTTTCTCATTTGTGGACAGTGAATACTTTTAAGAATCTGGGGTGGGAGGGTTGATGTTAAACACTGATTTGCCCAAAGGACTAGGGGAAGTAGTGAAAAGGAAATGATGTTTGGAAAAGATAGTGAAAGGAGTGATTCTGTAAATAAAGATAATCATTTGGCTTTCTTCTAACAGTAATAATGTGTTTCTTTTTTTCTCTTTGTATTTTTCTTACATTTAAGTACCAGACAAGTTTAGACAATCTTTTTTCACAAAAAAAGTTTTAATACATTACCTTTAAATTAAAAAAACTAAACTGGAAACAAGAATTTGGACACTTAGATTTTACAGATACTCAGTATCAACTGATTTCACTTTGGTAGCTTGAGTTGACACATATTGGCTACACGGTAAAGACGTGGTCAATACAAGTGTCTGGGTTAAAAAGGTGCATAGTCCAGGAGGCTACCAGATGTTCCTCTCACCTGTAACTCCAGAATTGGAGTTGTGTCTTGAAAATTGGAAGGAGGGTACCTTGACAGATTTGCAGGACCAACGCTTTGCAGATATTGTATGAATAATACTTTTAGTAGAGTTATCTAGAAGACTAAGAATAGAGGATGCTTGTAGTTGTCAGTTAACAACTGGGATAGGTGGGTACACAGATGCCTTTTATAGAAGACATCGTACCAAAACCATAATTATGCCAGAAAAATAATGATTGCAGTATTTATACTCTCTTTAGTTGAAATAGATGAATTTTCTTTTGTAATTGTTAAATTATAACATGTCTTTGTGAAATGTTGACTTTAGCCACGTCTCATATGTTGTTTTACTTTTACAACCTTTTATCCTATTATAGGTTTGCAAAGTTGTTGGCATTTCAAAACAAACTTTTAATCAAGTATTTCTAGTCTAAATGGGTATCCAACGGTTAAATCTTCATGAGATGATAATTTACTGATTGCAGTAAGCTGTTAATTTATGTGTATTGACTATATGTCATATCTTCAAATGCTCAGTAGACTAATAATTATTTCTTCAAAGGAGAGGTGAATTCTTAACTTTGCTTTTAGCTGATGTTAAAAGATTAACTCCTTTTTCTTTAAATTAATACAAACATCCTTTAGTTGAAGAAGTATATATAGTATTACTATTGTTTATTTATGTTTGTTTACCCTCACTAGATTGAGATTCTCTAGAGACCTTGTCTTCATACTTAGCTCTAAATAAAAGTCTTGGCATGTAAAAATTTGCTGAACTGAACCGAAATATAAGAACTCTCTATTAAGGTTACATCTTAATGTTACTGCAAAATTAAAGAAACTGTTACATGAATTTGTACAGTAATACATTAGCGTCCCTAATAGTTTGTCTTTGTTTTGCCTTGACAGTTTTCACAGCCACTTAGTTGTAAATAAAATCAGTTTTATGGTAGAGCAGTTTCTCTAAGGCAAGAAAATCTATATTACTCCATTAGAAGCCATTATGACTGCTGTGGCAGAAGATGCAGATATATTTAGATAATCACTTTTGATTTCAGTAGCATCATCGCCATTCTGCAAAGACTCTTTACTTTGCACAACTACTTGTAAACATTTTTATTTTGTTAATCACTAAGATCTTCAATGCTTTTTCAGAACTTTGCCATAGCTGACTTAGAGACATTTTCATGACTTTTCTGAGAAATGAAATTTGAACATTGTTTTTGGGAAAATGTTGAATCACAGATGTTCTAATGAATATCATCATTATTATTTTGTCTTATAAGAACAACCATATTAACTAGTTATTGTTTCAAAATTCTTACCTCCAGGCCTGATGTAATACTATGGTGTTAATAGTAGGATGTACCTAGCACAGCCATTAATTGTAACAGTGATTCTTACTTTAGGTCTTATGATTCTCTTGGCTTTGAGAAATCAGGAGGTTAACTAGAAATTAGAGGAGCATGGGCCAGGCATCCTTTGAGAACAATTCAGTGTTTACATGCTGCCTTTGTCACTGGTAATTTGCCATTTGAATATGTGGATATGGATTTGTGACAGACCTGTACCCCCTCCTCCCATACACATAGCACCATCATAAGTGGATCTTAACCTAGCTGAGTCTAGACTTCAGGCTTCCATATTTGAAATGTTTTGTTAACTTCACTAAATGCTGGGCCCTACTAGTAAGAAAATCACCTCACTGCAGAATGTAACATAATATGAGTCTATCTTGGCTTTTGTTTAGGATGGTAGAAACTAGGAAAACTTGGTCATAATAGTTTCAGCACGGTGTTTCACTGTTAAACAGAGTTTTATGACGTGTACCTTAGAAGAATGTTGTGGAGGCAGAGACCTATGTTTGTATTTGTCTTGAATATTTATTGTGGGCTTAGTGTAGCTTTTGAATTGTGGCTGAGGACAAGAGATTTATTTATCTATCTATTTATTTATTTATTTAATGCTCTGAGATTTGGCAGTGGGGGCGAGGAATTTTTATTTATTTTTGGCTGCACTGGGTCTTCGTTGCTGCACGCAGGCTTTCTCTAGTTGTGGTGAGCGGGGACTACTCTTTGTTGCGGTGTGAGGGCTTCTCATTGCAGTGGCTGCACTGTTGTGGAGCACGGGCTCTAGGTGCACGGGCTTCAGTAGTTGTGGCCCACGGGCTTAGTTGCTCTGCGGCATATGGGATCTTCCCGGACCAGGGCTCTAACCCGTGTCCCCTGCATTGGCAGGCAGATTCTTAACCATTGCACCACCAAGGAAGCCCTATATCTATTATCTTGACCCTTTTTTCTGTTCTTTCAAAGTTCTTGACAGGTAAGAAATTCTAGTAGGAGGTGAGAACCATGAATTCTGCTAATTTAGGGTCTTCCTAAAGTTCCTAAGTTAAGCTGTGTCACTGAGTTATTGGAAATGCCTGCAAATTGGCTTTAGTGTGGAACTTTGAGACTAAATTAAATCTATGTCAGTTTCATCAATACAACATTGGTATGAAAGTCAGAGATTGCCAGACCATACATTAAATTTTGGGGCCAAATCCAGTATATTTGCACAATATTGTAATGGAGTTTGAAGTCATTTTCTATTATGTTGATTTGATTTGGGGGTGTAGCATATTTAAAAATGAAGATTTTTACCAATCTGTCAGACCACAACTACTAGCCTGCCCAAATATTATTTTAATGATTAGAATAAAAATTTGAATTTTATACACTTGGCTTCTTTACTGGTGTGCTCTGACATTTTGCCAGGTTAAGGATTTTTCCTCAAACTTACCACTAAATTTTGACCATTGTGTAAAAACTTTTACTACAACTGAGGATATAACCTGCACAGTGTTGTCTGATTCTTATTCATTGAACTGATTCTTATTCATTGAACTGAGACAGTTCTGAATGTGGTAGAGAATTAGGTACAACCAGATAGTGGAAGTCTTAGTTTAAAGGCAAGTTGGAGTCAGAAAAGGTTTGTGTTCTTTGGTATACATGACAACCTTTTTTTTTTTTTTTTTTTTTTTTTTTATAACTTTTTTTTTTTTTTTTGCGGTATGCGGGCCTCTCAGTGTTGTGGCCTCTCCCGTTGTGGAGCACAGGCTCCGGACGCGCAGGCTCAGCGGCCATGGCTCACGGGCCCAGCCACTCCGTGGCATGTGGGATCTTCCCAGACCGGGGCACGAACCCGTGTCCCCTGCATCGGCAGGCGGACCCTCAACCGCTGTGCCACCAGGGAAGCCCTACATGACAACCTTTTTTAATAACGGTATATAATAGTGCATGGTCTGTGCAGCAAAAAAAAATGTCCCAAGGCTAAAGTGCGGCCAATAGAATGATAATGTAACTGAAAAAACAATTTAATTTATTTCAAATGTGCTATCCCAAATTCTGCTGCTCAGTGGGACATAGTAAAACGGTAGAAGATCACTGCTAGAGTTTCAAAACTGGTAGGAAGTGGTTCTGGGTCTTTGAAACTTTTGTAATTATAGCAGATTCAGATACTTGGAAATAGTGCTTACTAAGAAAAAGTAAACCACTTTTTGATAACTATAAAGGGAAAATAATAGTTTTTTGTTTGCTCAATGAAAAGATTTTAATTTAGGATTAAAAAATTTTAATGGGATTTTTTTAAAGCTGCATAGGGACTTCCCTGGTGGCACAGTGGTTAAGAATCCACCTGCCAATGCAGGGGACATGGGTTTGAGCCCTGGTCTGGGAAGATCCTACATGCCACGGAGCAACTAAGCCCATGTGCCGCAACTACTGAGCCTGTGCTCTAGAGCCCATGAGCCACAACTACTGAGCCCGAGCGCCACAACTACTGAATCCTGCGTACCTAGAGCCCATGTTCCGCAACAAGAGAAGCCACCACAATGAGACGCCTGCACTCCACAACGAAGAGTAGCCCCCGCTTGCCACAACTGGAGAAAGCCTGTGAGCACAGCAACCAAGACGCATCGCAGCCAAAAAGAAATAATTAATTATTAAAAAAAAAATAAATAACAAGTGTTGGTAAGGATGTGGAAAATTAGAACACTTGTGTGTTGCTCGTGGGAATGTAAAATGATGCTGCTTTGAAAGTGGTATGGTGATTTCTGAGAAAATTAAACAGAATTACCAAATGACCCAGCAATTCCACCACTAGACATATACGCAAAAGAAGTGAAAGCAGGGACTTCCCTGGTGGTCCAGCGGTTAAGACTCTGCACTCCCAATGCAGGGGGCCCAGGTTTGATCCCTGGACAGGGAACTAGATCCCGCATGCTGCAACTAAGAGCCCGAATGCCACAACTAAGACCAGGCGCAGCCAGATAAATAAATAAATAAATAAATATTTTTTAAAAAATGAAAGCAGGACTTGAAAAGATATTTGTATACACCTATGTTTATAGCAGCATTATTCACAATAACTGAGAGTTAGAAGCAACCCAAGTGCCTACTGATGGATGAATGAATAAACAAAATGTGATATATACATAGAATGGAATATTATTTAGCCTTAAAAAGGAGGGAGGTTCTGATATATGCTACAACCTGGATGAAGCTTGAAGATATTATGCAAAGGAAAATAAGGCAGACACAAAAGGACAAATATTGTAGGATTCCACTATTGTATCTAGAATAGTCAAATTCATAGAGACAGAAGGTAGAATGGTGGTTGACAGGAGCACAGGGGAGGAGACAATGGGGAGTTATCGTTCAATGAATATGGAGTTTCCATTTGGAATGATGAAAAAGTTCTAAAAATGGACGGTGGTGATGATTGCACAATGTAAATGTACTTAATTCCACTAAACTGTACACTTAAAAATGGTTAAAATAGTAAATATTCAGTTATGTATAGTTTAACACACACACACACAGAGAACGCATCATCATATCTGTGATGCAGGCATTAGAAAGCCAGTACTGCCACTCTACAACTTCAGCTGCTTCCTGACACAAAGTCAGTGACTAGAAACTGGAGAATTACTTGTACACTCACATACAACCAATATTTCAATAGTCTTTCTTGTGGATACCCAAAACTTCAGGAAAATGGCCCCTACTTCACTTTCTGCCTTCCTCTCATGTCAGAGCATCTAGTTGGCTGAACCTAATTCACATTTAGAACCCTAGTTGCTAGGGATCCTGGGGAATAATTTTTACCTTTTTAACCTCTGTAGTACAAAAGACAACTAGAGGGAGATCGGACAGGATCATGAGTGCCATTTCATCATATTTGAGAAAGGATCCTGAGTGCCAATTCATCATATTTGTCACAGGCACTGAGTCAATGGTGATTCATAGATGGTAATACTCCTTGTAGTCAAGTCATCATTTCCAGTAGTTGGCCAGATTGTCCTGCAGCTGTTCAGTCACAAAGATAGGATAGGACAAAACAAATAGCTTCAGTGAGGCAGAATAGGGAAAAAGTTTGTTGATAGTTATTGTCTCCTTTTGCAGTTCTGGGCTGATTGTGCTTAGTTTGTTAAACCTAATATACAGTATTTGCAGTTTTAATTTGGTAACTGAGTTTTAATAAGTAAATGAGTTATTTATATTATCGTGAAGATAATTTAATGCATATCACTCCATTGGTATGCATTAAAGGCTCATTGATTAAAGAACAGCCATGCTACTGTTAAGAAATACCAGATAAGCTGTTTTTATTGTATTAAGTATGGAGATAAGATCATGGGAAATATGCTGAGCTCTTTTGCTGTCAAGCTGCTGACATCTTTAATTAGTATGAATTAAATTTGGAGAGAAAAGAAATAAATTTTCTAGTAAATGAACAAGTTGATGTGCTGAAAATTGCATTTTTTAATAGTTTTCAAGAGACTTCCCTGGTGGCCTAGTGGTTAGGACTCTGCGTTCCCAATGCAGGGGGCCTGCGTTCGATCCCTGGTCAGGGAGCTAGATCCCACATGCATGCTATAACTAAGGAGCCCGCCTGCTGCAACTAAGGCCTGGTGCAACCAAATAAATAAATAAATAAAAATAAATATTAAAAAAATAGTTTTCAAAAATTTCTCACCAGAGTCCATCCAAAAGATAAGAAATGTTTTGTTCCACTCTGTACAGAGCAGTCAGCTGCTTTAGTTTATCTGTTATCTATGAGTTGGAACTAAGTTTGAGTAATGCCTCTTGATGGTAAGATTCTGCATGAGTGGACTATTCTCTCAGTGCCTTGATAATAACATATTGACCTTTGATAACTAATTTCTTAATTGCTCATGATTTCAGAATAAACTTCTTTTAAATTTTATCTCAAATTGAAATGTTTCCTTTATGTACCAGTTAACATTTTGGACAAGTACCATGCTTTGCACACAGTGCTTTTTGACGTGGATCAAACTTTAATGACGTAGCTAGGAGTTAGTGTCTAAATAATATGTCAGATTTTTTTGATTTTTTATTCTACTTCTATAAATCTAACCCAAGGCACTGCAGTACTATTTGTAATAGTAATAAAATTGTGAACAGTTGCTGACAGTGGGGAAATGGACAAATTATTGTATAGCCATACAATGGAATGTCCTTTTCAAAGGATAGTTTGATAACATTAGACAGGACTCATGCAATAATGTTAAGTAAAAATGATACAGAATTACCAATGGTATGGTTTCTCTATAGAAATTTTTCCTATAGAAAGTTCTGTGGATGAAAGATAAATAAAAAATTACAAGCATTAGTTCTCTGGGGGGTAATTTTGAAATTATATTTTAAATGTTCTTCAACAAATATGTATCGCTTCTATATATTTTTCTGTCTTTTTATTGTAGAAGTGCATTACTTTTAAAGATCCAAACAATGCAGAAATTTGTAGACTAGAAACTATAAAAGTCCTTCAGTCACCTACCTAGGCAAATGAAGTCCAGTTTATCAACTTGTTCTTTTATGAATTTTGCTTTTGTTGTCATATCTAAGAAATCTTTACCTAACCTAAGGTCAGAAAGATTTTCTCCTGTGTTTTCTTTTTTTTTTCTCCTGTGTTTTCTTTTAGAAGTTTTCTAGTTTTAGATTTTACATTAGGTCTGTGATCCATTTCAAGTTAATTTTTTATATGTGGTGAGAGGTATGGATTAATTTTTTTTGCATATGGATATTCATTTGTTCTAATACGATTTGATGGAAAGACTGTCCTTTCTCCACCGAATTGCCTTTGCATGTCTGTAGAAAATGAGATATCCATATGTATGTAGGTCTATTTCTGGATTCTCTATTCTGTTCCATTGATTTGTTTATCTTTATGCCTTTACTACTTTGTCTTGATTAGGGTAGTATGATAGAATTCTAAAATGACCTCCAGTGACCTTTGTATAGTGGGAAGGACCTGTGAGTCTGATTGTCACTCTGATTATGTTATGTTATATGGCACAGTTGACTAAGAAAGGGAGATTATCTTAGTGGACCTGACCTAATCAGCCAGCAAAGGACTGGGCTTTTCCTGGAGAAAGAGATTCTAAGTACAAGGGGCATTCAACAAAGAAAAACAACAGAGAAAAAGCTGGTTTTCAGAATAGGAGGAAGCCCTAAATGCCAGTGGCCACTAAATTTACAGTAATTTGTTACACAGCAGTAGAAAACAAACACTGTATATAGTAAGTCTTGTAATTAGCTATCTAATCTCATTCTTTTTCAAGGTTGTTTTGGTTATTCTGTGTCCTTTACATTTCCATATCAACTACTGAAATAAGTTTATCTATAAAAAAGTCTGTTGGGATTTTGATTGGGATTCCTTGAAATATATAGATCAAATTTTGGAAGAATTGACGGATGTCAATGAAAAATTAACCAGTCAATCTAAGAAAAAAATGGAAAATTTTATCTGAGCCAAATTGAGCACTGTAACCAAAGAATAGCACATCAGAAAGATCTCAGAGCTGTTCCACCAATAAGAAGTGTAGGCATAGTTATATAAGTTTTTTTGAGACAGAGGGCTGTACATTAAATGACGTTTTATTGACAGTTACACAGTCCATATCTAAAAGTCGTGTGGCCCCTTACAAGATGAAGAAGGAATGTTATCTTTCTTTTTTTTATACATTTATTTATTTTTGGCTGTGTTGGGTCTTCATTGCTGCATGCGGGCTTTCTTTAGTTGTGACGAGCCGGGGCTAGTCTTCATTGCAATGCGTGGGCTTCTCATTGCAGTGGCTTCTTTTGTTGTGGAGCACGGGCTCTAGGCGCATGGGCTTCAGTAGTTGTGGCACATGGGCTCAGTAGTTGTGGCTCACGGGCTCTAGAGTGCAGGCTCAGTAGTTGTGGCGCACGGGCTTGGTTGCTACGCGGCATGTGAGATCTTCCCGGACCAGAGCTTGAACCCTGCGTGTCCCCTGCATTAGCAGGCAGATTCTTAACTACTGCACCACCAGGGAAGTCCTGGATATTTTTTTTTTTTTTTTTTTTTTTTGCGGTACGCGGGCCTCTCACTGTTGTGGCCTCTCCCGTTGTGGAGCACAGGCTCCGGACGCGCAGGCTCAGTGGACATGGCTTACGGGCCCAGCCGCTCCGCAGCATGTGGAATCTTCCCGGACCGGGGCACGAACCCACGTCCCCTGCATCGGCAGGCGGACTCTCAACCACTGCGCCACCAGGGAAGCCCTCTGGATATATTTTTGATAGGCTGATTGTTGGATAAAAGAAAGAGAGGTGACAAGGATGATTCAATTTACCAAGTTCAAAGGTGGATTCTTAACCACTATGCCACCAGGGAAGTCCCAAGAAGGAATGTTATCTTTTAAGGAGTTGTCTTGCTGGTGCTAGGAGAATGTTGCTCTTTATGGCTGAGCAGGTATTTATGCCCATGGGGGAGGTTTGGTTGATGCGTAATATAGATACACAGTTCTCAGTAGTGGGGAGAGAGGAGGCCAAAGGGCAGAGAAAAAATTTTTATGTTTGAATTCTTCTTGTCTGGACATAAAATATGAATTTTATTTCACAGCATTTTTATTTTCTTAAAAATTTGAGTCTTTTGACCCACCCATGTCACTATTTATTTAGATCTTTAATTTCTCTTAGCAATGTTTTATAGTTTTTAGTGTACAGATTTTTCCCATGTTTGGTCAGATTTATCCTTGGGCATTTTATATTTTTTGGTGCTATTGTAAATGGTATTATTTTGTAAATTTCAATTTTTTGATTGTTTATTTCTAGTATATAGAAATACAATTGATTTTTGTATGTTGATATTAAGCAATCTTGCTAAACTAAATTATTAGTTCTAGTAACTTGTGTTTGTGTGTATGTGTAGGTTCCATTGAATTTTCCACATAGATTATCATGTTGTCTGCAAATACAGTTTTGTTCTTTCCTTTCCAATCGTATGCCCTTTATTTCTTCTTCTTTCCTTATTCTACTGGCTAGGTTGCTCAGTGTTTTACCAAAATGATGAGAGTAGACAGTCTAGCCTTGTTCCTGATATTAAGGGGAAAGCCTTTAGCCTTTCATCATTAAGTATGATGTTAACCATAGGTTTTTCAAATATGTCCTTTATCAACTTGATGAAGTTTCTCTTTATTTCTTGTTTGCTGAGAGTTTTTCATTGGGAATGAATACTGGATTTTGCCAAATGCTTTTCTGTCTTTTGAGTTATTGTGTGGTTTCCCTGTTTTAGCCTATGGTGAATTATTTTTATTTTCAAGTGTTAAACTAACTTTGCACTCCTGAGATAAACATCACTTGGTGATGTTGTATTATCCTTTTAAAATATTGTTGGATTTGATTTGCTAAGATATGTTTAAATTTTTTGCTTTCACGTTTGTAAGGGCTCTCAGGCTGTAGTTTTATTTTCTTGTAATGTCTTTGACTGGTTTTGGTATCAAGGTAGTACTGGCCTCATGGAACGGATTCAGAAATATTCCCTCCTCTTCTGGAAGAGTTTTATTTTAGTAGTCCAGTTCTCCCAACTTTTGTGCTATTGTTGACATATTTTACTTACATATTTACCCAATATATCTACCATTTCTGGTATTCATATTTTCAAATGATGGCATTTTTGTTCTGCCTGAAGGACTTCCTTTTCACATTTCTCGTAGCTCAGGTCTGCTTGAGATGAAATTATTCAGCTTTTGTGTGTCTGAAAAAGTATTTGTTTTACCTTTGTTTTTTTTTTTTTTTCTTTTTTTTTTTGCTGTACGCGGGCCTCTCACTGTTGTGGCCTCTCCCGTCACGGAGTACAGCCTCCGGACGTGCAGGCTTAGCGGCCATGGCTCATGGGCCCAGCCGCTCCGCGGCATGTGGGACCTTCCCGGACCGGGGCACGAATCCGTGTCCCCTGCATTGGCAGGCGGACTCTCAACCACTGCGCCACCAGGGAAGCCCTTTACCTTTGTTTTTGATCGACATTTTACCGGTCATAGAATTATAGGCTGATCATTTTTTTTTTCTTTCAGTCTTTTAAAGACATTGTTTCACTGTCTTCTAGCTTGCAATGTTTCCAGTGAGGAATCTGCTATCATTCTTATCTTTGTTCCTATGTGTATAATGTGTGTATCCTCTCTTTTTACTTTTAAGATTTTCTCATTGTCATTGATTTTGAGTAATCTGATTATGATATGGTGTGGTATAGTTGTTTTTGCTTGTTTGTTTTTTATTTATTTTCGGCTGCGTTGGGTCTTTGTTGCTGTGTGCGGGCCCTCTCTAGCTGTGGGAGCAGGGGCCACTCTTTGTTGTGGTCCACGTGCTTTTCACTGTGGTGGCTTCTCTTGTTGTGGAGCATGGGCTCTAGGCATGTGGGCTTCAGCAGTTGCGGCTCGTGGACTCAGTAGTTATGGCTCGTGGGCTGTAGAGCACAGGCTCAGTAGTTGTGGCGCACGGGCCCAGTTGCTCCGCTGCATGTGGGATCTTCCCGGACCAGGGCTCGAACCCGTGTCCCCTGCATTGGCAAGCGGATTTTTAACCACTGCGCCACCAGGGAAGCCTTGGTGTGGTATAGTTTTTTGTGTGGTTCTAATGTTTGGAATTTATTGAGCTTTTTGATTTGTGTTTATAGTTTGCACCAAATTTTGAAAAATGTTAGCCATTGTTACTTCAGATATTTTTTTCTGCACTCTCCTCTCTCTCTCGTTGTTTGGGGACTACAATTATGCATCTATTAAGATGTTTGAAGTTGTCCCACCTCTCACTGATATTCTTTTCATTTTTTTTTTAATCATGGTAAAATATACATAACAAACTTATATTTTAACCATTTTTAAGTGCACAGTTTAGTGGCAGTAAGTACATTTACATTGTTGTGCAACCATCACCACCATCCATTTCCAGAACTGTTTCATTATCCCAAATGGAAACTTTGTACCCATTAAACAGTAATGGGTATTTGTCTCCTACTGCACAGTCCCTGGAAACCAACATCTACTTTCTGTCTCTATGAATTTGACTACCAAGTGAATCATACAATATTTGTCCTTTTGTGTCTGGCTTATTTCACTTAGCATAATGTCTTCAAGATTCCTTTTAAAGGCTGAATAATATTCTCTTCATTTTTAAAAATTCTGTTTTTCCTGTGTTTCATTTTGAATAATTCCTATTGTTATGTCTTCAAGTTTACTATACTTATGCAATATCTGATCAGCTGTTAATCCCATCCAGTCTGTTTTTTATTACATATCTTGTAATTTCATCTCTAGAAGTTTGAGTTGGATCTTTTTTATGTGTCTCTATCTGTAACTTTTTGAACATATGTAATACAGTTATCATAACTGTTAATTTCCTTGTCTGATAATTTTATTATCTGTGTCCTGGGTCAATTTCAATCGATTTTCTACTCATTATAGATGAATTTTTCTACTCCTTTGCATGCCTGGTAATCTTTGGTTGGTTGCCAGACATTGTGATTTTACCTGTTGGGTGCTGAATACTTTCTTATTCCTATTAATATTCTTCTGCTTTGTTGTGGGATGTAGTTAATTAAATTACTTGAAAACAGTTTGATCCTTTTGGTTGTGCTTTTAAGATTTGTTTGGCTGGACCAGACATGTTTAGGTTTAGGGCAGGATTTCTCAATATCAGCACTATAACACTTTGGGTCAGATAATTCTTTGTTGTGAGGGGCTGTCCTGTGCATTGTAGAGTGTTTAACAGCATCCCTAGCCTCTAGTCTTTAGATGATCCCCTAGTTGTGACAACCACAAATGTCTCCAGAAATTGCCAAATATTTTGGGGTGGGCAAATTGCCCTCAGTTGAGAACTACTGTTTTTAGGGTTAATTTTTCCTTACTACTATGGAAAGATCTTATTGTGTACTCTACCCAGTGCCCCATGAATCATGAGATTTTTCATTTTTTTCCAGTCTGGTTGTTTATAGTAGGCACTTTTAGTGGTCTTGTGTGAATACTGGGCGTTATTGCCTCTAATCTTTCTGGGTGGTTCTTTTTTCAGTCTTGTTTGGTTTCCTCACATACATGTGCTGATCAGCATTCAGCTGCCTATTCAAGGGAGATCCTTTGCAAATCCCTGGAGTTCCATCTTAGTCTGCTTAGGCTGTTATAACAAAAATACCATAGGCTGGGTGGCTTAAACAACAAATCTATTTCTCACAGTTCTGGAGGCTGAGGAGTCCAAGATCAAAGTGCCAGCAGATTTGGTGTCTGTGAGGACCTGCTTCCTAGTTCATAGGTGGTCATCTTCTAGTTGTGTCTTTAGATGACAGAAGGGAAGAGAACTCTTTGGGGTGTCTCTTATAAAGGCATTAATTCCATTCACGAGGGTTCTGCCTTCATGACCTAATCACCTCCTAATACTATCCTATTGGGGGTTAGAATTTCAACATATGAATTTGGGGGGAATATAAACATTCAGTCCATAACAAGTTCTCTGTGTATCTTTCTCCTCTCTAGTATTCTATCCCAGGTACACTGCCATCTTGATTTCCCTAGATTCTCAGTTCCATTGCAACTCACCAAGTCTGCTGGGTCTCACCCAGTTTATATCCTGTACCACTCATGGCTGGGGCAGTAGGGCTCACCTTGTTTCCTACTCTCAAGGATCTCCTTTGTTGTCTGGTGCCCACTGTCTTGAAACTGGTTTTCTCCCCATATATTTAATCTATTTTTTGGCTGTTTCAGGTGGAAAAGTAAATCTGGTTTCTCTTATTGCATCTTGGTCAGAAGCAGAAGTCCCTTTAACTGATAGTTGATTCATATTAATTATTGGTTAAAGCTGAAAGTATTCTGAAACATTTACTTACCTAATTTCTTCATTATGTATATTTGTATGAAACTTATAGCTCTCATATTCTTCGTTAAAAGTCTCCTGTCCCCTGTAGTTCCTGTGGTACAATGTAAATATTAAATTGCCTTGAAGCCTTTTATCATCTGTTAATATACATCTTTAATGCAGGTTTTCATAGTGTTATCTAAGTATGTAGTAGCACACAATTAACGGTTGTGCCCTGACCTGATGAAGCACAACAGTGCAATGTGTCATGCTTTTAGGGCATTGCCACAGCAGGCTCAAAGACTTCCAGGAGGCTTTCTTGTATGATAACTCATATTTTCTAGCAGCTAAAACATCAGCATCAAAGCCTGTTTGTTAGCCAGATTGAGGGTGTAAAGAACAGATTGTTAGCCAGATTGAAGGTGCTATAAGACAGGAAAAAAAAAAAAACCATGAAAGAGATCATTTTGAGCAGTGTGTGAGATGAAACTACTGAAGAATAAGGCTAAAAGGATGGGGGTGACTTGGAGCCCGTTGGTGGTAAGCTGTTAGAAAAAGGAGAATGGTAGCAGAATAGAAGTAAAATGACAGAAGGAATCTGGCCTTATTTTGTATGAGAAGAGCTTCTCATACTTATTACATCGTAATTGTTGCAGAGTTTGTAGCATGTGTTTGTTGGATATTCAGGGATGAAATAATTTATTCAGAGAATACCTTGGGGGAAAGATATGTATGTAGTGTGTAGGATGAAGCCATCTGGCTATCTATATGGACTAAAACATAGCAAAATCATTTAAAATGGAACTATATATATGTAATACGTGATATAAAATTATATATATCAATGTGTATAAATTCCATGAGTTGAAAGTGAATAAATCATAATTCCTTGGCCTTTGGGATGACACTGATATACTGTAAGTAAAAATAAAAAAGTTGAGTACGATTTTTTGTAGCTCTGCAGTATATAAAACATGTCCTTAGAGATGCATGTACTGTTAATTTTTTAAGACTGAAAAGCTATTGTGGATTAATACTATTAAAAGCTCTGTTTTGAAACACTGTGATTTAGGTTTCCAAAAACTAGGATTGCTTTTTAGTCATTAAGAAACAAATATTTAATGGGCATGTTTCTTGTTGGCTGAATACTTTTGATGGTATAAGAGGTACTTGGGTAGTTGAGTATCTGCCTTTTTCAGGTGATTATAGGTATTCATGGCAAGAGTTTTTGTGGATAGAAGAATGCAGAAGTAGCAGCTTTTTACTTTCCTTAGCATAAGGAAGCATAGAAAGTTTTTCATAGCCAAAAATGCATGTTGTAAGGGAATGATAAGCACTAAAATCAGGAATTACTACATCTGAGAGGAGAGGAAGGGGTTGCTATCAGGGAAGGACATTCACTCGTATTGATGTTTTGTTTTGCTTTTAAAGCAAACTTTTAAAATCAAGTTCAACATATGTAAAATGTAGATCATACGTATACAGATTGATGAATTTTCACCTGTATAACTAATACCCAGATTAAGAAACAGGACACATGTATTGGAACTGTTTTTTTTTTCTTTCAAGCTGGGTAGTGGGCACATGGGTGTTTGTTGTGTCATTCTTTCTCATTCTTCTTCTTCTTCTTCTTTTTTTTTTTTTTTTTTGCGGTACACGAGCCTCTCACCGCTGCGGCCTCTGCCGTTGCGGAGCACAGGCTCCGGACGCGCAGGCTCAGCGGCCATGGCTCACGGGCTCAGCTGCTCCGTGGCATGTGGGATCTTCCCGGACCGGGGCACAAACCCGTGTCCCCTGCATCAGCAGGCGAACTCTCAACCACTGTGCCACCAGGGAAGCCCCTCTTCTTCTTCTTTTTTTTTTTTTTTTTCTTCTTCTTTTTTAATGCTTTAAAGTTTGGTTGCACCAGGTCTTAGGTGCGGCACGTGGGCTCCTTAGTTGTGGCATGTATGTGGGATCTAGTTCTCTGACTAGGGATCAAATCCGGACCCCCTGCATTGGGAGTGCAGAGTCCTATCCACTGCACTACTAGGGGAGTCCCCTTACTGTGTTTTTTAAAAATCATCTCAGAAGGAAATATGGTCTTTAGAGATCTGGAAAATGTCAGAAAGCCCACAGGCTTTAGTAGTTGAGAAAGTACTTTAGGGAACTAGGTTTTTTCTCCATGTAGGCCTTTGTCTCCCGTATATCTGATAAAGTTTATAAACCTGATATAGGCCCAAGTTACTGAACATTTTAAAATGGAAAAAGAGCATAAACAGAACTGTGTGGGATCAAAGTAGTAAAAATTATTAGTACTTTTTGAAACAGTACATTGTTGGCCTTTTATAATTGCAGTATAGGGAATTCCCCAGGGGTCCAGTGGTTAGGACTCTGTGCTTTCACTGCTGAGGTCCAGGGTTCAATCCCTGGTCAGGGAACTAAGATCCCGCAAACCACGTGGTGAGGCCAAAAATTAAAATTAAAAAAAAAAAAGGAAATACTATAATTGCAGTATAAAATATGGCCCCTCAAATTTATGGTACATTGAAATGTTTTATCACTAAATCTCAATGATAGTTTAAGAAGAAAATTCCTTTTTCAGTTCTGTACTGGAACATTCAAGGTATAGAAAGAAATGAGCTGTTAAAATATTTATAGATACTTAATATCTAGTAAAGACTTTATATCTGTTGTAGAAATTACTTGTATAGTAGATAGAAATATGCTTAATCTAAGGGGTTTCCTGCAGTTAGTTATCTATCTGCCTTTGTGGGGTTGTGTGTGTTTTTTTTTTTTTTTTTGCGGTACGTGGGCCTCTCACCGCTGTGGCCTCTCCCGCCGTGGAGCAGAGGCTCCGGATGCGCAGGCCCAGTGGCCATGGCCCACAGGCCCAGCCGCTCCGCGGCATGTGGGATCCTCCCGGACCGGGGCATGAACCCGCGTCCCCTGCATCGGCAGGCGGACTCTCAACCACTGTGCCACCAGGGAAGCCCGGGGTTGTGTGTTTTTTTGGAGGTGGGGTGGGGGGGATACTTATTCCACGAACGTGAAGATTTCTGAAATTTGATTTATTTTTACGTATAACAAATCTTTCTATATATCTCATTTTATGAAAAGTGTTGAGTTATTTTTCTCAATTGTTCTCACCAGTAGGCTTTTTCTAATTAAGTTATGGCTTGCTGTGGGGTGGAAAAGCCATTTGTAAAATATTACCAAAAAAACATTTTGCAAAAATGTTCGGTCATTAGCTTTCCTTTTGCTATTGGGGTTATATGCATATAATTATTAGAATGTTAATCTGTTGAGAACTACTCATTAATGAATAATTTTTGTTTCTTTTACTCTCGTCTGGAAGCCAATAGGACAGTGTAGATGAATTACTGTTTCTGATGTGTTTACGTGTATTTTGTCTTCAAAGGAGTTCTTAGGATACCCTGAAATTTTTGTTTTATTTTCCTGTTTTCCCTTGACAGGCAGTGGAAGAGGAAATGGCTTTTCCTAATCAGCTCTGCATTCGCCGCTGGACTACCAAGCATGTAGCTGTTTGGCTGAAGGATGAAGGCTTTTTTGAGTATGTGGACATTTTATGCAATAAGCACCGACTTGATGGAATCACATTGCTAACATTGACTGAATATGATCTCCGGTCTCCTCCTCTGGAAATCAAAGTCTTAGGGGACATTAAAAGGTTAATGCTGTCAGTCCGAAAATTGCAGAAAATACATATTGATGTTTTAGAAGAGATGGGATACAACAGTGACAGTCCCATGAGTTCCATGAGCCCTTTCATTAGTGCTCTTCAGAATGCAGAGTGGCTCTGTAATGGGGAACCTTCACACGACTGTGACGGACCCATCACTGATTTGAATTCTGATCAATACCAGTATGTGAATGGTAAAAACAAACATTCTATTCGAAGATTGGACCCAGAGTATTGGAAGACCATATTGAGTTGTATATATGTTTTTATAGTGTTCGGATTTACATCTTTCATAATGGTTATAGTCCACGAGCGAGTGCCTGACATGCAGACCTATCCACCACTCCCGGATATATTCTTAGACAGGTAAGTTTTGTTTCTAGTTGCCAAGTTTGTGGAAGACAGCTGTACTAGCAATGATAATGATATATTCATGATAATTACGTTCTTTATTATTGTTGTTTTGGTTGATATATACTTCCCATTTGCCTTATCTTGTGCTATATAAAGATATGCTTTAGAATTGCCTTTTTCTCTTAGAGTAAACTAGACCTTAAGCCTAGATGAGTAGGAAGAACCACTGCTTAATTTATTTTTCTACAGCTATGTTATAGCTCCTTGGGCACTTCAGATTTTAAAAGGGTTTCCTGGAATGTTATATGTAATAAATGGAATTTGTTTACTTTTTTTTAAAAAAAGATGAACAGGGTTTTGCTTCTCTTAAAAATATGGGGAGGTCTCATGTATCATCAGATAAATTAGAACTATCACAAATACAAACTGATTCATGGATAGTATTCTGTTTTTATAAATACTGAGTGCATAAAATAGAATACAGTATATTATATGAAAAAATAAGAATAGAACAAAACTCAAAACTATTAGTTTTTATATTTGCGGGTTTTTTTTTTTTTTTTTTTTTTTTGCAGTACACAGCCCTCTCACTGTTGTGGCCTCTCCCGTTGCGGAGCACAGGCTCCGACGCGCAGGCTCAGCGGCAATGGCTCACGGGCCCAGCCGCTCCGCAGCATGTGGGATCTTCCCGGACAGGGGCATGAACCGTGTCCCCTGCATCAGCAGGCGGACTCTCAACCACTGCGCCACCAGGGAAGCCCTATATTTGTGGTTTTAAAAAATCTTTTGAAAGTTTGTAGTGCTGTCTTGTTTTTGTAAAACGTTGTGCCCCTGAAATTGAAACTGTGATTAAAAATCTTCTAACAAACAAAAGCCCAGGACCAGATGGCTTCACAGGTGAATTCTATCAAACACTTATAGAAGAGCTAACACCTATCCTTCTCAAACTCTTCCAAAATATAGCAGAGGGAGGAACACTCCCAAACTCATTCTACGAGGCCACCATCACCCTGATACCAAAACCAGACAAAGATGTCACAAAGATGGGCTTCCCTGGTGGCGCAGTGGTTGAGAGTCTGCCTGCTGATGCAGGGGACACGGGTTTGTGCCCCGGTCTGGGAAGATCCCACATGCCACGGAACGGCTAGGCCCTGTGAGCTGTGGCCGCTGAGCCTGCGTGTCTGGAGCCTGTGCTCCACAACGGGAGAGGCCACAACGGTGAGAGGTCCATGTACCGCAAAAAAAAAACAAACAAACAAACAAAAAAAAACATGTCACAAAGAAAGAAAACTACAGGCCAATATCACTGATGAACATAGATGCAAAAATCCTCAACAAAATGCTAGCAAACAGAATCCAACAGCACATTAAAAGGATCATACACCATGATCAAGTGGGGTTTATTCCAGGAATGCAAGGATTCTTCAATATACGCAAATCAATCAATGTGATACACCATATTAACAAACTGAAGGAGAAATACCGTATGATCATCTCAATAGATGCAGAGAAAGCTTTCAACAAAATTCAACACCCATTTATGATAAAAACCCTCCAGAAAGTAGGCATAGAGAGAACTTTCCTCAACATAATAAAGGCCATATATGACCAACCCACAACCAACATCCTCCTCAATGGTGAAAAACTGAAACCATTCCCAGTAAGATCAGGAACAAGACAAGGTTGCCCACTCTCACCACTCTTATTCAACATAGTTTTGGAAGTTCTAGCCACAGCAATCAGAGAAGAAAAAGAAATAAAAGGAATCCAAATCGGAAAAGAAGAAGTAAAGCTGTCACTGTTTGCAGATGACATGGTACTCTACATAGAGAATCCTAAAGATGCTACCAGAAAACTACTAGAGCTAATCAATGAATTTGGTAAAGTAGCAGGATACAAAATTAATGCACAGAAATCTCTGGCATTCTTATACACTAGTGATGAAAAATCTGAAAGTGAAATTAAGAAAACACTCCCATTTACCATTGCAACGAAAGGAATAAAATATCTAGGAGTAAACCTACCTAAGGAGACAAAAGACCTGTATGCAGAAAACTATAAGACACTGATGAAAGAAATTAAAGATGATACAAAAAGATGGAGAGATATATCATATTCTTGGATTGGAAGAATCAACATTGTGGAAATGACTCTACTACCCAAAGCAATGTACAGATTCAGTGCAATCCCTATCAAACTACCACTGGCATTTTTCACAGAACTAGAAAAAAAATTTTCACGATTTGTATGGAAACACAAAAGACCCCGAATAGCCAAAGCAATCTTGAGGACGAAAAACAGAGCTGGAGGAATCAGGCTCCCTGACTTCAGACTATACTACAAAGCTACAGTAATCAATACAGTATGGTACTGGCACAAAAACAGAAATATAGAGCAATGGAACAGGATAGAAAGCCCAGAGGTAAACCCACACACATATGGTCACCTTATCTTTGATAAAGGAGGCAAGAATATACAGTGGAGAAAAGTCAGCCTCTTCAGTAAGTGGTGCTGGGAAAACCGGACGGGTACATGTAGAAGTATGAAATTAGAACCCTCCCTAACACCATACACAAAAATAAACTCAAAATGGATTAAAGACCTAAATGTAAGGCCAGACACTATCAAACTCTTAGAGGAAAACATAGGCAGAACACTCTATGACATAAATCACAGCAAGATCCTTTTTGACCCACCTCCTAGAGAAATGGAAATAGAAACAAAAATAAACAAATGGGACCTAATGAAACTTAAAAGCTTTTGCACAGCAAAAGAAATCATAAACAAGACGAAAAGACAGTCCTCAAAATGGGAGAAAATATTTGCAAATGAAGCAACTGACAAAGGATTAATCTCCAAGATTTACAAGCAGCTCATGCAGCTCAATAACAAAGAAGCAAACAACCCAATCCAAAAACGGGCAGAAGACCTAAATAGACGTTTCTCCAAAGAAGCTATACATATTGCCAACAAACACATGAAAGAATGCTCAACATCGTTGATCATTAGAGAAATGCAAATCAAAACTACAATGAGATACCATCTTACACCGGTCAGAATGGCCATCATCAAAAAATCTAGAAACAATAAATCCTGGAGAGGGTGTGGAGAAAAGGGAACCCTCTTGCACTGTTGGTGGGAATGTAAATTGATACAACCACTATGGAGAACAGTATGGAGGTTCCTTAAAAAACTACAAATGGAACTACCATACGACCCAGCAATCCCACTACTGGGCATATACCCTGAGAAAACCATAATTCAAAAAGAGTCATGTACCAGAATGTTCATTGCAGCTCTATTTCCAATAGCCACGACATGGAAGCAACCTAAGTGCCCATCAACAGATGAATGGATAAAGGAGATGTGGCACGTATATACAATGGAATATTACTCACCCATAAAAAGAAACGAAATTGAGTTATTTGTAGTGAGGTGGATGGACCTAGAGTCTGTCATACAGAGTGAAGTAAGTCAGAAAGAGAAAAACAAATACTGTATGCTAACACATATATATGGAATCTAAGAAGAAAAAAAAAAAGGTCATGAAGAACCTAGGGGTAAGATGGGAATAAAGACACAGACCTACTAGAACATGGACTTGAGGATATGGAGAGGGGGAAAGGTAAGCTGTGACAAAGTGAGAGAGTGGCATGGACATATATACACTACCAAACGTAAAATAGATAGCTAGTGGGAAGTAGCCGCATAGCACAGGGAGATCAGCTAGGTGGTTTGTGACAGCCTAGAGGGGTGGGATAGGGAGGATGGGAGGGAGGGAGACGCAAGAGGGAAGAGATATGGAAACATATGTATGTGTATAACTGATTCATTTTGTTATAAAGCAGAAACTAAGACACCATTGTAAAGCAATTATACTCCAGTAAAGATGTTTAAAAAATAAAAACAAAACGTTTTACTCTTCTGAAAGTGCCTTATAGTATATGGGTTTTTTTTAAAATGAAATGAATTAAAATGTCCATGTTAAGATGGCAGGATGACATATATATAACATTTTATTCTCTCTCGAGCCCTGACTAAAAGTATAGTAAAGAAGTTGTGTTTGTTTGTTGGTCTTAAGTTGTAAACTTACAAGGAAGGGGTAGATAAGAGAGGAGAAAACAGCCATACATTTTTGGGAGTTTGAAAGCAGATGGGTGAGGGACTTCCCTGGTGGTCCAGTGGTTAATGCTCCGCACTGCAATGCAGGGGGCCTGGGTTCCATCCCTGGTCAGGGAACTAGATCCCATATGCTACAAAAAAAAGATCCCGCATGCTGCAACTAAGACCCGGCACAGCCAAATAAATAAATGAATATTAAAAAAAAAAAAGGAAAAGCAGATGGGTGAGTGGCAACTAGCAGAGCTAAAGTAACCTAATTCTAAAGCAGCAGTTGGGAAAACTGAGAACCAACCCAAACTATCTTGAAGATTTCTCAAAGCTCTGGATACTGTGGGTGAAAGGGTGGTGCTAAAATAAGAAAGCTGTTTAAGAAGCTGTTAGATTCCTATATCTCCTTCCCTGTTCTATCGTACACAGTTTTTCCAGCAGAAGACCCTAAGGAAGTAAGGAAGACAGCATGTGGATATCTGATGAAAGAGTACTCTAGGCAGAGGAAACAGCAAGGTGCAGGAATCCTGAATTGGTAGTAGGCTTAGCATGTTTAAGGAACAGCAAGAGAGAGATGGAGAGAACAGTTAGAGGTGAGATCTGAGAGGAGACAGGAGTCCAGATTTTGTAGGTACTTGTAGACAATTGTAAGGACTTTAGCTTTCATTCTAAGTGAAAAGGGAAGCCATTGGAAAGCATTTAGGAGAAGAGTAGAGCGATCTAACTTCCATTTTAAAAGGTCAGTCTAATTGTTATTAATAGAATAGCTCAGTGGTGGGGATGGGAAAGTAGAGGTTAGTTAAATTATTGAATTTGTCTAGGCAAAGATGGGGTGGATTGGATGAAAAGAGTAGTGGTACATACGTGTGTGTGTGTAGATATACATATATGTATATATATGTGTGTATGTATGTATGTACATACAGGCAACAAGATTTGCTTATGGATTTGCATGTAAGGTGTAAGAGAAAGAGAATTCAAGGATTATTTCAAGATTTTTTTTTTAAATTAATTTATTTATTCTGGGTTGTGTTGGGTCTTTGTTTCTGTGTGAGGGCTTTCTCTAGTCGTGGCAAGCGGGGGCCACTATTCATCGCGGTGTGTGGGCCTCTCACTATCACGGCCTCTCTTGTCGCGGAGCACAGGCTCCAGACGCGCAGGCTCAGTAGTTGTGGCTCACGGGCCTAGTTGCTCCGCGGCATGTGGGATCTTCCCAGACCAGGGCTCAAACCCGTGTCCCCTGCATTAGCAGGCAGATTCTCAACCACTGCACCACCAGGGAAGCCCTATTCCAACATTTTTGACTTGATCATCTGGAATGATAGAGTTGCCCTTTATAGAGGTGGGAAGACTGTGGAAAGACCTGACTTGAAGAGAAAAGTAAGGGTTTGGTTTTACACATGTCAAGTTTGAAGTATCTTTTACACCAAATCAGAAGTCAAGTCAGAGATGGAAAGATGAGTTAGTGTTCAGAGAGATCTTGGCTGAAATTTGGGAGTTACAAGTGTAGATAAAGCCATGATATTAGATAATGTCTACTAGGAAGTGAGTTTAGAAGGGAAAAGAATATTGAAGATTGAGCCCAGGAACAGGTATAATGTTTAGAGGTCAGAAAAGTAAGGCAAAACTAGTAAAGAAGACGACTGAGGAAGTCAGGGCAGAGAGAGTGAGAGAGTATTATGGAAGCCAAGTTAAAAAAAATTTTTAAGAAGACAGGAATAAATTATAATTAGCTGTGTCAAATGCTGCTGAGGGGTCAAGTAAGATGAGGATAATTGACCGTTGACTTTGACAAGAGTTAATAAGGGCAAAAGCCTGATTATAATGGGTTCAAGAGAGAATGTGAGACTGGAATTTACCTAAAGGTGTATCTCCACAAATATGAAACAGCATATGGACCGAGTTATTCATTGTGGCATTAATTGTAATAATTATAAATATTGGAAATAATCTAAATGCTTATCCATGGAAAACTGGTTGAATACACTGTGGTACACCTACACAATAGAGTACTATTTAATCGTAGAAAAGAATGAGGAAGATTTCTATGAACTGATGTGAAATGGTTTGTAGGAAAAACTCAGTAGCTGTGAAGCACCATGAGCATCCCGATCATGGTTTCTAAATACCAATCTGTACTAAAGGAACAGACCAGGGCTCCTTAGAGAAAGGAAAGGGTAGCATGTGGATATCTGATGAAAGAGTACTCTAGGCAGAGGAAACAAGTCTGGGGCATGGTAAGCATAAAATTAGCCTGAAATAGATTTTGTGCCATAAAGCAAGGAAGTAGAAACCTATCAAAAGAACATATGAGCTGGTTTTAAGGGGCTCTCATTGATCAAATTAGGACAATTGGAACATCAAAAAGCATAATAAGGGCTTCCCTGGTGGCTCAGTGGTTGAGAATCTGCCTGCTAATGCAGGGGACACGGTTTCAAGCCCTGGTCTGGGAAAATCCTACATGCCGCGGAGCAACTAGGCCCGTGAGCCACAACTACTGAGCCTGCGCGTCTGGAGCCTGTGCTCCGCAACAAGAGAGGCCGTGATAGTGAGAGGCCCACGCACCGCGATGAAGAGTGGCCCCTGCTTGCCACAACTAGAGAAAGCCCTTGCACAGAAACGAAGACCCAACACAGCCAAAAATAAATAAATTTTTTAAAAAAAGCATAATGATGGTAATGGATTATAATATACTGAGTAAGAAAAAGAATCTATGAACCCATAGTGATAAACAAAACAAACAAAAAATGGTTGACTGAGAGGGGAAGTTCTTCAAGGGAATTATAAGGGAAGTTGAAGAGCCATAACCAGGCTCAGTACATGAACTTTAATTGAATCCTCAATCAAGAAAAAAAAAATACTGCTATAAAGGACATTTTAGGGACAGTTAGGAAAATTTGAATATGGATGGCATATTAAATGATACAGTTTAACACTAAATCGGTGTTACAATTTCCTGGGTGTAATAGTGTATTGGGTTATGAAGAGGGTATCCTTGTTCTTAGGAGATACATGTTGAAGTATTTAGAGGAGAAGTGTCATAATGTCTGCAACTTATTTTGGGAAGGGTTTAGTCTCCTCCAAGAGTGTGTATGTGTATTTAGGTTTGTATAGAAAGAGGGAAGTAAAGCAAATATGGGAAAATGTTAATTATTGTAAACAATTGATAGATTTAAGTGAAGAATATAAAGTGTTTATCTTTCAGCTTTTCTTTTGTTATGATCAGAATTTTTCAAAGTAAAAAAATTGGGTAAAGCAATGAGAGAGGGGAAGAGAATGGGAAGAGAGAAATTGGAAACAATCAAGTCTTACAAGCCCTTAAAAGTTTTTCTATAAGGGCAACAGAGAAATGGAGTTGTATTGAAGAAAGGAGGAAAAGATATGGAGTCTCCAGGGTTTTGTTTTGGATGGGCTATATTATATAGCATGATTGTTGTACTGATGGTAGGAATGACCCAATTTAGAGGGAAGGAGATACTGTTAGAGGAAAGAGAGGGTATAATTGATGGAAAAATATCCTTGAGTAGATGAAAAGGGGTAGGATCTAGTGGGTGGGAGAGGCTGGTCTTAGGCACAGGGTCTATTAATTCATAACAGAGGGTAAGACAGAAAATATGGGAACAGATATAAGGTTGCTAGATGTGATGTAAAGCATGAGGAAGTCCTCTGATGATTGTTTTTATTTCCTCTGAAAACAGGGATTTAGAAGAGAGAGAAGGTCGGAGGTTTGAGGAGAAAGGATGAAGTGTAAAATAGTCATCTATGAGAGTGAATAGGCTTGTGTGATGTAGTAGCAGCACTAAAGACCTCCTTGAGGTTAATAGTCATGTTGATATTGTGTGTTTTTACCAGCCTCACTCAACTGCACAGATACAGTTATAGAATATGTAGATAATTGGATTTAAGTGGGCTTTAAGTTTTGCTAGGCAATGCAATGAAGGAAAAAGAGGAAAGGGAGTGATTATAATGACTAACTGTGGACATAGGTAGATAAGGAGGGACAGGGGGATATGAGGTAGGTGAAGGACTGTGAAAGTGTTATAAGATCTATGGATTTGGGGTCTCAGAATTATTGAAGTTGGAGTACTAGAAGGAATAAGATGGAAAGACAAGAGGTGTTGGTTAGTATAGAATTCTTGGCGTTGAGATTATGAAGAAAAATCTTGATAATGACGAGATCCAGTTTATAACCGTGGATGGTGTGTCGCTGAAGTAGAGTAAAAGACAAGGTCATAGGAGGAGAAGTAAAAAGAGGAGTGAGAAGGATATGTACCACAACAGGAGAAGTTTTGGAGAGTGACAGTGAACCAAAACCTAAAATCTCAAGAAATCAGAGAATGGATGCTAAGGTTCTATAGATGACTATGAAAGGCATAATGGGAAAAAAGAGGGAAATGATTGATCGTGAGGATTTTATTTTAAAGTGTACAATTCAGTGGTTTTTAGTATATTTACAAAGGTGTGCAACCATCACCACTAATTCCAGAACGTTTTCAACACCCCAAATAGACTCATATCCATTATCAGTCACACCCCATTTCCCTCCTCCCTCGAGACCCTGGCAACCACAGTCTACTTTCTGTTTCTATTTCTATGGATTTGTCTATTCTGGACATTTCATATAAATGGCCATTACAACATGAGGCCTTATTTTGTGTCTGGCTTCTTTCATTTAGCATAATGCTTTTAAGATTCATCCATATAAGTAGCATGTATCAGTACTTCATTCCTTTTTATTACAGAATATTATTTCATTGTTTGGACGTACTACATTTAGCTTATCCATTCATTAGTTGATGAAGGTTTGAGTTGTGTCCACTTTTTGGCTACTATTAATAATGCTGCTATGAACATTCATATACAAAGTTTTGTATAGACATATGTTTTCAATTTGCAGTGGGGGTTTGAAACCAAATTTTGCCTAACGAGTCTACAGTTCCACCAGCTACAAAGCCCCATGCTCTTATGTAAACTTTATTCACAGGAGAATGGTAGCAGGTGCTGTCAGCATTCCTCCTATATCCCCTCAGATCTCTTTTCCATTTTCTTGCACACTTATACTTCCAGCATCCAGCAATTGTATGTCTTTGTTGGAGAACTGCTCTTGGGCTGCTGGAATACACTTTACCTGCTTAAAAAGAGAGCCAAACATACTTGGAAATTTACATCCCTTCAGCTGCAGCCCTTAACCAATAACTGATGAGGTGGGGTATAAATATTTCATTTCTCTTTGCCCTAATTAAGACAACTTTTAGGTTGGACGTACACTGTCTCCCAGATCCCTTGCAGGATTGAGCCAAAGTTACCCTTGCCTGAGTTTACCACAGGGCTTGGCTTGATGTCTCACTCTTGCCTTGCTTCCTTGCCTTCCTGATCTCATTTCCCTACTACCCTATATTTTCCCTTGGGAACATTTCTAATAACTTTCACAGTGATCTTTGTTTCAGAGTCTGCTTCTGAAGCTTACTTGACACAATTCCAAGAGCTTCAGCAGATCATAAACAAAAAATTAGGAGATAGAGATGCTTCTAGAGGCAGGCCCACTTATATGTGAGGAAGGATAGCTAATAGAGAAAACAGAAGCACTGTAAAAAGCACACATAAATAATGGAAAAACCACATTAATCTGGGGCTTCAATGCCTTTCATTTCTCAGTAGTTTCTGAGGTCATTACCATGTCCAGTGTAATAATCAGTGTTCACAGTGATGACTCTGAATTATGAAAGAAAATTAAATTCTATCCAGAAAAAAAAGGCATAACATGTATAATGCATTTTAGAAAGCATTGCATCAGAATAAATATGAGATATTGAAAACACATTTGACAATTTCCTTACAACACTTCACTAAAAAAGAAACAAGAAAAAGTGGGGGTGGGGGCCCCCAATAATCCCATGAAGGCAGAAGCAGTGATAATACTGAAAATTTGGAAAGTAGAAAGCTAAGTGTCTCTTGTGAGGTTGGGAGTGGGGACTAGTGGTGCCCAAGAGGTGAGTTTATTTGTACTGCAGTACTCCAGAAAAACTCTCAAAACAGGAGGCATCAAACATCTCTCAAGACTGGGTATAGATAGGAGCTAAATATGGGAGAACTGGTTGAAAATCAATTTAAGACCTGTTCTACTGCAACAGAAGACAGGTGGTTTGTTCTCCAGAGTAGTTGAATGTGAGGGACTCTGGACTCTGGGACACCATGCCCAGATGAGAACAAAGGTGCCTGTTTTCGTTGTATTTTCTGTGATTAACTGATTTAATGTAATTAACTTGGTTAACTGTAAATCTAGATCACAGAGACTTCCAGCTCCCTTCCTTAAGTAACCAGACTTAACTTCCCAGCCCCAGTCTTCCAAGCAGGAGAACAGATTCCTCTCCTTGGAAAACTTGCACAAGAGAAAAGGACTATAGATAATGTGGTAGGAGAGATATCCCTATCTCATCAACTAGACCTCTGTTCTATCCCAGTGAAACCCATACTTCACAACCTCAGTCCATGCACACAGAGCATCACATTATTATTTTTTTTTTAGTACTTCCCTGTCAAATATGAACGGTCAGTCAAGAATCACCAGACATTTGAGGAAAACAGATCAATGCAAATAGAAAAAAAGCAAACTGGGAAACACAAAATAGGGAGCAGAAGAACACTTCAAAAAAAAATAACCATTCATATACTCACAGATAAGAGATATTGCATTCTATGAGACAGTAACAGTAGACTATGAAAAAGGAAAATTCAGAGAAAACTTTTGAAAAATAAGAAATGAAAGTAGAAATTTAAAATCCAGCAGGATGGGCTTCCCTGGAGGCGCAGTGGTTGAGAGTCTGCCTGCCAATGCAGGGGACATGGGTTCGAGCCCTGGTCTGGGAAGATACCACATGCCGCCAAGCAACTGGGCCTGTGAGCCACAGTTACTGAGCCTGCGCATCTGGAACCTGTGCCCCGCAACAAGAGAGGCCGCGATAGTGAGAGGCCCACGCACCACGATGAGGAGTGGCCCCCATTCACCGCAACTAGAGAAAGCCCTCACACAGAAACGAAGACCCAACACGGCCAAAAATAAATTAAAAAAAAAAAATCCATTAGGATAATTGGAACATGGATTTGATGAAATTGCCCAGCATGTAGAGCAGAGATCAGAAGTAGAGGAGAAAAAGTAAGATGAATCCAATTGTCCCAGCAGTGGAAAAAATAGGGGTTTTAGGAAGCACATAGAGAAAATGAAGAGGAAGATATTATCTAAGCTATAATAAAAGGAAATTTCTCAGAGTCAAAGAATGTGACTTCCTAGATTGAAAGAGCACCCAGTACAAGAAATGAAAAATTTCAGAACACTAGGTATAGACAGAAGATCCTAAAAGCTTCTTAAGAGACAAAACAAATAACACACACAAAGATTGGAAATCCAAACAGCATCACACTTCTTAGCAACCGTGGAAGTGAGATGACAATGGAATAAATGCCTCTAACATTCTGAGACAAAATAATGTCTAACCTAAAATGTTCTGCCTAGGCAAACTACCAAATAGACATAAGGCTAGACCCAAGGGTATTTTAAAATTTGCAAGTCTCAAAAAAATTTACTCTCCAACCCCACAGCTACTAGAATTGCTAAAATGAAAAAAATTGCTAATGACAAGGCCTGACGAGGATTCAGAGCAACTGATGCTCTCATACTATGCTGGTAGAAATGCAAAATGGTACAACTGCTTTGAAAACAGTTTGATAGTTTCTTAAGTTAAACATAAACTTAACATAGGACTCAACAGTTTCATTCCTAGGTATTTACCCAAGAAAAATGAAAATATACGTCCATGCAAAGACCTGTATGTGGTCTTTATTCATAATCACCCAAACCTGGAAATAGCCCAGAATACGCATCAACCTGTGAATGGATACGGAAATTGTAGACAAAGAATAGATAAAGAATTAATTGTACATGCAATAACTTGGATGCATCTGAAACATATTATGCTGAGTGAAAATAGCCAGATACAAAAGGTATTTGGACAAATACTGTGTGATTGCATATATATATATATTCCTATAGGAATCAGAAATCAGATCAGTGGTAGCCCCACAGCTGGAAGTGAGGAAGGGAATTGACTACAAAGGGACACAAGGGAACTTTTTGGAGTGATGAAAATGTTGTCTTTATTGCGGTGGTGATTACGTGACTGAATGTGTTTGTCAAAACTCTTTGAACTGTATAGCTAAAAATGGTGAATTTTTCTGTTTGTAAATTAAACCTCAGTAAATCTGACATAAAAAAACAAGTTTATCGTCCATCCCTCCTCTGAGAAAATAATTCAAGGATACACTACATCAAAACTAAGGAGTAAACTGAGAAAGAGGAGGACATGGGATTCAGGAAACAGAGGATCCAATATAGAAAAGAGAAATTCCCAAGATGAGGGTTAAGTTTTATTCCAAGAAATAGCCATGCAAGAGGGACTAGAAAATGCAGCCTTTCTAAAGAAGGAGCTCTAGGAGAGATTTCTCCAAAGGAAACATTGAAATTGATAGAATAGTCTGAAGATGAATTGGCACACAAGAAACAGAACAAACTTTTTTTATTAGCTCTGGAGAATTGTAAGAAGTTGTACGAGAAAGGGATTTAATCTTTACGTTTCATTGTCTTAGCTATGAACTATACTTAAACATTTCCATCAAGTAAAAGCCAAAAATTATTTTAAACAAAATTATGAAATTATATTGAGAGCATGGGAGAGAAAAAGAGAGTGTGTTTATGTGTATAAATGTGTTTTTGTGTGTGTGACTAGAAGATATAACGTCAAATAAAACAGAAGAATGAAAGTGACTGCCTCTGGAGAGCAAGAATTAGGTTTAGGCTGGGGGTGGGGCAGAAAACTTACTTTTACCATAAACACTGTAAAACTATTTAAAATATATACATATGCACATGTACACATACATATATAGGTTTTTTTAATGTTCATTTAAAAAGTTAAAATTTTTAGAAGTCATTGAAAGGGATCTTTTATCTGAAAATTTCTATTATGTGAAATAACCCTTTCCCCCATAATGCCAGATAAATAAGGCAGCAATAGATTAAAAATTCACAAGAGGAGTCTTTATTTTCTGAGGTAATAGGTAAAAGATGAGTCCCTGAATGAAGACGATTGACTCTCTTCAGTTACTCTGAATAAGGTTTGGAGTAGACTGTTAATACCTTTCAGACTTCATGTCTTCTTTTTAAAAATACCTTTATTTCCTTAGTTATAAAATGAACATGCCATTGTATAAAAATTTTTAGTGTAAATTTACAAAGAATAAAAATAAAACTATCAATAATCTTACCACCCAGAGATGACCTATTTGGACTAATTCATTTCCGTCTCCTCCCTTCCACCACTCTCCTCCTTCTTTTCTTCCTCCTCCTCCTTTTCTCCTTTTCCTTCCTTCTTCTTCCTTCTTTTTCTTCATCTTCTTCTCCCTGCCCCCTTCTTTCTTTCTTTTTAATTGGGAATGTGACATGTCTTTTACTAGTGGGTAATCACAGGAGCTGTAGATTTGGTGAGGAAAGACAACAATGGAAAAGATAGAAGTAAACAAATATAAAACAAAGGAGGGGGCTTCCTTGGTGGTGCAGTGGTTGAGAGTCTGCCTGCCGATGCAGGGGACACGGGTTTGTGCCCCGGTCCGGGAAGATCCCACATGCCGCGGAGCGGCTGGGCCTGTGAGCCATGGCCGCTGAGCCTGTGCTCCGCAACGGGAGAGGCTACAACAGTGAGAGGCCTGCATACAGAAGAAAAAAAAAAACAAAAAAACAAAGGGCAGAGAGAGAAAGAAAGGAGTAAAACAAAATAAAAACTCTGTTTACTTGCTTGAAAACAAAATATACTAAAAAAAAGAGTAGTTGAGTTCAAGCCCTGACTGTCTGGATCCTGAAATGAGCACACCATTTAAGAAGTGAGCCTTTTCCCCCCTGTCTTTTGGGGGCAGTCCTGTATACAGGTCTGCCATGTTATGGGAAAGGAGAAAAAAGTTATTTCTTTACAGAGAACCATGACTGGGAATCACAAACAACAAAGAGGTCCTGGTAAATGAGGTACTTTATGAAACAGTTTTTTTCCCCAGGTTCTCCAGATATCATCTTCTAAAAGAGGTAGAAGTTAAAGAAAACAGGGACTTCCGTGGTGGCGCAGTGGTTAAGAATCTGCCTGAAAGTGCAGGGAACATGGGTTCGATCCCTGGTCCAGGAAGATCCCACATGCCGTGGAGCAACTAAGTCTGTGCTCCACAACTACTGAGCCTGCGCTCTAGAGCCCGCGAGCCACAACTACTGAGCCTGCGTGCTACAACGACTGAAGCCTGCGTGCCTAGAGCCGGTGCTGCGCAACAAGAGAAGCCACCGCAATGAGAAGCCCGCGCACCGTAACAAAGAGTAGCCCCCACTTGCTGCAACTAGAGAAAGCCTGCCTGCATGCAGCAACGAAGACCCAACACAGCCAAAAATTAGTTAATTAATTAATTTTAAAAAAGTTAAAGAAAACAATTTTAAGGTCATTATTAGCAGAGTATCTTACGGACAGGGTGGTGCCGTTTACATACATATACTTCTTGTCAGTCCAAAATTTTAATTTTTTTCTGTTCCAGCGTTCCTAGAATTCCATGGGCCTTTGCCATGACAGAAGTATGTGGCATGATTCTGTGCTATATTTGGCTCCTGGTTCTTCTTCTTCACAAGCACAGGTACCTGTCTTATTCCATTAAAAGACTGAAAGTGTTTTGACTGTCTTATGCAAAGGTCATCAAACCTTGTTTCTTCCTTTGCTGTTTCCTTGTTACTTTCCTTCTCTAGTCATTGTGACATTATAATTACTGACATAGGAAAATGTTTGGGTTTGATCAACAAAAGAGTCAGCCTGAGGTTAGTACCTACATATTTAGTAATATTCTGAAGGTATTTTGCAGGGAAGGATTAGAGATGGCGATATTCAGCCATGGGCCAACCACGACAATCTAAGTCTAGCCTTGCCTTTCTTTGGAAACAAATCGGAAATGTCACTTTCTATAGAAGGCTAGAAACTCCTCCAAGGGACAGTCTTTGGTCAGTTGTTTGGGTGGAAGAAATTATTCTCTGCTTGGAGGAGGCGCATTAAAAAAGAGGTCATTTTGCACACCGTGCACATCTAGCAAGTGTAGTTTACTTCAGATGGTATAGAAAATTGCTGAATAGGGAAGGTGCTTCTTTTGTGCTTTCACAAGAGATATAAAGGGAAGAAGTTTTTTGCATTAAAAAAAAGGAGAGAAGCATAAGAGGAGGCTACTTTCCTATTTTAATGAGGGGAAATTATTTAAGTAAAAAATAAGCATAGTGTGGAATCTAAAGAGTAATACAAATGAATTTATTTACAAAAGAAAAGCAGACTCACAGACATAGAAAACAAACTTACGGTTACCAAAGGGGAAGTAGAGGGGGGAGGGATAAATTAGGAGTATGAGATTAACAGAGACATACTACTGTATGTAAAATAGACAAACAACAAGGATTTACTGTATAGAAGGGAACTATATTCAGTATCTTATAATAACCTATATTGGAAAAGAATCTGGAATATATATGTGTGTATATATATAAATATGTATATAACTGTATCACTTTGCTGTACACCTGAAACTAACACAATATTGTAAATCAACCATTCTTCAACTAAAAAAACAAAGGCATAGTGAAGAAAAAAAAGATCTGATAAAGTTGTGGGTCTGCTATCCATTGTCTTTGGACACTGAAGAGGAATAGGGACACTTTCGTGAATTTTTTATTCTTTCTCCTCACCAGGGAATGGTTGAGGTAAACTACAGTGATGAGCTTTAGGTCCTAAGCAGCAGTTATTTCAGTGCTTTGAAGGTGAAAAGAAGCATTGATGATTGCTATTCTTGTCACACTTTTAGGCCATATTGTACTTCATTCTCTCTCACTTTGCAACAATATTTATAAGTGGATTGCTTAAAACCAGAGGTGGTTTAAAAACACATGTATCTGGGCTTCCCTGGTGGCGCAGTGGTTGAGAGTCCACCTGCCAATGCAGGGGACATGGGTTCGTGCCCTGGTCCAGGAAGATCCCACGTGCTGCAGAGCGGCTGGGCCCGTGAGCCATGGCTGCTGAGCCTGCGCGTCCGGAGCCTGTGCTCCACAACGGGAGAGGCCGCAACAGTGAGAGGCCCGCATACTGCAAAAAAACCAAAAAAAACCCCACATGTATCACTGCTGCTTTCTGGTTTAACTTTGCCTCACAAGACCCTGTAGATTTGAATTTATCCACTCTTCAGAACAAGAAAGAGTTTACCTTATATAGGAAACCTTGGTAGGTTTAGCAAAGTGTAGCAGTGACCAGCTAAATGCAAGTTTTGATGTTGAATTAGTCAAAGTGTTTCTCAAAGTGTGGTCTTTGTAGCACTTTCTAGAATCACCTGGGCTCTTGTTAAAATTCAGATTCCATGTTGTCTTCCTCAAAAAGCTCACAAAATGATGGCGTGGAAAAAAGAAGGCAGAGACTTTTGCTCTGGACTTTCCACCATATGGTAAGAAGATTCACCATAAATCCTGTGTTAAGAAAGGATTGCATCACTGAACTTGCAGGAAGAAAGGAAAATCTCCAAGAGCCCCAAACACACAAACACATGAAAAAGAAAACACAGAAAAAATAATCTGTGGTGTACAATCAGAGGAATGAGTAAGCATCTCTGAAAAAGCATTCCACTGGTTGTGATGCCAGAGCTAAGATAAGGAGACTAAGCCTTAGGTATGTAACGAAGTTGAACGGCTGATACCAAGACTCCCAGATTAAGCTGTGGATTTTGGAATGGGCTAGAGTGTTCTCAAGTCAGTAGTGCTAACTGGGTCTCAGAAGAAACGAATTTAATTCTTCTCTGGATGAAAGTATATTTAATTTAGGCTCTTGTGTTTTCCCAAAATATTGGAGAGCAGGGCTATTAAGAAAGGTGAGAAGTGGTAGAATCCTCCTGCTTTGAGTTTGGGACCCTTTCCATTCAGTGTTACTTTTTCTCTTTCTTACCTTCTTTTCTTCTTTTTTTACATTACCACTGCTACACTCTAGAACTGGTAGTGAACCAGAAATGAAAGAAACCCTGCAAGGACTGAAACCTAGCTTGAAATAATTTCAGTTTCTAAAATTGCATTAAGGTGACCCCAGATTGTTAAAGCCCATAACCACTTGCCAAAAGAGATATCAAATCTCTCTTTGGGAAGATAATATAGGCCTAAATTTAATTCTAAAATTTTTTATATACAATATCTGGCACTCAAGTAAATAACTAATAAAGGGGTACATAAGTATGTAAGAGAATATGATCAAAATTTAAGAGAAACAATAAATAATGGAATAGACCCACTGTGGATCCAGAAAATGGAGGTACCAGATACAGATTTTAAAGTAACTCTGCTGACTGTGTTCAAGATAATTTTAACAGAGAATGAAATGGAAACTCTAGAAGTAAACACATTTTTTAAAATCCCTGAAATTGAGAATTCAGTAATGAGTATGACATCAGGTTGAATCCAGCAGAAGAGAGAATTAATGAATCAGAAGATAATTTGAAGAAAAATTTTTTTAAAGATAGAAAATAGATGAAATGTTTGGGGACACTGAGGGGATAGCCTGAAGGTTTACCATATAGATAATTAGAGTTCCTTGAGGAGAGGAGAAAGAAAATAAAACAGAAGTATATTTGAAGTGAAAAAAATTAAAAAATAATAAAATGCAGATTCCTGAGCTCCATCCCAGGTGTACACACTGAAGTTTGAAACTTACCTAACCTTGTATTGAGTACTTTTTTTTGAGGGTGGGAGGAGCATTTCAAAAATGTTTAAGTAAAGTCTCTGTACTTAAGAATCATATAGTCTGTTTTGGTTTAAGACATTAAAAAAAATTGTTAGAGATATACTTAATGTAAAACTTAGTATTAAAAAAACCAGTATTTTATAGCTTAAATTTAAGAGATATTAAAGAATGTTTATTATATAATTACTGTCAACCAATTTACAGTGTCATTAATGAGCAAAAAAATTCCCTAGAATCACATATTTAACTTTACTTCTCATTAAATAAGTTATGACAATATATGAGTAATAAAACTAACACTAAGCTAAGAGTCAGTCTAGGTACTATCTTACTTGTCTCTTGCATAACTCTTACTTTCTCTTAGCCATATTTTCTTAACAGTGAAATGATGCTCTTAGGTCTGCACTGTCCAGCATGGCCGGTGCTAGCCACATGTGGCTAAATTTAATTTAGTGAAAATGAAATAAAATTAAAATTCAGTTCCTCACTTGTACATTTCAAATGCTCAAGAGCCACGTGTATATAGCTTATTGGACAGTGCAGTTATAGTCCATTTCCACCGTCCTGTTGGACAGTGCTTCAGATGGTCTCTAAGATTTCTGTCCTCTTCAAAGAATCTAATGGTTTTCCTGCTTGTTCTCCCTTTAAGTAAACACTAGATGCCTGAGGTATTTTGGTTTGTTTTCTTCTGATCTTTCTCCCTTTTTGGTCACTGTTCACAGGTCAATACTTCTGCGAAGGCTTTGTAGTCTGATGGGCACTGTATTCTTGCTTCGCTGCTTTACCATGTTTGTGACCTCCCTCTCCGTGCCAGGACAGCACCTACAGTGCACTGGAAAGGTAGCCTACTGTCTTCTTTATCATTCTATCCTCTTATTCTTGGTGTGTTGATGGCACCATATACGAACTAAGGCTAAGGCTTTGCTTTTAACATTAAAATGTGCTTTTCAGCATTTTCAGTATCTGTAATGAACCTCTAGAAATAATTTGGTAAAAATCTTAAGCCAGAATCTACCTTCCTGTTACTTCTATCCATTGATACTAACTAGTTCAATGCTGTAGAGCTATAGAAAAAAAGTAACTTTCTATTATCATTTTCCCTTTCTCACCATCCTCAACATCTTTAGTTCCTCATATGACGTAACTCTGGCCCCTTCACTGTCCTCATCACTCTTTAAAAAGTGTTGCAATTGGACCATATTCCATTTAAAATGTAGTACCCACTACTCTAAACTTTACTCTTTCTGAGATATATTTAAATAATGGCTAACTTTTGTTTTTGTTTTATACTTTGTTGCTTGTTTTGGTATACTGTAGACATACCTTCTCTTCTGGTTAAATTGAGAGATGATAGATTATGCAGATGGGAACAAAAAAAACAGGGTAATGAATTACTGTAAAAAGTAAAATGTTTAAAAACCCTGAAGATCACCTGTGCTTTATATATAAAATTGGCTGTTGTGACTCATTAAATTTGGACAAGAGAATTTATTAGCCTACTTTTCTAAGCCTCCATGCTTTAGTTATGTGTTCCCAAATATTCAAATGATGTATTAACACCTTTGTTATTTTAATGTTGTTTGTAAAGTGTAAAACAAAATTAAGTGTCTGTTTTTCTACTGCAATATAAGTAGCTGAAATACCTGCAAGGGAAAATTAAGCAGCCAAAGGAGATCAGGAACTAAAAATACAGTCCTGAGCTGCAGAGTGACCAAACTTTCCCCAGGTATAAGGAGACTGACTAGTAAGAAAGGAGGAACGGTTAATGACATTTAGGATTTAGTGTAAAGGAAATGTTTTATTTTTAAGATAAAAGCTGTTTTTGTTTCTTCTTTTTTTCTTTTCCAAAAAGGGAAAGTACTTCTTTCTAGTTACAGTCATATAAACTTACTGTAAAAATTCAAATTTTATAGAAATACATAAATTAAAAAGTAAAGTCTCACAAAATTCCCACTTCTTTCACCCCACCCCATAAATAATACTGTTAATAGTTGTGTATATACCACATGGACTATTTTTAACCATGCTTACATATTCATACAAGTTTATATAGATAGATACTTTTTAAACAGAAAATAAGATTATATTGCAAACATTATACTTTAGCTTATATTTCATTTAATAGTATGTTTACTTTCTTCTGAAGAGATACGTATAGCTATACCTCATCCTTTTTAATAGCTGCAGAGTATTCCATTGTACAATTTACCAGTCTCCAAATGATGTACATTTAAGTTATTTTCAAATCTTACTATTTATAAACAATGCTGTCATAAACATCCTTGTACATTTATGGTTTTTCACTTGTTTAATCGTCTTAAGATAAATTCCTGGAAGTGGAGTTAGGAAATTAAAGAACATACACACTGAAAATTGTGATACATATTGCTCACATTTTCACGAGGAAAGACTAGTTTTTCACTACTATCACCACTATGTGCATGTCAGTTTTCCCATCACCATGCCAGCACAATTTTTGGAGTCACTGCCATTCTGATTAATGAAAGATGATATCTGAGACTTTTATGGTCTTATATTTTAAATTTAAGTCTTTAATCTGTCGACTGAAATAAAAATGCACAATGTGAGAGCTGTGAGTTTATTTCGAGACTTACTGAGGACTATAGCCCAGGAGACAGCTTCTCAGTTAGCTCTGAGGAACTACGCTGAACACGTAAAGGGGAAGGTTAGCATATATGTGATCTTGGGGAAGGTGTACGTGTAATCAAGCCACACATCTTGGTAGAAGGTTGCTGCTAGTCGTGAGGAACAAATGTCTTAGTTAATGATTTTAGTGCTTTTCTAAGTATGGGAAGATGCAAGAAATTGGGTTCATAAAATTTTCTCCTGAAAAAATCTAACTATCCTGAAGGCCTTTTCTGTCAGTTTTCACAGAGCATAGAGTGCCTTATTCCTGACTGTGTCCTGAAGTCTTTTCAGGGTATGTTGAAGGTCAGCGACTGCAGTGGCTAATGACTTAATTCTTGTAGAACCAGGTGGCAAGTAACATTCTTTAGTTAGCAAATCTATTGAATTTCTATGCATGGTGTGAAGGAGGGATAGAACAGTTACCCCCAATTATTGTAGTATGCTAATTGATTAGAAGAGATTTAAGAAGAAATACGTAAGCTTATTATAATGAAAAGAGATTTCCTGTAGCTGAGGATTTGATTGTGGATCAGCCACTAAAGAGGAAAATATATGTGCGTAGGGCTGCAACATGTGCTACAAAAATAAATTAGGGACTTCCCTGGTGGTGCAGTGGTTAAGAACCCGCCTGCCAATGCAAGGGACACGGGTTCAAGCCCTGATCTGGGAAGATCCCACATGCTGCAGAGCAACTAAGTCCGTGCGCCACAACTACTGAGCCTGTGTGCTACAACTACTGAGCCTGCACACCTAAAGCCCGTGCTCTGCAACAAGAGAAGCCACTGCAATGAGAAGTCCGCGCACCGCAACGAAGAGTAGCTCCCACTCCCTGCAACTAGAGGAAGCCCATGTGCAGCAACGAAGACCCATCACGCCAAAAATAATAAATAAAATAAATTTATAAAAAATAAATAAATAGGGCTTCCCTGGTGGCGCAGTGGTTGAGAGTCCGCCTGCCGATGCAGGGGACACGGGTTCGTGCCCCGGTCTGGGAGGATCCCACATGCCGCGGAGCGGCTGGGCCCGTGAGCCATGGCCGCTGAGCCTGCGCGTCCGGAGCCTGTCCTCCGCAACGGGAGAGGCCACAACAGTGAGAGGCCCGCGTAACGCATAAAAAAAAAATAAATAAATAAATAAATAAATAAATAAATAAATAAATAAATAAATTAGATACCATCCCACTATAGTATGGACAGCCCTTTTTGTGTCTCTAATGACTGTTTTTTATTATCAGTTAGTTTTATGTGGACATATTTATTCAAATCTGCCCTAAATACTGTTAATTGCTTTGAATTATAATATAACCTACTTACTGACCTGTATTTGCAGCAGTCATTAAAATTAGATAGTTAAGGTGATATTAACTAGCAATCAAATCCCTTACAGTGAACTCCGTAGGGCATTTTCATTGTAATAAAGTAATTGCTTGAAATCTCACTCCCAGAAGTAGTAGGTTTGGAGACAGAACCAAGAACATGCCTGTTTTTGAAATTAGACAATGGAACCACCTTAAGAAAAGAAACACTTAGAGCAAATTTCTCATCAAAGTGTCTAAATTCATTCTGTTGTGCTGTGTTTCAATTTTTATTTTTCTGAAAGGATATTTGGGACATTTTAAGCTTGGAAAGGATGGGGAGACTTGAGTAATTGGGCTTTCCTTTTTTCTGTGATACAGTATTTTTTTTTTAATTTTTACTGGAGTATAGTTGATTTACAGTGTTGTGTAATTATTGCTTTCTTTTGCATGGCATCACTTGTTTCCTGTCCTTGGCTGAGACATTTTCCTAGCAATCTCTGTTCTTCTCTGCCTGATTTTTTACTTTCACGAGTGTAGCATCTCTAACCGTATTCTCATTAGAGGTCATGGAAAGAACCAAACCATGTATATTTTAGTACCTTCCCTTTCCTTTTCTCTAATAATGAATTTCTCTCCCTACCATCAACTGAGGCAGAAAGGGAAAACCTGGGTAGTGTATAATCAGGTGAGATTTCTAATGAAATAGTGATTCTAATAAGATTGTTTCTTTTGTTCTTTAAGACATAGGGCTTTGGAATTGGATGCCCTGTGTTCACATCCTTATTACGTTACTTACTAGCTGTGTGACCTCTTATTATTACGTTACTTACTAGCTGTGTGACCTCTCTAAAGCCAGTTTCCTCATCTGCACAGTTGAATCAGTTCATAGGATTTTTGTGGAAATTAAATGCAATGACATAAAAGCATATAGCAGCATGCTGCACGTAGTAAATGCACATAAAATTGCAGCAGTTTTTTATATTATTATGTGTTAAATGCCTTTTTTAAAAAAGTGACCATTGCTCAAACTCTTCCTCAAAATGGATTGCTTTTTTAAGTTTATGCGTGGGAGTTGGGATTAGGTTTGGCTACTAATAACAGGAACTTCGCTGTGGCTGTAGTTTAATAAACGAGCAATGATTTATTCTCTCTCATAAGTCTGAAAGTAGGTACTCCATCCAGGTCAAGTGTGATAAATTTATGGAGCCATCAAAAATCCATGATTCTTCTGTCTTTCTGCTCTCCTGTCCTAACACTTGGCTTGCATCCTCAAAGCCACTTTGTGGTGTAAGATGACTGCTAGAGCTTTAGCTATCATGTCTGAGTTGTAGGCTAGAAGAAGGAAAGGTAGAAAAGACTTCCTCCAAGCTGTTGTCTCTTTCGTTTATAAGTAGCATTCCCAGAAATCTTTTACACTTCCACTTACATTTTATTGTACAGAACTTACTCACGTAGCGACACCTAGCTGCAAGGGAGGGTGGGAAATGCAATGTTTTAGTTCAGTTCATTGCCTCTTCAAATAAATTTTAGATTCTATTACCAGTGAAGAAGGGAGAGTGGATATTGAATGGTAGCCATTGTCGCTGTCATAGCCTGTTTCTTATTGACAAGAACAGCCAAGCAAATACTACTGTATTATAGGGTATAAAACTTGGAAATAGTTTTGTGTTGTAGTAACCTTTTCATTATAAAGGAACTCCAAGTAGAGAAGTTTGAATTGCATTGATTTCATTAAATTACCAAAATAGTTCTGAGTACAGCCAAGCTTTGACCACCCATTCTTGGTGTCTGGAATTAATTAGACTGGGAGTCTGGTTGCTTTTGCTTAGATCTTATTTCTAAGTCATTCAGCCTTTGAATTTCAATGGGAGTGGTAGGAGCCTCTGCTGCCCTAAGCATTTGAAGCACTAATTCTTAGCTTTCCTTATAGGTATATGGCAGTGTATGGGAGAAATTACACCGGGCCTTTGCCATTTGGAGTGGCTTTGGTATGACCCTAACTGGCGTTCACACTTGTGGAGATTACATGTTCAGTGGCCACACAGTCGTCCTAACTATGCTGAATTTCTTTGTCACTGAATGTAAGTATCTTTAGTGCTTCTATGCATATCAAATGACTAGCTGCAGAGGAGGCTGTGGGAAGGGCATCAGATTCTGTGAAGAATGGGAGAAACAGGCTGATGGAAGAAGCATATGACTGAGAAACACTGGAAGAAGTGTGGTTTTAAAATGATCTTTCTGTCCTTTTCCCAGATACACCAAGAAGCTGGAATTTCTTGCACACTTTATCCTGGGTTCTCAACCTCTTTGGAATCTTCTTCATTTTGGCTGCCCATGAACATTATTCCATTGATGTGTTTATTGCCTTTTATATCACAACGAGACTCTTTTTGTACTACCATACTCTAGCCAATACCAGAGCATATCAGCAGAGTAGGAGAGCAAGAATTTGGTTTCCCATGTTTTCTTTTTTTGAATGCAATGTTAATGGTACAGTCCCAAATGAATATTGTTGGCCATTTTCAAAACCAGCAATAATGAAAAGACTAATTGGATGAAGACTGTCTTTGTAATGTGTTCATGATTAAATATACAGTCGTTGTTGAAAGTGAGTAACTTTGCTTTCTCCCCCTAGGTTGTTCCTGGATGTCTTGCTTTTTGGCCTGTATGTTGACAAAGTAAAGTTCCCTGTCCTGAGCCAGGCTGTGATTATAGCAAGCAAGAAAGAATAATTAAGAGTCCTTAGGTATCTGTTTGAACAGAAAGCTTAAGTAGATGTCTTCTGCCCCTTCTCTTTAGGCAGACTTAATGTTATGATTGAAGTTAGTCTCTTACCTTTACCTGTTGAGCTTAAGCAAATCAACTTAAGCAATTTGCTGGTTGAAAGATTTTTTAAAAAATTTCCAGTAGGACTCTAGTCAAGAAATAATAATAATAATTTTTTAAGCTCCTTATTTTCTTCAAACGAAAAACCCCTACCAAGTGAGCAGTACTTGTTTTTTGAACTAATCTCTGTGTCTTTCTAAAAAACGCAACTCTGGAAAGTGATCCTTTTTACTAACAAATTAATTTTTGCCTTCTGAACCATCCTTAAGAAAAGTATACTGAATATACCAGGATCCCTGAAACAAGAAGAGAATGAAAGGGGCCATACATAAGGTGACAGAGTACAAATATAGTGCTGGTATTTTTCACCAAAATCAACAAAAGGTGCAGTTCCTATTTTGTTCTGAGGGTTCAGTATGATCATCAGTAAGTATGCATGAAGGGAAGATGGCTGCATCCATAAAAATAAAATCGGCTTGATTTTAGTGATGAAAGTACCTGGAATAACTTTGTACTATGACTATTAGCTAGACAGATGACAGCCCAATTTTATGCTTTTTAATGGTGTTATTTAATGAGCAAAATAATGGAGTGTTTTATCAGATGTTAAAGTTCTGTGTCCTTAAGTAGGGAGGTATGCATGCAAATTTTTCTCTTTCAGAAGTTTATAACAGGTTGCAGGCATTGTGTAACTTTTTGGTTTTTGAAATTTCTCATTCTTGGCCATCAGAACTAAGCCATCTCAGACATATTTGGATATGAAAAGGTTTTGTTGTTTTTTATTTTTAAAACAATTGTGTACATACATTCTTTCTATTTAGTTTTAATTTGGCAGTCAGGAGTGATATAACTTAGTTGCTGTTTACAACACTAGAAATTTAGTACCTTAAGTAATTTGACCTCTGTGATTACATTTGTCACTTTACTTTTAATGATTTTGTACAGTAGTTTTGAGAGTAGGTTGGTTCTAGAATTAGACTTTGAACCCCAGCTGATGCGCTTAGCCACTTGGAATATTAACTGTGTAGCTTTTACATTCTGTTTTTTTTTTTTTTTTTTTTTTTTTTTGCGGTATGCGGGCCTCTCACTGTTGTGGCCTCTCCCGTTGCGGAGCACAGGCTCCGGACGCGCAGGCTCAGCGGCCATGGCTCACGGGCCCATCCGCTCCGCGGCATGTGGGATCTTCCCGGACCGGGGCAGGAACCGGCGTCCCCTGCATTGGCAGGCGGACTCTCAACCACTGCGCCACCAGGGAAGCCCCTACATTCTGTTTTAAAACAAGGAGTTAAAAAGGTGCTGGCATATTGAGGTCTAAAATTAGGCCACTTAGCAGAAACCTGCTCCTTAAATGGTGAAATATTTTATTTTTGCACTTTGAGTCATATTCCTACCCCATATAAGCTACAGAGGAGCCTGAATGGATTGGGCAGGAAACAAATATAATGCAAACAAGTTGCAGCTAGTGCTGAGTGATCCCAATTTGGGTGTACTCTGAACATTATTTTTTATTTTTCACTTGAGAAAATGGCACAAGGCAATTTAAGTTTTATTATGCTTTTAAATCTCATACTTTAGAATCTGGTAACATCTTCAATAATTGTTGATTCTTTTACATGCTGGGGATGAAAATGCCAACATTTCATCTAAGGAAATTGCATAATCATGAAGGGTGAAGGATGTTTCCTATGCAGTTAGAGTCTTTGACCCTTGAGGTCAAAAGATATGTAACTCCCATTTTTTTCCAGATGACAGAAGAGGACTGAATTTAGCTAGGGAGGGACTGGCGTTGGCTTTTGGGAAAATGTTTGAAAAAAAATCCATGGCAACATTAAGTCAAGAATGTTGAATAGCTACTTAATGGTAAATTTCCTAACATCAATCTTCTTTCCTTCGTGTGGATTTTATTCTAGAACAAAATAGAAAAAAAAAATTGCAACTAACTTTGCAGACCTCTTGATACTGAGAGTGCCTAATAGCAGACTGTAATGAGGATTGTAAAATAACTTCCCACACTTACATTTATCATATCTGTTTTGAGGAAAAGGTAAGCTAGATTTATAATTTATTGTTATAACTATTACAGGGCATTGTTTACATATATTAATCATCTCCAGGTCTCTTCCTTGGAAAACTTTGAGACAAAATTCTTTTCCATTTCTTTTTTTAATACAAAACCTATAGTTTTGTTGCTTTTTGTTTTGTCCAGAAATTTCCAGATTTTGTCTTTGTATTTTTTTCTTGTTAAAACCATATTGAAGGTAGGATATACATTTTGGGTGTGAATATGGCTAGGTAGAGAAGCTACATGCCTTAGATCTACATATTTTTTACCTTGTCTACAGTTGGAAACGTGTGAGAGGCTTACATCATTGAACACTGAGATTTCAGTATAGAAGGAACCAAGGTTTTTTGTTTGGGGATGCAAACTGGAGGTTATATTGAAAGTTCTCCATGCAATTTCTGTCTTCCTAGGGGCAGCGTTACCTGTTTTTTCCTTTTTTTCCTTTCTTTTTTTTTTTTTAATCCCATGAAGAGCAGCATTACTGAAGGGTAATTGAAGTTTCTAATCAGGTTTAGAAGAAGGCAAGTTTGCTATTATCACCAGATAATTTGGGAGAAACCTTTTTTGGCTGCAGAATTCTCAACATGCCTATTTTCTCCATAGTTCTCTGTGGCCAGAATTGCTAGAATAAAAATACAACTTCCGTATGCTAGATCTATTTATTAGTATCCCTTTAAATCAGAAAGCAATGAGCTTAGCCATGGAACCAGTCAGTTAAATAAGTGTGGACTGTTCACAGGAAGAACCCCATGCTAGAGACCTGCTGATAGTGTAACTCTGACACTGCACATGGCATTCTTCCCTACCCTGTACCTGCCTGAGTTTTGTTACTTAGAATTCTAAAAATCTTATAATTTTGTAAATCATAAGGACAGAGGCATCACATCCTTTTATAGCTGATGTGAAACCATGTGTTCTAAGGAAACCTGTTTGGAATGTGTTATTTGTATATTCAAAGTCATAATCATAACACTAACCTGCTTTGATGGTATTAGTAAAAAGCAATTTCATCATCAGTTTCATAGTAAACTTTTTTTTAAGGATTCTTGTTCCATAATGTTTGAGAACAGTAACCATATTCTCTTTTTAAACTCTCTAATCTAATAAATTTAATTCTTTGATAGTCTTCTTGTAGACTTAAGTTACCCCTTACTAAAAGTAATTATGGTAATAGTCATTTGTCAGTTCTTTACGGTATTCAGGTATTTGAGACAGGAAAACTCTTTTTTTACAATAGTCCCATGGCTTTCTTAAACAGTATTGGTTTCATTCAGATAGTTTCAGAGCCAACAAAGCATGTCAGCTTTAATGCCATCTTTACTTTGGCAGTTAAGACAGTTTGCATTTGTAAAATGTTTTAATCTGAATTACCCCACACTGCTGTAGAGGAAAATTCTTAATAACACCAAAAGTCAGACTGCTACAGGTGAGCAATGAGAAAGGAAAGAGGTTGAGGGTATTTTCTTTCTCTGTCTTTGAGTAGCTTTGAATGACTGAAATTACTATGGAAGTAGGTTTTGTTTCCCCTCTCACCTATCCCTCACCCCCAGCAAATGCCACCAATTTCAAGTATCTAAAATATGGCCAGTTATTTTGCATCAAGTTCAATGAAAACATCTGTGAAATCTATAATCCAGCTCCCCCAAAAGTTGGTTTTTTAGAATATGTTCTACCCTAAATTGACCAAAGGACTTTTATTCAGTGTACTCCATGTTTAAGCATAAGGAAGCTTTGTGCCTAATATGGATGGAGAAGGAATACTATGTTAATTTTGTTGTTATTTCAGGTCTGTTTCAATCTGAACTACTGGGTTGTCTGAACTAGCCAAGCAGTGTTACCAGTTAGTAATATCATCTTTAAAATGCTTAATTTTAATAATTTTTTATTCAAAGAATCTATGGATTGTTAAGACAGTTGAAGTATTTCTGATATGAAACAAAGGGAGTGGAAACTGGTACTTAATGGGGGAAGCAAAATTAGCTTGGGCTAAAGTGGGCATGTTTTGTTTTAAGAATGCTACCTAAATGTCACCCAATCTGCAGAGATACTAGTATTACTTGAAGATGTGAAAGTTCCTGTGGTAGCCATACCTTGAAGCACAGTGTTGTATATAAGTAAATATCTTGATTCTAAATTAAATCCAGATTTCACTAATATATATTATTTTATATCTTTGTTGTATTAAAATGTTTAAAAACACTAAAAATAAAACATTTGAAAGTTGGGTTGTAGTCTCTTATTTAAATGCCTTTCCATTATTAATACAGCTGGTTTATTTTTTATGCAGTGAATTTTTATCATTTGCAAATGATTGGGCCCTGCAACTTTAAATCCTAATGTATACCTGGTCCCTGGCATTTACTAATTCTTGGTTGTCTATTGATAAGCCATTTGCCTTTTCTCCTTTCTTTTCTGTAAACTAGGAGAGAAAGGTAATCTTCATGATGGTATAAGAATAATTATAGATGAAGTCGACAAGGAGGAAAGGGAAGCAAAGCAAATAGCTGCTTATTCCTGGGCACATTAAAGTTTTTGTTTATTGGTTTTGGGTTTATTTTAATTGTATATTTTGTAGAAAGATGCCATCATCCTGTCAGGTTAGCTTTGGAGATAATGATGAACAAGAAAAGAAAACAGTTGTTAGGGGTAGCCCAGCAGCCCAGAGCCATGGAATGGTGAGAACACTAAGTATTGTCACAGGGCCCTATGAGTTTATTAATTCATAACTGAATTTGTCTTCATGATCACTACTAATAGTAGCCTCTCTGGTGCTGGCACCAGCTGGTCTCTCTCAGGAGCTCCGGAAAAGAATAGTCCAAAACAGACTGAGAGGCTGCTTGGTAGAATAGAAAATGTGGTGGATTTAGACTCTGAGGACCTAGGTATGGGTTGCAGCTCTACTGCTGATTAAATTGGGTCTTTTCTTCCAGCTCCACTTAACCTTATGTGTAAAATGTAGGGGGAAATGCCTACCTCATAAGCTGTGTTAAGGGCCAGATTATGAAAGTACTGTGGCCTTAATGGCTCAGTACCTGGTTTATAATGCTGACATATTAGTTGAATTTAGGTCAGAAACACAGGGCCTGTACTCCCAGGGAGTTAATAATCTAGCAGGGAAGATGACCTAAAAAATGGAACTGGCAACATTCATTGGCAGAATAGAGCAGTAGTTTTTTTTTTTTTTTTTTTTTTTAAATTAATTAATTTATTTTTATTTTTGGCTGCGTTGGGTCTCTGTTGCTGCACGCGGGCTTTCTCTAGCTGCGGTGAGTGGGGGCCACTCTGTTGCAGTGTGTGGGCTTCGGTAGTTGTGGCACGCGGGCTCAGCAGCTGTGGCTCGTGGGCTGTAGAGCGCAGGCTCAGTAGCTGTGGCGCACGGTCCTAGTTGCTCCGCGGCATGTGGGATCTTCCCGGACCAGGGCTCGAACCCGTGTCCCATGCATTGGCAGGCGGATTCTTAACCACTGCGCCACCAGGGAAGTCCCTAGAGCAGTAGTTTTAAAGCCGCCTGGGTGAACATCTTGTGGGGTTGGGGAAGAGAGTTGGAGCTTGTACCATTTTCATCCAGAGTTGGTGTTTTACATGTTTGGCTTTCCTATTAGGCTTTCCCTTTGAAAACAGGGTTGAGGTTAGGGGAGGTAAATGTTTGGAAACCACTGAGGCAATAGACAAATTCACTCTCTTCATTTAATAGTAGCTTGGGAGAGGAAGGGCTCACTGGGGACTGAGGATCCAAGAAGAATTCACTAAGCATGTGAAACTTGAACCTAGCCCTCCCTGATGGATAAATTCACTAGGCTGTGATGAAAGGCTTAGAGGGCTCTGTGATGTGAAAAAATTGGATTTATTTGTGTATGTGTTAGGGAACTGTTGACAGGGTATGTGTTTTTTAAATGGAAGCATTGGGAATGCCTATTGCCAGGGTCTAAATTGTGGGGACAGGATAAGTAATTGTGTAAAACAGAAATTGGTAAAGGGCAGAAGTTTAAGTCTAAAAGAGAGAGGAAAGATGATGGAAAGTACACAGAAGATCACTGGAGGTGAAAGGAAGGCAGCGACCCCAAAATAGTAGGTCAGGGCACCAGGACTGGGCACAGTTTGTAGGAGGCCTTTGTCCCCAGCCGAGGAAGATCAAGACACCAAACAAATGAGCTGCCAACTGCTACTGGCTGGTGCCATATGAATCTAGGATATGATATACCTTGTATCCAAAATTGTCTCTGTTTTTTTTTTTTTTTTGGCGATACGCAGGCCTCTCACTGTTGTGGCCTTTCCTCTTGCGGAGCACAGGCTCCGGACGTGCAGGCTCTGCGGCCATGGCTCACGGGCCTAGCCGCTCCGCGGCATGTGGGATCTTCCCAGACCAGGGCACGAACCCGTGTCCCCTGCATCGGCAGGCAGACTCTCAACCACTGCGCCACCAGGGAAGCCCCAAAATTGTCTCTGTTGTGCTCATGCACCTAATCTGTTGAAATGCTGACCTGCCAGGCATTAAGTGGAGTGGAAGCTGACTCTGGTGAAGACGTGAGGAGATGCAGTGGTAAGAGATGCCTCAGAGGAGCTCAGTGATCACCCTCAGCTGTAAGTTAGAAAAAGGACAGATGACAGCTATAAGACCTCTGCTGGAGTAGCATGATATTTAAATGCTGTATGTTCTCACCTCACAGAGCTCCCCATGAGAGCCAGAAATACAAAACCACCATGACCTACCTGTTCATATTCCAGCCTTAAGAGCCCTGGATCACACTCTGAAGAGAATATCTGTACGTAATGTTTTGTTTTTTTTTTTAATTAGAGTATAGTTGATTTATACTATTGTGTTAGTTTCAGGTGTACAGCAAAGTGAGTCAGTTATACATATATTCATTCTTTTTTAGATTCTTTACCCATATAGGTTTTTACAGAATATTGGTTGGTTATCTGTTCCACATATAGTAGTGTGTGTATGTTAATCGCAAGCTCCCAGTTCATCCCTCCCCTTGATGTTTCCCCTTTGGTAACCATAAGTTTGTTTTCGAAATCTGTGAGTCTGTTTCTCTTTTCTAAATAAGTTAATTTGTATCATTTTTTAAATTGGATTCCACATATGAGTGATATCATATGGTATTTATCATTCTCTGTCTGACTTACTTAGTATGGCAATCTGTAGGTCCATCCATGTTGCTGCAAATGGCATTATTTCATTTTTATGGCTATTATTCCACTGTATATATGTACCACATCTTCTTTATCCATTCCTCCGTCAATGGACATTTAGGTTGTTGATGTCTTGGCTACTGTAAATAGTGCTGCAGTGAACATTGGGGTGCATGTATCTTTTCTAAGTATGGTTTTCTCTGGGTATATTCCCAGGAGTGGGATTGCTGGGTCGTATGGTAGTTCTATTTGTAGTTTTTTAAGGAACCTCTATACTGTTCTCCATAGTGGCTGTATCAATTTACATTCCCACCAACAGTGCAAGAGGGTTCCCTTTTCTCCACACCCTCTCCAGCATTTATTGTTTGTAGACTTTTTGATGATGGCCATTCTGACCAGAGTGAGGTGGTACCTCATTGTAGTTTTCATTTGCATTTCTCTAATAATTAGTGACGTTGAGCATCTTTTCATGTGTTTTTTGGCCACGCTGTATGTTTTCTTTAGAGAAATGTCTATTTAGATCTTCGGCCCATTTTTTGATTGGGTTGTTTGTTATTGTGACATAGAGCTACTTGAGCTGTTTGTATATATATTTTGGAGATTAAACCCTTGTTGGTCACGTCATTTGCAAATATTTTCTCCCATTCTGTGGGTTGTCTTTTCGTTTTGTTTATGGTTTCCTTTGCTGTGCAAAAGCTTTTACGTTTTATTAGGTCCCATTTGTTTATTTTTGTTTTTATTTTCATTACTCTAGAAGATGGATCCAAAAAGATATGCTCTCATTTATGTCAAAGAGTGTTCTGCCTATGTTTTCGTCTAAGAGAGTTTTATGGTGTCTGGCCTTGCATTTATTTCTTTGATCCATTTTGAGTTCATTTTTGTGTATGTTGTTAGAGAATGTTCTAATTTCATTCTTTTATGTGTAGCTGTCCAGTTTTCCCAGCACCACTTATTGAAGAGACTGTCTTTTCTCCATTGTATAGTCTTGCCTCCTTTGTCATAGATTAATTGACCATAAGTGCATGAGTTTATTTCTGGGCTTTCTGTCCTGTTCCATTGATCTATATCTCTGTTTTTGCACCAGTACCATACTGTTTTGATTACTGTAGCTTTGTAGTATAGTCTGAAGTCAGGGAGCCTACCTAATGTTTTTTTGATACAGACTAATCAGCTGCCTTTAATAAGACGTCAGAGTACATGAAATTTGATCCAATTTTTCCACAAAGACTGATTTTGGAGGCTTAGCTGGAGAGCATTTTGGCAGTGAGGATGCAATTTGAGGACTTCAGCATGGTTGAAATCTCACATGTAGACATGTAGAAATGTGATAAGTCTAAATGTCTAGGCAAGATTCTGAACTTTCTTCACTATTGATTCCACAGTGGTGCCTGTGATTCTTACTCTTTTTTTTTTTTTTTTTTGCGGTACGCGGGCCTCTCACTGTTGTGGCCTCTCCCATTGCGGAGCACAGACTCCGGACGCGCAGGCTCAACGGCCATGGCTCACGGGCCCAGCCGCTCTGCGGCATGTGGGATCTTCCCGGACCGGGGCACGAACCCGTGTCCCCTGCATCGGCAGGCAGACTCTCAACCACTGCGCCACCAGGGAAGCCCTTACTCTCTTTATTAAAAGTTACTAATTTCAAGTAAATGAATCATGAACATGGTAACAAACTGTACATACTGAAGAGTCTTCTCCCACCCCTGTGCCCCAGCCTTTAGCTCTCCTTCCAAGAGACAATCATTTTTTTTTTTTGCGGTACGTGGGCCTCTCACTGTTGTGGCCTCTCCCATTGCGGAGCACGGGCTCCAGACGTGCAGGCTCAGCGGCCATGGCTCACGGGTCTAGCCGCTCCGCGGCATGTGGGATCTTCCCGGACCGGGGCACGAACGCGTGTCCCCTGCATTGGCAGGTGGACTCTCAACCACTGCGCCACCAGGGAAGCCCGAGACAACCATTTTTAACGAGTGTGTTTTCCCAGAGCTATTCTATGCATATACAAATATATTTTTTTAAAGATTATTTTTACATTATTTTACACAAGTTGTAGCGTATACACATATGTGCACATATAAACATGGTTTTACACCTTGATTATTTTGCTTAACGTGTGCCAATCCCTTCCCCTCTAGGGACACACCTTAGTTGAATGAGTTGAGTTTATTGCTCATTGCAGTAAGGGAGAACACACACCATGGGGAATTATAGGGCATCTCAGTTGCAGTGTGTTGGAAAGGACTTACCGGATTGGGGTTTGGATTAGTTGGTTTTGGGGGAAAGTTTTAAGGAAGCAGCTCATATTTGCTGTGGATTGGATGCTTTCAGGTTGCTGGAGCAATTCTATGATTGCATATTTTAATAAATCTTAACAAGGCAGGAGGAATGAATTGAGGCTAATGTTACAATTCATAAGTGCTGCTGTTACAGCAGTCACTCATATCAGCCAGGATAGAGGGATGTTTGGTCATGTTTGTAGTTACAATAATGTTCGTGTTTTTATCTGTGTTCAGACATCATTACTAAATATTCTTGTTTTTGTCCTGATCCGTCATGGTCACAGATCTCCTTGTCTGATGTTGGGGTGTTCTGGGAAATTTTTTATGTTCAACAGTAAAACAATAAGGCCTAGCTGTGAGTGCCAGGCCAGCTTCTAGCAACATCGAGTTCTCGATGATGGTACCAGGTCATCTCCCCAGTGTCAAGGGGAGCTTTTCTCTTAATGTTGTCTCCACTGCACAGATGTCCTAATTTATTACGCATTCCCAGAGAGATGGACATTTAGATTGTTTACTATTCAAACAGTACTGCAATAAATAACATATGTTACTTTGCCTGTGTGCAAGTTTATCTGTAGAATAAATTTCTAAAAGGAAAGTTGTTGTCAGAGGCTTTGTGCGTTTTAAATTTCGTTAGATATTGTCAGATTGACTTCAATAGAAGTTGTACCAATTTATTTTTCCACTAGCAATGTATGAGTTTGCCTGTTGATCCACATCATTGCCAAAATAAGGTATTACTGAACTTTTGTATTTTTGCCAACTTGATAGGTTTAAAAATGGTATCTTAATTCCCTTTCTGCATAAGTAAGCTGCAGAATTATTTTTAAATTGCGGTAAGGGAATGGTGGAATGGTGACAACTTTATTAGCATGTGAATCTTTCTGGAAGACTAACTGAATCACAGACTATGTCGTATATTTTGTTAAAAACCCATATGGCTATAAGATATTGAATGGGAAAAGGAAGATGATTATTAGATTGAGGAGTGTTTCTCCTATTTTATTTGTAGCATAGTCTTTCAACTTGGCCAACTTTTGTCATTGGAGAGTAGTGTTTTTTCATGATAATTATCTTCCCTGAACCCTGATGAAAGCTAAGCGCCATCTAGTCTAGGGGAGAGTCCAGAGGACCTAGTTGCT